>NC_136261.1:245605633-246258133 GCF_964187855.1 Myxine glutinosa
AGAAATCACTAAAACGGTCGAATTAAGAGGAAACAGGAAGAACAAGGAATTTATTACACTTTGTACAATGAAGAGGAAGAAGCAATGTACAGTGAAGAAGAAGAAGCAGATACACAGGGCAGCCTTATGACAGTCTTAACTTATCCCTGGACACGGGCCCATTCGCAATCAGACTCAGACTCACACGGGGGTTGTAGATGGTCGGGTTGAGGGTCCAAAGATGGCGTCCACAGCTCGCTCCGGTCCCCGACTCGTACCACAAAGCAGATGGTAGACGGCAGGCAAGCTCTTCGCGTGTCGTTGGCGCGGATCGGACAATTATATTGGGAGAGGTGAACTAGGCTGGGCGGTTATTCCACGGATTAGCCGCGTACGTAATAAACGAACCGGCTGGCGGTTATACTGGTGGTCTCAGCAAGCCCCAAAGCCAAACCCCCAACGAGTTCTTGCAATCAATGCCAAACGTGACAGTCCTCTTGATCAAAGCGCAATCGTGCAAGTTCTTTGTAAAGCGCATATACTCCCCAGTCCTTTGTAATGCGCGAATATCCTCAAGTGCTCATAAACCGCATAAGTCCTCTTACAAAGCCAAGCGCGATTCCTTCAGTCCTCTCCGCACAGTCCTTATCACGCGAGTCCTCGACAGTCCTCTCCGCACAGTCCTGTGGAAGGGCTTTGTGCTCATGGTTATATATCGCCGCCCAGCGAACCCTCTCGAATGTGCCCGATGCCCACTGACCACTCCCCTTAGGCCATGCCCACTGAGCCCTGGTTGGTTGTTGGGTTCTTACCGGCTCCGCACTTGATGTCTGCTTGACGTGGCCACACCCCCGACCTCATGCTCGGCCCCCCTTTTCAGGCCTTACCTCGTGGCATTTGGGCTGGTTTGAGCGAAAACCCAAGAGCAGCGAACGCTGCTGGCAAGGAAGGTGCATTAGCCGAATCGGGGCGCGGGATGGATGCTGCCCAACGAGGTAGATTTGGAGGGTGGAGGCAAAATGAACGGGGCCTACTCTTATTTATTTATTTTACACAACGCAGGTATCACTATTGGAAATGGCCTTATCTCACATATACTAAGAAATAACTAACGTTCTAAGGTGACCTACGTGTTGCATGTGGACTAACTATGGGGGCAAACCTTTAACCTTTATTAATCAAATATGTACACTTTCAGAACCGCAACAACATATATATATATATTATGTATGTATATATATATATATATATATATATATATATATATATATATATATATATAATATATATATATATATATATATATATATATATATATATATATATATAATTATATAATTATATATATATATATATATATATACATATATATATATGTATGTATGTATGGATGTATATATGTATATATGTATGTATGTATATATGTATATATGTATGTATATGTATGTATGTATGTATGTATGTATGTGTATATATATAGGTATGTATATATATATTGTTACTGATCGCGGTTTAGATGTTACTTTGCCGAGCGAAGGCTCCGCGACCGAACAGTTATTCCCCGATTAGAACCCGATTCCACCCAAACGTTGGCCGGATCGCACCGCAGCTATTCAATAGGGAAAAGACAAAGGCGACACGGATGTGAAGAAGAAGAAGAAGAAGACAAAAAGGTTGGAAATACTACTAAATTTATTCCTACTATTTACATGCTCAAAGTAACCAAGGAGAAGGAAAGATAATAAAATAATATACAGAAGAATCAGAGACACAGTGCAATTGTTAGCTTATACAGACTTAATTAATACCCAGGGACAAGACACACAGAACAAACTCACGTACACAAGAAGGGTGGAGGAAAGGAATGAATGCTGGAAGGAGGAATGGGAAGGTTCAGCTGGGGCAGATGGTTCGGGCTTGATCCCGCACGGGACGTCGGCTGAACCTCGACGGCCACCGATGCCACCGCTATCTGGTCCCCGCGGGGTAACGGGTTGAAGCTGCCTGGTGGAGTCAACGCTGCTTGTGGAGCCAAAGCTGCTTATCTGGCTCACCTCAGGGCGCGTCTGCCGTCTCTGGTGCAACTGCTGGTAATTGACCTGGAACCTTCTCTCTCTTGGCCCTGGTGTCTCCTCACCATCGACAACTCAACGTCAACCAACGCAACCACTGACCACTCGACGCCACCACTTCTCACCACCGACTTCTTACCACCGAAACCAACGCAACCCCTGACCCTCCTCTGACGACCAACTCACGACTCCCTCTACTGACTCTGGTTGACTCCGGTTGACTCTACTGACTCCCTCTCACTCCTTCAACGCTTCTTGCGCGCGCGCCTTTATAGCGCCTCCAGCGATCAAGCCGCCGGCCTTCAGGACACGCCCATCAGTGTGCTCACCTCGGCCCTGATTGGTCGGCACGGCCCTCTAGCTCCGCCCTTGATGACGATGGGCGGGCACGCCTTTCTTCCCCGACCCGAGCCTCGTGGCCAATGGTGGTTTTGGAGGGGAGGTAATTGGCAATCGAGGCTCGGCAATGACGAAAGGGGGTGTGAAGGAAATGGGGATTTTGGGGATGGGAATGAAAGGGGATCTATTCTCTTTCACTGGTGCAATGGAGTACTTCAATTAATGGGAGACACAGCCTTACCCTAAAACACAGAATAAGAGATAACTATCAAACAGGGGTATTCTATTATTTGGCTGACGTGTATGCTTGTGGACTAATTATGGGATGCCCTTTCACCTTTACACAGCTCCGGAGGTAGGGGGGCGCAGAATAAACAATAATAATAATAATACAGCACACAATCAAAAAAATACAGTCCTCATCTCCGCAACACTGCACCCTCCTCCTCTTAGGCAGGATCTGGGCCTACAACTTTTATTTAGTGTGACACGTAGGTGTAGTTCCCTCTAATTTTAACCTGACCCTGAGTGCGACAGTTTTAAAACATAAATAAATGTGTCCCGCTGCTCCATTGCACCCTGCCTTACAGACTTACGCCCACAGTTAACCGAATTGCGGGATGGTCTTCAAACTATACACTGATGGTGGGAAGCATTATTTACAATGACGCTATTTTTATTTACAAAACTAACCCAGGACCTGTGATTGTTCTTTCTGGGGGGGAGACAGTCTGCTCTGCATCGACGCACCATGAAAGCACCCAAAAACACACCAATACACACCCAAGCACCAATCGGTGCAGTCACCATAGTTCATCAGTGTTCAACAATAAAAAATAACCAAACAACCCCTAACCCTGCAGGTGATCTCTTGCTCTTCGGCTCCCTCTGCTGGTTCTCATTATTTGTTCTTCCAGATGTTGTCATTCTTTCATTTTCTTACTGGCGGCCTATTTGCAATAAAGTGTGCCCAATGTGTCCTTTTTATTTTCTTTATTTATGGCCCACAGGGCCGACTACGTGTGGTTCACCTGTGGGGCATCGGTGCCCTGTGGCCAAGGTCCGCCAGCAAGATTTCGGGCCCTCTTGGCCGGTTCCAGCAGAGGGGCTATGCCCCAACCCATGGGGTCCATAAGTGGTGCTCGGCCACAGGCATGTGGTCCATAATGTGGTGCATCGATGCAGACAGCTGGTTCTGGGAATTCCGGGCGCACAATGGAGGACTCACGCACGCTCCCCTCGGCACCCAATGGCGCACAGGTCATGTGGGAGACAAAAGGGGGAAGGCAAATGAGCGAGGGGTAAGGTCACAAGGGTACACATCAATAAGGTAATGCAAGGCGAAATGCGTACGGAGGGCGAAGTGAGAAAGCTCGTCCCTACCGTACGTCACCCCCCTGTCACCTACACTACCCTTGCCCTTACCCCATATTTACAAAATCTACACATTACAAATTCGTCACTACTGTCACGTCTTCCCCATATTTCTCCTATACCAAATTCGTCTCCACAATCCCTCTACTTCAAAATTTGCCATCACCCAATTCGTCATCAATCCTCATAAGGAGGAAGAGATGGAACATCAAACACAATGTCACACCCACGTCATGATGCGTCTCACAATCCAAACATTTGCATCATAAAAAATCATCAAAACATGGCATGGTGTGGAGTACCTATCACCTCAGGTGAGTGGATGCAGATGGTGCGAGGAGACTCCAATCCTAACTATCCTCTAAATGACCTTAACACTCTTTACACTACCCGGGGTCTTTCCCTGCCAATCCATTGGCCAACTTACACTATGGGTTCTAATAACCAATTCCCATTGACCAAACTGTGGTGCTTCTCAATTTGGGGTCTCACTCCCCCGATTCATCTCCCGGTGCCTTCGCACAATTTCTGGGCTGTGACGTGTAGCTCTCCCAGCAGGTCTACCCACCTGCACACCTCCACCACTGCAGTTGCCACCCGAGCTTACCTAGCTCCTCACCCTAACCTAACTAACTGGGGACAGCCCCTCCTGGCTCTGTCACCCCACTCGGTGCCCTCTGGCACTGGGCTACCCGGGTCCGTCCTCCGGATCCTCGGGCCCCATCCACACAACTACTACCGGCTCCCAGAGCCCACCTGCGGCCTCACCTGGCCGACATCCTCACAGTGGTGGAGCGCCCAACCAACTACACACACTAACAGGCTACACGCCCAGCCATTTCCACAACACTAATGCACCCATCCAAAGACCATTCTTTCACCCGCACCACAGATGCCAATATCCAACCACAATTTACCTGTACCCTCTACCTAACACTTACACTACCCGCCCCGGGTATCCGTGATGGGGGTCCACTCTTCCCCCATTCACACCTTCGCACCATCCACTCCACGCCACAATTTCCACCATACTCACTCCACGACCATCCATTCCAATACTCCATACCATTTATTCCATACACCTGTCCTCCATTCACCTGTCGTTGCACACCTGTGCAATCATACCTGGTGCCACCTGCACCCTCCTCCTCTTCCTAGACCATTTGGTCAGCACAAGACATAATCACCTTCACTCACTCATACACTGCTCCACACACCTGTTCAGTTGCACACCTGTGCAATCACACCTGTTCAATCACACCTGTTCAATCCTCAAACACACGGCATCATCTCAGCTAACTACTCCCCTCTGAAACTTGCGCTTCCCAGTCGTCCCTTTAAACTATTGCGCTCCCTCGTCATTATCATCCATACTAATCTACCTGCGTCCCCACTACAGGTATCAGTCACTAACTAACCTTAACGTTACCTAATGTCATCTTCTAGGTCCCTACACACGATATCCTAACCCACCCGGGCTAGTTTTCACTGCCATCAACCCCATAAGCTATAGCGCATTTGCCCCCCTCTGTGAGGGATGGTGGATTTGCCATCCCACCACATCGGGGAGGTCCTATCAATTTCGCTCGTCCAAATCCAACAAATCAAAAATTTGTCATTTCATCTGCCAATCACCGTACCAATCATCAAATTTCGCCTTTTTCTAATTTTGGGTCCAAAACACTAACCTCATCACCCGTCTACTTATTAGATCCTCTCGGTGCGCCAATTCCCTTCTAAAGCTCGGCTTCGTACAGCCGAGCAATGAACGCGGGTTCTTTGGTGCCGGCGGCTGGATGCGTCCGGCACTCGGTGCAGGGACGGGGGCTTACCCGTGCCGAGATCCCACGCACCACCTCGGCGTGGAGCCATCCAATGTCCCGATCTCGACCTGCCGGTACGTCTCAACAAAAAGTGGTCGCCCTGACGACCCTTCCTATCGGGCTGCCCGCTCCGCCTAGTGGAGCCCGGACGCAGCCGTTCCACGCGAGGCCCAGCGTGGATCGCGTACGGCGGTCCTTTCGAACCCGCCGTGGCTCGGATCCCCGCTGGTTCTCGCGGCACGCAAAGCCCGGCACGCACCGAGGGCCCGATTCGGCTAAAAGTCGCTCTAACCGCTAACCCGGTTACCGTCGATGCCTCACCTGCATGGTTACACGCATACGCTACCCCTTTCTTGCTCATACCTCCAGCCGTTCCCATGCTCCTCGTACCTTTCCTTACACACCTCGGTACACTCATTCCGCTCACAGACTTGGTCACACACCTGACCACCGAGCACCTTGGCACACATTCGTCGCTCGCACACCTCACCAACACACCTCTTCACGCCCCTTCCTCGGTCACCTCCTCTGTGACAATCACAGGTGTGCTTTCACTCGCACACCCATCCACGTGCCTCACGACCAACTCAAGTGTGCATTCCCACACATGCTCTACCATTCCAGGTGTGCATCCTTCCATGCCAGGTGTACATCCTCGCTCACCTGTCACAACTAACTCACGCTCCGTGCCACTCTCACTACTCTCACCACCACTCTTGACAACGCACTCACCCTTACTCTCGACAGCATGCGCTTTCCCCATGCACCCGTCCGTTACACACCTTTCTCGCGCATCCTCTTGTGCACACTTTTCCGTTACTTCCTCCGTAACACTCACCACACCGCGCTTCCATGTGCTCCCTCGCACACGCGCTACGACCGACTCACTCTCGACAGCACACTCACTAGTCGGCGCGCACTTTTTCCTCACACACCCCATGGTCGGACATTCTTGCACACCTCTTTTTTCGCACACCAGACCTGTCGCACACTTCACCAACGGCCTTTCACGAACACCCGGATCCAAACCAATCCCCAAGCCGACTGAAGCTTTCCTCACATCATATACATTGCCGAATATTTCGCCACTCACCTTGGCACCTCGTCTCCGCACCTCTTTTGCCACCTGCAAACTTTTTATTTGGTTAGTGAGCACGACATCACGATTTGAGCACCGACCTTGGACATATTCCATCACCTCCTCCTGTATTTCTCTCTTAGTTTCTGTCCGTCTCTTCTTAATTTCACTCACCTCTTCTTCCACTTCCTCTAATTTTTGCTTCACTTCTTTTATTTCCCGTTGCGTCTCCTCAAGTTCGTCCTCTAAGGCTACCGTGACCGTCTCTATGTGCATCCTCACCTGCCGGTCCTTTGTCTCCATTACCTCTGTCACCTCGTCCAACCTCATTGTCAGCCCCTCACGTACCATCTGACATTGCCTCTGTGTCGCTATTAAGTCTTCCTTGATGTCTCTTTGTGTCGCTTTTAACCCTCCTAGTACCGCAGTGTTCCTTTGAACCTGCTCCACTAACTCCGTTTGTCCCTCTGTCAGCTGTTCCACCTCCTCCGTCAGACCTTCTATGCCCCCTTGTAACTTTGCCGTATTATTTCTCACCTCTTTCTCCATACGCTTCTCACCTCGCTTTACCTCCTCGCGTAGCCCCGAAACCTCCTCACTCACACCTCGTCGTATCTCCTCTTTCATCTCCTCCATCTCCTTTGTAGATGCCACCCTCATCTGTCCCAATTCATCCCTCTGAGCATCCAATTTGGTTTCTACCCCGATTTTTACCTCCTCTATCTGCTCTCCCATTTGTTTAATTTCTCGGGCGGATTGCTCCCCTATCTCCCGCAATTTGTCCTCCATCCTATTTTCTAACCCCATTAACCCATTTTTTACCCCCTCTAACTGATTCTCCTGGGCAGCCATTCTATTTTCCACCCCCGTTAACCCATTCTTTACCTCTTTTATCCCGTTGTCTAACCCCTCAAAATTATTGTCTAACTTCTCACCGGTACCCCTCGCTTCGTCCCTCATTACCCCCAATTGCTCACTCTGAGCCCTCGCTTCGTCCCTCATTACCCCCATTTGGCCCCCTATCCTGTTTTCCATCCCTTTGAAATTATCGTCTGTTTTTACCATAAAGGCCATCATCTGTTTCATAAACAGGTCCAAATTCATTGGCATCTCTGGCTCGGCCGCGGCTAAATTTGGTGCCGCTACACCCACATGCGCGAGGACGCCATTTTGTGCACCTGATACCCCCTCAACCACATTGCCAATGTTCTCCTCCTCTCCTTCCTCCACATACATTTCCCCGAGGTCCTGGGTCGATTCTACCCCGTCTATCTCTCCCACCGGCATCCCGTCGCCTTGACCAGCCATGGCGCGATTTCAAAATTCGGGTTTTGTAAAACAAAAGCAATTTCGGTATTTTGTAATTTTGAGCGCGTTAAGCGCGCTTCGGGTCCAATCCCACTCCTGACACCAATTGTTACTGATCGCGGTTTAGATGTTACTTTGCCGAGCGAAGGCCCCGCTACCGAACAGTTATTCCCCGATTAGAACCCGATTCCACCCAAACGTTGGCCGGATCGCACCGCAGCTATTCAATAGGGAAAAGACAAAGGCGACACGGATGTGAAGAAGAAGAAGAAGAAGACAAAAAGGTTGGAAATACTACTAAATTTATTCCTACTATTTACATGCTCAAAGTAACCAAGGAGAAGGAAAGATAATAAAATAATATACAGAAGAATCAGAGACACAGTGCAATTGTTAGCTTATACAGACTTAATTAATACCCAGGGACAAGACACACAGAACAAACTCACGTACACAAGAAGGGTGGAGGAAAGGAATGAATGCTGGAAGGAGGAATGGGAAGGTTCAGCTGGGGCAGATGGTTCGGGCTTGATCCCGCACGGGACGTCGGCTGGACCTCGACGGCCACCGATGCCACCGCTATCTGGTCCCCGCGGGGTAACGGGTTGAAGCTGCCTGGTGGAGTCAACGCTGCTTGTGGAGCCAAAGCTGCTTATCTGGCTCACCTCAGGGCGCGTCTGCCGTCTCTGGCGCAACTGCTGGTAATTGACCTGGAACCTTCTCTCTCTTGGCCCTGGTGTCTCCTCACCATCGACAACTCAACGTCAACCAACGCAACCACTGACCACTCGACGCCACCACTTCTCACCACCGACTTCTTACCACCGCAACCAACGCAACCCCTGACCCTCCTCTGACGACCAACTCACGACTCCCTCTACTGACTCTGGTTGACTCCGGTTGACTCTACTGACTCCCTCTCACTCCTTCAACGCTTCTTGCGCGCGCGCCTTTATAGCGCCTCCAGCGATCAAGCCGCCGGCCTTCAGGACACGCCCATCGGTGTGCTCACCTCGGCCCTGATTGGTCGGCACGGCCCTCTAGCTCCGCCCTTGATGACGATGGGCGGGCACGCCTTTCTTCCCCGACCCGAGCCTCGTGGCCAATGGTGGTTTTGGAGGGGAGGTAATTGGCAATCGAGGCTCGGCAATGACGAAAGGGGGTGTGAAGGAAATGGGGATTTTGGAGATGGGAATGAAAGGGGATCTATTCTCTTTCACTGGTGCAATGGAGTACTTCAATTAATGGGAGACACAGCCTTACCCTAAAACACAGAATAAGAGATAACTATCAAACAGGGGTATTCTATTATTTGGCTGACTTGTATGCTTGTGGACTAATTATGGGATGCCCTTTCACCTTTACACAGCTCCGGAGGTAGGGGGGCGCAGAATAAACAATAATAATAATAATACAGCACACAATCAAAAAAATACAGTCCTCATCTCCGCAACAATATGTATGTGTATATGTATATATATATGTATGTGTATATGTATATATATATATATATATATATGTATGTGTATATATATATGTCTATATATATATATGTATGTGTATATATATATATGTATATATATATTGTTACGGACCGCGGATAAGGTATTTGCTGAGCGGATGGCGGCCGCGGCCCGAACTATTAACAATGACTAAGACCCGATTCCTTAAACGTGGGCCAAATCGTGCCACAGGTTTTCAATGGGGAAAAGACAAAGATGACACGGATGTGAAGAAGAGGAAGATGAAGGCAAAAGGTTGGAAATACTACTATTATTTATTTACTATTTACACAATTGAAAGAAACCAAGGAGGAGGAAGGATAATAAAATAATGTAGAAAGAGGGACGGACCAGAAGGACACAGTGAAACTCTAGCTTAACTAAACAGGCTTAACTTATTACCCAGGACAGAACACACAAAACAAACTCACATACACAAAAGGATGGAAGGACAGGAATCGTTTGGAGGGATGAGCAGGTGGGATCACAGGGCACAGCGAGCAGGTCCACTCTGGGCGGGAAGCGAGGAGCCGGCAGCTCCTTGTATTCGGCTTCACACCGGCAGGGTCACTCGCTGCCCCGTCAGGGCTTCACGCGGCTGGTTGAAACGGGGCTGGTTGAAGCGGCTCTTTGTCAAAGGCTTTTCGTATCTCTCACGCAACAACCGCCCAAAGGCTTTCCGTATCTCTCACGCAACTCCGGTGCAACTCTCAACTCTCTCCCGGTGGACTGTCAACTCTCTGACGCACCTGGACTCATCTGCCGTATCTCTCGTGTATCTTCCTTTTGCGATCGTCACACCCTTCTCGCATACCTTCAGCGCGGGCGTGACACGCCCTCGTCGGTTTCGGTACCGCCCTCCCCCCCGTGCTCGGTTTCGTGACCTTGTATGGCAATCCCACGGGCTTGTCTCCTTATTTGGGCATGGCGCCGACGGCACGCCCCTCGTGGCGAGCCACGGGCTTGTTTCCTTATTTGGGCATGGGGCTGAACAGCCCCGCCCTTCGTGGCGCGCCCTGGGCTTCCCTCTCCCCTGGTGACCCCGCCCCTCCTGTTCAAACAGAGCACGGAGCACATATTCACGATAGCAGCGAAATGAGAGGGCGCGCACCCCACGCTTGTGAACTGCTTTACCCAGAGATGGAGAGTTTGGCTGGGAAATGGAATTATTGAAGGGGAGCTATTCTTAATTGATTCGGTGCAATGGAGTATTAATTAATGGAAGACAAAGCTTTAGCCTAATACACAGAATAAGGAAATAAACTACCAACAAGGAGGAAATCTATGATTGGCTAACGTGATTGTTGATGACCTAATTACGGGACGCCCTTTTGACCTTTATACACAACTGGAGGAAGGAGGGCGATATTTTACAATGTACTATACAATAAAAAACACAATAAAAAAAACACCATTCTCATATCCACAACACTGCACCCTCCTCCTCTTAGGCACGTCCTGGGCCTATTACTTTTACTTTTAGTGTGGCACGTAGGTGTAGTTCCCTCTACATTTAACCTGACCCTGAGTGCGACAGTTTTAAAACATAAATAAATATGTCCCGCTGCTCCATTGCACCCTGCCTAACAGATTCACGCCCACAACTAACCGAATTGCGGAATGGTCTTCTATTTACAAAACTAACCCAGGACCTGTGATTGTTCTTTTTTGGGGGGGAGACAGTCTGCTCTGCATCGACGCACCATGAAGCACCCAAAAACGCACCAATACACCCTCAAGCACCAATCGGTGCACAGTCATCACTGTTCAATAAAAATAAAAACAACAAACCCTTGGTGGTGTCTTGCTCTTCGGCTCCCTCTGCTGGCTATTGTTATCTTCCTGGTGTTGTCATCTTCTTTGCTGGCGGCCTATTTGCACATAAAATAAAATGCACCAAACGTGTCCATTGCTTTTATTTATGGCCCACAGAGGGCCGACTATGTATGGTTCACCTGTGGGGCATCGGTGCCCTGTGGCCAAGGTCCGCCAGCAAGATTTCGGGCCCTCTTGGCCGGTTCCAGCAGAGGGGCTATGCCCCAACCCATGGGGTCCATAAGTGGTGCTCAGCCACAGACATGTGGTCCATAAGGTGGTGCATCGATGCAGACAGCTGGTTCCGGGAGTTTCGGGCGCACAATGGCGGACTCACGCACGCTCCCCTCGTCGCCCAGTGGCGCACAGTCCTCATGTGGGAGACAAAGGGGGGAAAAGACAGATGAGCTAGGGGTAAGGTCACAAGGGTACACATCAATAAAGGCAATGCAAGGCGAGGTGCGTATGGAGACGGAGCGGAGAAAAGCTCGTCCCTACCGTACGTCACCCCCCCCTGTCACCTACTCTACCCTTGCCCTTACCCCATATTTACAACAATCTACACATTTACAAATTCATCACTACTGTCACGTCTCCCCATATCTCTCCTATACCAAATTCGTCACCACAATCCCTCTAACCAAAATTTGCCATCACCCAATTCATCATCAATCCTCATAAGGAGCCAGAGATGGAACATCAGCACAATGTCACACCCACGTCATGATGCGTCTCACATTCCAAACATTTGCATCAAAATAATAAAAACCAACAAACCACGGCATGGTGCGGAGCTTTGTCACCCCAAGTGAGTGGATGCAGATGGTGCGAGGAGATCTCCATCCTAACTATCCTCTAAATGACATTAACACACTTTACACTACCCGGGGTCTTTCCCTGCCATACCATTGGGCATCTTACTCCATGCGGTTTTAAGAACCAAATTCCCATTGACCAAACTGTGGTGCTTCATCAATTTGGGGTCTCACTCCCCCGATTCATCTCCCGGTGCCCTTGCACAATTTCCGGGCTGGGTCGTGCAGCTCTCTCAGCAGGTCTACCCACCTGCACACCTCCACCACTGTAGTTGCCACCCGAGCTTACCTAGCTCCTCACCCTAACCTATCTAACTGGGGAAGGCCCCTCCTGGCTCTGTCACCCCTCGGTGCCCTCTGGCACTAGGCTACCCGGGTCCGTCCTCCGGATCCTCGGGCCACATCCACAACAACTCTACCGGCTCCCAGAGCCCACCTGCGGCCTCACCTGGCCGACATCCTCACAGTGGTGGAGTGCCCAATCAACTACAAATGGTCACGCAACTACCACAACCCCCAAGGAACTGCAGCCGCATGCAGCTGAAGCTCCGAGGGAGTTGGTGACGTGATGTCATGGTCAAGGACCATAGCCTTCAACTGGCATCGTTCCGAGCATAACTCCCAAGGGATTCGGACCGGCATGCAGTTGGAACCCCAAGGGAATTGGTTACTCCGGACACCAGGTGGGGAAACTATGGTGCGCCATGATCATAACTACGAATTCAGCCACACGCCCACCCATTCCACTTTACTCATGCACCAATCACAACACTCCTGTGCAACTACCCACACCACAGATGCCAATATCCAACCACAATTTACCTGTACCCTCTACCTAACACTTACACTACCCTCCCCGGGTATTCGTGATGGGGTCCATCCTCCTTTCCCCCATCCACACCTTCGCACCATCCACTCCACTCCACAGTGTCCACCATACTCACTCCACGACCATCCATTCCATACTCCATATATTCCACACTCAATGTAATCCACACAACCATTCTCCATACACCTGCAGTTGCACACCTGTGCAATCTCACCTGGTGCCACCTGCACCCTCCTTCCTTCCTGGACCATTTGGTCAGCACAACTCACATCACTATCACTCTCACTCCTACACTGCTCCATCCACCTGTTCAGTTGCACACCTGTGCAATCACACATTTTAACCACACACACGGCATCATCTGAACTACCTGTTGCCCTGCTAACGTAGTGCTCCCCGTCTTCCCTTTAAACTAAGCACATACCACGTCATTATCATCCAAACTAATCTACCTGCGTCCCCACTACAGGTATCATTGTCACTACCTAACCTTAGCGTTACCTATTGTCAATCTCTAGGTCCCTACACACGATATCCTAACCCTCCCGGGCTAGTTTTCACTGCCAAACCCCATAAGCCTAGTGCTCCTTTGCCCCCGCTGTGAGAGATGGCAGAGTTGCCATCCCACCACATCGGGTATCTCTCACTACCAATTTGGCACATCAAATTTCAGCCAATTAAAAATTTGCCAAACACTACCAATCATCACTCTGCCAATCCTTTGCCAATCATTAAATTTTGCTTTTTCAATTTCGGGTCCAAAACACTATCATCATCACAGTCCGCTATACTTGAGCCTCGGTGCGCCAATTCATCTCTAAAGTCCGGCTTCGCACAGCCGAGCAATGAATGCGGGTTGCTTGGTGCCGGCGGTTAGATACTTCCGGCATTCGGTGCAGGGACGGGGGCTTACCCGGGCCGAGATCCCACGCACCATCTTGGCACGGAGCCGTCCAATGGCCCGATTTCGCCCTGCCGGAACGCCTCAACAAAAAGGGGTCGCCATGACGACCCTTCCTACCGGGCTGCCCGCTCCGCTTAATGGAGCACGGACGCTGCCGTTCAGAGCGCGGCCCGGCGTGGATCCCGCATGGCGGTTCTTTCGAAACCGCCGCGGTCACGATCCCCGCGGGCTCCCGCGGCACACGAAGCTGCCCGGCACGCACCGAGGGCCCGTTCCGGCTATAAGTCGCTCTAACCGCTAACCCGGTTAGCGTCGATGCTCCACTTGCATGCTTACACCCCGCAGCCCGTTCCTTGCTCATACATCCAGCCGTTCCCATGCTCCTCATCCTTGCACCTTCTCTTACACACCCAGGTACACTCACCCCGCTCACAGACTTGGTCACACACCTGACCACCGCACACCTTTGCGCACACTCGTCGTTCGCACACCTCACCAACACACCTCTTCGCGCTCCCTCCTCAGTCACCTCCTCGGTGACAACCACAGGTGTGCTCTCTTCCGTACACCCAACCACGTGCCTCACTACCAACTCCAGTGTGCATTCCCATACGCGCTCTACCATTCCAGGTGTACATCCTTCCATTCCAGGTGTACATCCTCTCTCACCTGCCACAACCAACTCACGCTCCATGTCACTCTCACTGCTTTCACCACCACACTCGGTCGCGCACTCACCCTTACTCTTGACAGCGCACTCTTTCCTCAGGCACCCGTCCGTTACACCCCTTTCTCGCGCATCCTCTTGCGCACACTCCCCCGCTACACCCTCCGTAACACTCACCACAGGTGTGCACTCTCTCGTTACATCCTCTGTAACACTCCTCACTCCGCGCTTCCATGTGCCCCCCCCCCCCCCCCCCGCACATGCGCTACGACCAACTCACTCTCGACCGCACACTCACTCCTCAGCGCGCACTTTTTCCTCACACACCCCATGGTCGGACATTCTCGCACACCTCCTCCTTCGCACTCTGCACCTGTCGCACACTTTACCAGTGGCCTCTCACGAACACCCGGGTCCAAACCAACCCCCAAGCCGACTGAGTCTCCCCTCACATCATATACATTTCCGCGTATATCGCCACTCACCTTGGCACCTCGTCTCCGCACCTCCTTCGCCACCTGCAAACTCTTTATCTGGTTAGCGAGCACACCATCACGATTTGAGCACCGACCTTGCACATATTCCATTACTTCCTCCTTTATTTCCCTCTTAGTTTCCCTCCGTCTCTTCTTAATTTAACTCACCCCCTCTTCCACTTCCTCTAACTTTTGCTTCACCTCTTTTATTTCCCGGTGCGTCTCCTCAATTTCGTCCTCTAAGGCTACCTTGACCGTTTCTATGTGCGTCCTCACCTCCCGGTCCTTCGTCTCCATTGCCTCCGTCACCTCGTCCAACCTCATTGTCAGTCCCTCACGTACCATCTGACATTCCCTCTTCGTCGCTATCAAGTCATTTTTGAGTTCTTTTTGTGTCGCCTTTAACCCTCCTAGTACCGCAGTGTTCTTTTGTACCTGCTCCACTAATTCCGTCTGTCCCACCGTCAGCTGTTCTACCTCCTGCGTCAGATCTTCTATGCCCCCTTGTAACTTTGCCGTCCCATTTCTCATCTCTTTCTCCATACGCTTCTCACCTCGCTTTACCTCCTCGCGTACCCCCGAGACCTCCTCGCTTACACCTCGTCTTATTTCCTCTCCCATTTCTTTGGTAGATGCCACCCTCATCTGTTCCAACTCATCCCTCTGGACATCCAATTTGGTTTCTAACCCGATTTTCACCTCCTCTATCTGGTTCCCCATCCGTTTGATTTCCCGGGCGGATTGCTCCCCTATCTCCCGCAATTTGCCTTCCATCCTATCTTCTAGCCCCGTTAACCCATTCTTTACCTCCTTTATCCCGTTGTCTAACCCCTCAATTTTATTGTCTAAACCCTCAAATTTATTGTCTAAACCCTCAAATTTATTTCCCATATTGTTTAACCCGTCTCTTAATTGCTCACTAGTACCCCTCGCTTCGTCCCTCATTGCTCCCAATTGCTCACTAGTACCCCTTGTCCCTTCCATGATGGCCCGCATTTGCAGCATGAATAGGCCCCAGTCCATTTGCGGTGCTGCTACTGTCACGGGCGCGGCGAAATTTGGTGCCGCTGTAACCACGTGCGTGAGGGCGCCATTTTGCGCACCTGATACTCCCTCAACCACCTCACCATTGCTCTCCTCCATTTCCTCCCTCTGGTCCTGGGTTACCCCTAACCCCTCTTCTAGTTCCCCCACCTGCATCCGATCACCTTGACCAGCCATGGCACGATTTCCAAATTCAAGGTTTTAAATCAAACAAAATTTTTGGGCCACCCGTAATTTTGAGCACGCTATTCGCACTTCAGGTCCGAATCTCACTCCCAGACACCAATTGTTACGGACCGCGGATAAGGTGTTGATTTGCCGAGCGGATGGCGGCCGCGGCCCGAACTATTAACAATGACTAAGACCCGATTCCTTAAACGTGGGCCAAATCATGCCACAGGTTTTCAATGGGGAAAAGACAAAGATGACATGGATGTGAAGAAGAGGAAGACGAAGGCAAAAGGTTGGAAATACTACTATTATTTATTTACTATTTACACAATTGAAAGAAACGAAGGAGGAGGAAGGATAATAAAATAATGTAGAAAGAGGGACGGACCAGAAGGACACAGTGAAACTCTAGCTAAACTAAACAGGCTTAACTTATTACCCAGGACAGAACACACAAAACAAACTCACGTACACAAAAGGATGGAAGGACAGGAATCGTTTGGAGGGATGAGCAGGTGGGATCACAGGGCACAGCGAGCAGGTCCACTCCGGGCGGGAAGCGAGGAGCCGGCAGCTCCTTGTATTCGGCTTCACACCGCACACCGGCAGGGTCACTCGCTGCCCCGTCAGGGCTTCACGCGGCTGGTTGAAACGGGGCTGGTTGAAGCGGCTCTTTGTCAAAGGCTTTTCGTATCTCTCACGCAACAACCGCCCAAAGGCTTTCCGTATCTCTCACGCAACTCCGGTGCAACTCTCAACTCTCTCCCGGTGGACTGCCAACTCTCTGATGCACCTGGACTCATCTGCCGTATCTCTCGTGTATCTTCCTTTTGCGATCGTCGCACCCTTCTCGCATACCTTCAGCGCGGGTGTGACACGCCCTCGTCGGTTTCGGTACCGCCCTCCCCCCCCCCCCCCCCCCCCGTGCTCGGTTTCGCGACCTTGTATGGCAATCCCACGGGCTTGTCTCCTTATTTGGGCATGGCGCCGACGGCACGCCCCTCGTGGCGAGCCACGGGCTTGTTTCCTTATTTGGGCATGGGGCTGAACAGCCCCGCCCTTCGTGGCGCGCCCTGGGCTTGCCTCTCCCTGGCGACCCCGCCCCTCCTGTTCAAACAGAGCACGGAGCACATATTCACTATAGCAGCGAAATGAGAGGGCGCGCATCCCACGCTTGTGAACTGCTTTACCCAGAGATGGAGAGTTTGGCTGGGAAATGGAATTATTGAAGGGGAGCTATGTGGAAGGGGAGCTATGATGGTGAAAATGATGATTGGAAAGCTCTTGGTGAACGTCATCTCGGGATATGCTCTGCAGGTTGGTCGGAGCGATGAAGAGAAGGACAAGTTCTGGTGTGCGATAGAGAAGCTGATGGAAAACGTGAAAGATGAGGAAGTTGTGTTGGGAGGAGACCCAAATGGACATGTGGGAAGGAGTATGGACGGTTTTGAGGGGGTTCATGGGGGTTATGGCTATGGTGTGAGAAATGGAGAAGGTGAAAGGATTTTGGAGTTTGCTGATGGAGCTGATTTGTTGATTTGTCATACTCAGTTCCAGAAAGAGGATAATAAGCTTGTTACATACAGGTCAGGTGGGTCGACGACAACCATTGACTACCTGATGGTGCGTAGGCAAGATAGGGGGCACCTCCGGGACACAAAGGTGATCCCGGGGGAGCAGCACCACTTGGTTGTTTGCGACATAAGGGTGAAAGGTGCGAGGAGAGCTCGGCGGGTGAAGTACCAACCGAGAATGAAGGTGTGAAGGTTGAAAGAGGTGACAGTAAGGGAGGCATTAAAAGAGAGGCTGAGTAGGGCAGAGGATGATGTGGTTGAGCTTGAAAGTGGTTGGATGTCAATGAAAGATAGTCTGTTGGGAGCCGTTGGTGAGGTATGTGGATGGACAAAAGGACCACCGAGGCACTCGGAAACATGGTGGTGGGATGATGAAGTTGGAAAGAGGATTGACGAGAAGAGGAAGAAGTTCAAGGAGTGGCAGAAGGCGAAGGGCACGGGAGCAGAAAAAGCAGAGCATGAAAGTTATAAGGCAGCCAAGAAGGCTGCAAAGAAAGAGGTAGCAAAGGCGCAGGAGGCATGCAGGAAAATGTTCGGAGAACGCTTGGATTCGGAAGAGGGTCAGAGAGCGGTATTCAGGATTGCAAAGCAGATAGCGAAAGAGAGGTGTGATGTGATGGGGGTGAGTTGCTTGAAGGATGAAGTGGGACAAATCGTTGTGGACCCAGATGGAATTAAAGGAAGATGGAAAAGATATATGGAAATGCTGTTGAATACAGAGAATGAATGGGATGGCAACATCGAGAGTAACCCAGGTTTAGGACCGGCAGAGAAGATAACTGAGAAGGAAGTCGAGGAAGCGATAAAAGCAATGAAGAGTAGAAAAGCGGGAGGGCCAATGGGAGTTGTCGGAGATATGTTGAAGGCAGCAGGAAGTTGGGGTGTGAAGAGAATGACAGAGATCTGTAATCTGGTGGTGAAAGAAGGCCGCATTCCAGTGGATTGGGAACTGAGTACCCTCGTCCCTCTATACAAGGGGAATATGTGACCCTCTGGAGTGTGGCTCGTACCGAGCGACAAAGTTATTGGAGCATGGAATGAAGGTATTGGAAAGGGTGTTGGAGAGGAGGATAAGGAAGAAGGTGAAGATCGACGAAATGCAGTTTGGATTTATGCCAGGAAGAGGAACGACAGACGTGCTCTTTATTGTTAGGCAGTTGCAGGAGAAGTACATGGAGAAGAGGAAGAAGTTGTTTCTTGGGTTTGTTTATCTGGAGAAAGCATTTGATAGGGTTCCACGTGAAGTATTGACATGGGCATTGAGGAAGTTAGGAGTGGAGGAATGGTTGATCAGAGAAGTAATGGCAATGTACAAAAGAGCGTGCACAGCTGTAAGGACGAAGGACGGGAGCAGTGGTGAGTTTGAGGTGAAGGTGGGAGTGCATCAGGGGTAGGTACTAGGTCCACGACTATTTGTAGCTGTGATGGAGGTGCTGGCCCAGAACGTAAAGGAGGGTTTACCGTGGGAGTTGTATGCAGATGATCTGGTGTTGATTGCGGAAAGTATGGATGGACTGAAGGAAAAGATGAACAAGTGGAAGGAATGTATGGAGACAAAAGGTCTGAAGGTGAATGTCGGAAAGACAAAGGTGATGGCAAGTGGTAAAGCATGTGGTGAGGTGGAAAGAACTGGGAAGTTGGCCATGTGCTGTGTGCAGGAAGGGTGTCGGAGTGAACTCCATTCAATGTGCAATGTGCGCTGAGTGGGTTCATCAAAAATGTGGTGGTCTGAGAGGGTCATTAACCAGTGTGGTAGCTGCATTCAAATGTAAGGTGTGCACAGAAGGAGCTGCAGCTGGAGGAAATGTTGAGTTGGATCTTGGTAACGGCATGAAGCTTGAAGGTGTGAAAACATTTTGCTACCTCGGAGACATGCTGAATGGAGAAGGGCGATCAGGCTCGGCAACGGTTGCTGGAGTGAGATGTGCATGGGAGAAGTTTCGGGAACTGAGTGGCGTGCTGATGAGGAGGGGAGTGTCGTTGAAGCTGAAGGGAAAGGTGTATGCTGCATTGCTGCCCGTGTGAGAAGTGTTATGATTTATGGGAGTGAGACATGGGTAATGAACATAGAGCAGCAACGAAGGTTGGAAAGGGTGGAAATGCGAATGGTTCGGTGGATGTGCGGAGTATCGTTGAGAGAGAGGAAGACAAATGATGAATTGCAAAAGATGATGGGAATAAAGCCTGTGATTGATGCTGTGAAGAGGAACAAGTTGAGATGGTTTGGTCATGTGTTGAGGAAGGATGAAAGTGACTGGTTGAGAAGAGTGATGGAAATGAATGTAAAAGGAAGTAGAGGACGGGGAAGACCGAGAAAGACTTGGCTAAAGATGGTGGAAGAAGAATATATATCCAGTCACGTGAAAAAGTAAGTACACCCCATGTAAAGTTTTTGACTTTTTCAACATATTTCAACATACAGCTATTTGATCTTCATTTCAACAACATTGATAGATTGAGGTGATATAATGTAACAAATATCATGAAACATTTACATTGTGAAGTTCATTGTATAATTTAAATAAACATGAATGCAAATTTCGCATGTGGAAAAAGTAAATACACCCCTACATTTATCACTACTTAAAATACCTAAAATTAGAATCAAGTGCACCAGCTCAGGTGCAAATGATTAGAACATCGTTAGAGAGGATCTTGGAGGAACCTGTCTTATTTAAACCTCAGACATTTAGTTTGGTTTGCTCTTTGTTGTTGAAGTGTGCGGCGTCACCATGCCTCGATCAAAAGAGCTCTCTGAGGCCTTCAGAAAGAAGGTTACCGATGCCTCCGGGTCTGGGAAGGGATTTTAAAAGATCTCCAACAATTTGAAATCAATCATTCGACTGTCCGGAAGATCATCTACAAGTGGAGAAGATTCCAAACAACTGCCAACTTGTTCAGGCCAGGCCGCCCCAGCAAGTTCAGCCCGAGAGCAGACCGCAAGATGCTGAAAGAAGTCTCTAAGAACCCCAGAATGTCATCACGGGACCTACAGGTAGCTCTTGCCACTGTTGATGTCAAAGTGCACGTGTCTACCATTAGAAAGAGGCTGCACAAATTTGATCTACATGGGAGGTGTGCCAGGAGGAAACCTTTGCTGTCCAGAAAGAATATCAGGGCAAGACTAAAGTTTGCCAGTGAACACCTAGGCAAAGACCAGCACTTCTGGAACAATGTGCTCTGGTCAGATGAGTCAAAGGTAGAGGTATTTGGCCACAGTACCAGAAGACATATTTGGCGAAAACCAAAGAAAGCATTTGACCACAAGAACCTGATACCAACTGCAAAGCATGGTGGTGGAAATATTATGGTTTGGGGCAGCTTTGCTGCATCAGGGCCTGGGCAGCTCACCATCATATAATCCACTATGAATTCTTCATTGTACCAGAGGGTGCTTGAGGATAATGTGAGGCCATCTGTTAGAAAGTTGAAGCTCAACTGAAGGTGGACCTTGCAACATGACAATGACCCTAAACATACCAGTAAATCCACCAAGGAATGGCTGAAAAGAAAGAAATGGAGGGTTCTGGAATGGCCAAGTCAAAGCCCGGATCTAAATCCCATCGAGATGTTGTGGGGCGATTTGAAATGAGCTGTGCATGCAAGAAACCCCTCAAACATCGCACAGCTGAAAGAATTCTGCTGGGCAAAAATTTCTCCCAGTCGATGTCAGAGACTGCTAGACAGTTATAAGAAACGCCTACTTGAGGTTGTTTCTGCCAAAGGGGGCAATACCACCTATTAGAGCCAAAGGTGTACTTACTTTTTCCACATGCGAAATTTGCATTTATATTTATTTAAATTATACAATGGACTACAAAATGTAAATGTTTCATGATATTTGTTATATTATATCACCTTTATCTATCAATATTGTTGAAATGAAGATCAAATAGCTGTATGTTGAAAAAGTCAAAAATATACATGGGGTGTACTTACTTTTTCACGTGACTGTATATATATATATCTGTGCAGTGTCTGTGTTGTCTTGTCTTGTCTTGTCACTGAACTACTTTCTCAAACTTTTGTGAAATCATACCAAACTTCTGGTATGCACATACCTCTCCCGTCGGTATGTCCTAAGGGTATTTCTTTTTGAAAATTTTTCCAATATATATATTTTTTGGGGGGAATTTTTTCGGGAATTTTTTTTTTTCAACTTCAATTGTTTATAAAATGTGATATCACGTATATTACAAATACATTTGTGCAAAATAATTGTTTGAATTATGATTGGTTTAAACCATGACAAAATGGCAACTCGGGTGCAGTCTGCCGCTTCCGGTCTTGCCGGCGAGGTTTTCATTTTTTCGAAGCTGTCCACGCTCTCCACACTATCGAAGTTAAGTAATTGTTGCCATTTGCATTTTCGTCAAAACTTTATTTTATGGTGTGTGTACGTATAGTGTGTCCCTAGGAAGATTCTCAGTGTTAATCTTTCATACCTGTATGCAATATTGTCGGTTAATTCGTGTCGTGTCTTTAGAGGCCTTGTACCGTGTCCGACCTTGAGGCTTTGTTTTTCTCTCAGCGGTCCATCTATTGTGCTCCAACTACTTTCGTTCTCTGTTTTTTCCCAGTCCTTTCACCCCATACGTCTTTGTTTAAAATCTCAACTCAAAAACAAAATAACCAAAAAACATTTCCTTCTCTGTTCTTATTCGTTGTTCTTATTCGTTTATTCGTTGTTCTTATTCGTTTATTCGTTGTTCTTATTCGTCCGTTCGTTCTTCGACCACATGTTTCACCCACATTTCCCCAGATAGTTTTCACTGTTAATCTTTAAAATGTTGAAACTTTCCCCTGAAGTACTGTATTCTGTCGTGTATTGTAACACCTTTTTCGTCCTCTTCTTCTTTTTTTTTTCTTTCTTTTTTTTGTATACTGAATCGAGGCTCGTGAAAGAGCTGACATTTACTTCACAAACAAATCAACCAGACAAACAAAATATATAAAAAGAGGGAGCGGAAGACAAGAGAAGGGGAAGCACACAAACACTTGAGAGCACACAACATTTAAGAGCAGGGAGATGTGTGGGAGGGAGAGGGCTTGGGGGGAGGAGGCGTAAAAGGTTGCTTTCGACTTGCTCACCAATTCTATTCATTCCAAAAAAAAATTCCATCTCTTACAGTGCCATCCAAGTCATCATCTTACATTCCCTAAACTCTCCTGCTCTCCGCCCCCCCCCCCCCCCCCCCCACCTCCAGCATCCTCAAACTTATTTTTGACTCGAAGGTCACAAGAAACTCATTTTGCAATAAATGTTCGTTTCCCATTAATCGTACACTTTCCAAAATCCAATCTCACCCCTCACCTCCAAATCCTCCACATCACCCCTCCCCTTCCAAATCTTACCCATCACCCCTCCCCTCCAAATCTTCCCCATCACCCATCCCTTTCAAATCTCCCCCCTTGCCCCTTCCCTCCTAAACTCCCCCCACACCCTTCCCCTCCAAGAGTCCACCTCGCCCCTCCCCTCCTAGACTCCACCCTCAACCCTCCCCTCCAAATCTCCCCCATCTCCCATCCCTTTCAAATCCCTCCCCTTGTCCCTTCCCTCCTAAACTCCCCCCTAACCCCTCCCCTCATAAACTCCCCCCTCGCCCCGCCGCTTCAAATCTCCCTACCCTCATTTCTTCTCCATTTCCCCCCTCTCACCCCTCCTCCTCAAAGTGTCCTCCCCGCTTCTTCCCCCTTCCAACTCTCACCTCCATCTCCCCCAACCTTCTGCCTCGCTCTCCCCCCTCCTCAAATAACACCTCACTGTGCCTCACCCAATCACCATCAAACCTTTTGTCCGCCACATCCTTCCCTTTCTCCGAGCTATTCTGAAATCTCTGACACACCTCCAACAGCTCTCCCTACCTCTTCCTCCTCTTCCACATTTTACCCTACCCCTCCCCCCCCTGTTCTGTATCCGATGCTCCCCCTTCCTCTTCATTAACGGTATGGACCTCAAACATCCGGGGCCTTCGTTCAAACCTAACTGATCTCTCCGTACAGGTTGCTTCTGACAAACCAGACGTGATCTGTTTAACAGAAACTTTCCTCCTTCATTATGTCTCTGATTCTTTAGTGTCTCTCCTGGGTTACTCCCTCCTCCGGTATGATAGACCTGAGCCTCGTCCTGGAGGTGGGGTCGCTATCTTTATCAAAAACTCTCTTTCTCTCTCGCCCTGCATTGCCCTCTCTCCACCTCACCCCCAGGAATATCTCTGGCTACGGCTTCCCCTTTGCTCCCACCTCTTGTTCCTATGTGTGTTGTACCGTCCACCAAACAGTGATGACTCCATCTACATCTCGCTGTCTGATAATATGGACCAACTTCTATCTACTCATCCAAACTCTCTCTTCCTCATATGTGGTGATTTCAATTGTCACCATGCCAGTTGGCTAGGTTTGGGTACCTCTCTCACCAGCCATGGCTCCTCAGCAATGGACTTCTGCGACTCACTGGGACTGACTCAATCTGTCAATTTCCCGACCCAGATCTCAGTCAACGGAGCATCTTCTCTTCTGGACTTGGTTATGACTAACTTCCCTGAAAATGTCTGCTGCTCTTCTTCTGCTCCAATCGGCTCATCTGATCATGTGCTTGTTAAAGTGGACATCTCTCTGACCATTCTCAGGGAGCCTCCTCAGCGTCGACGAGTCTGGCATTTCACTCAGGCCAACTGGCACGGTCTTCAAGCAGCCATCAATCATCTGGACTGGTCTCCCATCTCTACCACCTCTGACATCAACTCATCCTGGGAATTCTTCCAAAGTAAATTGCTCTCACTCATGCACAGATTTATCCCATCTTGTCTTCAGTTGTCATACCCTTCCTCCCGTCCATGGTACATGGAATCTTGTGGTGAGGCTATTACCCAGAAACAACTTGCCTTCGTCTCCTGGAAAGCTAATCCAACGGAAGGAAATCTCATTTCCTTTCACAAAGCCCGAAACAAGTGTGTCTCCACCCTCAGGAGAGCCAGGAAACAATATCTCTCCATTCTCAAGACCGAACTCTCCTGTCTGTCTCCCTCTTCCAAATCCTGGTAGCGTCTGGTCAAATCCGTTTCTGGTGTTTGTTCCCCCTCCATCCCCTCCCTCACCTCAAATGGCTACACAGCTGACTCCGCACGTGAAAAAGCTGAATGCCTCAACTCTGTGTTTGCCTCTAAATCTTGTGTCCCAAACCCATCCCTCTCTGTACCCACCCTACCCAGTCGTACCCAGGTGCTCCTGGACTCCGTGTCCTTTCCTCCTGACAAGGTGGAAAAGTTTCTGTCAACCCTCGACTCTGATTTTGCAACTGGACCTGACGGCATCAGCCCACGGGTCCTAAAATCCTGTTCTTCCGCTATTTCACTCCCTCTCTCTGTTCTCTTCACCCTCTCTTTTGCTCAAGGTCATCTGCCATCTGCTTGGAAATCAGCCAACATCATCGCTTTACACAAAAAGGTGCAAAAACAGATCCTAGCAACTACAGACCAATCAGCCTTCTCCCAATTATCAGCAAAGTCATGGAATCCATCATTGCTTCGGATATGAAATCTTTCCTCTTCTCCAATGGCTTGATCTCTGATCATCAATTTGGTTTCAGACCTGGTCACTCTGCTCTGGACATGCTGCTTCTGCTGTATCAACAATGGATGGGGGTCCTCAATGCCAAACAGGAAATTAGAGCTGTCTCCCTTGACATATCACGTGCCTTCGATCCCGTCTGGCACCCCGCTCTGCTCACCAAACTCTCCTCCTTTGGTATCCATGGAAATTTCCACGCATGGCTGGCGGACTTCCTCTCTAGTCGTAGTCAACGTGTGGCCCAGAATGGGTTTCTCTCATTTCCTCTTCCTGTTCAGGCTGGAGTTCCCCAAGGCAGTGTTCTGGGCCCTGTGCTTTTTCTGGTCTTCTTCAATGGTCTCTCCGACTCTCTTGAAAATCCTCTCTATCTCTTTGCTGATGACTCCACTCTCTGCCGCTCCATTCCTCATCCCTCAGATTGGCATTCTGCAGCCTCCTCACTCTCTGCAGACCTGGACAAAATCACAGACTGGTCAAACAAGTGGAACATGTCTTTCAATCCTGACAAATCTCACACACTTACGATGTCTCTCCGAAAAGACCGCCTGGACAACCCTCCCATCCACTTTCTGAATAATCCTCTCCAAGAAGTTCTGTCACTCAAGCTTTTGGGTCTCACTATCTGCCATGATCTTTCATGGGAAAACCACATTTCAAATCTGGCCTCCAAAGTCAGTCGCCGACTGGGCATCCTCCGTCGTGCGAAGTCCTTCCTTGGCACACCTGAGCTCCTCACCACATATAAAGGCTTTCATCCGCAGCTCAATGGAATACTGTTCCCCCCTCTGGGCTGGTGCTCCTGCCTCACACCTAGCTCGTCTTCACGCTGTTGAAACCAAAGCGTTCAGAATCATTGGAATCTCCCACGATGAAGCTACCTCCGAGGGCCTTTCACTTACTCACCGCAGGCAGGTTGGTGGTCTTTCTGTCTTCTACCGACTCCTCTCCGGCCTTGCTCCTCCAGCTCTCTCTGGGCTCTGTCCCCCAAATATTCCTGCAGGTCGCACAAGATCTGCCTGCAACCCTCTTATGGTTAAACTGCCAAAATCAAGACTCTCTGCTCACCTTCACTCCTTCATTCCCTCTTTTCTCCCACCTCTGGAACAAACTCCCTCACTCTCTTCAATCCCACTCCTCCCTCCAGGTCTTTAAAACAGCTGTTCACCACCATCTCTTATCTTCCCCCATCCAAAACCTTCATCTTTTCTACCCCCGCTAATTTCACCCAAAATCCACTTTTTTGAAATACCAACTTCTTTCCTGGAAGTCCTTGGTGTACTGTGTTTATACTTCTCCCACCCCCCACCCCCCCCTCCCCTTTCCACGCCGCCTTCCCCCAATCCCTCTCCCTCCCACACATTCCCGATGTCCCTGCTCTCAAATGTTGTGTTTATGTGCTTCCCCTTCTCTCCCCATCTTGTATACCGCTCCCCTTTTTATATACTTTGTTTGTTTGTCTCTTTGATTTCTTTTTGTGATAAATGTTAGCTCTTTCACGAGCCTCGATTCTGTATACAACAAAAAAGAAAAAGAAAAAAAGAAGGCATTTATCTATATATCTACACATCTGGGCAGTGCCTGTGTTGTCACTTAACGACACCCTCAAACTTTTGTTTCCATGGTTGTGAAGTGTTTTTAATAACGTTGTGGTGGTTTGGAATCATGTGGTTATGACGTATTTTGAATTATGTGGTGGTGAGGTGTTTTTAAATGACGTAGTGAGGTGTTTTTAAATGACGTGGTGGTGAGGTGTTTTTAAATCACATGGTGGTGAGGTGTTTTGATTACGTGTTTTATGGCTGTGAGGTGTTTTCAATTTCGTGGTGGTGAGGTGTTTTTAATTTTGTGGTGGTGATGTGTTTTTATTACGTGTTTTATGGCTGTGAGATGTTTAAAATTATGTGGTGGTGAGGTGTTTTGAATTACTTGGTGGTGAGGTGTTATCATCCCAAACTTCCAGTCTGCACCTACAGACCCCTATATATGTAACCCCTATGTATGTGCTGAGGGGTTCTTTCTTGAAAAAAAAACATTCAACCTGAATCTTCAACCTAAATTGCCTATAAAAATGTAATATCACAAACACAACAAATACATTCGTGCAAAATAATTGTTTGTATTATGATTGGTGTAAATCATGACAACACAGCAACTGAGGTACAGTCATTAGCCTCAGCTAAAATAAGCCCGTTCCTCAGTAACGACGCTCGGTGAGGCGAGCTTAGCGAGCCGAGCCAAGCTAGTGTGTATATGTGTGTGTATATATATATATATATATATATATATATGTATATATATATATATATATATATATTTCCACACATACACACTTCTCTTTATCGACAGATTTTTCTCTAACATCTATGGTTTGTAAAGGAGTCTGTACTTGCACAAGTATAGCATTAAAAGACGAGTGCACTATGAGATGTGTAAGAATGAATAACAGACATTTGAAGACACCCCAACATAGTACCTGAGATGTAAACCCAAAGTCACAGCATCACGAGGCAAGAGTTTAGACGGAAATGCCATACCAACAGACCTTTTTTATTTTTATTTTACAATACAATGTAAGACAATGGTGCTGGGGACCTTATGATTGGCTAGCCGAGGTTCAACCATCTGTTAGCATTAGCTGTTGGACATTGACCATCCGAAGGTGTCTTTTCCAAAGAATAGTCGAGTTGTCGCTGGCACCCTGAACAAATTGCAAATTCCTTTCACCTTGAGTTGAAAGTCAGGCCTGTCCAGCTGTTTTGTGGAAGATTTGGGCTAAAAACCTTCCCACACGGAGATGGGAATAATTAGGGTCGTTAATATAGTAGAAGAGTCTCAGACGAACATGAGTATTTCAGATATATTAATGCCGAGGCTCAAGAGGATAGTGTGTTGATTGCCCAATGTATCTGATGATTGCCATTCATATGAAACATGTGAACAAGCGTCTGGTCAATTTGTTCCTGGTGCAGAATCTGCTGTCACACGAAGATCGCAAGCAGGGTAACGTAGTGTAAGGATTCGTCCGAGAAGATCAGACCACTTGCTACCCGCAGTCCAGGCAGGAATTTGTAATTTGTTCAGGGTGCCAGTGGTAACTCACCTACTCATTGCAAAATACACCATGGGATCCTTAATGACCATCAACTAATACAACATTTTGGACACCCAGTTTAACGTCCATCCGAGGGACAACAAACACCTTCATGTATCATCACCCTGCTTACCACCAGGATGGCAATTTATTATTGGGTCAAGATTCAAACCCAGGCTAGACAGCTCAGAACCTAGTGTACATACCGGTAGGCTACCCTGTCATCTCTAAGGAGATAGAAGGGTGTATGGAAAACTGGTGATTAGCATCCTGGCTTTACACCTTGCATAAAGAAGAATGAGAAGCTCTTCCAGGATTAAAAAAAGTCTAAGTTGTAATTACAGTATTACAATTAATTACAATTGATGTAATTACAATTACAGCTGGCTCTTCAACCAAGATTTTGAATTTTTGAATAATGCTTAAAAACGGCAGTTTCTTGGCAAGGGTTATGTTGGGTGGTTTACCATTTCCTTCCCAGCGTTTTGTCCGTGCTCTATCCTTTTAAATAAAATAAAAATAATTCCTTTCACCCTTTGAGGTGCATTGGAGCTGCCGAGGAAGTTTCATTGGCTAAGGAGTACATTCCAGGATGGGTCGCCACTCTGGCACAGGCTTATTTGACACAGGCCTGAATGGCTTATTACCCCAGTAAGCTGTTACTCATTTTGCCGACCTCGGAAGGATGACAGGCTGAGTCAACCCACCTGGTGTTATGTAACGGCACGACAGGGGCTCAAAATCAAGACCCTAAGATCTTTTAGCCAGCTACCTTAACCGTTAAGCCTTAACCATCCACTCCGAGTCTGATCTTTGTCCTTTTAAATACTGAGCGTCAAGGAAGGAAGCAGCACACGCCATCTTTAAGTCTTTGGAATGACTCGGGGAGGTTTGAACCACCGACCGCCCAGACTCGGAGCGGATTCTCTAACAATTACACCACCAATTCTAGTTAGAATAATGCTTACAAGTACATATGTTAAAGACATTCCCTTACATTTAGAGTTAAGAAAGCAAAAAAGTGCTGTGACAACAGTTTTCCTACAAAACCTCTTTTTTGGTGGAATTTCTTAATGGATGGAGAAGCTCTATTCAAACTAGGATGCTCCTTTTTGGTATAAATTGGTGCTGCAGTTTCCATCCATCTGTTACACTTGCGGTGCTACTACATAGAGACTGTGCTCAGGAATTCATTCGTACGCAGCACGAAGCTGCAGGTTTCTGTGGACACAGAAATGCCACTGATGCAGTGCCCCCTGTAAATGATGGTCAGGAATTTTAAATTGTTGAAGTTACCAGCACACAATGGCCACATGTGTCATCAGCACCGTGCGTACTCTAATGTCCGCCAGCAAATGCTCGCAGGCTGGTTCCCAGTCCGTCGTTTCCTCCAAACACTCATTTTTGCTATGACCTGCCTGCAAAGCAACCGGATGCCAGTTTGTAGTCGGATCTGGAATGAAACTTGGACTCGGCAGCTTAATGGTGAGTACGTTACCTTTGAGTTATCTTTTAGCCTCATGATCATGGATGAGCAGGAGGCTCGGAGGTCAGAATTTGGCATATAGCCAGCAAAAACCGTGGCCCACTCTTTATATTTTTTAAATTAAGTATTTTTAAAATCCATAAGAAAGCATGAGCAAATGGGACAGCCAATCTGGTGAAAGGCAATGTGCTGGATTGTGCAACATGTTGCCTTTGAATCACCAGAATGGCAATTTGTAGTCAAATCCTAACCTGTCAGGATGTGAAACCTAGGCTATGAACACTGCAATGTGAAAACCAGAATCTTTGGGCTGTTTATCCAATCCACGATTCGATATGTAAGTCATGGCTTTCATGCATCTTCATGCGAATCCACATCATTTTAACACCTCAACATTTTTTTACATAACTGAAGCAGATGACCTTTTGGGTTTTTGTTTTTAATCGTAAAACGATGCTTTGTTTTTCCCTGCATTTTATCTCATTGGGATCAAAATGCTTTCTTTGTGGTTAGGAAAGGAAATGGTTGCTTCCGACCAAAACCACGACCAGACCAAAGCTACCAGCGGAAGTGGAAGTGGATTTTTTTGCTTTAGGCCTTGGTGCCCCTTTTGTTCTACTTTCCCTCCTGCTGGCTGTCCCTCCCCCACCATGAGTCACATGTTTTGTGCATCATTGCTAAACGCAGATAAGAATGCATCCTTCACTAAATGATGCAATGCACTTTGCTGATTCCAGTTAAATAAACATATTGAACAGCTGGGGTATTGGAACCCACACTACCCTGCCTTGGATCTTGTGCAAATGATTAGGTGGGTCATGTTGGGCCAAAGCAGACACTCTGCAAATACAGAGCAGCAAAGTGCTGCTGGCGGCAACTGTGCACAAACTTGTTTTGCAAGCCAATCAACCACCAAGCTGGAGAACAGCGTGGGCTTTTTAATGAATGGCATTGACTCAAGTCTTTGTAATGTTAATGCTTAAAGACTGAAGAAAATGACAGCTGAGGATGAAGATTGTTCTTTGCTTTTGCACATCAGCACCAGACTTCACAGTGGAGTAGACCATAGTGTTTTAATGGTAGGTAAGGGATGTAAGGGCCCATGATGGAAATCAGTTGAGTAGAGCTCAGTACTATTTGCTGTTTGGCCAGGATGGCCGAGAGGTACCCACTCTCACCTCTTGGCCATCTAGCCTGGGTTTGAAGCATGGCCTAGCTACAAACTGTCATCTCGGTGTTTCACAGGCAGGGTGATTCATCAATGTGTGTGCCGTTAAACTGGGCGTCCTGTCTCTCGGCATTAGTTGGTGGACGTTAAAGATCTTGCGGTGTCCTTTGCGAAGTGTTGATGAGCTATCGCCGGCACCCTGAACAAATTACAAATTCCTGCCCTAACCCACAGTGGGTGTTGCATCAGCAGCACAGTCGTGCCCGCAGCCAATGATGACCCTCGCAGTCTTGTGTTACATATGAAAGAAGAAGATACTGGGTAAAATGTTCATTTTACAGCTGTTGCGTGATAATCAATTGCTGGTCTGTTTATCAAATGCTGTCAATGTGGGAAGCTCCAAACCCCATGCTTCTCCCAACGTTGTTGGCGAATGCTGTTTCAAAATGTGTGAGTGAGCACTTGTTTATCTCTGCTCCGGCTCTACTACCCAACGAGTACCCCGGCCGTGTTTAACTGACTGTTCAGAACAGTACAAGCACAAACGCCAAGCTGTCCTTTGACATTTACGTTGATGGCATTTCGGTGAAGGCCACATCCCATGGAGGAATGGTAAAAATTAATGCTCTCTGTGTGGCTGGGATATAAAATAGGTCTCATTTGGGCCTCCACTGCTTGTAGCTCTGAACCTTCGCATAACACCTCTGAGTGTTTTTATTTATTAAAACCAGGTGTTTGGTCTTACAAAATAACGTGTGTTAACTTCCAACTGTATACCAGATGTTTTGTCTCTTTACCTGAAATTGTTTCTCGCCTTGCCGTACTTTAACTCGACGTTGCCATTGTGCTTGTGAGATGTCCACACTGCACAGTTGTTACATTAATAAATGAAAAGAGAATGGTTAAAATTTGACCTTAGCTTTTGCTTGTTGTGAAATTGCAGAGTGACGCATTTCAATGAATCATGTTTGAGGGGATTTGTCTTCATATCGTGTTGCTAACTAAAATCCATAATCACGAGTTTCCTGCTCCTATGCATGTTACAAAATCAAGATGGCGGGGCGCGAATTGATAAAGAAGGGTCCAACAGTGAATAATTTACATTTCTGGTCAACAATAAATGTCAAGCCTATTGAAATTTTGACTGTAGACTGCACAGTTTGGTGATGGTTTCCTGCCAAGGACATTGTGTCTTAATAATACAAATAATTTTAAAGTCGACCGTGCAAGTGTACAGAATGTAAACCGGCCGCCCACGATCAACACAAACGTCAAGCTAGTTGAGTATCTCTTTTGGATAAACCAAAGAGTTTCTGTTTCAGTTCGGAAGTGATCCTTCGTTTCCATAGGTGGGCTGATAGGATGGCCTAGAGGTATGCACACTCGTCCCTAAGCTGTCTAGCCTGGGTTCGAATCCCGAATCGTGGTTTCTAATTTCACAGGCAGGGTGATTCATCAATGTGTGTGCCGTCCCTCGGATACATGTTAAACTGGGAGTCCCGTCTGCCAGCATGGGTTGGTGGACGTTAAAGATCCCATGGTGTCTTTCGCAAAGAGTAGGCGAGTATCACCATGTCAGTATCACCATTTCTGAGTATCACCATGGCCAAATTCCAAATTTCTGCCCGAACTAGGCGAACGTCAGGCCTGTCCGGTTCGTGAAAGACTTGGTCCAACATTGTTGGTAACTGCCCTGGCCGACCCCACAAGATGGGATAAGACCAACCAGCCTGCTCCCAATAATCAGCAAGGTCGTGGAATCGATCATCGTTTTTGACATCAAATCCTTCCTCTTCTCCAATGGCTTGATGTCGGATCATCAAATTGGATTCAGACCACGTCATTCTACTCTGGACATGCTGCTTCTGCTGTCTCAACAATGGATGAATGGATGGAGGTCCTTAATGCCAAACAGGAAATCAGAGCTGTCTCACTTGACATATCACGTGCCTTCAATACAGTCTGGCACCTAGCTCTGCTTACCAAACTCTCCTCCTATGGTATCCATGGAAACCTCCACGCATGGCTTGCAGACTTCCTCTCTGGTCACAGTCAACGTGTGGCCCTGAATGGGTTTCTCTCATCTCCCCTTCCTGTTCAGGCTGGAGTTCCCCAAGGCAGTGTTCTGGGCCCTGTGCTTTTTCTGGTCTTCATTAATGATCTCTCCAACTCTCTGGAAAATCCTCTCTTTCTCTTTGCCGATGACTCCACTCTCTGCCGTTCCATATCTCAACCCTCAGATGAGCAGGCAGCAGCCTCTTCACTCTGCAGATCTGGACAAAATCACAAACTGGTCAAACAAGTGGAATATGTCTTTCAATCCTGACAAATCTCACGCTCACTTTGTCTCTCTGAATAGACCATCTGGACATTGGACAACCCCCTCCCATCTACTTTCTGGACAATCCTGTTGAAGAAGTTCTGTCACTCAAGCTTTTGGGTCTCACTATCTGCCATGATCTTTTTTGGGAAAACCACATTTCCAAGCTGGCCTTCAAAGTGAGTCGCCGACTGGGCATCCTCCGTCGTGCGAAGTCCTTTCTGGGCACTTCTGAGCTCCTCACCACATACAAGGCTTTCATCTGCAGCTCAATGGAATACTGCTCTCCCCTCTGGGCTGGTGCTCCTGCCTCACACCTCGCTCGGCTTCACGCGGTTGAAACCAAAGCATTCAGAATCATTGGAATCTCCCAAGTTGAAGCTGATTCTGAGGGCCTTTCTCTCTCTCACCGCAGGCAGGTAGGTGGTCTTTCTGTCTTCTACCGACTCCTCTCCGGCCTAGCTTCCCCTGCTTTGTGCTCTGTCCCCCAAATATTCCTGTAGGACGCACAAGGTCTGCCAGCAACCCTCTTCTGGTGAAACTGCCAAAATCAAAACTCTCTGCTCACCTTCACTCCTTCATTCCTCTTTTCTCCTGCCACTGGAACAAACTCCCACACTCTCTTCAATCCCACTCCTCCCTCCAGGTCTTTAAAACAGCTGTTCACCACCATCTCTTATCTTCCCCCATCCAAAACCTTGATCTTTTCTACCCCCGTTAAAACACCCAAAATCCACCTCTTTTAAATCCCCAACTTCTTTCCTGTAATTCCTAGTAGTGTTCATTTGCTTTATACCGTGTACCCCTCCCTCCTCCCCCAGCCCTCCCCCTTCCACAAATCTACCGACGTCCCTGTTCTCTTCTGTTGTTGTGCTTGTGTGCTTCCCTCTTTCTCCCCCTCTTGACTCCCGCTCCCTTCATTGCATGTTTTATGTGTCTGTGCATGTTTTCATGTTAAATGTGTTAGCTCTTACACGAGCCTCGATTCTGTATACAAAAAAAACGAGTGGCCTTTAAAGAACAACAACACCAGCCTTGGTTTCGGTAGGTCATAGTCAATCATTTATGTTTATGATAACTTGGTTATTGCTATATACAAAAGTTAACATTAAATAGGCACCACCATTTTATATTTAAACATTTTTTTTCTGCATAAATATGGTATTAGGAAACATTGAGTAGTACATATGCATAGAAAGGAAAATGGGATTTAAACGTCGGTGTGTGTGTGTGTGTGTGTGTGTGTGTGTGTGTGTGTGTGTGTGTGTGTGTGTGTGTGTGTGTGTGTGTGTGTGTGTGTGTGTGTGTGTTTTTGTCACACACCTGTACGTCATGGATGTTAGAATTCTCCATTGTTTATCCAACGATTCATACCGAGCACTTACTAATTCTGAATCAAACAGGAGTCAGACGTGGCCTCAGCCCTCAAGCGTCGATTCATTCATGAGCCACGAACTTCCTCAGTCCCATGATGGAAATCTGTGGAGTGGAGCTCGGTACTATTTGCTGGTTGGCTTAAACAATGGATAATCCCAACCGTATTAAACTGATTTTTTTTTAAATGAAAACTGGGCATACTTGTGCAGTGGAGACCAGGAAATTCTGCTGTTCCATTAATCAATGCGTAAGAACGCCTGAGGGCTAAGGAAGTCTTCTAAGCCTGAGGAAGCTTGTGGATCATGAAAGAAATGTCGCATAATCAAGCTCAATCTGCTCTTTCCTGTTTGATTTAACTTCATGGAGTTGTGCTTAGGATTACTCATTGGTTGGTTGTGCCTTTTTCTTGGAAAAAAATGAATTAACAAATATTTTTACCATATTTTATTCATATTTTACTATTTTATATTTATATTTTATTATTTTATTATTTTATTATTTTATTTTATTATTTCTTATTATTTTATTATTATTTTATTATTTATTATTAATTTATTATTATTTAATTTATTATTTTATTTATTTTTATATTTTATTTTATCTTTTTTTTATTTATCATATTTTACCATATCAAATATTTTATCATTTTATGCTTGTGTAGCTGTTGGCATGCTTTCGCAGTTCTTGTGTGTAGATACTAGATAATATAAAAATCAAGGGACACCAGCAGAGTGGACTTCAATTACCAGTACTCGCTTTCCCGGTGTCTAATTCTCAGTTAGGTTAAAGATTTATGCAACACTATCAGAGGTACCCGGCGTTGCGCGATGCTGTTCTCATTCTGTAGGCATTTTGAAGAAATCCAATTTTGTTGTTTTACTATTTTTTTGTGGGGACCCAAAAACACTTCCCTACTCCCACCAAGGAATGGGTTCGGGGATCATTTAAAATTACCTTTTCACATAGCTACAAAGGCTGAGGCACTATAGAGCGATAAAAAAAAACAAATCCAACTTTTTTTTTCAAAATTTTCAAAAACGTTTGCCTAAAATGCTCTCTGGCACTGACTGATGCCCCTCTGAAAGTTTGACGAAGATCCGTTTGGCCACCTCTGAGAAAAATGGTACCATAGACAAATATCTCTCATCTACAACATAAGAGAGATGTTTGTCTGTGTGTGTGTCTGTCTGTGTGTCGCCATTTTTCTCAGAGTTGGCTGAACGGATCTTCGTCCAACTTTCAGAGGTTCACCAGTGAGTTCCTGGGAGTGTTTTAGGCAAAAAAATATATATATATTTAAAACAAAAAGTTCGGTTTTTTTTGCAGTTTTTTAAACAAAAAACGCTCGATAGTGCCTGAGCCTTTTGAATTAATGGCAGTTATATACAAGTACACATTCACATAAATAAATACAAAACGATCACCAGACATTTGAATACAAATAAATCAAACTATTCCGGAAGTGTACAAAGTTGGTAGTACAGCTTCTTCTTCTTCCTGATCGGCATCACACTTAACTCAAACGTGATGAACGCCACATTCACCCACCAGCATATATATGAACCCCTTTCCTCTCCTGCCTCCTCCCCTCCTCCCCTTACCTCCCCAACCCCCTAACCCTCTCCTCTCCTCTCCTCCCCTCTCCTCCCTCCCCTCCCCTTCCCCCCCTCCCTCCCCTTCCCCCCTCTCTCCCCTTCCCCCCTCCCTCCCTCCTACCTCCTCCCCCCCTCCCCCCTTCCTCCCCCTCCCCCCCCTTCCTCCCCCTCCCCCCCCTTCCTCCTCCCTCCTCCCATCCCCTCCGCTTCCCCCCTCTCCTCCCCCCCTCCCCCACCCAACAACGCCGGGTACTTCTGCTAGTATTGTATAGACGGGCTAGTACCCTGCATTGCCTGGGGAAATTCCCAGGACAGGAGACGGAAATGGGGAGGGGAGAGATATTCTGTGTATATATTTTTTGGGGTGGGCTTTGACAGGCCCCTCAGCTTTTGAGGAGTGGGGGGAGAAGAAGGGAAGGAGGACAAATAATTTTTTTAGACAAGTAATTTTAGAATGGCCCCATATGCATGTTAAATGTGCGTTTCCCAATCGGCTGTTACCGGATTCTTAAAACCAATTAACTTCCGATGAATGGCAAAGTCCCGCACTGTACCACGAATGTCCCGCACTGTATTTTATGAACAAAAGTTTATTACCACAGAGAGTGGGAGGGTGGAAAAGAGAGGGAGAGAGAAAGAAAGAGAGGGAGAGAGAAAGAAAGAGAGGGAGAGAGAGACACGCTTGCACACACACACACACACACACACACACACACACACACACACACACACGCATACGCATACACACACACAACAAAACTGAGGTAACAGATATAAAAGCCGTGAGTGGGCTGATGGTCATCTCTTGAGATTTTAGTTACGACCACTGCTGTTTTGTGGAGGCCCACCGGGGAGCCCCCCTGATCCCCTGTGAGGCCCCCTGATATGAAATCGAAACATCTATGACTCAGTGATCCTGTGGACCATCGAGTAGAAGGGCTGTATTGAGTTTTAGAGCAACCGGTTGGTACTCGTAAATAAGGGACAAGTAAAGAATCAAAGTTCCAGAGGGTAACCCCTTTCTTCCCCCCCACCCCTACCCCCTTGCCCGGGAGCCCCCAAGCCCGCTTGAAGTTTGCAAAAAAGCACCTAAAGGACTCTCAGACTGTGAGAAACAAGATTCTGTGGGATTTCATGTGTCTTTCACTGAGGAGAGGCTTCCGTCTGGCCACTCTGCCATAACGCCCAGATCGGTGGAGTGTTGCAGTCATGGTTGTCCTTCTGGAAGTTTCTCCCATCTCCACACAGGATCTCTGGAGCTCAGTCAGAGTGACCATCGGGTGCTTGATCACCTCTCTTACCAACGCCCTTCTCCCCCGATTGCTCAGTTTGGCCGGGCGGCCAGCTCTAGGAAGAGTCCTGGTTGTTCCAAACTTCTTCCATTTAAGAATTATGGAGGCCACTGTGCTCTTGGGAACCTTCAATGCAGCAGAGATTTTTTTGCAGGCTTCCCCACATCTGTGCCTCGACACAATCTTGTCTCTGAGCTCTGCAGGCAGTTCCTTCGACCTCATGGCTTGGTGTTTGCTCTGATATGCATTGTCAGCTCTGAGACCTTATATAGACAGGTGTGTGCCTTTCCAAATCATGTCCAATCAATTGAATTTACCACAGGTGGACTCCAATCAAGGTGTATAAACATCTCAAAGATGATCAAGAGAAATGGGAGGCACCTGAGCTAAATTTCAAGTGTCATAGCAAAGGGTATGAATACTTATGTCAATGTGATATTTCAGTTTTTTCTTTTTAATAAATCTGCAAAACTTTTTAAAATCCTATTTTCTTTTTGTCATTATGGGGTATTGAGTGTAGATTGATGAGGGAAAAAAGAATTTAAACGATTCCAGCATAAGGCTGCAACATAACAAAATGTGAAAAAAGTGAAGGGGTCTGAATACTTTCTGAATGCACTGTATGTAGTATGTACTGTGTCGTTGTTGGACCCGTAACACCTATGCTTTCGATATTTGATGGTCATTTTAACAATCGGTTTGTTTATGTTTCACACTGAATGAAAACGTAAAGGTAGAGCATGGTGATTGTGATATATGACAGGTTTGACAATATGTTCGGCATGAACGGCATAGAAATCAAAATGGCAGTGTGTGGATTCAGCTGTCTTATGCCGTAATGACATCACAGACGTAATCACAGCACCCCTGTCATGTGACCAGATCCTCAGCTAAGGTGCACGTTTGTGAGGGACATACATATATACATACATACATACATACGGACAAACACTGTCTGACTCCAGATGGGTTTGCCCTATGGGCTACGATGTAAAAACCCGATGTTGAACACGTCCTCAATCATTTCTCAGACATGCATTTACCGATCTTATTCAAGCTTGGCACACAGATAAAGAATGATGGCTTATACGTGCACGTCTTTTATTTTCAAGATCAGATCCAATATGGCCAAGCGGCAGCCATTTTGTTACTTGAATGTGTCCCCAACCATTTCTCAGAAATACATGGACCGGTTTTGTTCAAACTTGGCACAAAGACGATATATGAGCCTGTAGCGGTTACCGCTGGATGCACACAATCGCCTTGCACCGGCCAGAACACGGCCAGACGCGCCTCTCCCGGACATGCCCGGACTCACTGTTCCCGGGCACGCCCGAACCTCCCGGGCACGCCCGGTCTCGTCTTTCCCGGGCATGCCCGCTCTCGCCTTTCCAGGGCTCGCCCAGAGCGTCCGGGCATGCCCGCTATCGCCTTTCCAGGGCTCGCCCAGAGCGTCCGGGCATGCCCGCTCTCGCCTTTCCAGTGCTCGTCCAGAGCGCCCGGGCACGCCCAGCCTCGACTTGCCAGGCCGCAGCCAAACACGCCCAGGCAGGTCCAGACTCGCCTTTCCAAGGCTCGCCCTTGACACCCGGGCATGCCCGGTATAGCTTTTGCCGGGCAAACCTCCCGACATAAATGTGTATATATATTGCTGCCCGATAAACGGGCTTTTGTCAGAATACCTGAGCTGTTTTGTTTCAATAAAGCAACTCGGACGAATTCCGTCTCTGGTCGCGTCACTTCTTTCGACTCGCGTTGGAGCGCAGCTCCTTCACTGGTGACCTACCGACATGGACACGGCAGTGACTCTTAAACTGCCTACCTTCTGGGAGGCTCACGCGGCTGTTTGGTTCGCCCAGGCGGACTCCCAGTTCGCCCTGCGAGGCATCACCGCGGACGACACCCGCTTCCACCACGTCGTGGCAGCGCTCGGTTCCGCCACCGCGGCCCGCGCCCTGAGCCTCCTCGAGCACCCGCCGGCTGCCGACAAGTATGACGCGCTGAAGACGCTCCTCCTCGACGCTTTCGCCCTCTCACCGGCGACACGCGCACGGCGCCTGCTCGACCTGCCCGAGCTCGGCGACACGCGCCCGTCCGAGCGCATGGACTATATGCTCTCGTTGCTCGGTGAGCACTCTCCGGATTTTCTGTTCCGCGAGTTGTTCCTTCGCCAGCTGCCTCACCCGGTACGCCTCGCCCTGGCTGGCACGTCGATCACCGATCCCCGCGCCCTCGCCAGGGAAGCCGATAAGATCTCCTCGGCGGGCCAGCACATCGGCGCGGCTACCTGGAGCCTGACGCCGTCCGAGGCGACGCCCACGACGCCCGAGCGCCCTGCGCGGTTGGAGGCCGAACTGCCGGTGAAACTGGAGGCCGCCACGCCGCACCGACCGCTTCCGACACGACGGCCTGGGCCTCCACCTGAACAGGCGTGGTGTTATTACCACGCCAGGTTCGGACACAAGGCTCGGACGTGCCGACCCCCGTGCACTTTCGGCAAGTCGGGAAACGGCGGGCCGGCGTTCATTCCCAGCCATGAGCGCCGGCCACTCGGGCAACTTGCTTTTTATTCGGGACAAAGCGTCCGGGTGGCGTTTCCTTTGTGACACCAGCGGCCAACTGAGCGTCATACCCGCCTCCGAGCAGGACAGGCGGGACGCCGTTTGCGGCCCCTCTTTGGTCGCTGCTAATGGCTCGGCCATACGCACTTTCGGCCCGCGCAACATCACCCTCTGCTTCGGCAGCCAGCGTTTTCAGTGGACCTTTGTGACCGCCTGCGTCCCCATGGCTTTGCTGGGCGCCGACTTCCTCTGCGCGCACGGGCTGCTGGTCGACGTCAAACGTCGTCGCCTTGTCAACGCCGAGACCTTCAGCTCCCTGGCGTGCACGATGAGCAGCTCCGCGCCGACCGAACTGGCGTGCGCCCTCCCGACGGCGAACGAGTTCGCTCGCCTGCTCGCGGAATTCCCGGCCCTCACACGGCCGACGTTTTCGGCCGCCGCAGTGCGGCATGGGATCGAGCACCACATACCCACTACGGGCCCGCCGGTCTACGCCAGGGCCCGCCGCCTCGACCCGGCCAAGCTCGCCGTGGCAAAGGGCGAGTTCGACGCGTTGGAGCACCTCGGCATCGTGCGGCGCTCCAATAGCGCGTGGGCCTCACCACTGCACATTGTGCCAAAGCCGGGGGGCGGATGGCGCCCGTGTGGCGACTACCGCCGCCTCAACGACGCTACCACCCCCGACAGGTACCCGATCCCGCACATCCAGGACTTTTCCGCCCGTTTGGGGGGACGGGTCATATTTTCCAAAATTGACCTGATACGGGGATACCACCAGGTACCTGTCCGGGCGGCCGACGTCCCGAAGACGGCCGTCATCACGCCGTTCGGCCTGTTCGAATTTTTGAGGATGCCGTTTGGCCTCAAGAACGCGGCCCAGGCGTTCCAGCGCTTAATGGACGGCGTGCTGCGCGACCTGCCATTTCTTTTCGTCTATCTGGACGTATTGGAGTGCTGGTGATTATCTATCAATATTATCTATATATGATAATCAAATATGATATCTATCAATATACGTCTATCCCTGGTGTTGGGCTAGCGGCTAGGGTGCCGGCTTGGGATCCTAGGATCCTGGGTTCGAATCCCAGTCGATCGCTGAATTAACGCCAGGGGGGTTGACAGCCTGTCATCCTTCCGAGGTCGGCTAATTGAGTACCAGTTCACTGGTAATTCCCTGTTTGTCGTTAAAGGCGGCAAAAAAGGGTTGGCGTCAGGAAGGGCATCCGGCCGTAAAACATTGCTTCAAAAAGGGAACCGAAAAACAACAACAACCACGGTTCCCGAAAAAGGCCAACCCCCGCTTTGTGGGGAAAAATGGCCTCTAAAGGTGGTTATTTTTTTTTTTATATCTGGACGACATCCTCGTCGACAGCACGTCCCGCGCCGAGCACCTCCTCCACCTCCGAACACTGTTCGATCGCCTCAGCGAGCACGGCTTAATTGTCAACCCGGCCAAATGCCACTTCGGCACGACGACCGTTGACTTTTTGGGCCACCGCATCACCAAGACCGGGGCCGTGCCGCTGCCGACCAAGGTCGAGGCCATCACCACGTTCCCGCGTCCCCGTTCCATCAAGGCCCTACAAGAGTTCCTCGGCATGGTGAATTTTTATCACCGATTCGTGCCCCGCGCTGCTCAGCTCATGCGGCCCCTTTACGAGGCCCTCCGGGGCAAGCCGGCCAAGCATGACATCGTTTGGTCCGCGGCCATGGACGCGGCCTTCGCGAGCGCAAAACGGGCCCTCGCCGACGCAACGCTGCTGGCTCACCCGGTGCTCAACGCGCCCATCGCCCTCACTACGGACGCCTCCAACTACGCGGTGGGCGCCATCCATGAACAATGGGTGGATGGGGTTTGGCAGCCACTCGCTTTTTTCAGCCGGCAGCTCTGGCCGAACGAGTTAAAATACAGCACGTTCGACCGCGAGCTGCTCGGTCTATTCCTGGCCGTTCGCCATTTCCGACACCTCCTGGAGGGCCGCCCGTTCACGGCTTTCGTCGACCACAAGCCGTTGGTGTACGCAATGGCCAAAGTCACGGAGCCGTGGTCGGCCCGCCAGCAGCACCACCTCTCCGCCGTGTCGGAATTCACCACGGACATCCGGCACGTCGCCGGCAAAGACAATGCTGTGGCCGACTGTCTTTCTCGGGCCAGCGCGAACGCGGTCCACCTCGGCGTGGACTTCGCGCTCATGGCGGCCGACCAGACCACCGACACCTCGGTGCAGGCCCTCCGGGCGGCGGACACGGGCCTCCGCCTGGCCGACATCCCCTTCGCGGGCACCGTCCTGCTCTGCGACGTCTCCCAGGGCCAGCCTCGCCCCATCGTGCCCGTTTCCTGGCAGCGCCTCATCTTCGCCTCCATCCACGGCCTTTCTCACACGGGCCGGAAAGCTTCTCAGAAGCTGGTGTCGGCTCGTTTCGTCTGGCACGGCCTTCGACGGAACGTACGCGACTGGGCCAACGCCTGCACGGCCTGCCAGCGGGCCAAGGTCCACCGCCACACCCAGGCCCAGCTTGCACCTTTCACCGTGCCTGCACGGCGTTTCGACCACGTCCACGTGGACCTGGTGGGTCCCCTGCCCCCATCGCGGGGGTTCACCCACCTGCTCACCATGGTGGACAGGACCACCAGGTGGCCGGAGGCCGTGCCCCTCACCTCCACCACCACCGCCGACGTGGCGCAGGCGTTCATCGCCACCTGGGTCGCGCGCTTCGGCGCACCGGCGGACATCTCGTCCGACCGCGGCCCACAGTTCACGTCCGAACTTTGGGGCGCAGTCGCCCGCTCGTTGGGGGTCACGCTGCACCGCACCACGGCCTACCACCCCCAAGCCAACGGGTTGTGCGAGCGGTTTCACCGCTCCATGAAGGCCGCACTCATGGCCGGCCTTCAGGACGACGGTTGGACCGACCGGCTGCCGTGGGTCCTTTTGGGCCTCCGCACGGCCCCCAAGGAGGACCTCCGGGCGTCCGCCGCCGAGCTCGTCTATGGCCAGCCGCTCCGCGTCCCGGGCGAGTTCGTGCCCGACGCTACCAGTCCCTGGTCCGCCGCACACCAGCGCTCGGACCTCCAGGAGGCCGCCCGCCGATTTGCCAACGTCCCGCCACGGTGGCCCCCAGTCCTACATCCCCCCGGCGCTTCGCACAGCGGAGTACGTCTTTGTGCGTCATGACGCGCACCGGGGGCCACTCCGGCCGCCGTACGACGGGCCCTTCCGGGTCCTGCGACGGGGCGACAAGTCCTTTGTCGTCGACGTTGGCGGCCGGTCGGACCGTATCTCTGTGGACCGCCTCAAACCGGCGCACATGGACGTCAACCGACCACCACGGTTGGCCCTTCCTCCGCGGCGAGGCCGCCCCCCGTCCACAGTTCCCCCCGCTCGACCACCCACCACCACGTCGGACCCCTCCCCACAACCCTCCAGGGGTCGCTTTGGCCGGGTCATCCGGACCCCCCTTAAATTGACCCTGCCGGTGCAGGTCGATTCTGGAGGGGCGTGTGTAGCGGTTACCGCTGGATGCACACAATCGCCTTGCACCGGCCAGAACACGGCCAGACGCGCCTCTCCCGGGCATGCCCGGACTCACTGTTCCCGGGCACGCCCGAACCTCCCGGGCACGCCCGGTCTCGTCTTTCCCGGGCATGCCCGCTCTCGCCTTTCCAGGGCTCGCCCAGAGCGTCCGGGCATGCCCGCTATCGCCTTTCCAGGGCTCGCCCAGAGCGTCCGGGCATGCCCGCTATCGCCTTTCCAGGGCTCGCCCAGAGCGTCCGGGCATGCCCGCTCTCGCCTTTCCAGTGCTCGTCCAGAGCGCCCGGGCACGCCCAGCCTCGACTTGCCAGGCCGCAGCCAAACACGCCCAGGCAGGTCCAGACTCGCCTTTCCAAGGCTCGCCCTTGACACCCGGGCATGCCCGGTCTAGCTTTTGCCGGGCAAACTTCCCGACATAAATGTGTATATATATTGCTGCCCGATAAACGGGCTTTTGTCAGAATACCTGAGCTGTTTTGTTTCAATAAAGCAACTCGGACGAATTCCGTCTTTGGTCGCGTCACTTCTTTCGACTCGCGTTGGAGCGCAGCTCCTTCAAGCCTATACATTTGCAGAATATTTTGTTTTGTCATCCAACCTAAAATGGCATACTGGCGGCCTTTATCTCCGTAGAGCAAAATTACTAACACGATGACATTTTATGTCTTTTCATCCTTGTTTTCATTGCCTGAAATATCACTAACCTGTATGGCAAGAAACCTAGTGGGTGTTCATTTACTAGGCAGCTAGCTAGCACTTGCCAAGCCAGCTGTTCCTTATCAGCGGTTTTGAATGGAGTGCTCGTTTAGTTGCTTAAGCCACTTTGCGAGCTCTCTATAAGAAACGTGGTTATTGAAAACTTGGTAACTCCCATCCTTCTTGTGGTGCGAGCCAAGATCTACTGTAATCTATATACCTCAGAGAAGATTACATAACCCTTCCCGCCGCTCCTGTAGGGAGTTGGAGTACTATTTGTCCTGAAACCAGACCCAGCTGTCCGTCAGATTCGTAATCGATATTGAACCAAACCATGAAGACCCTCGGAGATTAATTGTATGACACCTTCAACAGCAAGAATGAGGGAGTTGAGTGGACAGAGGAGGCGAAATATATATTTATATGCAGTGCATTCAGAAAGTATTCAGACCCCTTCACTTTTTTCACATTTCGGTATGTTGCAGCCTTATGCTGAAATCGTTTAAATTCATTTTTTCCCTCATCAATCTACACTCAATACCCCATAATGACAAAGAGAAAACAGGATTTTATAAAGTTTTGCAAATTTATTAAAAAGAAAAAACTGAAATATCACATTGACATAAGTATTCAGACCCTTTGCTATGACACTTGAAATTTAGCTGAGGTGCCTCCCATTTCTCTTGATCATCTTTTAGATGTTTCGACACCTTGATTGGAGTCCACCTGTGGTAAATTCAATTGATTGGACATGATTTGGAAAGGCACACACCTGTCTATATAAGGTCTCACAGCTGACAATGCATATCAGAGCAAAAACCAAGCCACGAGGTCGAAGGAACTGCAGAGCTCAGAGACAGGATGGTGTCGAGGCATAGATTTAGGGAAGCCTACAAAAAAATTTCTGCTGCATTGATGGTTCCCAAGAGCACAGTGGCTTCCATAATTCTTAAATGGAAGAAGTTTGGAACAACCAGGACTCTTCCTAGAGCTGGCCGCCCGGCCAAACTGAGCAATCGGGGGAGAAGGGCCTTGGTAAGAGAGGTGACCAAGAACCTGATGGTCACTGGCTGAGCTACAGAGATCCTGTATGGAGATGGGAGAAGCTTCCAGAAGGACAACCATCACTGCAACACTCCACTGATCTGGGCTTTATGGCAGAGTGGCCAGACAGAAGCCTCTCCTCAGTGAAAGACACAATAAGTAACAATTTTTTCGATTTTTCCCCTGGTTCATTCGCCAGGTGGTGGGGATTTCGTGTCACAGGGGTGAAAACGGGGGGGGGAAAAAAACCTCAGAATTTGATATTGGGTCCTTCCTGGTGGACCTTTATGCCATCTTTCAACTTTTCTTTTGGAGGGAAGCATGGGGATTTGCGATGGCAAGTCATCGACTTCGCTCTATATTTTCTACTGTATATTTATTTTCTATTGTTTTTTTTTGTTTTTTTTTGTATACTGAATCGAGGCTCGTGAAAGAGCTGACATTTACTTCACAAACAAATCAACCAGACAAACAAAATATATAAAAAGAGGGAGCGGAAGGCAAGATGGGGAGAGAAGGGGAAGCACACAAACACTTGAGAGCACACAACATTTGAGAGCAGGGAGATGTGTGGGAGGGAGAGGGCTTGGAGGGAGGAGGCGTGGGAAGGGGGCGGGGGGGGGGGGGTTGGAGAAGTATAAAACACAAGGACACCAAGGAGTTCCAGGAAGGACAGAAGTTGGTATTTCAAAAAAGTGGAATTGGGGTGAAATTAGTGGGGGTAGAATAGATCAAGGTTTTGGATGGGGGAAGATAAGAGATGGTGGTGAACAGCTGTTTTAAAGACCTGGAGGGTGGAGTGGGATTGAAGAGAGTGAGGGAGTTTGTTCCAGAGGTGGGAGAAAAGAGGAATGAAGGAGTGTAGGTGAGCAGAGAGTCTTGATTTTGGCAGTTTAACCATAAGAGGGTTGCAGGCAGATCTTGTGCGACCTGTAGGAATATTTGCGGGACAGAGCCCAGAGAGAGCTGGGGGGGCAAGGCCAGAGAGGAGTCGGTAAAAGACGGAAAGACCACCAACCTGCCTGCGGTGAGTGAGTGAGAGGCCCTTGGAGTTAGCTTCATCGCGAGAAATTCCAATGATTCTGAATGCTTTGGTTTCAACAGCGTGAAGACGAGCTAGGTGTGAGGCAGACGCACCAGCCCAGAGGGGAGAGCAGTATTCCATTGAGCTGCAGATGAAAACCTTGTATGTGGTGAGGAGCTCAGGTGTGCCAAGGAAGAACTTCGCACGACGGAGGATGCCCAGTCGGCGACTGGCTTTGGAGGCCAGATTTGAAATGTGGTTTTCCCAGGAAAGATCATGGCAGATAGTGAGACCCAAAAGCTTGAGTGACAGAACTTCTTGGAGAGGATTATTCAGAAATCTTATTATTTTCACCGGAGTTTCCGGAAGTTCTTATTATTAGTTCTCTACCGGTTTCACCGGATGGGACTATGTGTTTGCTCTCCGTCTATCTGTCCGTCTTTCCATCCGTCCGTCCCACCTGTAGTTTTTCAGACTTTTTTTCCTATACCCTTAAGCAAATTCAACAGAAACTTGGTACATGTCTTTATTATGATAAGTTACAGAACAAGGTCGAGCATCATGGCGTTTCGTCAATTTATCAGTTATTCCCTTTTTTGACTTAGAAAATATCACATCAGAAGGAGACATGTTGCAAAGCAATTCTTGCTCTTGTTTGTTTTATCATTATTATTATTGTAGTTATTAGTATTATCCATTTATGTGGATAATGGGTTGTATTGCATTTTCATTGGTAGCATTTTGTTGCCCATCCTAAGTTCTCCTGAGGGTTTTCATAGCTAACCACAATTTACGGACTGGCATTACATGTCGACCACACCAGGTGGAACAGGCAGATTACCCCTCCATGAAGGTCATTGGTGAACTAATTCAGTTGAACTTATCATGAACAAAGCAGTAATGGCAAGACAATTTTCCTGAGAGTAGATTTCTTTCTCGATGTTTAAATCCAAATCCTTAATACTGCAGCTTTAAGTTAGATTTGAACTCATAACCTTGGGAATGTCAGCCTCGTGTCATCACCACAATTGGGGTTGCTTCATTGAATATGTGATACAAAGATAGAACTGATAATTAATATGACTCCAATGTGTGTCCAACATTACGTTGTTTATATATTTCTTTCTGAGAGACCCTTTGACGATACTTCTGGCTACCAACCCACTAATGTGGTGGTTGACAGGACTGGCTTGAGACGTGGTCATATTGTAACCCAAAATTACCTCTGCTCTCGCCACCAGTGAGATTTCCATGGTGCGCGTGCGGGCGGTGGTCATGACCCGTGATGACTCGAGTGGGGGCTGGGTGCCTTTGGCTGGTGGAGGGATCAGCATGGTTGGTATCTACAAGAGAGTGGCACAGGATGAGCCAACCAGAACTTTGTTCCGCATCTACGGGGAGCGACTGCGGGACAGTCTGGTAAGAGCTGTGGCTTTTTTATTTGTGTGGTCTTCTTGCAACTAACAAAACCAAGCCTGTATGGCACTTTATCACCGATAGTTGGTTTCATCAGCTCGATGAAATAATCCACTTTTGTGCTTTCTTTCAAGTCATCGTTTTAAATGCGTACAATACAGTACCCTATATGGATTCTGTTTGTGTGACGGTTTTAGGAATTTTTGAGTTGTAGATGCCAGTCTGATTGAACTGAAGTTTACTTTGAACCTTACTTTAAGAATTTAAGAACCTTAATTAAGAATTGAACCTTACTTTATGTAAGGTGGTTGTCAAGAGGAAATTGTGCCAAGCTCCGATAGGGCATCATGAACCTTACTTCTCTTAGATCCTCAAGCTAAGGTTTTGTGTAAGCTTGTTAAAGGTGGCAATGCGATCATGCCTTCTTCGAGGCCAGGGCTTTCATTCTTCGATTCCAGACAACCACTGCTTGCATCGCACAACCTGTGCAAGCTCTTACGTTCTCGGTGTGACTTGTATTTATGGAAGTGCAACACCGTTACTCGGTGTGGGAAAGAAAAGCAAGAAGAGACCGTAAACAAATGTTTAAAAGAGATATCGAAAGGGAAATGAAATTCTACACCCTTCTGTTTTTTATTTTTCTTCTATATTGTTTTTTTATATATTATTTTCGAGGACAATCTAGAGTTAATATTTTGCATCATAATGACTTCAGTATGGTGGCAGTTTTTTTTTAATGCACGTTTCATGTGCCATCATTTGTTTGTTCTTTTGTTGGCTTTGTTGGAAAGTGACTTGTCTCTGCACGGGTGCCTTATGCTGTGTCATGGAGATAAATAAACCATGTGGTGACTAATTCCACAATGCTAATGAGTGGCCAAATCCATGATCTCTTTTATGAATAATATGTCCTTCACTCCAAGGTGTTTCTGTTCTCTTCTGTCCTGAATTTGTATCTCGAAATATTTTTGCCTTGTATCTTGGCAATGTGCCACTTTCCTGAGCTGAATTTAATCCAGATGTCCAGTCTCCATGTTTACTTTTTATTTTGCTGGAAGGGGAGATATTTTTGGCCATTTTAAAGGCTTCTCTGTGACTTTAACAGACCAAGTCACGCATGCTGGTACTCTGGATAAATTCCACGTTTCCATGTGAGCTAGGTGCTTGACTACCCTACTGTTACGGCCTCTGAGTCTGGAACGGCCTTGTGCCTGCAGTTGATTGGCAAACATGAGAGGCTTTCACCAGAAGGAAATAAGATTATTTTGTTAAAAAAATTAAATGTGAGAGGGGAATTTACATTGATTGTGGTTTCTTCAACTGCAATTTTTGTCTGCTAGTTCATGATGCATCAGATGACAGTTTTTATTATTTTGGATTTTTCTTTTGTCCACCACTGACTTGAGCAGCTTAAAATGTTTTTCTCAACTTTACACTTCTTTGAGCGCTTTTGCTAATCATACAAACAACTATTGTCAAATGATAGTGGAGGGGGTGGTACGACTGCTCTGAACTGGTATGACAGGGACAAATGAGTGAGGGTGGTGGAAGTGCAAGGGAGGAGTGTGAGGGAGGAGTGGCGTGAGGATATGACTAACACTGAACACCTTCGCCCATCACCTTCAATGTTCTGCCTATGCTCGCTGTGCCGTTGCGTGCCCTTGACAGTTACGTGGAAAAAGTCATGAGTGTGCTTTGTTCTCGCGTGTTTGCGTGTAAGCAAGCGTGAATTTAGTATTGCAACTCTCTGCCAGCCACACAACATCCTTGTTTCCAGGAATCATCAAATGTTGCTTTGCACATTATTTATACTGTGTCAAAGAGGAAAGCTCACAAGTTCTGCATCTTTTATCTGTGGAGGAGTGGGTTATTTTAAGGTGAGATGAGTCCATGAAATGAGCGAAGAGTTGCCGATACACCCCATGACTGACCTAAATACGGGTTGGGAATTTTGTTCGGGGATTCTTATTTTTCTCTCGTATTGAAAATGCGAAATTTACATGCGATAAATGCAACCTCCATATAAATTGAATGCTTTCGTTACTTTGGGCATGGCTTTTGAGTATAATTTTTAATCTTCAAATTAATACAGCCTGACGAGGAAACCATTTGTATGCTTGATTAATGCATCATTCTACATTGTGATATGTATTGGTTTTATCTGTAGGCAGAGACCTTCTAAAGTCTAAACGGAATGTGAACGGAGGTTATGCTTTCACTCCCCCTGTCTGTCTGTTTGTCTGTGAGCAGGATATCTCAAAAAGTTATGCACAGATTCAGATTAAACTTTGTGGACAGGTTGGGTGTGTGGCAATGACTAATTGATTTGATTTTGGTGAAGATCCGGATCTGGATCCAGATGTGAGAATGGCTTAAATAATCAATGTTCTTCATCATTGAGAGATGGGGCCAAAAACGATATACAGTTTCGCTTGGTATTTCCAAAAGTTGTTGACGGATTATGACAAAATGAAGTGGATGAGTTGGATAGGTGACGAGAACAAGCCGATTCGATTTTTAATAAGGTCTGGATGCAGATCCGGCCTCTCAGTGGGATACAAAATGTAAACTGTTCAGCATGGCTGAGATGAGCGCAACTGCATTTTCTGTTCTAGTTTTAGCAGTTTTAGCCAAAAAACTCCTCTGACTATGGGATTTTTGAAATGACATATGAAAGCTAAACAAGCTCTTTTTCGCATGTGCAGTAGGTGCGTTTTTAGTAGCTCTTTTCTGCTTGCCAGTAACTTTTAACCCGCTATTGCTTGCACAAAATCTGTGATTCAAATCATCTTTCAAACATAATTTTCTGCATTTAGACAAAAAAGTAACTTATTACGTTTGTGGGGGTAGATGATGAAATACCACAGTACAGATAGGATCGTATAGGTATAGCATGGACGAGTAGGAGACATCTTGATGTATAAAGTGGGGAAACCAGAGCTTAAGTTGTTTTCATGTCTTCATATGAGGGGTGAAGCTATGGTAATTGGATAGGGGTTAAGATTATTTTTTTCCCCCAGTATGTGATTGCCTTCGGTGATTTTTCCCTACGTTTTTGCACTTGCAGCAAGGCCGGCCATAAAAACTCACGTTTGTTACAACAACAATAACAACAATCAGGCGGAATGGTTCAGCAAGTAAACCCCGCCCCACCACCGAGTAACGAAAAAGGTCTCACCCCCAGAGTGGTATGGGGGGGGGGGGGGGCGAGGGTTGGGTGTGGGAGAGTAAAGCCGGCAGGCCACGCTCTGAAGTTCAGGATTGGTCGGAGTGACGTCGGAGCGAGAAGGTTCGAGCAGAGAGGAAGAAGCAGAGTCGCTCTCTCGGTCACTTTTGTCTCTGGTTTTTCGGCTGCGGCTGGCTCGTGTGCGCTTGTGAGGAGACTTTTTGGAGCTGTGTGGAACCTTTGCAATGTAGGAGGAGTGGGTGCTATTGGTCGGTGGTGCTCTTCAGGGGAGCTGAGGGCCGCGTTGCGCTTGGCGGTGGAAGCGAGGAAGAGTTGTTTTGACTGCTTGCTGACGCCTGGGCGTTTTCGATGCGCAGCGCCAGCGCCATTGAGTGCTTCCCGTGTAAGTGGCTACACCGGCTGCAGCTACCATCAAGCTCCTAAGCACCATTTTTGACACAGAGCTGAGTGCCGGCTGTTTAAAAGGGAAACATTTTATTTTGATTATCTTTTCACCTGTGTGTTTTTGTGACTGAGTGGAGACGTCTCAAATTAGGATTTAGTTTTACCTCACCTTTAATTTTCACCTCTTCAATTTAATTTCATTAAATTATTGTATTGCATTTTATTTGTTGTGTCATGTGCCTTTGTTTGTGGGTTCGGGAATAAACCCATGTGGCTTCTGTTCAGGTAAGCATCTTGCTGCCTTCCATCCCACGTGCGCACTAAAAATAACCACCAATAATTCGGCCGTTCCCCTCGGAAATTAAAGACCATCCAGCTATTCGTCCAAGGCTGGTGTTCATCGGCTACGGACCTGACACTACTTTAAAATGTTTAAAACCCCAATTATTCTGTTCTTGAATGAAAATCGCACTCACGGAAATAGAGGAAATAGAGGAAATAGAGGAAATACGATAAATATCAATGGACAAGACTGAGAAATGTAGATTTCCTATAATTTCCTACTAATACAAGATAGTGGCCGCAATGGATATTAAAAAAAAAAAATACACACGGACTCTTCAACTTTTCGCAATCGATGCAAAAATCTCGTATATAATTTATTTTGTGGCTCCGGAACCAAACAAACAATACTGTTGTGGTTATGGGAAAAGGACCCACTTATGTGTTGTATCCAACACACCAGAAACACTTGGTTAGATATTTCGTTAGTAAGTGTGATTAGTCAGGTCCCATCCCATTTTAACAGGGGATGGGGAAGTTGTGTTGTGTGAGTTTTGGCTCAGACTCTTTCTCTCGATATGATTTCCTACTTTATATCCTCTTTCAATCCATCCATCCATTCCTCAATCCCAAATCCACACCCTTTCGCTCCCAAAACAATTTCCCGTGCCTGCCGAAAACCCCTCACCCTTTCCCCCTCATAACTTCTCAACCCCGTACTTTCCTGCAAAACCACACACTTAATTTTAGTCCGTTTCCATCCCTTCCATCCTCAAACTCATTCAAATTCCCCCCCCCCACCCTTGCATTGCGCCACATCACAAACCACACCACAATCATCACATTGACACAGTTAACACTGTGATGCCAATGGTGAGTATTGTTGTTCAGCGAGTGTATATGGCAAGTGCACTGTGGCATAACCTACAACATGAAGACGTTATGACATCTTTCAAACATAGGGCTGAGACGAGATGGGCAGCGCTGGGCTGGGCTGAGACGAGACAGGCAGCGCTGGGCTGGGCTGAGACGAGACGGGCAGCGCTGGGCTGAGACGAGACGGGCAGCGCTGGGCTGAGAGGAGACGGGCAGCGCTGGGCTGGGCTGGGCTGAGACGAGACGGGCTGGGCTGAGACGAGACGGGCAGCGCTGGGTTGGGCTGAGACGAGACGGGCAGCGCTGGGCTGGGCTGAGACGAGACGGGCAGCGCTGGGCTGAGACGAGACTAGACGGGCAGTGCTGGGCTGAGACGAGACTAGACGGGCAGCGCTGGGCTGAGACGAGACGAGATGGGCAGCGCTGGGCTGAGACGAGACTAGACGGGCAGTGCTGAGCTGAGACGAGACTAGACGGGCAGCGCTGGGCTGAGACGAGACTAGACTGGCAGCGCTGGGCTGAGACGAGACGAGACGGGCAGCGCTGGGCTGAGACGAGACGAGCTGTGCTTGGATTTGAGACGAGACGAGCTGTGCTTGGATTTGAGATGAGCATGGGGTGGGGTTATTGGTGGCGTTCCACACTGACTTGCACCATCTTTCCTTTTTGTCTCTAAGAACCCTGAATTAGTCAACTTCAACAATTCCAAAGAGCTATCAACAAGTAACCTCCATCCCAGGTGGGATGAGGTACTGATTAACACCTCAAACATTTTCCTCTGAGCTTACGCTGTATATGCTACGCCCATGCCGACCTCGCACCGACACATCACCATATTCCCTTCCTTCCCTTCCCTCTATTTGGGATCAACGCAAGCCTGCCTGTTTGCGTGGGGTGAGCAAGAGGCCACACCCAAGCCTCTAAACTCTGATCTGCTTGCTCTTCCTCTCTACTTTTTCCGGATGATTGTGGCACGCCTGTCTTTCGTCGTAATGTTTTTGTTTTTTTTTGTTTGTTTTTTTGTATACTGAATCGAGGCTCGTGAAAGAGCTAACATTTATTTCACAAACAAATCAACCAGACAGACAAAATATATAAAAAGAGGGAGCGGAAGACAAGATGGGGAGAGAGGGGGAAGCACACAAACATAACATTTGAGAGCAGGGAGATGTGTGGGAGGGAGAGGGCTTGGGGGGAGGAGGCGTGGGAAGGGTGGGGGGGGGGGGTGGGATGGGAGAGGTATAAAACACAAGGACATCGAGGACTTCCCGGACAGAAGTTGGTATTTCAAAAAAGTGGATTTGGGGTGAAATTAGCGGGGGTAGAAAAGATCAAGGTTTTGGATGGGGGAAGATAAGAGATGGTGGTGAACAGCTGTTTTAAAGACCTGGAGGGTGGAGTGGGATTGAAGAGTGTGAGGGAGTTTGTTCCAGAGGCAGGAGAAAAGAGGAATGAAGGAGTGAAGGTGAGCAGAGAGTCTTGATTTTGGCAGTTTAACCATAAGAGGGTTGAGGAGACGAATCTTGGAGGATCTTGTGGAGAATCTTGGAGATCAAGGAGATCAAGGAGATCAATCTTGGAGAATCAAGGAGAATCTTGTGCGACCGGTAGGAATATTTGGGGGACAGAGCCCAGAGAGAGCTGGGGAGGCAAGGCTAGAGAGGAGTCGGTAGAAGACGGAAAGACCACCAACCTGCCTGCGGTGAGTGAGTGAAAGGCCCTTGGAGTTAGCTTCATCGCGGGACATTCCAATGATTCTGAACGCTTTGGTTTCAACAGCGTGAAGACGAGCTAGGTGTGAGGCAGGAGCACCAGCCCAGAGGGGAGAGCAGTATTCCATTGAGCTGCGGATGAAAGCCTTGTATGTGGTGAGGAGCTCAGGTGTGCCAAGGAAGGACTTCGCACGACGGAGGATGCCCAGTCGGCGACTGGCTTTGGAGGCCAGATTTGAAATGTGGTTTGATTTGAAATTTTGATTTGAAATGTTAGTAAGATTGCAGAAGGGGCTTTTTTATGTGCTAGGGAATAAATTTATATTATTATGTCTCTGCTTTCTGTACATACTGTATTTGATTGGTTTGCTGTAAATGTGTACCTAGTTTGTTAAACTGCTTTAAACCTGTTCGGTTGTCTCTTTTCCTTCATTCATTTGGCATAGTGTGTACGTAATAAATATCGTAATAAAAAAATCCTTTTTTACGGCCATTTTCCCTGCTAGAGCGGGACTAGCCTTGCGGGACCCATGACAATCATCATGGTTCCCTTTTTGAGGCAATGTGTTTTTTATTTTTATGGCCGGATGCTCTTCCTGATGCCAACCATTTAGTTGCCTCTTACGACATGCAGGGATACGGTGTACCTATTCTAAACCGGGGCACACACCGGCACATTCATCCCAGCAAGCTGGTACTCAATTTGCCAACCTCGGAAGGATGACAGGCTGAGTCAACCCCCCTGGCGTTAATTCAACGATCGACCGGGATTCGAACTCGGGATCCTTGGATCCCAAGCCAGCACCCTAACCGCTAAGCTAACACCAGGCTGATAAATAAGGTAATAATTGCGTAAATAAAAATAGTGTAATTTTGCTCGGCCGTACGTAATAAGTAGACAGGGTGCGAAGTTGAGAGCGTGGATCCCCAGTTGAGATAGCTCACCAGGTAAAGTAACTCGATGCTGGGCTTGAGGACTCTGCTCGAGCCAGTTGTCCCAACCGGCATCTGTGGTTGCTTAGCAACCTGGCAGGCCACAGAGTTGTCTATGTCTTGCGGCTTCAGGGTTGGTGGTTGAGTGGCGAGTCTGAGCAACACCCTCGCAAACTCCGCAAACGAACCCCGAAACCTGTAACAATATATTTATGACGGCCCTCACAGCTCCCATACTTCCCACCTCTCAACATTAGTAGTAAATATTTTCAACTTTCCCTTTACATTCACAACCCCCATGTATGTCCTTCCCATCGCTCTTCAGAAACACCTAATCCAGATAAACATTCCTTTCACTGGTAGCGATCTATCAAGAGTTTGTGTAGCAAATGCCTATCCACTTGCGTCTTGCACCGGCCCACGGGGTCGGAAGTTTGCAGTACGGACAGCTACCCGTAGGCAAGCTGAGAAAGTTCTCCAAGGCTTTCGCTGTGCAGAGCCACAGCCCTTTCTCTCAGGTATTTTTTTGCATGTTTCTAGGACATAGTGGTATTCAGTCATGTTAAGTATAGTGTCACTTTGACAAAAGGTTTGTAAATACTCCTGCATCCCAAATACAGTGACCATTACTTTACCCATTGATGTTTTCAAACTTCTGTTGTATTTTCTCGTCGATCTTTGAACATTTGCACTAAATTTTGAAACCTTTCTTTTATTTGTATAGTTTCGTCCTACACAGATATTTCTTGATAAACGTCATCTGGCATTTGACCTTTTGCCACAAAAATGCGAATCATTGTTGGCGACTCTTCTAACCTGCTTGACTGCGCATGCACCTGCCGTTTTGAACTGTTGAGTGCATGACATCTGGTGATGATCAATTCCACTAAGGTGCATGAGATTCTTGCATCCTGCTGGAAAAATGTTCGGTTTTTCCATCATTTTAGGAGTTTGTTAACATTTTGAAAATAAAGAAATGTTTTTACTTATTGAACAACCCTTTTATATTGTTTCCACTTTTCTGTCTTTAAGTAATTTATTCAATAATATAAATATTTTATTTAAAAAATTAAGTCACTTGATATTTGAGACAAGTTTATTATATTTTTGAGTTGATATTTTTGATATTTTTGAGTAAGTAAGAAAGTTTATTATATTTTGAAAGGATTCGGCTGTTGGGTATTTATCTTTTAAATTACCCTTCTTTAAAACTTTTTACCATCCGTCATTTATAAAAGTATAACGTAAGAATGATTTAAGAGCAAATTAAGCTATTCCCCAAAACTTTGTTTGATTTTGATTTCGGTGGCTTTAGCAATCCCAGTTTTGGGTAAAACATGTCATTTAAAGAGAAACATGAAGGCTGTATTTAGAAATTTAAATATAAAAGTGGCTCAAATTTTGACCGGGTCTTCATTTCTTTCTAACTAAGTTTGTATGTGACCTTGGCAGGCGATCATCGCCGTGCTTTTCTCTCGGGCTTCTCTAGATTTTACCAAACCTTGTGTTTTTTGTTTTTTTTTAGCATAAATTTGATAATTAGTCGCTGCTGTATGTTATCTGAATTGCGAATATTTTCAGCATGTGCATTAAAGCAGGAAATGATAAAAATTGGTTTATTTGATATTTGATGTATACTTTGATGCATACTCTTTACAGGGCGTTGTTGCTGCCGAAGCAGTTTCTTGGCAAGGTGTTGTACTGGGTGGTTTGCCATTGCCTTCCCAGCGTTGTTTGACCATGCTCTATTCTTTTAAATGCTGAATATCAAGCAAGGAAACAGCATGTGCCATTTTTAAAGTCTTAGGTATGAGTCGGCCAGGGTTTGACCTACCGACCGACCCAGACTCAGAGCAGACACTCGAACCATTACGCCATTGAGTGTGGTAGGTATTGCTTACCAACACTTAGTCTTAAAAGATAAGTTACCTCAAAATTAATTTATCAACATACATTACTATGTGTTTTTACCATAATAACAAAAGTCCAATCCCATTTCAACCATCCTTGTAATTGTGTCATCTATTAATGTAAAGTTGTTGGAAAGGATCCAAAAATTAGCCAAATGGTGTATAAACGTACACACCACAGATGCCTAATGAAATAGTCATTGGGCTTTACCCTTCATCCTCGTGAGTTGTAAAAATTTAATCATGGGAGATGTATGGTCATATCTATCCATGTGTTTTACAGGCATCATAATAGGCAGGGAGTCGGGGAAACCAGTGCTTTTCGGACTCTCTAATGGCCCACTAGACAAATGTCTGAAAACACATTTCAATTTTGATACAATTTAGATTATAACAGCCATTTAATCACTGTCGAATCTGTAAATTTCCTGCCAAACCTGTTTGGGGGAGGTATGGGTGAGAGGGGTGGACTCGCTGAGTCTCCTTTTAATTCACCAAAATTGAGGAAGATATGTCGATAAAATACAGATTCCAGGAAATGCCTTTGCTCCATGCAGTCGTAAGTATATATTCAAATTGGCGCGTGTCCACTGTATATCAAGTGGAGCTCATTATCAGCTTCCTCATTTTATCTTATGCTTTCCCACAAAACTGCAAAGTGATCACAGATGCTAAATTATGAGAAGTTATTTTAATTAACTATTAAAGGTAACGGCCTGGAGTTGAGTTTTCGAAGCATTGCTTCTTCATTCACTATTTTGGATTTTATCACTGAAGAAAAAAAAAAAGTCATTTTAAGGCAAAGTGTTGAAACAAGGTATGGGTTGACTGGTAATTTTGTTGGCAATTGGCATTAATGAAACACACGTGGTCGTTTTAATATTGGAATAACTTCGCATCGTTTCGGCATTTTGAGGAAACAGTGCAGTCTGTAGTGGTCCCAGCATTTGTGGGAATTTGGGCTTCAATCCTTTCTGTGTAAGGTAAGTCGGGTGAAATTTCCAAAGTAAATTCTGATGTTTATGGCTGCCCTCTGGGCCAATATGTTTTGCTGGAAATGTACACCGCCTGGCAATGAAAATTCTTATGTCTTCCTTGCCTCATCCATTGCGTGAGTCGTGAGAGGAGAATTTGCTTTGCTTGTTGAACCTCTCCGAAGGTGGTTTACGTTTAATGAACTTGCTATGTTTTATCTTACTTTCTTATAATGATAACAGCATTGACATTTGCCTGATAGTCTGGTGTGCCCTTGACTATAAAAAGTGTGGCAAGAGAGAGAGTTCCGGGATCATTGAGCCCGTGAATGTAAGATTGCTGAATGGATCGTTGGATTGTTTTCTTTCAAACGCAATCTGTTTGTATGACTGTTTTGTCTGGCGTCGTTGGTTTTATGGTGTTTTTATTTGTACAAGGTAATCCCCCATGGTATGCAGGAGTAGTTGCATTTGGACAAAATGCTTGCCTTTTCTTGGCCCAGTTTGTTTGCAAAAAGAAAGAAAAACAGCCTCATAATTATCTGTAGTATCTATTCCAGACTTATTGTCAAGAAATTAGCTCCGTAGTAAGGTTTCAGCATTCGCATAAAAAATATTTAATGTGGGCCAGGTGGCAGGTAGCAAAATTGCATAGCTGCTGATCACGTGACCACTGTTGCTACGAGAATTACCGCCGACGAGCGCCCTCATGTACCGAGTCATGCCCTCGGATACCGGATACCAAGTCACGCCAGACTGCTTTTGCTGCTGTGTTCACGCAGATTTAGTCAATCCTACTAATCAGTGGTTCCAGATGGATTGACCAAGCCTCAGAACTTTTGACGTGCAAACTTGCATTCACACAGACTCTCAATTTCTCAATGTCGGATTTATTGCAGACTCACCCTCTGTATGAATAGCCCTTTTAAGAACTTTGCTGTTTCCCCCTTTCCTGTTATCTGTCTTAACAGTGGCCGTGGCATGCACAGCAGACGTGGTTTTGCAATTGTGTGTGTGTGTGTGTGTGTGTGTGTGTGTGTGTGTGTGTGTGTGTGTGTGTGTGTGTGTGTGTGTGTGTGTGTGTGTGTGTGTGTGTCCGTTCGTGTGTCCGTTCGTGTGTCCAATTGTCCAGGCCATAATTAAAAAAAATTTCACATTTGCGTTTTGTCATCAAATTTTCACCAAAGCTTTATTATGATAATATGGAGAAGGCAAATTAACAATTTTGTCAAAAGGTTAAAGGTCAGCGTCAAATAAAATCATCAATTTTCTTTCAATTGACCTAAAATGTAAATTTACCATTTGAGGTTTGTCATCAAATTTTCAACAGAGCTTTATTATGAGAATATGTAGAAGGCAAATTAATAGTGTGGTCAAAAGGTCAAAGGTCAGTGTTACATGAAATATTCAATTTTCATCCGATTGACATTAAATTTTAAGAATTTGCATATTGGGTCACTGAATTAGTTCACCAATCAAAAGCTACCAGCCGATTGTTTTTTTTAGATCAAAAGGTCAATGTTGCATAAAATCAGCAATTTTCGCCTGATTGACCTGAAGTTTTAATAATTTTCATATCAGGTCACAGAATTGGTTCACTAATCAAAAGGCAGGAGTGGATTGTTTTCTGGGTTGTTTTTTTTTAGATCAAAAGGTCAAAGGTCAAGGTTGCATAAAATCGGCAATTTTCGTTCAATTGACCTGAAATGTAATTTGCATATTGGGTCACTGAATTGGTTCATCAATCAAAAGCTAGAAGCTGATTTTTATTTTTAGATTTATAGTTCAAAGGTTGCATACAATCATCAATTTTAATTTTGGTTTTTTTTTTGTTTTTTTTTACTATTTTTGTTATTTTGAGCACATGGAAGAAGAAGAAGAAGACGTCTGAATGCAAACGGACACTGATGGTCTTTGCATTTTCAGATGCTTTCTAGTTGTATATTGGATTGTAGGTGAAACTATACAGGATAAGGTCAGATTCTGGATTTAATGTGTACTGCTGTCTTTTTTTAAGTTACGAAAAGTGATATTATATGGCAACTTTGTGGTTATAACATAACATTACGTGACTGCCAATGATGAAACTGTTATTCATCTTCAAAATCAGTTCAACCTTTATATGAACCCACCTACCCGTTCATCTCATCATCATTTGTAAGTTTCACAATGATAAGCATACACTAGATAACTTGCTATGTACAACTATTTATATCCAAGACAGCATGCATACATGAGCCGACTTTATAAAGACTGACTGCCAATGAACCCTAGGGCAGAGCTGCTCTGCGCTCCACTCTCTATACCATTACCCATTGGCCAAAGGTACAGGCAAATCATGCCCAAACGTTTTATATTTTACTTTTTAATTTGTGACATGCTACATATGGCACATGACCTGTTGTGGGAGGAAATGCACCTGCCATGGACATTGTGAAATGCACGTGACATTGCATTTGACACAAGCACATGTTTAATGTAGCGAATTGGCTAAGGGTTGTACACTGTATTCCCCCCTTTTAACATGTGAGTAGCACATGTACCTGTGTGGTCTATCGAGGCCTGGAGGGAAGAGAGCTATTGCACAGCCCCATGAATGCAGTTCCACAAGCAGGAGAAAAGAGGAGCAAAGGAGTGGACGTGAGCAGTAAATATTCTGCGATTTTTATCAAGGAACAGGTTACTGGAAGAATGTGTACACACTAGAGGAAATGGGAAGGGTCAGAGGGAGCAACACCAGAATAGAGGCGGTTAAAAAAGCAGGCCCCCAACCTGATGTGATGGGAGTACAGCAGACCTTGTGCTTTACAACGTTTTTGTGGTTGATGCCAATAATGTCAAGAGCTTTGGGTTCCATAGTATGAGAGAGAGGCGTGGGTGAGGGTTGACGGCATCTGCCTTTAGGGTAGAACAATATTCCATTGAGAAACGGATAAAGGCCTTGTAGGCCGTGAGACATTGAAGGAAGGGCTTCATGCAACTGAGGGTCCCCAGTATATGGCTGAATTTGAGGCCAAAGGGTGATATCAACAGGACGTAGACTGGGGTATGCTAACCGCCGTGGGAAGCAAGGAGAGACGTTAAATTTTTACTTCGATGAAGGATCAACTTTCCAAACATCAGCTTCTCCTTGCTTCCCATGGCGGTTAGCATACCTCGATCTACGTCCTGTTGATTTCGTCCATTGTTCTACCTGTCCATTGATGCAGATCGAGAGCCTTCACCAGCAAGACGAGTTCTTCATTCTACATGGAATTTGAGCCCAGCTTGGATAGGTGGTCTGTCCATGAGGGGTAGTGACTGATGGCGATATTCAGAAGCTCAAGAGACTGAACCACTTCCAATGATTGATTGTGGACATTTACAAATGGGTTTGTGAGTAGCACAGGTGTGTTATGCTGTCTTCCACATTCTGACTTGGGACAGCAACCTAACTCCAACTACAGTCTTGATACATGCACTTTAACTAAGACTGTACTGAAACTATGGGTTAGTTATATCAAATTTTATTTAATTATAGACATCAAAATCTACAATACGACTGGGTTATATACATAATCACTTAGCTGTGGCACAGTGACGAAGGGTAGAGCTGTACATGTTAGATGCCTTCTTTGGTTCTCATAAAGGTACCAAGTCCGAAATGTGCATCCAGTGCCTGATAGTCTTCTTCCTATCTGCCAATGTTCCAACAAACCCTGTCCAGGATGACGACCAGGAAGTGAGTTGGTAGTTGTGATGTTTCAGTGCATAACGGCAGGAGTTCACAGCTCATGTTAGACCAGGCATACCACTCAGGTGAAACTCGTGCACAGGAGCATCTTTATTCGCATAGTCCTGGCCGGCTTTACACAGAGAAATTACAGTGGCGCTCTATTCGCCCCCTTCAAACCAGGCACGCCACTTAGGTGAAACCCCAAATTCACTCAGGCATGTGAGCCGCGCTTGAAGTCCTGGCTGGCTGAAGAATGCAGCAATGCCGTTTCTTCATCACCTTGTAAGAGAATGCTGACATGGTCTCCCGGAGTTGTTTGCACACCTATGCAAATCACAATATGGCATGGTCTTCAAAACGCGTTCCCTCGTGTTGTTTTCCAGTGGACTCCTTGTGCCATTGTTGCTTCTATGCTCTTACCCTTCCTTCATGGCTTCTCCGTGTCTCTCTTCTCTCTTGCTGCTCGGCCCTCATTCTCTCAAATACTTATCATGAGCGAACCTTTGAGAGAGTCCCCAAACCTTCTGGTCTTTTCTGTCTAAGTGGCAAATATACTTCGATCAATTAGTAATCGCTTCCACATGTTACTGCTGTCCTATAAATGTTACAATGAACATTTGAACAGTCAACCCTTCTTTGTTGGGTTTCACATTTAATTAAGCAACACCATATGACATCAATGTTGTTGTTGTTCTGTATGCAGCCTGTTGCTGCTGGTTGCATCATTTTTCTGGAAGCGCGTTTGTGCCGCTGATGCATTGCCCCAATTACCAGTGAGCTTGTACTCAATTTGCCGACCTCGGAAGGATGACAGGCTGAGTCAACTCGCCTGGTGTTAATTCAACGATTGACCGTGATTCAAACTCAGGATTCTCGGATCCCAAGCCTGCACCCTAACCGTTAAGCCAACACCAGGCTATAACATCAATGTATTAAAAGGAAACAAAAACTTGGTATTTCTAAACATATGCAAAACACCATCATGACTTCATTCCAGGCAAGAGAATACACTTTTACGATAGCATGTTAACTTCTCCGTTCGTTCATTTGCAGCACAAGGCTGCGGGGTAACGTCATTGGCTGAGGGGGCAGCTGTGCCGCTGATGCAGTGCCCTCTATAGGTTAGAGTAGGAATTTGTAATTTGCTCATGATGCCGGTGATATCTTGCCTACTCTTTCCGAAACACACCGTGGCATCTTTGCGCCATCAACTAATTCAGCAGACAGAACACTCGTTTAATGTCCATCCTGGCGTCCCTCCTAGCGACGGCACACACATTGATGAATCACCTTGCCTGTGAAACACCAGGATGACAGATTATAGTTGAGTCAGGATTCAAACCCAGGCTAGACGGCTTAGAGGCGAGTGGCTGGACCTCTAGGCCATCCTGCCAGCATGTCAACTGATTTACAACATTATCCTCTCTAATGATCGCGTTCCTGAGTTTGGAAGACAGTCCTTCTGGAGTGACTGAGTGAGAGTATGACATTTGCCCTGAATGAATTACATAATCCATGTATTGGACCAGCACTTGAGCCTTTCCAGGTCAGCAGAGAGAATGCTGCAGCTACACTACATGGCCAAAAGTATGTGGACACCCGAACATCGAACATCTCATTCCAAACTCATGGGCATTAATATGGAGTTAGTTTTAACCCTTTGATGCTATAACAGCCTCCACTCTTCTGGGAAGGCTTTCCACTCGATGTTGGAACATTGCTGCGGGGATTTGCTTCCATTCAGCCACAAGAGCATTGGTGAGGTCGGGCACTGATGTTGGGCGCTTAGGCCTGGCTCGCAGTCGGCGTTCCAATTCATCCCAAAGGTGTTCGATGAGGTTGCGGTCAGAGCTTTGTGCGGGCCAGTCAAGTTCTTCCACACCGATCTTGACAAACCATTTCTGTATGGACCTCGCTTTCTTCACGGGACCATTGTCATGCTGAAACAGGAAAGAGCCTTCCCCAAACTGTTGCCACAAAGTTGGAAGCACACAATCGTCTAGAATGTCATTGTATGCTGTAGCGTTAAGATTTCCCTTCACTGGAAATAAGGGGCGCAGCCCCAACCATGAAAAACAGCCCCAGACCATAATTCATACTCCACCAAACTTTACAGTTGGCACTATGCATTCAGGCAGATAGCATTCTCCTGGCATCCGCCAAACCCAGATTTATCCGTCGGACTGCCAGATGGTGAAGTGTGATTCATCACTCCAGAAAACGTGTTTCCACTGCTCCAGAGTCCAATGGCAGCGAGCTTTACACCACTCCAGCCGACACCTGTCATTGTGCATGGTGATCTTAGGCTTGTGTGTGGCTGCTCGGCCATGGAAACCCATTTCATGAAGATCCCGACAAACAGTTGTTGTGCTGACATTGCTTCTAGAGACAGTTTGGAACTCGGTAGTGAGTGTTGCAACTGAGGACAGACTATTTTTATGCGCTACACATTTCAACACTCGGCGGTCCCGTTCTGTGAGCTTGTGTGGCCTACCACTTCGTGGCTGAGCTGTTGTTGCTTTTAGACATTTCCACTTCACAATAACAGCACTTACAGTTGACCAGGGCAGCTCCAGCAGGGCAGAAATTTGACGAACTGACTTGTTGGAAAGGTGGCATCCTTTGACGGTGGCAAGTTGAAAGTCACCGAACTCTTCAGTATGGCCCATTCTACTGCCATTTTTGTCTATGGAGATTGCATGGCTGTGTGCTTTATTATATATGCCCGTCAGCAATAGGTGTGGCTGAAACAGGCGACTCCACTAATTAGAAGGGGTGTCCGCATACTTTTGGTCATGTGGTGTATCCTGTTGTTTGGTACAGCATACAGTGGAGTCATTAACAAAGAGCAAAAGGAGGGTTTTCCAGAGCATCAAGAGGTCATTTAAGTTCATAAAGAACAATAGTTGACCCAAGATGCGGTCTTGGGGAACTCGAACAACTGCGAGAGGACATAACAGAATTCAATTGAGGGTTACATGCTGACTGTGTTAGTACAGCGAGCCTGCAAGCCAGGGATGAATGTGACCTTCGTAGTGCAGCGGCATAGCAAAAATTTAAGAAGAATTGTGCATTTTGTGATGGAAGCACCAAATTTGGCACAATGATAGAATGTTATATTTAGAACATTTTCAGATATGGAACCACTTTGAAATTCACCCAAGGTCGCCGCCATATTGGATTTAAAAATGGCGGCTTTAAAAATCTGTAACCCTTAGGGGGGGTGGCGGAAACAAATCCTACAGGCACAATTATTGCCCCATTCACCCTATATCTTTTCTAACATCAGTAGACACATTACAGCGGCGATTCTGAGCTCAAGGGAACATCTAGGGGTCTGGGGAGTGAAAAATTTGAAAATTTCGGCCAAAAATACCCCTAAAAGAGGTCATTTGGTGTCAAATTTCAGGGGGGGTCGTGTATTGTCCTGTAGATAAAACATGCTGGTCCGTTGATTAACCCCTAATTAAACGACTTTTTTGTTTGTTTGCTCCATCCAGGTTTCAATCATGTCGAAGCAGTTCAAGTTAGTTCATGTTACCAAGCATGTAACTTCAACGCCAAAGACGCCACTGGACTGGGAACTCTGTGTTCTGTGTCAAGTTGATATAGGAGAGTCCCTACAGTGTCCTGCTGTCACGAAAAGAACTGATGCAGGTGCTGGATACAAGACACTTGAAGACAATCTATCAGCATTCAATAAACTAGGCAAGCTGCCACAAGACGTGGACTTGCAACGACTGGATGAAGGCCAAGGGATAGCTGCCACTCTAGCTGCCCACCAAGCCAAGTGGCACAAGTCATGCAGGGTGAAATATAACACTACCAAGCTACAGCGGGTACAGAAGAGAAGTCATTCAGAGGGAAGCCCTATCCCCAGTACAATCACAGATAAGTACAAGCTTACTAGGTCTCAGGCAGCTTGTGTTGATAGCATATGCGCCAATTTGTGCTTCTTCTGCCAGCAAGAGCTTGGTTTGGAGTTTCATCAAGCAGCGACATTGGAACTAGATAAACACGTTCGCAAGGCTGCAGAGTTTCTTCAGGATACCACTTTGTTAGCCCAACTGAGTGCTGGGGACATGGTCGCAAGAGAGGCCAAGTACCATAAGAAATGTTTGACATCGCTATACAACCGCGTGAGGGCAGCAAAAAAGCTTGCCGAGCAAAACCAGAGCACGGTAGATGTCATTTCAGCAATAGTCCTTGCTGAACTGGTAACGTACATAGAGGAAACTGCTAAAGAAGAAGACACTGCTCCTGTATTCAAAATGGCAGACCTCACCAAGCTCTACACAATGAGAATGGAACAGTTCGGAGTTGTGCTGGAAACACGAGTCCATACAACCAGACTCAAGGAGCGTATCCTGGCACACTTCCCTGATCTGCAGGAGCACAGGCAGGGAAGAGATGTCCTGCTGGTGTTTCAGGAAGACATTGGCAGTGCATTAGCCAAGGCATGTCAACATGATATTGACAGTGATGTTGTGCACCTGGCACGAGCTGCAGGGATTATAAGGAAGGATATGTTCCAGTCATCTCAGCCTTTCAATGGGTCCTTCTCAAACAAATGTCAAGAAGAGTCTGTGCCACAACTGCTGCTGACAATGGTCTCCATGATTTTAGAGGGCGCAGGCATCAAAGATCAGGCATGTCAGTCATCGGCATCGGCGTCTGTGACAATAGCTCAACTTCTCAAATACAACAGTGTGAAGCATGAGAGGAGAGGTGCAGGCACAGACGTACGACACAGCATTAGTCAAGAGACTCCTTTGCCAATATATCTTGGCTTGATGCTTCATGCCCATACGAGAAAGAGGGAACTGGTTGACACATTATCTGGACTAGGGATCAGCATTGCCTATGATAGAGTGCTACGGATCTCTGCAGAGCTGGGGAACGGGGTCTGTCAGCGCTTTCGGGCGGAGAAGGTGGTCTGTCCCCCAAAGCTCCGCGGTGGAGTGTTCACCACATCAGCTGTGGATAATATAGACCACAATCCCAGTTCCACGACAGCACACGACTCCTTCCACGGAACTGGTATTTCATTGATACAACATCCAGACTATGACAATCAAGGCACAGACCGAGGTATTGTCATCATCGGGGGTGTCTCAAATGTCAAGACTGTGGAGGACCTTCCACGGTATTACACAGATGTACAACCAGTTAGTTCACTTGCCAAAAGCCACCCTGTACCAGCTGGAACCCAGGCGTCGCTGCAGAGGAATCCTGCACAAGCTGAACTGGATAAAGAGAAGAGGTGGCTCCAGACTGTGAAGGATGCATGTGACAGTGGTGACACACAGAATCCAGGAAACATTTCTTGGGCTGCACATCACGCAGAGAACCAATCGGCCAAGGATACTAGTATCACAGTCACACCCACTGCCTTGCTTCCCCTCTTCCATGACCAAGCCCACTCAGTGCCAATGATCCGCCATGCCATGGATGTCGTGAAAGCAGTGATCAATGAGCTAAACCCTGGACAGATACCCGTCGTCACACTGGACCAACCACTTTATGCGATCGCCAAGCAGGTGCAATGGAACTGGCCAGACACACATGGTGAAGATCTCTTTGTGGTCATGCTGGGTGGTCTACACACAGAGATGGCAGCTTTGAAGACAGCAGGAGACTGGCTGCAAGACAGCGGTTGGACACAGGCATTGGTTCAGGCGGAGATAGCAACAGCTGGCACAGCAGACTCCTTCTTGCGTGCAGCTCACGTCAGCCGTACAAGACGCGCCCACCAAGTAACTGTTGCTGCCCTACACATACTGCAGCATCGTGCATATGACATATACAACGAAAGAGCAACTGCAAGAGATGAGGAACCATTGGAGTTCGAGGCATGGTGTGACCAGAGAGCAGCGGCATGTCCACAGTTTCAGTACTGGGCCACTGTACTTAACCTGGAGCTCTGTATACTCCTCTACATACGTTCACTGAGAGAGTCCAACTTCACGCTGTACATGGACACCCTACCAGAGCTAGCTGCATGGTTCGCTGCATTGGGCCATATCCACTATGCTCGCTGGTTACCAGTCCACATCAGGGACATGGTTGGCATTGCAGAGAAACACCCAGATGTTGCTGCCAAGTTCCATGCGGGGCACTTCACATCCAAGAAGACTAGGCATAAACTGTTTAGCCAGGTGAAGGAATGTTTTATCTGATGTTATTTCCAATGCATGTTGTTTTGAAGCTCACTTATTGCTTTTTGTTCTCTTGAGTCATTTTATTTTGGGGTCACCAATGTAGGACGATGTGTATCCAAGATGTGCATCCAAGAAGACTAGAAGACTTCACATCCAAGAAGACTAGGAAATCCAATATGGCGTCAGTAAATCAACTTCTAAGTAGAACCATTCAATTCCTTGACCTCAAGTTTGTACATCCAGACACTAAAATCAAGGCTGTAGCTGGTATAGAACCAGAAATATTTGTAATTAAAGATTTTTAAGCCGCCATTTTGAAATCCAATATGGCGGCCACATTGGGGTGAATTCCAAAGTGGTTCCATATCTGAAAATGTTCTCCATATAATATTCTATCATTCTGCCAAATTTGGTGCTTCCATCACAAAATGCACAATTGGTTTGCTATGCCGCTGCACTATCGATGTCACAGTCAGAAAGCTTGGCAAGCGGAGTTGAGTATCAGCATGTGTCAAATGCCATAGTTATGTCCAGAGAGAAACCCCTGGCCTCATATTTAAGATTCAGGGCCTCCATCCATTTTATTAGTCCCCTACCGGTGTACACCGGTGGGGACTATAGGTTTGCACGCCGTCCCTCCGTCCGTCAGTCTGTCAGTCCGTCAGTCCGTCACGCAAAGAACAGTTTTCCGGACTTTTTTTCTAAACGCTTAATGCTAATGACTTCAAACTTGGCACATGGTTTCCTCATGATAAGTTATAGGTCAAGTTCGAACTTCACGACGTTTCGATCATTTTTGACAAAGTTATGGCACTTTGAACTTTGGGAATTCTGATAATTCTGATGATCCTTAACTCAGTGCCATTTTAAGTTTTAATTTCCTTTAAAAAAGATTTTCTCTGCAATAATTGGACCAATTGAGATCAAATTTTCACAATATGAGGGACTCGGTCTGTAGAATATTTTAATGGTAATTATGACGTCACAGGTCACGTGGTTCGGCCGCCATATTGTTTTTCGTGAAAACACGAAAAACCCCTTTTTCTCTGCAACGGCTGAACAGATCGAGGCCAAACTTTGCAGGCAGAATCGCATACCCATGACGAACAAAAAAGTCAGCAGCATGACGTCATGCATCACCTGGTTTCAGAGTTATGACGTTTTTAAGCATGAACCTTTAAAACCGAGCTCCTCCCTCATTTTTGATCCAATCGAGGGGAAACTTCACAATCTGTTCAGCATGTCAATCTACTAAAATGTCCTTTTGGAATTTGCGATAGGGCGCGTGGTTTGGCAGATATCGTTAATTAAACGAAAATATTAAGAAAAATGGATATCTCTTGTTTATTCTAGAGTTCTCCTCAAGCCGCGAGATTATTATTTTTTTGTATTAGTGACTGTTCCTATTCACCCGTAAAACGGGGTGAATAGGGACAGCCATAAAAATCCTATTTATTCCTATTTAACCAATATATGGGGTTAATAGGGACTATAAGTTGCTTTTTAAAAACACAAGAGAACACTTTCAACCCAAATATCAACAAATCAGTATGGTTATCAATTTTCAGCGATAAAAGTTTCCGAACTTTTTTTCAGTTTGTGTCCCTATTCACATTGCTGTCCCTATTCACCCCATTTTACGGTACCGAAGGTGAATGACAGGCTAAAGAAAGCAGACAGAGGAGAAGTGACAGTAGGATTGCAGGATTTGAGAACTCTGGCATTGATCCCAATTAGGCCCATCGCCAAGGCTGTTCAGTATTATTTTCTACCTTCTCAGGTGAAAAAGTCTGTGAACAGTCATGCTTGGGCATTCTCATGCAAGGTATGGACAGATATAGGTTAGGCACATGAGCTTTGGAGGCAAACAGGAGTTGAGGCATTCTGTTTTGGATGAGAGAGTGGGTGGAAGCGGTGCAAACACCAGAGCCAGACTTAAGGCGCCTCCAGGACTTGGAGGAGGGAGTTCAGCTTGATGAGTTTAGCTTAAAGCTAGCCAGATGTTGTTTTCTGGCATGCCTTTGGATGGAAATCCGCTTCTTGTGAGCCTTACAAAATGACCTAAGCCTGCCCTCATTTGGGTTGGCCTTCCGTGATTAGAAAGCAAGCTGTTTGATTAGGACTGCATTGCCACATTATTCAGCGTTCCATGGTCTAGACTCTAGAGGATGGATATGATAGCTGCAGATGACAAGAGAGAGCAGATTTTTGTGAAGGTCTCATGTGAAGGTATTCATGTGAAGGTATTTGTGAAGGTATTCTCATGCAGTCAATATCCGATGCGGGGGAAATGGAAGAAGAGTTATCTTGCGAGAGGGCAGCTTGCGGTCCATGCCTGTCGGCAGTCCAGCAAACAGTCAGGATTCCCCAACACCAGCCAGGGGGATTTTGACTTCAACAAGAACCTGGTTCGAGGAATCAAGTGGAGATTATTTTTCCCTTTCTGAGAAACAAGTGTTTGCTTAATTTATTTTAGTGGTTAGTATATTATTATAGACAAACGTATTTGACATTTTAATCAAACACAAGGTGAGTTTTTTTTTGTTTGTTTACAGAATCGAGGCTCGTGAAAGAGCTAACATTTATCATTAAAAAAAAAATCAAACGGATAAACAAAATATATAAAAAGAGGTAGCGGTAGACAAGACTGGGAGAGAAGGGGAAGCACACAAACACAACATTTGAGAGCAGGGACATCGGGAGATGTGTGGGAGGGAGAGGGCTTGGGGGGAGGAGGCGTGGGAAGGGGGGTGGGAGAAGTATAAACACAAGGACACCAAGTACTTCCAGGAAAGAAGTTGGTATTTCAAAAAAGTGGATTTGGGGTGAAATTAGCGGGGGTAGAAAAGATCAAGGTTTTGGATGGGGGAAGATAAGAGATGGAAAGTTTCCATCGTACATTCAAAATTGTAATCGTATTATGTGTAGCATGTTGAAGCATCGTTTCTGCTCTGTCGTCAATATGGAGAGATAATAAAATGCGCGGTAACCTATAAACTTTCCACATTTTTCAGATCAGCGGCCAAGTTTATTGTGCACATGCAAAACATCCTCCCTCGTTGTTTTATCCATTCGTGGTTTTGGCCAACTATATCATGAAGAATAGTTTAATTGGGTTTTCTTTTAAGTTCCATGTTTCTCATTCAGCATGACTCGTATTTGTTTGGATAATTTTCGATTAAAAGAAAACAAAACTCTTTTTTATTTATATGCATTGGCGTGCCACCACCTTTGCTCTAGTTTATATATTTAACCAGACTCTGTGGCATAACCGTTAGAAGATTGTCAATAGTGGCTACCATGATCACTTTTGCTAAGTAGTTTGAGCGAATGAGTGTGATGATATTTGAGATGTAATTTGGGTCGTAGTTTGCTGAGGCCATCATTATCAAACACAAGCAAATGTGGATCCAAACTGCAGTGACCATTGAGTTGATTTTTGATTTGGCTCCAGTCATGGTGTGCACCTTTAAGTGGAGCATCTGTCTGCTTGGTGTGTGCCAGGTATTATGGTAATAGCTAGACGGTATTTGAGTGGCCTAATAGGGTAGCCAAGAGGTACGCACACTCACCTCTGGGCCGTCTAGCCTGGGTTTGAATCTCGACCCAGCTATAATCTGTCACCCTGGTATTTCACACGCACCCTGGTAACTCCCACCGTTCATTAGATGCATGTTGATCTGGACGTCGGGTTTGCTAGCATTCGTTGGTGGATGTTTAAGATTGTACGATGTCCTTCAAGAAAGGGCGAGATATCACTGGCACCATAAACAAATTTCAAATTCCTACTCTAACCTAAATGGGGAATCACATCGGTGGCACAGTTGTGCCCCCAGCAAATAATGCTACCCACAGCTATATGTTGCATCAGGAAAATGAAGGTACTTGAGTGCCCCTTTAAATCAAGTGCAGCGTTTGCTTTGTTTGGAAATAATGTTGCTCAATGTGTTTTTACTTGACGGACAACTTTAGAGTACTGTACAATTATTGCACTGACCTTGCTGCAGACACAGGTATAAATGTTACCTTGAGAACAGTCAGATGCACAATCTCACTAAATGCTGTCCTTCGATGTACATATGGTCAATTGAAAATTGGTGCTCGGAAGAGATTAGCAAATCATTGAAATGGGCATTAATCCACTAATGTTGGATGAGCAAATGTGCTCTTTACATGTGAGTCCAAATCTTTACATGTGAGTCCAAATCTTTACATGTGAAACCAAATCTTTACATGCGAGTCCAAATCTTTACATGCGAGTCCAAATCTTTACATGCGAGTCCAAATCTTTACATGCGAGTCCAAATCTTTACATGCGAGTCCAAATCTTTACATGCGAGTCCAAATCTTTACATGCGAGTCCAAATCTTTACATGCGAGTCCAAATCTTTACATGCGAGTCCAAATCTTTACATGCGAGTCCAAATCTTTACATGCGAGTCCAAATCTTTACATGCGAGTCCAAATCTTTACATGCGAGTCCAAATCTTTACATGCGAGTCCAAATCTTTACATGCGAGTCCAAATCTTTACATGCGAGTCCAAATCTTTACATGCGAGTCCAAATCTTTACATGCGAGTCCAAATCTTTACATGCGAGTCCAAATCTTTACATGCGAGTCCAAATCTTTACATGCGAGTCCAAATCTTTACATGCGAGTCCAAATCTTTACATGCGAGTCCAAATCTTTACATGCGAGTCCAAATCTTTACATGCGAGTCCAAATCTTTACATGCGAGTCCAAATCTTTACATGCGAGTCCAAATCTTTACATGCGAGTCCAAATCTTTACATGCGAGTCCAAATCTTTACATGCGAGTCCAAATCTTTACATGCGAGTCCAAATCTTTACATGCGAGTCCAAATCTTTACATGCGAGTCCAAATCTTTACATGCGAGTCCAAATCTTTACATGCGAGTCCAAATCTTTACATGCGAGTCCAAATCTTTACATGCGAGTCCAAATCTTTACATGCGAGTCCAAATCTTTACATGCGAGTCCAAATCTTTACATGCGAGTCCAAATCTTTACATGCGAGTCCAAATCTTTACATGCGAGTCCAAATCTTTACATGCGAGTCCAAATCTTTACATGCGAGTCCAAATCTTTACATGCGAGTCCAAATCATTACATGCGAGTCCAAATCTTTACATGCGAGTCCAAATCATTACATGCGAGTCCAAATCTTTACATGCGAGTCCAAATCTTTACATGCGAGTCCAAATCTTTACATGCGAGTCCAAATCTTTACATGCGAGTCCAAATCTTTACATGTGAGTCCAAATCTTTACATGTGAGTCCAAATCTTTACATGTGAGTCCAAATCTTTACATGTGAGTCCAAATCTTTACATGTGAGTCCAAATCTTTACATGCGAGTCCAAGATTGAATGTTCCTCAAGAAGGAATGACTCTTATTTGACGTCAGTAAATGTTTGGAGCTATAGGCATTAAGGAAAGGGGAAGATAAGTTGCTGGAGAGGATTGAGATGAGAATGTTTTGGTGGATTCTCAAAGCATTACTAAGAGAGCGATTGAGGAGTGGGGACATACACAAGAGAGCCGGAGTTGTAAGTATTACAAAAAAGATGAAGGGAGGTTGCGGTGATTTGCACACGTGATAAGGAATCGATCAATAAAGTGCGGAATTAGCCAATTAGAGGGAATAGATGAAGAGGAAGATAGAGATTAAGGTGGAGGTATGTAGTAGAAAGAGATTTGAAGAACAATGGATTTAGTAAAGAGGATACAGAAGATGGAGGAGAATGGAAAAGGTGGATTTGAGGAGTCAACCCATAACTGTTGGGATTAAGGCTTATGAACCTTCAGACACTATGCCACCTGCACCTCATGAACCTTGAGCCACTGTGCCGCCTGTACCTTGTGAACCTTCAGGCTCTGTGCTGCCTGTACCTTGTGAACCTTCAGGCACTGTGCCGCCTGTACCTCATGAACCTTCAACCACTGTGCCGCCTGTACCTCATGAACCTTCAACCACTGTGCCGCCTGTACCTCATGAACCTTCAACCACTGTGCCGCCTGTACCTCATGAACCTTGAGCCAATGTGCCGTGCCGCCTGTACCTCATGAACCTTGAGACACAGTGCCACCTGTACCTCATGAACCTTGAGCCACTGTGCCGCCTGTACCTCATGAACCTTCAAACACTGTGCCGCCTGTACCTCATGAACCTTGAGCCACTGTGCTGCCTGTACCTCATGAACCTTGAGCTACTGTGCCGCCTGTACCTCATGAACCTTCAACCAATGTGCCGCCTGCACCTCATGAACCTTGAGCCACTGTGCCGCCTGTACCTCATGAACCTTGAGACACTGTGCTGCCTGTACATCATGAACCCTGAGCCACTGTGCCACCTGTACCTCATGAACCTTGAGACACTGTGCCACCTGTACCTCATGAACCTTGAGCCACTGTGCCGCCTGTACCTCATGAACCTTCAACCACCGTGCCGCCTGTACCTCATGAACCTTCAACCACTGTGCCGCCTGTACCTCATGAACCTTGAGCCACTGTGCCGTGCCGCCTGTACCTCATGAACCTTGAGACACTGTGCCACCTGTACCTAATGAACATTGAGCCACTGTGCCGCCTGTACGTCATGAACCTTGAGCCACTGTGATGCCTGTACCTTGTGAACCTTCAGGCACTCTGCCGCCTGTACCTCATGAACCTTGAGCCACTGTGCCGCCTGTACCTCATGAACCTTCAACCACTGTGCCGCCTGTACCTCATGAACCTTCAACCACTGTGCCGCTTGTACCTCATGAACCTTGAGCCACTGTGCCGTGCCACCTGTACCTCATGAACCTTGAGACACTGTGCCACCTGTACCTAATGAACATTGAGCCACTGTGCCGCCTGTACGTCATGAACCTTGAGCCACTGTGATGCCTGTATCTTGTGAACCTTCCACCACTGTGCCGCCTGTACCTCATGAACCTTGAGCCACTGTGCCACCTGTACCTCATGAGCCTTGAGCCACTGTGCCGCCTGTACCTCATGAACCTTCAACCACGGTGCCGCCTGTACCTCATGAACCTTGAGCCACTGTGCCACCTGTACCTCATGAACCTTGAGACACTGTGCCACCTGTACCTCATGAACCTTGAGCCACTGTGCCACCTGTACCTCATGAACCTTCAACCACTGTGCCGCCTGTACCTTATGAACCTTCAGGCACTCTGCCACCTGTACCTCATGAACCTTGAGCCACTGTGCCGCCTGTACCTCATGAACCTTGAGCCACTGTGCCGCCTGTACCTCATGAACCTTGAGACACTGTGCTGCCTGTACCTCATGAACCCTGAGCCACTGTGCCACCTGTACCTCATGAACCTTGAGACACTGTGCCACCTGTACCTCATGAACCTTGAGCCACTGTGCCGCCTGTACATCATGAACCTTCAACCACTGTGCCGCCTGTACCTCATGAACCTTCAACCACTCTGCCGCCTGTACCTCTTGAACCTTGAGCCACTGTGTCGTGCCGCCTGTACCTCATGAACCTTGAGACACTGTGCCACCTGTACCTCATGAACATTGAGCCACTGTGCCGCCTGTACATCATGAACCTTGAGCCACTGTGCTGCCTGTACCTCATGAACCTTCAACCACTTAAATGTCTTTTGCATACTATGTTGTTTTTGTTGAAGGAAATGAATGTTGTTTTGAATTGCATTTGAAAGAAGAAGTAAAACTTTTGGGCTGCATCTTAGCCAGCCTTGTCTGCCATCTCATACAATTGACGACACCCTGATCGTGCCGTTCACTTAGGAACACAACTCAGCAGGTGACGATTTTTCATGCAACATAAACAGTGATTCCAAGCATACCAAATAACATGTGGTAAATGGTGTATGATGGTAACAGAGGATGCACAATACCCACAACCATGGCTTGACCTGCACAAAGGCCAGGTGTGAACATTATTGAAGCAGTTTGAGTTTTTCTCGGAAGTGTGACCAAGCGACCTGCATGAAGTGTGGAAAATGATACAGGATGCTTGGAACAATATTCCACAATTGTAAATCGTAGAGCTGTATGGCAAAATGAAAACAATGAATATCCTGTGTGCCACTTGTACCTCAAATATTTTATTGTTGAGTTGAGGGGCCATGGGATTATAATATCGGTGAATGTAATATTTGTCTCCAAGCACTGATAATCCTTTAATATTACAACTTATGATGAACCTCTCTCAGCAGCCATTTTGAGAATGTCTTGCATCTCCAAATAATTTTTATTTTCATCTTACTCACAAATTGCTTTTCATACATCATAGGTGGTTGTATACATGTGTTGTGACTGCCATGAGAGATTGAGAGGTCTAATTAAAAAGTGAATGTGCTGTCGGTGTTTGTTCGTTCCTCGCCCAAAAATCTGAGCTTCATCCTTAAATAAATAATTAATAAAAACACATTGGTGATGTCACAGTAACTGCCCCATTGTTCTCCTCTCCACTCCTCGACATCTTCTCACCCCCCAGTCCCTAGTGAAACTAAGTGTACAAACTTCCGATGGTTTGAATTAATGTGGTAGTAATATAGCACAGGTAGGGTGGGCCAAATGACCTTCTCCTGTGCCCAAGCTCCTTGTATATCCACATAATACCTCTTAGTGACATTTATGTTTCATTAAGTTGGTGTGATAACGGTAGTTTGTCGACTTTCATTTATCCAGTTAATAGGATTTGGATAAGTACCTATACGGCGTACCTATTCTTATCCAGGGTACACACCCAGTGTGTACCCTGGATAAGAATAGGTATGCCGTATCCCTGCATGTCGTAAGAGGCGACTAAGAGGGTTGGCGTCAGGAAGGGCATCCGGCCATAAAAACATTGCCTCAAAAAGAGAACCATGACAGTTACAACTACATGTGGGCAGGGTACAGCCCGAAGTGGAGATCGGTTTCTGAGGTTTGGGACATGGAATGTCGGGACAATGACAGGGAGATCAGGAGAAGTGGTGGAAGTATTGGTCAGAAGAGGAGTGGACATATGTTGTGTGCAAGAGACGAGATGGAAGGGAAGTGGTGTGAGAATGGTGAAGGGTAGGCAGGGACAGAAATACAAGTTTGTGTGGCAAGGGTGCCTGGAGGGCGTGAATGGTGTTGGTGTCCTGTTTTCTGAGGAGTTTGTAGACAGTGTGGTGAGTGTGACTAGAGTGAGTGATAGGTTGATGATGGTGAAAATGATGATTGGAAAGCTCTTGGTGAACGTCATCTCGGGATATGCTCCGCAGGTTGGTCGAAGCGATGAAGAGAAGGACAAGTTCTGGTGTGCGATAGAGAAGCTGATGGAAAACGTGAAAGATGAGGAAGTTGTTGTGGTAGGAGGAGACCTAAATGGACATGTGGGAAGGAGTATGGATGGTTTTGACGGAGTTCATGGGGGTTACGGATATGGTGTGAGAGATGGAGAAGGTGAAAGGATTTTGGAGTTTGCTGATGGAGCTGATTTGTTGATTTGTAATACTCAGTTCCAGAAAGAGGATAATAAGCTTGTTACATACACGTCAGGTGGGTCGATGACAACCGTTGACTACCTGATGGTGCGTAGTCGAGATAGGGGGCACCTCTGGGACACAAAGGTGATCCTGGGGGAGGAGGCTGTTTCACAGCACCACGTGGTTGTCTGCGACGTAAGGGTGAAAGATGCGAGGAGAGCTCGGCGGGTGAAGTACCAACTGAGAATGAAGGTGTGGAGGTTGAAAGAGGTAACAGTAAGGGAGGCATTAAAAGAGAGGCTGAGTAGGGTCGAGGTTGATGTGGTTGAGCTTAAAAGTGGTTGGATGTCAATGAAAGCTAGTCTGTTGGGAGCCGTTGGTGAGGTATGTGGATGGACAAAAGGACCACCGAGGCACTCGGAAACATGTTGGTGGGATGATGAAGTTGGAAAGAGGATTGACGAGAAGAGGAAGAAGTTCAAGGAGTGGCAGAAGGCGAAGGGTATGGGAGCAGAAACAGCAGAGCATGAAAGTTATAAGGCAGCCAGGAAGGCTGCAAAGAAAGATGTGGCAAAGGCGCAGGAGGCATGTAGGAAAATGTTCGGAGAACGCTTGGATTCGGAAGAGGGTCAGAAAGCAGTATTCAGGATTGCAAAGCAGATAGCGAAAGAGAGGTGTGATGTGATGGGGGTGAGTTGCTTGAAGGATGAAGTGGGACAAATCGTTGTCAACCCAGATGGAATTAAAGGAATATGGAAAAGATATATGGAAATGCTGTTGAATACAGAGAATGAATGGGATGGCAACGTAGAGAGTAACCCAGTTTTAGGACCGGCAGAGAAGATAACTGAGAAGGAAGTTGAGGAAGCGATAAAAGCAATTAAGGGTAGAAAAGCGGGAGGACCGACGGGAGTTGTGGGAGATATGTTGAAGGCAGCAGGAAGTTGGGGTGTGAAGAGAATGACAGAGATCTGTAATCTGGTGGTGAAAGAAGGCCGCATTCCAGTGGATTGGGAACTGAGTACCCTCGTCCCTCTATACAAGGGGAAAGGTGACCCTCTGGAGTGTGGCTCGTACCGAGCGATAAAGTTATTGGAGCATGGAATGAAGGTATTGGAAAGGGTGTTGGAGAGGAGGATAAGGAAGAAAGTGAAGATCGACGAAATGCAGTTTGGATTCATGCCAGTAAGAGGAACGACAGACGTGCTTTTCATTGTGAGGCAGTTGCAGGAGAAGTACATGGAGAAGAGGAGGAAGTTGTTTCTTGGGTTTGTTGATCTGGAGAAAGCATTCGATCGGGTTCCACGCAAAGTATTGACATCGGCATTGAGGAAGTTAGGAGTGGAGGAATGGTTGATCAGAGTAGTGATGGCAATGTACAAAAGAGCGCGCACAGCTGTAAGGACGAAGGACGGGAACAGTGGTGAGTTTGAGGTGAAGGTGGGAGTGCATCAGGGGTCGGTACTAAGTCCACTACTATTTGTAGCTGTGATGGAGGTGCTGGCTCAGAATGTAAAGGAGGGTTTACCGTGGGAGTTGTTGTATGCAGATGATCTGGTGTTGATTGCGGAAAGTATGGATGGACTGAAGGAAAAGATGAACACGTGGAAGGAATGTATGGAGACAAAAGGTCTGAAGGTGAATATCGGAAAGACGAAGGTGATGGCAAGTGGTAAAGCATGTGGTGAGGTGGAAAGAACTGGGAAGTGGCCCTGTGCTGTGTGTAGGAAGGGTGTCGGAGTGAACTCCATTCAGTGTACAATGTGCGCTGAGTGGGTTCATCAAAAATGTAGTGGTCTGAGAGGGTCATTAACCAGTGTGGCAGCTACATTCAAATGTAAGGTGTGCACAGAGGGAGCTGCAGATGGAGGAAATGTTGAGTTGGATCTTGGAGGTGGCGTGAAGCTGGAAGGTGTGAAAACATTTTGCTACCTCGGAGACATGCTGAATGGAGAAGGTGGATCAGACTCGGCAACGGTTGCTCAAGTGAGATGTGCAGGGAAGAAGTTTCGGGAATTGAGTGGCGTGCTGATGATGAGGGGAGTGTCGTTGAAGCTGAAGGGAAAGGTGTATGCTGCATGTGTGAGAAGTGTTATGATTTATGGGAGCGAGACATGGGTAATGAACGTAGAGCAGCAACGAAGGTTGGAAAGGGTGGAAATGCGAATGGTTCGACGGATGTGCGGAGTATCGTTGAGAGAGAGGAAGACAAATGATGAATTGCGAAAGATGATGGGAATAGAGCCTGTGATTGATGCTGTGAAGAGGAACAGGTTGAGATGGTTTGGTCATGTGTTGAGGAAGGATGAAAGTGACTGGTTGAGAAGAGTGATGGAAATGAATGTAGAAGGAAGTAGAAGACGGGGAAGACCGAGAAAGACTTGGCTGAAGATGGTGGAAGAAGAAATGCGGGCAAGGGGGTTAACAAGGAGAGATGCAGAAAATAGGGCAAAATGGAGAAGATTGTCATGGGGACCGCAAGGCTAACCCCCGCTCTAGCAGGGAAAATGGCCTTTTAAAATGCATGTTGTTGTTGTTGTTGATAAGTACCTAGTTGTGAAGAAATCACGGTATTTTAGAAGTTATTTTTTGAAGGCGTTACGACAATTTCCTGAACGAATTGGAGTTTATTGGCCAAGTCGCTAGTTTGAAAAATGCGTGACGACAAGAACCTGTGAAGATTCTCACTGTCTTTCACCAATTTTTTTTCATTCCAATCGTGATCTAAGGCTAAGCCTGGTGTTGGCTTAGCGGTTAGGGTGCCGGCTTGGGATCCTGGGATCCTGGGTTCGAATCCCGGTCGATCGCTGAATTAATGCCAGGGGGGTTGACTCAGCCTGTCATCCTTCCGAGGTCGGCAAATTGAGTACCAGCTTGCTGGGTGAATGATCACGGTGTGTACCCCGGTTTAGAATAGGTACACCGTATCCCTGCGCATCGTAAGAGGCGACTAAGGGTTGGCGTCAGGAAGTGCATCCGGCCATAAAAACATTGCCTCAAACAGGGAACCATGATTGTCATGGGGCCCGCAAGGCTAACCCCCGCTCTAGCGGGGAAAATGGCCTTAAAACGATCATTCATTCATTCATATTCATTCAGTGATCTAAGGCTCATGGTGGAGCTTTTATCACGTGCAGAACAAGAATACGAGTAAATGTCGTCGTACTTTTACATTAATTTATACGAGGACATTAGTGGAAGATCGACAAATCAACACGGTACGCATTGTCATATATCATATTCATATGTCATATGTCATAATCGCAGTATCATAAGCCACGGGTTCAGATGGATTGCTAAGCAAACCATCTTTGTAAAACGAACAAAACGGCTTTGCTCTTTGAATCCCTCTCGGAAATATATTAACACTCAGGTATAAGCAGTGTCTGTAAAAGGTGAAACAAATGTTATTACTGGTGGTTTGCAATAAATCCACACCTGCTTTTATTAGCGAGTCACTAACAGGAGATGCGTTTTGGATTCTCTGCATGAGAGCTGTATTCACTGTTGCAGGCGTCCAGCCAGGCCCATGATTAGCGCTTCCTTTGTGACTTGGGCGGATGTGGCGTGCTTTGTTTGACTCATCGTCCTCATCTGCCATGTTAACAAAGTGCCTTCTGTGCCGCCTGCACCTGGGAAGTGTGAATAGAAAGACAAAAAGCTTCCTTCATTATGAAGAGCATCCCACAGGAATGTTACGAGGCCTGCAGAGATATCTTCCTATTTTGACTTTTTATTTTTGCTTATGTATACTTATCTTTGTCACTGGACATTTTAATTTGTATGATGCTTCGTTGCATTGTGCTATTCTTCCTTCAACCACTAACTTTTACACATTAACACCCAAACATATATACTTTTTTTCTTTTTTTATCAAGTTCCTATTTTGTTACCAATTTTGACCTGTCGAGAAATTGTAAAATATTCCTTTTTTTAATGTCCTACAAAGATTAAAATACTATTGCACTTAAAGGATTGATGCAGTGGAATAAGATTACTTCCATAAACTGAGCTATTCATTTTAATATACGCTGCTGAATCTGTCGTTAACCCTTCATCTTTCGCTTCCCTTTACTTGTCCAGGTGATGTTGGAATGCTTGTTAGCTCACGACGTTGTCTACAACCGGGTGTCACCTACTTTCCACCACTGGCAGATACACCAAAAACGCTTTGGTCTTACGTTCCTCAGCCCATCAGATGCACAGACGTTTGACGGTGCTTTGCGCAAGGCACTCGAGGATTTGGAGCAAGGTGAGATGTCACAAGCGTCCTTATGAATGTTACGTTGGCCAGAATACTTTCTGAATAGAGAGCAGGCATTGCTGTTTATCATCCAGAGAAGAAAGAGTGGTCAAGTCAGGAATGTGGAAATTTTCTAAGATTTCCTCAAATTGTACGGTAGTTTGAGTCCCCAATTACATTTATTGGCCATTTTGGCATGGAGCAATGGTGATGTGTCCATTGGTACCCAATGGCTACCTTTTTTTTTTTGCAGGAGCACGATTGCTGGCAAGAGGACAGAGTGAAAAGGAGCCCGCGGAAGAGCTACTCAATGTAAGCACCTTTTTTGCACCTGTACAACAGTGTTGGATTAGGATGGGCAGCAGGTAAGTGTAGTTGGCTGGAGCACGTGTACTCTACGAGAGGCAGCTGCTTTATTTTTATTTATTTTTTCTCTGCCAACTGACCCCTTGGCAGCAGTACTAGGGCAGCTTCCTGAGAGCAGCTATGAATAGGTAAGGCAGGAAGTGTGGATGAGTCAGGTCCTATATCTGTTGGGCCCTTGAGGTTACACTGTGCAGTGCATTCAGTATATTTGCTGAAAGCAAATGAGCTGAACAAGTTGATCTGACCAAGGTGCTTATTCTGAAACTAAGTAACCTTTAATTGAACACTCGTCACCAAAGTTGGAGGCTCCATTCACTGGTATACTTCGGCATTTGAATTAATGTACGCGATTTGGAAGCAAAATTATTTCTGTGATATTTTCGGCTAGGCAGAATTACATCGTGCATACATTTTGGAACCTCTTCGTTGTTTTTTTGTTTTTTTTCCTCTTTCATTTTGCCGTATAACCTGCAGAGGCAGACACATTTTGTTTTTGAACTCAATTGTAATAATAAAAGTCTATTTGTCTATTTGATGTCCTCTGAAAAACCGATGCTACCATAATACAAATTATGGTCATTTAGCCTAATTATGGTGATAGACCCTTCTCTCTCATGTTCACACTTCATTGCACACATTGAATTGCTTGGTTGGATGTTTTCTGTTTCCCTTAACCTGTGTGTGTAAAAATACCTTTTTTAATAACAGGTAACATAAGGCACTGACAAGACTTCACTCAATGCTTATTGCACGTTGTGGCTTTTCTTCATACTATCACCATTACTATAGCCGCCATTTTAAAATGCTTTGTAGGCCCAAGACATTCACAGACCTGCTAAAGTGCAGGGGCGGATCCAGGAATTTCAAGACGGGGGGGTGCATGAAACTATAGTGCTGGGGGGGGGGATAAGGGAGGTCTGGGGGTCCTCCCCCAGGAAATTTTTAAAAATTGATCGTCAGAAACGGCATTTCGTGCGTTCTTGGAAGTTTCTGCAGTTCCTTGTGTTCTTCCCTGGTCCAACAGTTCAGCAGATTCGCACCGCCTGCACCCTCATCCTGGATCCGCCCCTGAAGCGGTGTACTTTACATGGAAAACTTCACCAATTCACGATTCTAATCAATCCGTGAAAATACAGTGAAATTTTTTGCCACTATTGCTTTGATAATTGTGCTAAATTTGCAAAACATTGTGACCTATGAATGAGTGATTCGTTTTCCAATTGGCTACCGAAGGTGTCACAATGCAAAAGTTGGACTTTCCATTTCTTTGTGAAAAATAAATCGTACAGAAAATGAAAAATAATTATACATAAGCGCTTGCTTTGCAGGTAGGCAGGTATGCATTCACACCTGCTGTTTAAGGATTCTAAATTTCAGGCAATATTGTTTTTTCTTCTCATCATATTAGCATGGAGCAACACTCATTAAAAGGACATGTATTACCTCTGCCACCAAAGTTGAATGGAGGTTATGTTTTCAAGTCTGTCTGTCTATTTGTTACTTGCAAACTCGGAGATTTTCATGTACAGTATATTGGTTGGTCGCGTGTGTTATTCTGTCTGTCTGTCTGTCTGTCTGCCTGTTTGTTTGTATGTCAGTCGCCTACAGGTCACAATTTTCAACCAATCTTCACGAAACTTCACCAAATCGTAGGGTTGGGCATAAGCAAGAAGCCTATTGTTTTTGGGGTCAAACATAGGTTCACATAGGTCAAAGGTCACAAACTTTGTCAAATTTCTAAAATCCTCAATTTTTATCTGATTGACTGGAAGTTTTAAGAGGATTTGCTTATCTGGTCACTGAATTCAACCACCAAGTATTTTTGAGGTCAACATAGGCCAAAAGGTCAACCGAGGCCAGATTTCTAAAATCATCAGTTTTCATCCAATTAACTTTAAATTTGAAGAGGACTTGCATATCTGGTCACTGAATTCAACCACCAAGTATTTTTGAGGTCAACATGGGCCAAAAGGTCAACCTAGGCCAGATTTCTAAAATCATCAATTTTCATCCAATTAACTTTAAATTTGAAGAGGACTTGCATATCTGGTCACTGAATTCAACCACAAAGTATTTTTGAGGTTAACATAGGCCAAATTTCTAAAAACCTCAATTTTCATCTGATAGACTTGACATTTTAAGAGGATTTGCATACCAGGTCACCGAATTCAACCACCAATTATTTTTGAGGTCATCATAGGCCAACAACTTATTTAAGTGATTTTGCAAGTATCGTGCAATGCACGACATATTTCTTGTTTGTTTGTTTGTATATCAATCGCCTGCGGATCACATTTTTCAACCGCTCTTCACGAAACTTCCCCAAATTGTAGAGTTGGTCCTAAGAAAGAAGCCCTTTGATTTTGAGGACAAAAGATCAACATAGGACAAAGGTTTGTGGTCAACAAACGGTCAACATAGGCCTAAGTTTCAACTTCAGTGAAACTTCTAAAATCCTCAATTTTCATCCGACTGCGTTTAAATTTTGAACAGGATTTGCATTTGCATTGAATCCAACCACCAATTATTTTTGAGGTTAACATAGGCCGAAAGGTCAACAGAGGCTGAATTTCTAAAATTGTTTATTTTCATCCGATTGACTTGAAATTTGAAGACGATTTGCATATACGGTCATTTAATTCAACCATCAGTTATTTTTAAGGTCAAATTTGTTTTATGGATTTCACAAGTGTCCTGCTCTGTACGACGTCTTTCTTGTTTGTTTGTTTGTCTGTCTGGGAACAGGACATCTCAAAAAGTTGTTGATGGATTTAGACGAAATTTGGAGGGCAGGTTGAGTGTCTACAAACAACAACAACAACATGCATTTTAAGGCCATTTTCCCTGCTAGAGCGGGGGTTAGCCTTGCGGTCGATTGCGGTTAGCCTCTGACGATGACAAAACGATGAAATGTTAGTGAAGATCCGGATATTATAATTTTTAAGTGTTTCGTCATCATTGAGAGATGGGGCTAAAAACTGTATATAACACGACATCTCAAAAAGTTATGGATGTATCCGGACGAAGCATAGTGGATAGATTGGGCATATGACATGAAAGAACTGTTCCGATTTTCGTGAAGATTCGAATGTGGATCCTGATCAGTGAATTTTTTTCCCTATTTCTAAGTGATTCTTCACCATTGAGAAATGGGGCCAAAACCAGTATATAGCATGATATCTCAAAAAGTTGTGGAGGGATTATGACAAAACATGGTGGATGAGTTGGTTAGATGACAAGAATGAGCCAAGTAGATTTTGGTTCAGTTCAGCAGATCTGGCCTATCAGTGGGATACAAAACGTGAACGGTTCAGCGTGGCAGAGGTATGTGTTTTACCGAATGCTATTCTACTTACCTCCACCACCGAAGTTTGGTGGAGGTTATGTTTTCACCCCTGCCCGTTTGTCTGTGAGTAGGATATCTCAAAAAGTTGTGGACATATTTGGACGAATTTCAGTGGGTAGGTTGGGTGTTTGACAAGGATGGATTGAATAGATTTTGGTGAAGATCTGGATACGGATATGGACACTAGAATTTTAAAATGATTCTTCACCATTGAGAGATAGACCAAACATGATAGGCATGATTTCTCAAAAAGTTGTGGATGAGTCGTGACAAAACTTTGTGCATGAGTTGGTTAGGTGACGAGAACAAGCCGAATGGATTTTGATTCAGGTCCAGATGCAGATCTGACCTATCAGTGGGATACAAAACGTAAACTGTTCAGCCTGGAGGAGGTATGTGATCTACTGGGTGCCATTATCGTTCAAATTGTAATACCTGCTCCCACCAGTGATTATTACTATTGGAGTAAAGATATTTCTGTATGTGTGTACATCTGATCATTATTGAATTGAAAACTGTTGGGACAATATCCACCAAATTTTGCATATCTTACCTTTCCCCCGACAAGGATGGGGGAGACCACTTTTGATTTTCGCCTGCACACGGAGTAAAAATGGTTTAACCACTGACCCCTGCTGGAGGGAGCGGGTATTGACACCTTTTTATTTTCCCCTGGAGGAACGGTAGTTACTATTACTAAAATGAGACTCATCCATTTATCCCACACACGTAGAAGAAGCTGAACCTTGAGAAAAGAGGGGATATTGACACCATATGTCACTGCTGGTGAGAGCAGGTCTTACTATTGGAATAAAGACGAGATGGTTGGGATTTTCCCAAAAAAATAATTAAGCTGTGATCTACGCTCATGGTGAAGCTTGTACAATGCAGCACATGAGAGAGAGAGGGGATAAATAAAATATGAGATATCATTGTACTTTTACATGACGTGTACAGACACTAATAGGTTAATGATGGGATTTGAAAGTGGGTTCATGACATCATAAGCTGCGTGCTCACATGGGACCGCCAAAGATTGCTATCACACAATTGATGGTGGTTATTGTGGAAGCCTTGCATGTGTCTGTTTCCATTAAACTCATACAGACAAATGGTAGCAGTTCGGAGTCCTTGGCCTCAACCTTAGCTGTGCAGCAGCGTCGTGATGACTTCTGGCAGCGCTTTGGTCTCCCGGGCGAAAGTCTTCACGGGAGCTACTTCAACACGCAGCCTACTGATTCTTACAGTACCTACCATACCCTCTACCCCAACGATCCACCACAGCAGGTTCGGTCTGACAGCTTCATCAACCCTTTCCTTATTTATCTTCATTTTACATTCCTCATGCTTTTAAAATCTTTATTTCCCCATGCATTTAACTGTCATTTGAGTGGTTAGTTATAGACAATTTTCTTTCTTTTGATTGCTTCTACCCTTATTTTTAAGCAGTGAAGCCACTTCAATATTTGGCTATGTCCGTCTGTCCATCAAAAATGAAGAAGAAGAACCTTTCTAATCCACCGTGTTTGATTAAGAAAGGGTTCTAAAGGGTAGTTCCTAAATGGTTCTAACGGGTAATTCTAACGGGTGATTCTAACGGGCGATTCTAACGGGCGATTCTGACGGGTGATTCTGACGGGTGATTCTGACGGGTGATTCTGACGGGCGATTCTGATGGGCGATTCTAACGGGCGATTCTAACGGGCGATTCTAACGGGCGATTCTAACGGGCGATTCTAACGGGCGATTCTAACGGGCGATTCTAACGGGCGATTCTAACGGGCGATTCTAACGGGCGATTCTGACGGGCGATTCTAACGGGCGATTCTAACGGGCGATTCTAACGGGCGATTCTAACGGGCGATTCTAACGGGCGATTCTAACGGGCGATTCTAACGGGCGATTCTAACGGGTGATTCTAACGGGTAATTTTAATGGGTAGTTATAAAGGGAAGTTCTAATGGGTAGTTTTAAAGGGTAATTATAACGGGTAATTCTTATGGGTTTCGTTCGTTTCTCGGCTTTGCTTATTTCATATAAAAAATGCCAAACTGAACCCGCTTCCTTTGGACATGGGTGCGATTTTTTTTTCTATGTCCGACTTTGTTTCACTTTTGTTTCCTCTTCCTGTTTTTATCTCTAGTTCTATGTCTTGTCAGCAAAAATATTTGTTTTTTTGTTATTTTTGGTTCCTCTTCTCTCATAATCCTTAAAAGCTGTTTTCTTAGTTTACATTAGTGTTATGTCAGCTAGTATGTGGGGTTCATGGGTCTTAAGTTTGGAAAGGCCATCTGAGATTGATATCCATGTAAATGTTTGGAAACCCATGTGACCATTGCTCACTTTCCCTTCTATCCAAGAGAGTCAAAGTCTGTGTTGCTTGCCAAGGAAGATCTGCATGATGCTATCACTTTTATAAACTACTTTTCTTACTTTGGAGAGTTTAATAGCACAAGTTTTTCAAAGCAGTGAATAATCTACCTTTAATATATTTGACATTTCTGAATCGAACAAAATGGCTTTGGTACCATTCAGCTCTTCTTCCATCACGACGCCAACAAAATACCCATAAGTGATGCCAATGACTGTTTTCATTCTCACATCTTCTTCAAGGATAGAATCGGCCTCTCAATTTATCACATATGAAAATGTGACCTAATATTTGACCCCCCAACAACCCCACCCCACACCCTCCGTCTCACCCTATATATTCCATACAAACTCCTGCCCTTCCCTTTCATTGTTTCCATCTCCTTCCAAGCTTCTTTTCCTTCTTAGCTTTCCACTTTTTGTCCCATTCCTCTACCCTCTATTCTCTCCTCTCGTCCTCCCTTCTCTTGCTTTTGTCAGTCTTAATTTGCTCGACATATCCAACCACCCCATCAATAAATACTTTCCTTCTTCCCCACCTACCCACAAGAAAAGTTGCTTTTAAAGTGAACACTTGCTAGATACTTTAAAGCTGCGTTCCGCAACCTTTTTAGCCCAGGACCCAATAAAAAAACCCAGCCATCCAGTCGCGACCCATCGAACCACCTCCCCCCGACCCCCCACAAACCGTCACGGAAATATCGATTACTTATGGCGTTAATATTTTGGTAAGGGTTCGGTTCATCATCTTTGTACAGTAGTACAATTCGTAATTGAACAATAAAGCAAAGTGACGACAATCATACCAAACACTGTCCTTATTTTGTTGTTATTTTGTACGGATCTCCACGACCATGAGGAGAGAGAGAGAGCGAGAGACCACGCCCCCTTGAGAATGAGCAGCGACTTCGATCACAGACACCGCCCACTTTATATTATTGTCAGCCAATCAGGTGTAAACTCCCTGCCTTGTTAGCAGCTTCGGAAGAGATGAATCCGGATGAAGATTTAATGAAGAAGATGAAGATGTTTCTTCTCGAGGTGCCGTTTCAGCATTTGAGGCCTGAGGGACTCGTTGGCCAACACGTCGAGGCATATCACACACTGTGGTCGATGAACATTGTGCTTATCGATATTCAAGGTGAACCCATAGTACAGGAACACAGGCTGATACTTTCCAGCCATGGCGAGTACCTTACGCTCACAGCTCAATCTTTCGAATGAAAAGCGATGGACATTCGCGTGTCGGAAACTAAACGTATGATCTGACTGACCGGATGCACGCACGGTACATCGCGGTACATCGGTACAGCGCTGTACATTGGTACAGCGTGGTACATCGGTACAGCGCGGTGGAAGAGTCCACACTATAAAGTTTGTGTCGGCCTTCGTTTGATCTCTGTTCTGTTCAGTCGGGAGAAGTAAATCGTCGATAAAGTTTTTTTCCCGCGATTTCTGAAACGATCGTGCGACCCATTGAAAATCCTTCGCGTCCCATAGGTTGCGGAACGTCACTTTAAAGGTTATTGTGTGGGAGCTGTGCTCGCACTATAAAGCCAGACAAAATGGACGACACAGGGACGAAGTTTCACCGAGCTATTTATTTAGCTCAAAACCAAAGAACTCAAAAGCACACTGAATCTGCCCCTCGAACGGGCGGCAATTTATATCGCAAACTGAACACACAAAAGCCACGCCTCTCAGGTGGGGCGTGGTATGCAAAATCGGTAAGTCACGTGTTCGCCCGAGAAGGGCAAGTCTGGACTCGCCCACACTTGACCGCTCGCCGGTTGCGTCATCGGTCGGTGCACGGTAATTGTGTCATGCTTCCGGTAACCGCTACATGCGCCCCCCCAGAATTAACCTGCACCGGGAGAGTCAGTTTGAGGGGGGTCCTGATGACCCCGCCGAAACGACCCCTGGCGATTCGTGTGGGGCTGGTAGGCGGCGTGGCGGTGGATGGTTGGGCGGGGGGCTTGGTTGACGGGGGACGGCCCCGTCGTGGACGAAGGGCCAACCGTGGAGGTTGGTCGAGGTCCAAATGGGCCGGCTTGAGGCGGTCCACGGAGATGCGGTCCGGCTTGCCGCCGATGTCGACGATGAATGACTTGTCGTCCCTCTGCAGGACCCAGAAAGGTCCATCGTACGGCGGCCGGAGCGGTCTCCGGTGTGCGTCGTGCCGGGTTAAAAACGTACTCCGCAGTGCGAAGTGCTGGGGGGACGTGGGGTTGGGGGCAGCCCTGGTGGGACGTGGGCACGGGGGCAAATCTCCTGGCGGCCTCCTGGAGGTCCGAGCGTTGGCGAGCCGCGGACCAGGGGCCGGTGGCGTCAGGGATGAATTCGCCCGGCACGCGCAGTGGCTGGCCGTAGACCAGCTCGGCGGTGGAAGCCTGGAGGTCCTCTTTAGGGGCCGTTCAGAGGCCCAATAGGACCCACGGGAGCCTGTCGGCCCAACCGTCGTCCTGGAGGCTGGCTCTGAGAGCGGCCTTCATCGAGTGGTGGAACCGCTTGCACAAGCCGTTGGCTTGGGGGTGGTAGGCTGTGGTGCGGTGAAGCTTGACCCCCAAGGCCTGGGCGACCGCGCCCAAAAGCATGGAGGTGAATTGCGGGCCTCTGTCGGAGGAGATGTCCGAGGGCGCGCCGAAACGGGCAATCCAAGTGCCAATGAAGGCCTGCACCACGTCAGCGTGTTGTTGATGCCAGCGGGACGGCCTCCGGCCACCTGGTGGTCCTATCCACCATCCTGAGGAGGTGGGTGAAACCCCGCGAGGAGGGAAGGGGTCCCACCAGGTCCACATTGACGTGGTCGAAGCGCCGCGCTGGTACGTCGAATGGTGCCAACGGGGCCTGGGTGTGCCGGTGGACCTTCGCGCGCTGGCAGGCGACACAGGCATTGGCCCAGTCGCGGACGTCCTTGCGGAGCCCGTGCCAGACGAACTTTGCTGCCACGAGCTTCTGTGATGCCTTCTGGCCCGGGTGGGAAAGGCCGTGAAGGGCGTCAAAAATGCGCCGCTGCCATCTGGTGGGCACGATGGGGCGAGGTTGGCCCAGGGAAATGTCGCACAGGAGAACTGTGCCTGTGTCCTTGAAGGGGACGTCGGCCAACCGCAGGCCTGTGTCCGCTGTCCGGAGGGCTTGCACCGTGGGGTCGGCGGTCTGGTCAGCCGCCATGCGGGCAAAGTCCACACCCAGGTGGACGGCGTTCGCGCCGGACCGGGAAAGGCAATCGGCCACAGCGTTGTCCTTGCCCGCAACGTGCCGGATGTCCGTCGTAAATTCGGACACGGCGGAGAGGTGGCGCTGCTGGCGGGCCGACCACGACTCCATAACCTTGGCCATGGCGAAGACCAGGGGTTTGTGGTCCACAAACGCCGTGAACGGGCGGCCCTCCAAAAGATGGCGGAAGTGGCGAACGGCCAGGTAAAGACCGAGGAGCTCGCGGTCGAAAGCGCTATACTTGCGCTCGTTAGGGCGAAGCTGCCGGCTGAAGAAGGCCAGCGGTTGCCAAGCCCCATTCACCCACTGTTCATGCACGGCGCCCACCGCGTAGTCGGAAGCGTCCGTGGTGAGGGCGATGGGTGCGTCGAGCGCCGGGTGTGCCAGCATGGTCGCGTTGGCGAGGGCCAGCTTAGCGCCCGTGAACGCCGCGTCCATCTCTGTGGTCCAGGCGACGTCGTGCTTGGCCGGCTTGCCCCGGAGGGCTTCGTACAGGGGGCGCATGAGTTGGGCGGCGCGAGGCACGAACCGGTGGTAAAGATTTACCATCCCCAAAAATTCCTGTAGGGCCTTGATGGAGCGGGGGCGCGGGAAACTTGTGACTGCCTCCACCTTGGTAGGCAGCGGGACGGCCCCGCGCTTCGTGATGCGGTGCCCCAGGAAGTCGATGGCCGTTACGCCAAACTGGCATTTCGCCGGGTTGATGATGAGGCCGTGCTGGCCAAGGCGCTCGAAAAGCGTGCGCAGGTGGATGAGGTGCTCCGCCCGGGAAGTGCTGGCGATGAGAATGTCATCCAGGTAGACGAACAGAAAGGTGAGATCGCGCAGCACACTGTCCATCAGCCGCTGGAAGGCCTGGGCCGCATTCTTAAGGCCGAACGGCATTCGGAGGAACTCGAAGAGGCCAAAAGGTGTAATTAGCCGTCTTTGGAACGTCGGCCGGCCGGACAGGTACCTAGTGGTAGCCCCGAATAAGGTCGACCTTGGAGAAGATCACCCGCCCCGCCAAACGGGCGGAAAAGTCCTGTATGTGTGGTATCGGGTACCAGTCGGGGGTGGTGGCGTCGTTGAGGCGGCGGTAGTCGCCGCATGGTCGCCATCCGCCACCCGGTTTGGGCACGATGTGCAGGGGCGAGGTCCACGTGCTATTCGAGCGCCGCACAATTCCCAATCGCTCCAGCGCGTCGAATTCCGCCTTCGCCACGGCGAGTTTGGCCGGGTCGAGGCGGCGAGCCCTGGCGTAGACCGGTGGACCTGGGGTCGGGATGTGGTGTTCGACGCCATGCTTGACGGCGACGGCCGAAAACGTCGGCTGCATGAGGGCGGGAAACTCGGCGAGCAGGCGGGTGAAATCGTCCGCGGCCGGGGGCGCGCAGGCTAGCTTGGTCGGAGCAGACCCGCTCAATGAGCAAGCGAGCGAGCTGAAGGTCTCCGCGTTGATGAGCCGACGCCGTTTGACGTCAACCAAAAGCCCATGCACACAAAGAAAATCTGCACCCAGCAAGGCCATGGGCACGTTCGCCATGATGAAGTCCCACCTGAAGCGCTGGCCCCCGAAGCAGAATGCGACGCTGCGCGAACCGAAGGTGCAGATGGAGGAGCCGTTTCCGGCGACCAAGGCGGGGCCGCATCGCGGCCTGTTTGTCCTCCACCGAGGCGGGTATCAAGCTCAGCTGAGCGCCGGTGTCACACAAAAAACGCCGCCCGGACTCTGTGTCCGTGATAAACAGAAGGCTGCCTGAATGGCCGACGCTCATGGCAGGCAGCGAGCGCCGGCCTGGTCGTTTCCCGACCCGCCGAAAGTGCACGGTGGGCGGCACGTTCTGGCCTTCTGCCCGAACCTGGCGTGGTAATAGCACATGGTCTGCTCTGGTGGAGGCTCCCGCGGTCGCGTCGGGTTCGGTCGACGGGGCGTCGCGGTGGCCGCAGCCGTCAGTGGCGCGGACTCGGCCGGTGGAGGCACCGGTCGTGGCGCGGGCGTTGCCTCGGTCGGCCCAGGGTTACAGGCGGCCGCTCCGACGTGTGCCTGGCCGAGAAAAATTTATCGGCCTCCTTGGCCAGGGCGCGAGGGTCTGTGATGGGCGAATTAGCCAAATCTAACTGTACCTGCCCGGGTAGCCGCTGGAGGAATAGCTCGCGGAAGAGGAAGTCCGGGCTGTGGTCACCGAGAAGAGTAAGCATGTGGTCCATGCTTTCGGATGGACGGGCCTCACCCAGCTCCGGGAGGTGTAGTAGTTGTCGTGCGCGTTCGGTCTCCGTGAGTCCAAACGCACCGAGGAGTAGGCCTTTGAGCGCGCCGTATTTGTCGGCGTTCGGCAGGTGCTGGAGGAAGCTCAGAACCCGGGCAGCGGAGGAGGCGGTGAGCGCAGAGACCACATGGTGGTAGCGCGTTGTGTCCTCCGTGATGTTCCGCAGGGCGAATTGAGAATCGGCTTGGGCAAACCAAACGGCTGCGTGAGATTCCCAAAAGCCCGGGAGCTTCAAAGCTACAGCTGACTCCATCGCCGTGTTCGTAGAAAGGGGTCACCAATTGTGGGAGCTGTGCTCGCACTATAAAGCCAGACAAAATGGACGACACAGGAACGAAGTTTCACCGAGCTATTTATTTAGCTCAAAACCAAAGAACTCAAAAGCACACTGAATCTGCCCCTCGAACGGGCGGCAATTTATATCGCAAACTGAACACACAAAAGCCACGCCTCTCAGGCGGGGCGTGGTATGCAAAATCGGCAAGTCACGTGTTCGCCCGAGAAGGGCAAGTCTGGACACGCCCGGGCGAGTCCGGACACGTGACCGCTCGCCGGTTGCGTCATCGGCCGGTGCACGGTAATTGTGCCATGCTTCCGGTAACCGCTACAATTGCTCAAGACTCCTTTAAATGTATAAAACGCGATTCATTTGCTTGTTTATTATTTACATTTTTCAATATTTGGCCACGGATGTCATAAATCACAAACACAGTCTTTGATCGGCCGCTTTTCAACAGGAGTCAGATCACAGATAATTTTAGAGCTTTTATTTGTGTCACAGCACTGGAGGTGAAATGTTTGAAAACTTTGTCATGGGGTTTCTTTAAATTCCCAAACAAACAATTTGTTATTGTTGTTCCATGTGAGCTTTAAAAATTTTCATCCATTGCATTTATTTTAGTAGTGATTTATGACATAACTAGGTATCAACATCGATAGATATCTGTGCCTCTTTGGCCATGCTGCTGCATGTTGGACTCTCCCCAAACTCCCTTCCTCCCTCCCTCTCCCTCCCTTTCCTCCTTCCATTCCTTTCCTAATCTCCATCCCTGGGCCTACCCCCCATTGCACTTTCTTCTATTCCCCTGTCAGTCTGTCACTCAGCTTATGGTTTTTTTGCCATTCTTTTTTTTTTTGCCTTTCTCTGCCGGTATGGTTTTCAAAATGTTTCACTGCAAGTATCGAAAGTTCAACCTGTAGTCTCAGCTTCCAACTGTCCATGTGCTCTGCACTATGGCCTGAAGAGAATGGTGGGGGCTCAGATGCATGCCCATTGAGCACCACTCATTGGCCTCTCGCCCTAATGGGCTCACAGCCGTTTGGCTGGCTGAAATGCTTACAAGCACGATGCCAGGCACTGTCACAATGGCCTGTTTGTTTGAGGTGGCCAGCTCGAGAAGCCTGAGTTATAGGCCTCACTGGCATGGATTTGGGAGGGGGATAATGGGGGAACCCACAGTACGCATTCTTTCCGGATTTCGTTTTATCGGTGTAGAATTGTTTGAATCACCGTTTCAAGTGTAGGGTTTTACCAGTCGATTTTTACTAAGTACTGTTGGTTTTCACAGTAACATCGAGTATTTATATTGTGAATTACCCAAGGTAAATCCAGCGTGTTTCCTACTCTGGTTTTGGTCACTATAAATATATGAGGACATCTCCATAAGTTGGTATGTAATGCACCTTGTCATGTTGGTATGCCAAGTCCCGCATGTCGAGCCCTGTGTGCATTCTTTCTTCCCTTCCTTCTTTCTTCCCTTCCTTCTTTCTTCCCTTCCTTCTTCTTTCTTTTTGCATTTGATTCATCCCTTTTTATTTTAATCTTCCTTCATTTCTTTTTGTGTCCTGTGATGGATATCAACTGTAATGAATCCATTAATATCAATCCAGCAACATTGTGAATCTCTTTGGTGTATGTCAACTAAGGCAAATGTGGGAGATTAAAGATGACAATCAAAACAAGATGGATAAGATTCAAACCCTTAATTGTTAACTGCATTATGAAGTGAGCTGTTGTTAAAGTTGTTAAAGCATCTGATAATGCATACAATTCTGATTAGTTTTGCCTTCTACCTTATATAAGGCTTTCTTTTTGTTTATTCAATCACATTGCATTTTTCTTTTTATCGAAGATGTAAAAAATGATCTTTCTGTTGCTGTCATTATTTACGTGCAATATCCTACCTGTCATCTTCTGGAGATACGGTAGACACCCGCAAGTAAAAAGGAAACGTGTAGCTTTGGTACGAGTGGATAATGCAACCTGTACTGCACGTGTGGAAATCGTAGCTACTCTACGGCTTGCATTATTTAGATGTGCAGTAGAGTCATGTTGTAAGGAACATTCGTGGATTTTGTTACAGTAAACAGAACCTTTGGTGGACAATTCCATTTTTAAACGAACTATTTTCAACTCTATGTACAGTGAATTGTAACATTTTATGTAAAAACTAGCTGAAGTACCTGGTGTTGCCCGTCTATATTCAATGAGATATGTATTTAAATATTTCTATTTTGACAAATTGGGTAATTTTGGCCTTAGGTACCAAGGGAATACACAGTTTCTGTTATTACCTAGCATACATATGACCTCAACATACGATCTTCACAATACATATTACTCAATCACTCCCGGAGAAAACACCGAGGCAGTGTATAAGCACAAGACCCGATTGAGGCATGAAGGCCAATTCTCTGGTTTTATCTGGGGTCAATGTTTTATCTAAACATAGCCCTCAACCCTCCTCTGGATGAAAGAGGAGGCCATGAAAAGTTTGGTTGCACTGCTCCCTTTCGGGTCCAAATGCATAAGCGAACTAACAATTAAACAAGAAAGACGTCATGCAGAGCACAGTACTTGCAAAATCCACCCCAACCCCCCCCCCCCCCCCCCCCCACCCCCCACTCCCCCAAAAAACAAGTTGCCATGGAGACATCAAATTGTCCATTTCATTAAGATGACATTAAGATGAGATGACAATTGGCAATCTTAATCATAGTTTGGGTCAATCGGATGAAAATTGATGATTTTAGAAGATTGACCTGGAATTGACCTTTTGACCTCAGAAATAGTTGCTGTCCCAATTCAGTGATGCACTATGCAAATGCTGTTAAATTTTCAAGTTAATCGGATGAAAATTGATAATTTTCCAGATGAAAATTGATGATTTTAGAAGTTTGACCTTGGGTTGACCTTCGACCTTTTGACCTAAAATAGTTGACTTCCCAATTCGGTGACCCAATATGCAAATGTTGTTCAATTTTTCAATTCAATCAGATGAAAAATGCCGATTTTACAAATTTGACCTCCAGATGATCTTTGGCATTTGACCTCAAAATAAATAGTGCTTCTCAATTATGACGACTTCTACAACTTGATGAAGTTTCATGACGATCGGTTTTGGAAATGTGACCTGTAGGCGAGTGACAAGCAGACAGACAATAAAAAACCACCTTTAGAGGCCATTTTTCCCCGCAAGCGGGGGTTGGCCTTTTTCGGGAACTGTGGTTGTTGTTGTTTTTCGGTCCCCTTTTTGAAGCAATGTTTTACGGCCGGATGCCCTTCCTGACGCCAACCCTTTTTGCCGCCTTTAACGACAAGCAGGGAATTACCAGTGAACTGGTACTCAATTTGCCGACCTCGGAAGGATGACAGGCTGAGTCAACCCCCCTGGCGTTAATTCAGCGATTGACCGGGATTCGAACCCAGGATCCTAGGATCCTTAGCCGGCACCCTAGCCACTAGCCCAACACCACTAGCCCAAGCAGACAGACAATAACAGGTAATAAACTCAACTGACCAATATACTTGGAAAAATCTTCAATTTTGCAAGTAACAAGAAAACAAACAAACTTTTTTCTTTATATATTAGATAACAAGCTATCACAATCCATTGAGCCAATGAATGAATGAATGAATGATCGTTTTAAGGCCATTTTCCCCGCTAGAGCGGGGGTTAGCCTTGCGGGTCTCATGACAATCATGGTTCCTTGTTTGAGGTAAAGTTTTTATGGCCGGATGCCCTTCCTGACGCCAACCCTTGGTCACGCTCTTACGATGCGCAGGGATACAGTGTGCGTATTCTAAATCGAGGTACACACCGTGATCATTCATCCCAGCAAGCTGGTACTCAATTTGCCGACCTCGGAAGGATGACAGGCTGAGTCAACCCCACTGGCGTTAATTCAGCGATCGACCGGGATTCAAACCCAGGATCCTAGGATCCCAAGCCGGCACCCTAACCGCTAAGCCAACACCAGGACACCAACCAATGAGGACACCAACACCAGGACACTAAGCCAACACCAACAATCCATTGAGCCAATGCAGAAGATTAAATCTTTCTGTTATCTCTGTACATATGGTGCTGTTATGACTAAACAGGAACAACAGGTCGGAATGTCTCATATCAGGTGAGAAGTAGAATATTTTAGAAATGTATTTTTCTTTGGGTGATGCCACAATCTGGAGATAGCTTTTTTGGTTGTTTGGGGGTTGGGGATCCCAGCATAATGTATTTTTGATCAAACGACCAGACCACAGATCTTATTTGCTCATTATTTGAGTCTGCTATAATTGCTTTGTTGAAAATCTAGACGTGGACTATTAACCATTCATTCCACTGTTGCTTTTTATCTCTGTCAAACTATTTCCCAATATGTATTTTTTCTTTTCAGCAACACCTGCATGGCTATATATTTTTTTTTTTTTTTTTTTACCTCCTCCACCAAAGGTGGATGGAGGTTACGTTTTCACCCATGTCTGTCTGTTTGTTACTTGCGAAAATCGGGGATTTTTAATGTATTGTTGCGAATATGGAATTTGGCCTCCATATCCGCTTGTAAATATTCCCCTATTTTCTCCAATACTCCCCAACTTTCCCCAGTCCCCCATTCCCTAGTCCCATTGCATGTAAATAACAATCAGTAGAGCCGACCTTCCCCTTATTCCCCCATTAAATGTCGTGCCCAGGTCCACCGCACCACACGTAGACAACTTTCGGACATCTTCCTAGTTATTCTTATTCTATGTCAGTTAAGGCCTCGTTTCCATTAATTATGACTCTTCGTTGCACCAGAATGTGATTATATGGCATCAGTAGTGAGTTTAGGACCTTTCCCATACCTCCTCCCATCTTCTTCCCCAAACAACAACAATAACAACAACTACAACAACAATTACAACAACAACAGAGGAGATGGCGGCGGAGCGGGGGAGGATGCGTCCTCACACCGGCTCGATTAGCTCCAGACCATGCGCTCCACGGGGTTACCCCGAAGGGGCTGGCTGTCAGCTCCTCGTCGGGGGCGGAGCCAGTAACCCCCCCCGCACGCACCCAATGAGAAGCAACGTGCCGATTCCACGAGGCGGAGCTAACGAGCCGAGGGCGTGTCACTCCCCGCCGGATATACGCGGCCCCGCGCCGGATGTGACGTCAGATTCGCCCCCAGCTGGAGAAAGACGGACCTGCGAGCGCTGAAACAGATGCGCCTGAGTTTGGAGAGGCCTGAGAAAGAACGTCACCTCTGAGCGCTGCGACGAGACCTCCCCGCATCTCTGGACCGAACCGTGTACCCTGCTTTGAGCCAAGAGTGCACCTTGAGCCATCGCTATCTGCCTTTCCTAGCCATCAAACCCCGTGTGAGTCAGCGTTGTCCCGTTTATCTGTGGTCTGTCTAGGGTTAATATAAGAGTGTGTCTAAGTGCCTGTCTTTCTATGCTGTCCCTCTTGTAGTTGTAATCTAACCTTCCGCCTTAATATAACCTCCTCCGGAGGTCTTGAGAACTGAACCCCTGGTGTCGTATTGTGTCATTATAACCCAGCCGGGTGTCTTCTTTTTCTTATTGAGCCAGCGTAGCGCGACTTCGTCAACGTCGAGTATAGTCGGGTAATTTGTGCGGACACGACGGCCATTCCGCTCGGCCCACCTTAACATCAAAGTCGTATCTGTAACAATTGGTGTCGAGGAGTGGAATTCGAACCCGGGACTAAATTAGTTAGGCCCAAATTTTGGGAGGGAAAATCGATTCGGAGCGCGTTTCCCGCGCGAAATTATAACGGCGAAATTTCAATTTGTTTTACGAAAATAAAAAAATAAAAAACCGAATTTTGAAAGTCGCGCTATGGCGGATCAAGACAGCTGGGGTCCGGTAAAGGAGAGTGAGGTAGGGTCGATCCAGGACCAAAATGAGGGACAGGAGGAGAGCGAAGCAGTGAGGGCGGCAGGTTCGCAAAATAGCGCCGTCACGCACGAAGAAGCGGGCGCGCAAAATGGCGCCTCGCTGGTCACCGTGCCCGCGACCGAAGTAGCGCCGCTGGGAAGATTGGAACTTTTTTTTATACAAATGACGGCCCTTATGGAAAAGAATAGTGAGCGATTGGAAAACCAAATGGGGGTAATGGGGAACCGGATGGATGCTCAGAGTGAGCAATTGGGGGTAATGAGGGACGAAGCGAGGGCTCAGAGTGAGCAAATGGGGGTAATGGGAAACCAAATGGGGGTAATGAGGGACGAAGCGAGGGGTACCAGTGAGGGGTTAGACAATAATTTTGAGGAGTTAGACAAGAAATTTGGGAAGATAGACAATAATTTTGAGGGGTTAGACAACGGGATAAAAGAAGTGAAAAATGGGTTAATGGGGGTAGAAAATAGAATGGCTGCCCAGGAGAATCAGATAGAGGGAGTGAAAAATGGGTTAGAGGGGTTAGAAAACAGTATGGAAGGCAAATTGAGGGACATGAGGGACCAAGCGGAAAGGGAAGTTAAACAAATGGAGCAGCAGATAGAGGGGGTCAGAATGGGGGTAGAAACCAAACTGGATGCTCACAGGGAGGAAATGGAGCAGATGAGGGTGGCATCTGGGCAGGAGATGCAAGTGATGGGAGAGCAGATCAGAAGAGGAGTGAGTGAGGAGGTCGGAGGAGTGCGCGAGGAGGTGAGGCACTGTGAGGAGCACATGGAAAAGGAGGTGAGAAAGGGGACTGTAAAGTTACAAGGGGGCATAGAGGACCTGACGCAGGAGGTGGAGCAGCTGACGGTGGGACAGACGGAGTTAGTGGAGCAGGTTCAAAGGAACACTGCGGTATTAGGAGGGTTGAAAGCGACACAGAAGGAACTAAAGGATGACTTGATAGCGACAAAGAGGGAATGTCAGATGGTACGTGAGGGACTGACAACGAGGTTGGACGAGGTGATAGAGGTAATGGAGACGAAGGACCGGCAGGTGAGGACGCACATGGAAACGGTCAAGGTAGCCTTGGAGGACGAGCTTGAGGAGACGTACCGGGGAATAAAAGAGGTGAGGCACAAATTAGAAGAAGTGGAAGAAGGGGTGAGCGAAATTAAGAAGCGACGGAGAGGAGATAACAAGGAGATAAAAGAGGAGATAAAAGAATTGGTCCAAAGTCTGTGTTTGGATCGTGATGTGCTCATTAACCGGATGAGGGATTCGCAGGTGATGGAGGAGAAGCGAAGAGGAAGAGGACCCGGTGTAAGTGGTGACCAATATGGTCGTGCGTATGATGCGCCAGGGGATTTAAGAAGCTTGGGGGTCGAGATGGACCCGGGTGTTCGTGAAAGGCCGTTGGTGAGGTGTGCGACAGGTCTGGTGTGCGAAAAAGGAGGTGTGCAAGAAAGTCCGACTCTGGGGTGTGTGAGGAAAAAGTGCGTGCCAAGGAGTGAGTGTGCTGGCGAGAGTGAGTCGGTCGTAGCGCGTGTGCGAGGGAGCACATGGAAGCGTGGTGTGGTGAGTGTTACAGAGGGTGTGACGGGAGAGTGTGCGCAGGAGTGTGCGCGAGAAAGGTGTGTGACGGACAGGTGCATGAGGAAAGAGTGCGCTGTCAGAAGTAAGGAAGAGTGTCCACCTGTGGTGAGTGTTACAGAGGGTGTAACGGGAGAGTGTGCGCGAGGAAGGTGTGTGACGGACAGGTGCATGAGGAAAGAGTGCGCTGTCAGAAGTAAGGAAGAGTGTCCACCTGTGGTGAGTGTTACAGAGGGTGTAACGGGAGAGTGTGCGCGAGAAAGGTGTGTGACGGACAGGTGCATGGGGAAAGAGTGTGCTGTCAAGAGTAAGGGTGAGTGCGCTGTCAAGAATGGAGGTGAAAGTAGTGAGAGTGACATGGAGCGTGAGTTAGTTGTGACAGGTGAGCGAGGATGTACACCTGGGATGGAAGGATGCACACCTGGAATGGTAGAGCGTGAGTGGGAATGCACGCTGGAGTTGGTGGTGAGGCACGTGGTTGGGTGTGCGAATGAGGGCACGCCTGTGATTGTCACAGAGGAGGTGACCGAGGAGGGGGCGCGAAGAGGTGTTTTGGTGAGGTGTGCGACCAACGAATGTGTGCCAAAGTGTTCGGTGGTCAGGTGTGTGACCAAGGCTGTGAGTGGAATGGGTGTACCTGGGTGTGTAAGGAAGGGTACGAGGAGCATGGGCACAGCTGGATGTGTGAGCAAGGAACGGGCTGCGGGGTGTAAGCGTCCAGGTGAAGCATCGACGTTACACGGGTTAGAGGTTAGAGCGACTTTTAGCCGAAGCAGGCCCTCGGTGCGTGCCGGGCCTCGCTTTGAACGGCCGCGTCCAGGCTCCACTAGGCGGAGCTGGCAGCCCGATAGGAAGGGTCGTTATGGCGACCACGTTTTGTTGAGACGTGCCGGCAGGTCGAGATCGGGACATTGGATGGTTCCGTGCCGAGATGGTGCGTGGGATCTCGGCCCGGGTAAACCTCCTTCCCTGCACCGAGTGCCGGACGCATCCAGCCGCTGGCACAAAACAACCAGCATCCATTGCTTGGCTTTACGAAGCCGGGCTTTGGACAGGGATTGGCGCACCGAGAGGTATTAGTGAGTAGACTGGGTGATGAGGTTAGTGTTTTGGACCCAAAATTAGAGAAAAACAAAATTTGATGATTGGCAAGGGATTGGCAGTAGTGATTGGCAGATGATGGGCAGTGATTGGCAAATTTTTAATTTGTTGAAATTTGATGTGCAAAATTGGTAGTGAGAGACCCCCGATGTGGTGGGATGGCAAATCCACCATCCTTCCCATGTGGGGGGCAAAGGAGCAATAGTTTATGGGGTGTATGGCAGTGAAAACTAGCCCGGGTGGGTTAGGATATTGTGTGTAGGGATCTAGAGAAGATGACCTTAGGTAACGTTAAGGTTAGTTAGTGACTGATACCTGTAGTGGGGACGCAGGTAGATTAGTGTGGATTATAATGACGAGGGAGCGCAATAGTTAAAGGGACGACTGGGAAGCGCAGGTTTTAGAAGGGAGTAGTTAGCTGAGATGATGCCGCGTGTGTGTGAGGATTGAACAGGTGTGATTGCACAGGTGTGCAACTGGACAGGTGTGTGGAGCAGTGTGTGAGTAGTGAGTGTGTGGATCAGCGCGAATGCGCTTGGGGAGAGAAGGGTGCAGGTGGCACCAGGTGTGAGAGCACAGGTGTGTGGAGAGAGTTGGAGTAAGTGGTACGGAGTGGTGTGCATGGTGCGAAGGTGTGGATGGGGGAAGAGTGGACCCCTTTCACGAGTACCCGGGGCGGGTAGTGTAAGTGTTAGGTAGAGGCTACAGGTAAATTGTGGTTGGATATTGGCATCTGTGGTGCGGTGGCAGAATGGTGTTGTGGATGGGTGCATTAGTGTTGTGGAAATGGCTGGGCGTGTAGCCTGTTAGTGTGTGTAGTTGGTTGGGCACTCCACCACTGTGAGGATGTCGGCCAGGTGAGGCCGCAGGTGGGCTCTGGGAGCCGGTAGAGTTGTGGATGGGGCCCGAGGATCCGGAGGATGGACCCGGGTAGCCCAGTGCCAGAGAGGGCACCGAGTGGGGAGAGTGCCAGAGGGCCTTCCCCAGGTAGTTAGGTTAGGGCAAGGAGCAGGTAAGCTCGGAGGCAACTGCAGTGGTGGAGGTGTGCAGGTGGGTAGACCCACTGGGAGAGGTACACGCCGCAGCCCAGAAATTGTGCGAGGGCACCGGGAGATGAATCGGGGGAGTGAGACCCCAAATTGAAGAGCACCACAGTTTGGCCAATGGGAATTGGTTTTTAGAACCCATAGTGTAAGAGGGCCAATGGTTTGGCCGGAGAGAGACCCCGGGTAGTGTAAAGTTGTTAAAGTCATTTAGGAGATAGTTAGGATTGATGAACCTGTCGCACCATACGCAGCCACTTACCTGTGGTGATGATGATGACTCCACACCTGTGTTTTCTTTGTTTTGTTGCAGGAGATGAATCGCTGTGTGGATTTGTGAGACGCATCACGACGTGGATGAGACATTGGGGTGATTCCATCTCTCCCTCCCTAGGAGGGACTGATGATGAATTGGTAATGGCAAATTATGATGTTGAGTTGGAGATGGCAAATTTTGATGAGAGTTGAAAATGGCAAATTTGATTGGTTAGGAGGGAGAGAAGACGAATTTGGTTTATGGGAGGAACGGGGAAGACAGTAGGGATGTTTGTTGATTTGTAAAGTAGATGTTTATGGGTAGTGTTGTGTTTTGTGGATACAGTAAGGGGTAAGGGAGGGGCCATGTAGGTTACCTGGTGGGGGGGGGGGGCGTACGATAGGAACGTACCTGTCTCACCTGGTTCCCATGTGCCCCCAGTGTGCATTACCTTATATTGCGTGCACTTTTGCGCCCTTACCACCTTACTCACTTGTTTCTTCTTTTGTCTCCCACCTCCGAGGATCTGGCTTTGGGGTAGAGAGAGAGGAGAGAGAGGTGCTGGCTACGCAGTTGTGGGCCTGCACTTTCGCTGTTGGCTGCCTGGATCGATACACCATATGGACCGCAATGTTTGTGGCCACCCACAATGGACCGCAGCTCTTTTGCGGCCAAGCACCACCCGTGGAAGGACCTATGGGTCAACGTGGCACCTATGCCATAAAGGTGAACCACTTTTAGTTAACACCAAGTGCACCACAAGAAGAGCAAGAGACACCTGCAGGGTTAGGGGTTGTCGAATTTATTTTTATTCCAATGAACAATGGTGACTGCACCGATTGGTGGTGGGGTGGTGCTGTTGATGCTCGGGAAGGGTGCTCTGCACGTTATTAAAGGCCGTCGGCCACAGAGCACTCGTGGGTTGGTGTATCGATGTTGGCAAGCGCGCTCTCTCTATGCATAACATCTGCATGTGTTCCTCCAAAGACAGGTCCTGGATCGTAGTGTAGATATCAGCGTAATCTTGTAAATAATGCTCCCTACCGGCTGTATGTGTAGTTTGAGAATTCTTTCCGGATTCGGTTATCCTGTGGGTGTGTTTCTGTGAGGAGAAGGGTGCAACGTCGCAGGGGGACATATTTACTCATTTGTGAATATCTGTAAAACTGTCGCACTCAGGGTAGAGTTAATAGTAGAGGGAACTACATTGCGTGCCACACTAAAGTAGGTAAAAATTTATCGGGTCGGGACGCCCCGAGGGTAGAGAAGGGTGCAATGTTGCGAATATGGAATTTGGCCTCCATATCCGCTTGTAAATATTCCCCTATTTTCTCCAATACTCCCCAACTTTCCCCAGTCCCCCATTCCCTAGTCCCATTGCATGTAAATAACAATCAGTAGAGCCGACCTTCCCCTTATTCCCCCATTAAATGTCGTGCCCAGGTCCACCGCACCACACGTAGACAACTTTCGGACATCTTCCTAGTTATTCTTATTCTATGTCAGTTAAGGCCTCGTTTCCATTAATTATGACTCTTCGTTGCACCAGAATGTGATTATATGGCATCAGTAGTGAGTTTAGGACCTTTCCCATACCTCCTCCCATCTTCTTCCCCAAACAACAACAATAACAACAACTACAACAACAATTACAACAACAACAGAGGAGATGGCGGCGGAGCGGGGGAGGATGCGTCCTCACACCGGCTCGATTAGCTCCAGACCATGCGCTCCACGGGGTTACCCCGAAGGGGCTGGCTGTCAGCTCCTCGTCGGGGGCGGAGCCAGTAACCCCCCCCGCACGCACCCAATGAGAAGCAACGTGCCGATTCCACGAGGCGGAGCTAACGAGCCGAGGGCGTGTCACTCCCCGCCGGATATACGCGGCCCCGCGCCGGATGTGACGTCAGATTCGCCCCCAGCTGGAGAAAGACGGACCTGCGAGCGCTGAAACAGATGCGCCTGAGTTTGGAGAGGCCTGAGAAAGAACGTCACCTCTGAGCGCTGCGACGAGACCTCCCCGCATCTCTGGACCGAACCGTGTACCCTGCTTTGAGCCAAGAGTGCACCTTGAGCCATCGCTATCTGCCTTTCCTAGCCATCAAACCCCGTGTGAGTCAGCGTTGTCCCGTTTATCTGTGGTCTGTCTAGGGTTAATATAAGAGTGTGTCTAAGTGCCTGTCTTTCTATGCTGTCCCTCTTGTAGTTGTAATCTAACCTTCCGCCTTAATATAACCTCCTCCGGAGGTCTTGAGAACTGAACCCCTGGTGTCGTATTGTGTCATTATAACCCAGCCGGGTGTCTTCTTTTTCTTATTGAGCCAGCGTAGCGCGACTTCGTCAACGTCGAGTATAGTCGGGTAATTTGTGCGGACACGACGGCCATTCCGCTCGGCCCACCTTAACATCAAAGTCGTGTCTGTAACAGTATATTGGTTGGTCTTGTGCGTTGTTTTGTCTCTGTCTGTCTGTCTGTCTGTCTGTATGTCAGTCGCCTACAGGTCACAATTTCCAACCGATCTTCACAACACTTCACCAAATTGTAGAGTTGGTTATAAGCAAGAAGCCTATTGTTTTTATGCACGATGCAAAGTTTCCATATCTGGTCACTGAATTCAACCAATTATATTGTTGCGGATATGGGATTTGCATCCATCCATATCCGCTTGTAAATATTCCCCTATTTCCTCAATACTTCCCAACTATCCCCAATCCCCCATTCCCTAGTCCCATTTTCTGTAAACAACACTCTGTAGACCCGACCTCCCCCTATTTCCCCCATTAAATGTCGTGCCCAGGTTCACCGCATCTCATGTAAGACAACTATAGGACATCTTGCTAGTTATTCTTAGTCTATGTCAGTTAAGGACTCGTTTCCATTAATTCTGACCCTTCGTTGCACCAGAATGTGATTGTATGGCACCGTTAGGAAGTTTAGGACCTCCCAATACCTCCCCGCAGCTCTTCCTCACGGTTCAACAACAACAACAACAACAGCAACGGCGGCGGCATGCACAGGGAGTGCGCGTCCTCACTCCGGCTTGGTTGGTAGGGGGTGTTGGGAGGGCATGAGGCCTTCCCAACGAGCCGCCATCGAACATGTGCTCGACGGGGTTACCAAATAGGGGCTCCCTGTCAGCTCCTCGTCAAGGGCGGAGCCCGGTAACCCCCGCACCCAATGGAAGCGGCGGACCGGTCCCATCTGGGGCGGAGCCAACCAGCCGAGGGCGTGTCACTCCCCGCTGAGCATGCGCAGGGAGAGGGAGGTGACGTCAGATGCGCGCTGAGCTTGGAGCAAGCAAGACGTACCCTCCGAGCGCTGTGAGGCCTCCCTGCATCTCTTGGACCGTGCTTGATCCTGTCCCCGAGCCAAGGTGCACCTTGTGCTATCGAACTACCTGTCCTTCCCTGCCATCAATCCCTGTGTAAGTCAGCCTTGTTCCGTTTGTCTGTGGTCTGTCTGGGATGAGATAAGACTGTAATTAAGTGCCTATCTCTTCTGTGTCTTTACCTCACTACCTTGTAATCTACCCCTTTTCTCCACCACTGTAATTATATCCTCCTCCGGAGGTCTTGAGAACTGTACCCCTTGCGTCGTTTCATCTATCCCAGTCGTTGTGTCCTTTCCATCATTGATTTAGCATAGCGCGATTTGGTCAACGTCTGGGTGGAATCGGGGTCTAGTCGGGGAATAACTGTTAGGTCGCGGTAATACACCCCCGCTCGGTCAAAATAACATCTAAACCGCGTCCGTAACAATTGGTGTCGAGGAGTGGGATTCGAGGCCCGAACCAAATTTTTTTTTAAACATCTAGGAAAAAATTTGGTCAAAATTATAAAGTCACCGAAATTTGATTTTGTTTTACAAAAAACCCGAATTTTGAAAGTCGCGCTATGGGAGATCAAGACGACTGGGTTCCGGTAGAGGAGAGTGAGGCAGGGTCGATCCAGGACCAAATTGAGGGACATGAGGAGAGCGAAGCAGTGAGGGCGGCAGGTTCGCAAAATGGCGTCCTCGCGCACGAGGTTACGGGCGCGCAAAAGGGCGCCTCGCACATGGCTACGGTGACCGCGCCCGCGACCGTAGCAGCGCCGTTGGTGGATGTGAACCTTTTTTTATACAAATGAAGGCCCTTATGGACAAGAATAGCGAAGAAATGGAAAGCAGAATGATGGGTTTAATGGGGAACCGGATGGATGCTCAGAGTGAGCAAATGAGGGCTGATAATGAGCGATTGGGGGGCAGAATGGGGGGCAAAATGGGAGAAATGGGGGAACGGTTAGAACAAAGGATGGGGTCCAATAGCGAGAAATTGAGGGATGACATGGGAAACCAGATCGGGGGTTTAAGGGATGACATGGGAAACCAGATCGGGGGTTTAAGGAATGACATGGGGGCCCAGATCGGAGGGTTAGGGAGTAGAATAGAGGGATTAGACAATAGATTAGGGGAAATACAGGAGGGGTTAACGGGGGTAGAAAACAGAATGGCCGCTCAAGAGAATCAAATGGAAGGGATGAAAAAGGGGTTAGAGGGGTTAGAAAACAGTATGGAAGGCAAATTGAGGGACATGAGGGACCAAGCGGAAAGGGAAGTTAAAAAAATGGGGCAGCAGATAGAGGGGGTCAGAATGGGGGTAGAAACTAAATTGGATGCTCACAGGGAGGAAATGGAGCAGTTGAGGGTGGCATCTGGGCAGGAGATGCAAGTGATGGGAGAGGAGATCAGAAGAGGTGTGAGTGAGGAGGTCGGAGGAGTGCGCGAGGAGGTGAGGCACTGTAAGGAGCGCATGGAGAAGGAGGTGAGAAAGGGGACTGTAAAATTGCAAGGTGGTATAGAGGAGTTGACGCTGGGAGTAGAACAACTGACAGTGGGACAAAAGGAGTTGGGGGACCAGGTAAAGAAGAACACAGCGGTAATAGAGGGTTTAAAATCGACACAGAAGGAGATGAAAAAGGACGTAGGGGTAATTAAAAAAGAGTGTCAGACGGTACATGAGGACCTGACGAGGAAAATGAACAAGGTGGTAGAGGTGATGGAGGTTAAAGAGCGGGAGGTGCGGGAGCACATAGAAAAAAATAAGGTGGAGTTAGAGGAAGAACTTAAGGGGGCGCACGAGGAGATGAAGGAGGTGAAGCAGAAATTAGAAGAAGTGGAAGAAGGGGTGAGCGAAATTAAGAAGCGACGGAGAGAGGATAAGAAAGAGATAAAGGAGGAAGTAAAAGAATTGGTCCAAAGTCTGTGTTCGGATCGTGATGATGTGCTCATTAACCGGATGAGGGATTCGCAGGTGATGGAGGAGAAGCGAAGAGAAAGAGGACCCGGTGTAAGTGGTGACCAATATGGTCGTGCGTATGATGCGCCAGGTGATTTAATAAGCTTGGGGGTCGAGATGGACCCGGGTGTTCGTGAGAGGCCGTTGGTGAAGTGTGTGACAGGTCAGGTGTGCGAAAAAAGAGGTGTGCGAGAATGTCCGACCAGGGGGTGTGTGAGGAAAAAGTGCGCGCCGACCAGTGAGTGTGCTGTCGAGAGTGAGTCGGTCGTAGCGCGTGTGCGAGGGGGTACATGGAAGCGCGGTGTGGTAAGTGTTACGGAGGAAGTAACGAAAGAGTGTGCGCGAGAAAGGTGTGTAATGGACAGGTGCATGGGGAAAGAGTGCGCTGTCAAGAGTAAGGGGGAATGCACGCCTGTGGTGAGTGTTACAGAGGGTGTAACGGGAGAGTGTGCGCGAGAAAGGTGTGTAACGGACAGGTGCATGAGGAAAGAGTGCGCTGTCGAGAGTAAGGGTGAGTGCGCGACCGAGAGTGGAGGTGAGAGTAGTGAGAGTGACACGGAGCGTGAGTTGGTTGTGACAGGTGAGCGAGGATGTACACCTGGAATGGAAGGATGCACACCTGGAATGGTAGAGCGTGTGTGGGAATGCACACTTGAGTTGGTCGTGAGGCACGTGGTTGGGTGTGCGAGTGAAAGCACACCTGTGATTGTCACAGAGGAGGTGACCGAGGAAGGGGCGCGAAGAGGTGTGCGAACAACGAATGTGTGCCAAAGTGTTCGGTGGTCAGGTGTGTGACCAAGTCTGTGAGTGGAATGAGTGTACCTGGGTGTGTAAGGAAAGGTACGAGGAGCATGGGAACAGCTGGAGGTATGAGCAAGAAAGGGGTAGCGTATGCGTGTAAGCATGCAGGTGAGGCATCGACGGTAACCGGGTTAGCGGTTAGAGCGACTTTTAGCCCAATCGGGCCCTCGGTGCGTGCCGCGAGAACCAGCGGGGATCCGAGCCACGGCGGGTTCGAAAGGACCGCCGTACGCGATCCAACTTCTTTCTTCTTTCTTGGAAGTCCCGGCAGTGTCCATATGTTTTATACCTCTCCCACCTCCCCTTCCCATGCCTCCCCCCCCCCCCCCCAAAGCCCTCTCCCTCCCACAGATCTCTCGATGTCCCTGCTCTCAGATGTTGTGTTTGTGTTCCTCCCCCTCTCGCCACATCTTGCCTACCGCTCCCCATGTTATATGTTTTATGTGTCGGTTTGTCTTTCTGTGTGATTAATGTTAGCTCTTTCACGAGCCTCGATCTTGTATACAAAAAAATAAAAATTGCTTACTTGCCAATTTGAAATATTCCGATAAATGCTTGTTATTGTGACATCGCCCAATAGCTAAAGCCAAGCAAAAAAAAAAAAGAAAAAAAAAGCGGTTTGGAAACAAAGCAAAGAATGACTTGACAATGTGAGTAATAAACATGTCTGACTAATTTACAGGTATTCCTCAGTGTTGTACAGGAAAAAAATACGTGACGTTACACATTCGGCAAGGATTAACGTTGTGTGGTGCTATTCTATATCCACGCAAGTTCAGCATGCCACATCCGGGGGAAAAAAAATCTCTTGCGAAGTAGAATCCAATGACATAAAATCAACAGAAACTCTATAAATACAATCTCATCTCATGGAAATGAAAATTGCATTTGCATATTTTTCACGACCTTGTAACTGTAATGTGTTTTGAGGAACAGAAATGACATCTGTCCTTTAAATTGATTTGAAGCCATGACCTTGTGCCATGCAAGGTAAATTAAGTGAGACATTGAAGTGATATGATGACGAAGGGGTGTATTAAAATTAAGGAAAATGACAAACATTTGTGTATGAAGCCAATTCACTATTTTTGACACTTTCATTTATTTATTTAAATTAATACTTCAAGGTCTCTTTGATCGCTTCTTACGATCATCCTATCTTAAAAGCACATCGGTTTGACATCCCTCTGAAGCTCCTCCACTATATTGTCACCGTAAACCTCTGCCATGTTTTGGGCAACGTAAAACATTTTAACAAAAAACTGATTACTAATACCCTCCCATGTCCAGCGGGATTAAACACGACATGGCTCCAATTCACGAGTGACGTGAAAAGGATGGTAATGAGCCCTGTTGTGTTGTACATTTTAGGATTGAGAAAGGTATTATTGGATGAGATGAGGTTCGGCATGATAGTACTTGGATGTTTTCTTGGCTGGTTGGACTTGCTTATGGAGGATAATTAAATTTAAAAAATGAGAAGGCTCACCTTTGTAGAAGATGGCATTTCTAGGGATTTTTTTTCCAATTTGTACTTAAGTTATTATACTGTACTTAAGGTTATTCAAGTTTTTCTTTTTCATGGAATTTTTTTCAATTTTTTGGATTTTTTAAAATTCAAAATGTGGGACATTCTCAAAGAGCACAGCTGACAATAGGTTTGTTTTTCCTATCGTGATTTTCGGCTCATGTTTGAGGTTGTACATAAATAAATCTCAAGTATTATCAGATCTGGATGCTGCAATTGCAACAGGCCCAACAACAAGGAGGGCACCTACACACACTGAAGAAACTGGGGGGGGGGGGAATTCCTTCTAACATTGAAGTATGGGCACTTTAATTAGCCATGATACGAGTTTCAAATTGAGAATACTAGAGTTCCATTCCCGATGTAATGCACGTTCCAATTCATCCAGATTGGCTATTGGAGGGACCATCTTCGCAATTTGTCGTCCCAACATGTCCCAAACGTGCTCGAGGGGGTTCAACCTGCCACAGCAACGCATACGACGGCTTACAGGGTCTATGAGACGTAGGGTTGAGTCAGTGATCCGATCACGTGGGTCCTACACACGTTATTGACGCAAAGATCGCTAGAGGTCTTCTCAGAACAATGACTGTACGTTAGAAAACATAAACGTCATCCACACTGTCCGTGATGGACCTATAGCTCCATACTTAAATTGAGGTGAAAATATGCCTAAAATTCCCAAAAAATTTCACCTTAAATTATTCAGAATAAAATATTGAAAACGGCATGATTGTTATGTTTTTATGTGACCATAATATCACTTCTCCAGAAAATATAGCAATATCATGGGTATATTACACTGTTTTGACGACAACAAACTTGTAATGTGCGAGGTTGTACAAAAACGGGGGGGGTGCTTAACTTAATTCTTTGTGTATATATAGGCAGTTATGATTTTGGTGACCCAGCATCACCATCTTCATATTGCAGTCACATGATGGTCTCCCCACTTTCCTTGAGAGGATATTTAACACCTAACACACAATGCCTACACAATCCCAGAGGAAGACCACTTGTTGGTCAAAACATCACACCTGAGTGTTGGTTGTACTTTCATTTTGGAATGTCGATCGTCCCATGTTCTACCAGTTTGAACATTGCATCCATCCAATGCGAAATCAATCCTGCTTTCCTGTTTGTACTTGCAACTCCTCAGGTATTCTATGCCTTCATTCGCTCCCTAACCATAATCATGTCGTTTATTTTTGTTCGTATTCTGTCAACACACCAATCTGACAAAAATATGTGATAATGGGATCACATTTTATCGAGATCGAATACAAAATCCTCTGAGTAATTACTTTCTCTAATCTAGAGTTCAATGAAATACGTAGTTATAAAATTGCTTGAGGAAAAGAAAAAGGTCCTCATTGATGTCGTAGTTTGTTTAAAATGTATCTTCAAAGCAAATCTTACCTGGGCCGTCCATGCTAAATGTTGCACTTTTAAACCGCCATCCCTCTCCCATCAACCTTGCGCTTGTTTTTGCTGTTCATGTTTCTTGGTCTTCACTTGCATTGGGTAGGATTGGTGAAGTTACAATGTAGCTCGAGCATCATGGGTCCAGTAATCAGCATTTTCTTTTTCTTGTGTTGTACACTTGTGTAACCCTTTATGCACAGCTGGAGTGATAACAAACTGTCTAATTTCTTAATCACTTACAAAAACAATACCTCAATTGCGCTTTCTTTATTTTATTTTTTCGGTTTTATTCTTCCACTACAGTTTGTTGTTGTTGTTGTTGTTTTTCTCATACCTCAATCCCTTAATCTGTCTTGACATATCTGTTTTTGTTTTGGGTTTTTTCCCCCAGCAGGTGGTGCTACCATCGCGACGCTTCTCTCGGCACGTGAGCTTCCAGGAAGAGGCCGAAGTTGTGCGGGTCAGCCCACGGAGAGATGGATGGTCTACAGGCTACGGGGACTACAGGCACGCACTTGCCCTGCGGAAACAGCTCGATGCCGAAGAGCCGGATGCTTACGTGCATTTTGCCAGCAAGGCTGATGGTGGAAAGAAACACGAATACAGTTACCCGTTCCTGGAAGGCAGCAGTTGTACAAAAGACTCCGCTGTGGTATGTTGGTTGGTTATTTTTTTTTTTTCAATCGTTTTTTAAATCATTTATAAACTTCGCTCGCGAAGCAAAAAGCAGGGTTATGTGATCAGTTGCGTACGTACGTACATGTCTTAAGTACGTGTCTGCCTTTTTGAAATCCATTTTCTCGGTAACTGTTGGTCCAATTGACACAAAGTACGCATCTACTCATGCAGAATTTTTTTTCTGATAATTTTGGCATCACAGGTCACATGGTATGGGCGCCACCTTGTTTAAATTTATTTAATAATTTTCTTGGCAACTGTTGGTATGATTGGCACGAAATTTTCATCATGTCTACTCGTGTCGAATGTTTAATGATAATTATGACATCATACGTCACATGGTATGGGTGCCCATCTTGGAAAAACTTTGGACCTCTATATCTCTGAAACCACTCTATGGAAAAAAAAAAATGAAAGGTGACTCATTGTAAAGAACTCTTCATGGGGAATAACTTTTGTTGACGATCACGCCATTGGTCCCTCCATTATGACATCATAATTCGACAAGTTCGATGCTTAGTCTGATCAGTTTGAAATTTCTTGAGCGTGATCTACGCAACAATTATATTGGAGAATGTAAATTTATGACATCACCGGTCACATGGTGTGGCAACCATATTGGATCAAAGAATTATTTTTTTTTAAACCCTGGAAAAAAGTCTACTGCGTGAGGTAAGTGTTTTATGAATACCATCTAGTTATCTTTTAGTTTCATTTTGTTTATTACTCTCAACACTCGACCCTTAGTAGATCTTGGATATTCGTTTTTTGAAGCCTGTGTACTTACTTTGGAATGTCATTGAGCATCCTGCAAATCCCATGAGGGTCGTGACAACCAAAGATTGGAGTTTGGCTAACTTGGCGAAAAACATGTGTCGTCAGACAACTGATTGTATTGAAATGTGAAGTATAAGACTACCCTTGCATTGAAATGTCCAGATCAGGATGGGTTTCCTCATTTTGAGACAAAGTTCTATCTGTATTTGATCTGAACTGAGCCAGCTCCATTTTTTGATAACATGACCCATTGCTAGCCTTGGGAAATTTTCCACCAAAGATGATCTCATGCTAGAAGATCACTTCAAGTACGGCCAACTTCCCGATGCCACTAGACATGGTAGCTAGAATAAGGGAAATGGCCCAGTTGCATAGAACACCCTTAACCTAAAGGAAAGATTTCCCTTAAGGTACGTTGCAATTCCTTAGCTTAAGGTTTCCTTAAGGCCTGTTGCATAAACATCCCTTAGGAAATCACTTAAAGTTTGAGTGATTATGTTCAAGTGATTCAATAATTCAATTCAAGTGAATCAATAAAGTGATTCTTGTGTAAAATTCATTCGATTCTCAATGAGCATTTTATTACTTCTGCCACCGAAGGTTGGTGGAGGTTATGGCGCAGTTGCATAAAGCATCCTTCAGAAAAAATTGAGGATTTTCTTAAATATTCCCTTCAGGACATCCTTAAATTGAGGATGGTTGCATGTACCAATAATCCTTAGCTTTTTCTTTAAAGCCTCTTTTAAAATTAAGGGAGCCCCCTCCCCCCACATCATTAAACACAAACCTTTGAGTTTTCAAATGGTGCTCTTCATGGAAATTGGTCACAAAGAGGACAGTTATCGTCGTGTGACGCCAGAGGCTGATAGAGCAATACTTTTCTGCAATTTTCACTCTTTCATGGCATCCAGAATATTTTGCGTGTTGTTTCGCACTCGTATTTCACTTTTTTAATTTCTCACTTTCACCATCCTCAGAAAGTTTCCAAACATTTACTGCAAATATTAACGCATTTACAATAAAATGCTCAATGAGAATCAAATGAATTTTATAAAAGAATCATTTTATTGCTCCCTAAAAATGAATCGTAAAATCTGTTAATGATGACATCATAGGTCACGTGGTTCGGCCGCCATCTTGGAAAAATCAAAACATTTGCACCTCCATATCTCCGAAAGTGCTGAATAGAAAAAATTGAGACATGGCTCATTGTAAAGAACTCCATGGGGAATAAAATATGTTAATGATGACGTCATCGGTCACGTGGTTCGGCCGCCATCTTGGAAAAACCGAAAAAGGTTTGCACCTCCATATCTCCGAAAGTACTGAATAGAAAAAATTGAGACATGGCTCATTGTGAAGAACTCTCCATGGCGAATAAAATATGTTAATGATGACGTCATCGGTCACGTGGTTCGGCCGCCATCTTGGAAAAACCGAAAAACTTTGCACCTCCATATCTCCGAAAGTGCTGAATAGAAAAAAAGTGAGACATGGCTCATTGTAAAGAAATCTCCATGGGGAATAAAATATGTTAATGATGACGTCATCGGTCACGTGGTTCGGCCGCCATCTTAGAAAAACCGAAAAACTCAGCACCTCTATCTCCAAAAGTACTGAATAGAAAAAATTGAGACATGGCTCATTGTAAAGAACTCTCCATGGGGAATAAAATATGTTAATGACGTCATCGGTCACGTGGTTCGGCCGCCATATTTGTCCTAAATGGCCGATAAAAAAGTAAATTCCGGCAAGTCCTCGGTCTCTGACCGATTTTTCATTTGCTTGTTTGTTTGTTTGTGAACAAAATATCTCAAAAAGTTGTGGACGGATGGATTCGGACAAAATTTGGCAGAGATGTAGCGTATGTCACAAGGACGAAATGATTAGATTTTGGTGAAGAGGCGGATTTGGATCCGGCTACGAGAATTTTTTAAGTGATTCTTTACCATTGGGAGATAGGGCCAAACATGATACATAGCAGAATATCTCAAAAAGTTGTGGATGGATTTGGACGAAACTTGGTGGACCGGTTGGGTGTCTGGCAAGGATGATTCGATTCGATTTTGGTGAAGATCTGAATATGGATTCGGATATAAGAATTATTAATTTTTTTAGGTGATTCTTCACCATTGTGAGATTGGGCCAAAAGCTATACATTGCGGGATATCTCAAAAAGTTATGGATGGATTTGGACGAAACTTGTTGGACAGGTTGTGTGTGTGACAAGGAAGAATCGATTCGATTTTGGTGAAGATCTGCATATGGATTCGGATATGAGAATTATTTAATTTTTAAGTGATACTTCACCATTGAGTGATATGGCCAACCAGGTGGAGGTGTGCTCTATACTGAGTGCCATTCTAGTTAAATACTGTGTTCATTAGGTGTTGTTGCTTTCGGTCACCTCTTCCTATCTATAATGTGATTGGCTGCCTGGCAAAGCAAATATTCCTAAGGATTTCCTTAACCTGAAAGAAATCCTTAGCTGCAACATTTATGCAATAGCCCTTAAGGAAATACTTGGCTAAGGAAAAAAATGTATTCTTAAGGGAAATCTCTCCTTAACCCATGAAGTGCGTCGGGCCATCATTGTGGCCAATACGTGTAGGCAAATGAGTTTAAACTGACATCAACCCAAACAACGCATCATGACCTTTCTTGTAATGTATACTACCTGGGTAACTGAGGAAAGTTGCTTCAAAATGGTGGAGAAAAGCCAATGATAAAAAAGTATTTCTGGCCTACTAACCAGTAAATACAGCACTTTATGGGTTACGGATAAGGGATTTTTTGCAACCGGGCCATTGTTTGATCAGCCTTTGGCATCGTGCTGCGATAATTGTCCTCTTTGTGACCAATTTCCATGAAGAGCACCTTTTGGAAACTTAAAGGTTCATGTTTAAGGACAGGGGAGGGGGGGCTCCCTTAACTTTAAGGAAAAACTTAAGGGATATTCGTATATGCAACGATCCTCAACTTAAGGATGTCCTTAAAGGACAAGTTAAGCAAATACTGAAGTAAATCCTCAAATCTTTCCTTAAGGATTGTTTATGCAACCGGGCCAATGTACTCCTTGTAGTTGTATTGTATATCACCAGTATCACCTTTTGCCATAGTACAGTTATTTGAGTGGAAGCAAATCTTGAACTTCCATATTACCCTTTTAAGATTGTGCTGTCGATGTTTATGGTTATTGTGTGCAATCTGCAGTGGCAGATGTGGTCTTGCATCGTGTTTCTTCATGGTGTAACTAACGTTTTTGTATGTTTATCCCAGGCGGTGGTAGGAACTCAGCCAGTGCGCTCTTCAGGCAAACGACACGATGTGGAGTCCGGTGAACACCTTCGCTGTGTCTACTGCCGGGAGGTGTTTGTGCGTGGGGAGAATGGACGTGGTCGTTGTCAGGACGCTCCAGATCCAATGCGGACAGTGATTCGACGTGCCAGCTGCATGTGGTGCGCTGAGAGCGTGCTGTACCATTGCATGTCAGACTCAGAGGGAGACTATTCCGAACCATGCTCATGTGATGCTGCTGAGGCAGGTTGCTGCCTTCGATGGCTGGCACTTAGCGGCCTGGCCCTACTCGCACCATGCATGTGCTGTTACCCTCCTCTCATGATGTGCCATCGTTGCGGGGAGCGATGTGGATGTTGTGGTGCCCGACACAAAGCCATTAGCTGAAAGGAATGGGCACAGGTGGACAGACCCTCACAAAAATTTAGGAAGGCCATGGTGTGTCCTTACGCTATGTAGTATTTTGTTTGGGAATATTCTCAAACAAAAGGATAGTGCCTATTGATGGTCATATTGTGAAAAACCTTTTTGGGGGTGGGGGAGGACTTGCAGTGGAAAAGGGTCCTCGCAGCAGCTGACAGGCTAAGCGAAAGCACAATTCTGGTGACAGAGCACGAGATGTGAGTAACAACTGGCATTGTCAGGGTGTGGCACATGCCTTGGTGTTTTAATATCAGTGAATCTCAACTCGCTTCATTACATTCTTCCATCTCATTTCTGCACTCCGACGCCGTCGACTCAAATATCCATTCTCTTTTCAAGCATACTTTTGGTATTAAAAAGGTTTTTTTTCGAAAAGGACAAGGTCAAGCAGCTAGTTTGTTCACATGTTTTACCGATACCTCATGCTTACCTGTCCCTTCTATATTCTTGAAATGTTTTTTTTAAAGGGTACAACTATGGCCGATGCATTTTGTCACCAATTTGCACTGCGAGGTTGTAAACTGCCATAGCACATCATCCAAATTGTTCAACTTGATGTCTGCGCAGGTGTCTTGTCGTAAGTGCATCGGATATGTAATCACCATTGCAATAGCTCCTATTGCTGACAGATCCTCTCTCGGTGGAACAGCCTTTGAATGATGCGGCAGCTGTTTCCATTTCTAGCTCGGTGGTGTGAGATCGTAGATTGGTGGAGACTGAGCTGTTGGATCGCACACCATCTCCGAGAACAACACGATTTGGAGAATAAGGACCCGTTTCCCTCTCTCCCCGGTAGTTTGTCTCTGTCCATCTCATTATAAACCTTTACACAGTTGGACCATCTTGTTAACTGCTGATTGGAATTAATAATTTGGATTTTTAAAAGGAAGTTGGAAACAGTTTTTACATTTTCAATTTTTTTTTAATGTTGGCCATTTGATTCACAGTTGTTGTATCTTCTTCTTTAAGGTATGGCAACACAACCACAGTTATCAGCAATGGATACTTAAAGCCTCTCTACTTGGTCTTATCACTTCGCACAGGCAGGCCAACCTATTTTTATGGTTTGGGCAGAATCATTTTATATTTAAATGTAGGAACTCGCTTATGTTGAGGCAACCCTACGTGATGCTTCAACTTAAGTAATTTTTGCCTTGAAACTTGAACAGCAGTTTATCCCTGAAAACCCCACTTTGATAAAGTTCCCTGAACACGCTGTGACACTTTATCTTCTGTGAGGAAAATTTATTTTTAAAAATTGGTGCATATAGTGAGTGACGAGGTTGCATTATTGTCGAGATGAATCCCCTTTTTTATTCTTCCAGTTGTTTTCTCGAAGCGGAGCTACATTGGCTACACGCTTGAGTACCGAATGCCCTCAAAACTCTACGCTAAAGCTTGCTTATTTATCCTCCATGCATTTTCGCTCAGCCACAGGAAGGTCATTGACATGAAAACATGGCACTTAAACTGGTACCATGTTCTTGGAGCATTGATTCGTCAGGTACATAGGTGCAGCTAAGGAAACGGTGCCTTTTCAAAAGAGTTGGCGTCCATTCCTCCAGATCATGAAACAATTGTGGCAAGATGTCCCCGTGCCATTTTGAAGCATAGCGCCGTAGAGGAAATGCCACGATTGGCAGAAGGATGACTTGAAACGGATGTCTTTGGCTTTAAGGAAACCGAGGACCGTTTAAGTTTAATAACGAACAAGCTGCAGCACTCTTCTTGCTATACACTCGGCCTTCTCAATTATTCGTAGCCTTCTTGCGATCACAACTACTCACGCGTGCAACACCAATTACATTTCCTATCCTACCCCATCACCACTCGCCTCCCTCGTCTCTATTTCCGGGCTCCCTTCCTCTCCACTTTATTTCTGTCATCATCCCTGCTCTTCGTCCTTCACACATCTCAGATTCCATCTCGAGTAGGGGAAAAAAGAAATCTGCGATTTCTAGGTTATGTCGCCCTGCCTGTCATTTGCTGCGGGTGAACCACATACTGCACCTCTTCAGTTGTTTGCCTTGTATATGCCTGGAAAAAAAAAAAGGACATTTCTTTTAATATCGAAAGAAGCTTTGTACAGTACAAACAGGTTTTTATCTCTAAACTGGCCAGACTAGATGGATACTTTTGTCACCAACATCAAAATGCTCAAGCCTTAAAGATTGGCTTGTGTTCTGACGTTTATCTCCCCAAGGGTGCGTTACATTATACCAGCCTAATGTGTAGATTTCGCCCTTTAGGACATTTCCTTTAACATCGAAAGCAACCTACTCTTAACAGATCTCCCAACAACCAAGCTTATAAATCAAGTACACCTTTCGTTTCCAATGCAAAGACAGTAACCTTATTTGTATTTTTGCATATAGTAGCAAATTATATTTTAGCACTAAAAACAAAAGCTGTATGTTTTATGAGAAAAGATTTTCCTGTATGCAGTATACTTCCTGTTACTGTGACAATACAGCAAATATATTCTTTTAACTCGGTATAATTTGAGGATTATAAACAGAATGTTATGTAGACTCTTTACAAATGAGGTACAAATTACTATCATATTAAAACTTGTTTATGCATCATAAGTGTATTAATGCCTACCTATAACAGGTGCCTCAGCTGTCTGTTTTCCGGAAAGGAAATTTCAATTCGGAACTCGGTGAAATTTCGTACTTTGGGTTGTTGTCTTTTCTCATCCAATTAGGCACCTCGAGGTTCATAAAAAAAATACTCGTGTGCGTTCTGTTGTAAAGTTTGTTTGTTTTTCCCCTTTATTTTATTCTATTTTTGAAATTCTCGATAAATGATCATTTCGTTTGTAATGCTCTTTTACTTCGCGGAATTGTCCGCACCATTTTGGGCGCTTCCACGATTTGGGATGAAATGTGCATTGCACGACGGCTTTAAACCGTAGGCTTGTTTGTGTTCACGGAATGTCATTGTAAGCCATCTGAACGCTCGCTGTCAAGGTGAAACGTGCCATGCCTAGATAAACAGGCAGCAGGAAGTGAATGGACTCGCTCGGGGTGCATTGATGTTCTGGGACCTCACTGCTGATGGGGTTGACAATGGAACTTTTTTCAGATTGGTCAACAATGGCTGATTATGAGCCATAAATTTGTATATGCCAGGCAACCTGTCATTGTGAAGGGTATTTATTATGGTTGTGTTTATAAAAAAAAACAGTACTTCAAGAACAACTTTCCAAAGTTTGCCAAGTACTTTACATTGAGTTGCTATGTCGACATTTTTATGTAGTGAAAGGTGCTTTTTTGCACATTTTTCAACTGAAATAGTTTGAGAAGCAGTGGTTGTTTAATGCCCTCCATGCCATAATGGAAACCAATAGTTTTACTCAGATTTCTGTTTTTAGCAGAAATTGTTTTCAAATGTGTTTGTTCTAAGGTAAAATTGGATTGTTTCCACATTTGTAGTAAACTGACAAAATGCTGCTTGCACTCAGAGCAGTGTGAAATTGCTGTATCTCTATATTTTGATCTCTATCTATCTATCCTTCTTTTTATCTATCTGTCCTCTATATTTCCATATCTCTATACCTGTCGCTCACTGCACCTGTCACGATCGCTGTCTTTATCTGTCACTCTATATCTATCGCTCTATATCTATATCTCTCCATCTATCACTCTAGCTCTCCATATCTATCGCTATATCTTTACATCTATCACTCTAAATCGATTCCTCTATCTCTCCCTATCTATCACACTTTCTCTCTGTATCTATCACTCAATATCTCTATCTATCACTCTATCTATCACTCTATCCCTCCATATCTATTGCTCTATCTTTCTATATCTATCGCTCTATCTATCTATATCTCTCTATCTATCGCTCTATCTATCTACATCTATCACTCTATCTCTCGATATCTATTGCTCTATCTTTCTATACCTATCACTCTATCTATCTATATCTATCGTTCTATATCTCTCTATCTATCCCTCCATATCTATTGCTCTATCTTTCTATATCTATCGCTCTATCTATCTATATCTATCGTTCTATATCTCTCTATCTATCGCTCTATCTATCTACATCTATCACTCTATCTCTCCATATCTATCGCTATATCTTTACATCTATCACTCTAAATCGATTCCTCTATCTCTCTGTATCTATCACTCTATATCTCTCTATCTATCGCTCTATCCCTCCATATCTATTGCTCTATCTATATATATTGCTCTATCTTTCTATATCTATCGCTCTATATCTATCGTTCTATCTCTCCATATCTATCATTGTATCCCTCCATATATATTGCTCTATCTATCTCTATATCTATCGCTCTATCTATCGCTCTATCTATATCTATCTCTATATCTATCTCTCCATATCTATCGTTCTATCTCTATATCTATCTCTATCTCTATATCTATCTGTCAATATCTATCGCTCTATCTCTATATTTATCGCTCTATCTATATCTATCACTCTATCTATATCTATCGCTCTATCTATCTATATATATCGCTCTATCTCTCCATATCTATTGTTCTATCTCTCCATATCTATCGCTCTATATGTATCTCTATATCTATCGCTTTATCTACATCTATCACTCTATCTATCTATTTCTATCTACATCTATCACTCTATCTATCTATTTCTATCTATATCTATCACTCCATCTATATCTATTGCTCTATCTATATCTATCACTCCATCTATATCTATTGCTCTATCTATATCTATCGCTCTATCTCTCCATATCTATTATTCTATCTATCCATATCTATCGCTCTATATGTATCTCTATATCTATCGCTTTATCTACATCTATCACTCTATCTATTTCTATCTATATCTATCACTCCATCTATATCTATTGCTCTATCTATATATATCGCTCTATCTCTCCATATATATCTCTCTATAGCTATCACTCTATCTCTCTATATCTATATCTATCGCTCTATCTGTCTACATCTATCGCTCTATCTCCATATCTATCACTCTATATATGTTGCTCTATCTCTCTGTATATGTCGCTCTATCTCTCTGTATATGTCGTTCTATATCTCTCTATCTATCGCTCTATCTATCTACATCTATCACTCTATCTCTCCATATCTATTGCTATATCTTTACATCTATCACTCTAAATCGATTCCTCTATCTCTCTGTATCTATCACTCTATATCTCTCTATCTATCGCTCTATCCCTCCATATATATTGCTCTATCTATATCTATTGCTCTATCTTTCTATATCTATCGCTCTATATCTATCGTTCTATCTCTCCATATCTATCGTTGTATCCCTCCATATATATTGCTCTATCTATCTCTATCTCTATATCTATCGCTCTATCTATATCTATCTCTATATCTATCTCTCCATATCTATCATTCTATCTCTATATCTATCTCTATATCTATCTCTCAATATCTATCGTTCTATCTCTATATCTATCGCTCTATCTCTATATTTATCGCTCTATCTATATCTATCACTCTATCTATATCTATCGCTCATCTATCTATATCTATCGCTCTATCTCTCCATATCTATTGTTCTATCTCTCCATATCTATCGCTCTATATGTATCTCTATATCTATCGCTTTATCTACATCTATCACTCTATCTATCTATTTCTATCTGCATCTATCACTCTATCTATCTATTGCTCTATATCTATCACTCCATCTATATCTATTGCTCTATCTATATCTATCACTCCATCTATATCTATTGCTCTACCTATATCTATCGCTCTATCTCTCCATATCTATTATTCTATCTCTCCATATCTATCGCTCTATATGTATCTCTATATCTATCGCTTTATCTACATCTATCACTCTATCTATCTATTTCTATCTATATCTATCACTCCATCTATATCTATTGCTCTGTCTATATATATCGCTCTATCTCTCCATATATATCTCTCTATAGCTATCACTCTATCTCTCTATATCTATATCTATTGCTCTATCTGTCTACATCTATCGCTCTATCTCCATATCTATCACTCTATCTCTCTATATATGTTGCTCTATCTTTCTGTATATGTCGCCCTATCTCTATCTATCGCTCTATCTCTCTGTATATGTCGCTCTATCTCTCTATATCTATCGCCCTATCTCTCCATATCTATCTCTCTGTAATCGATCGCCCTATCTCTCTATATCTATCTCTTTTTTTTTCTTTTTTTAAATCCATCATACTCGGTTGTTTTTTTTTTATGCTGTGCGCTTTGTATGGGAAAGCAGCTGCAGTATTGCATTCCTTCGGTGTAGTGTTAAACAGTTTGAGCCGAACGTCTACCCAGTAAAGTTATTACCGCACTGTCCTATGAAAGTACTGGGAAAAGCAATGAGGCCAAATGGCTCGGTGCCCTTGGCGGGCTGTCTGCCTGCAGGTTCCCCCAAGCCAACATCCGATCATAACTACACAAAGCGTTTACATCCCAAGCGAGAGATTCAATCGCCACGTCACTTCTTGCACATTTATCCTTTTGGTACGAAAATAAATAAATCCAGTTACTTTAAAAAGTTTTTCTACAATGGTACGCTCTTAATGTAGCTAAGGGTACTTTTAAACACGTCCTTCAGGCGTATGAATCAAAAGAATTGTATTCCCTACCATAGACACCTACCAACCAGATGATTTTACACACCTATTGCCTGCAAGGTGTCGTTTGTTTGGATCCCATTCCCAATTCATCCCAGTATGTTTTCAAAGGGCAGTGTGTGGTAAAGTGCCTCTGTCGTGTAAGGTTTTTTGTATGATGTTATTTATTCAGAAGTCTGAAATTGACACTATAGCATATTTTATTTGCAATGTACAGGAAACTGAGAAAAAAAATGTATATTTTGTACCTTCCCCCCCCATTTGCCCCCGACCTAAACTGTGTAATAACATGTATTGCTTATCAAGTGTATAATGTAAATATTTAACCTTTATTAATATCCAATTCATTAATATTGCATTTGTTTAATTGACGATGTTAAAGGATATTGTTTGACACTATAAAAGTATAATAAATTGTAATCGGTACGGAAACTCTGTCTTGTTTTTCCTCTTGACCCTTCCAAGTTTAACACTGTGAATTGCGTATTCACATTCATCAGTCCCACTGTATGTGGATGCCGGTTTGCATCATTCCTGGGGAGCCACGGCTGTGCCGCTGATGCAGTGCCCCTGGTAGGTTAGAGCCGTGGGATCCCTAACGTCCACCGATGAATGCTAGCACATGGGACACCCGGCTTAATGTCCTCCCGACGGATGGACAGCCCTCCAGGCAAAACAACAGGGTGACGACGGTTTGTGGGTCGAGATTCAAACCCAGGCTCAACAGATCAATGGTGGGTGTGCAAAAGTCTAACCTGTATGCTGCCAACAATTGCTGTCCTTCCAGTATGGGCATAAACCAGACTTTTGAGAAAGTTTGGGTATTTATATAGATATGCATAGGAGAGGGAGGGATTGTTAAAATAAGCAAATCTTTAGTTTGAGGGGGCAGGGGGGGAATCTGAGAAGTGGGGAGAAAAGTGAAGGGGCAAACATGTAGATTGCATAGGAAGGGGGTTCTGGGATTTCAATAAAAGGAAGTTGAGGTGCAAAGAAATAGCAAGGGGCGGGTCGAGTTAATGATCACGCCATTTTTGCCTATGTAATACATATATAGATAGACATACACATCCGAGATCTAATTGCAACACGTGCGCTCGTACCTGCTACAACATGGCTTTCCACTTGAGCATCCTTTGACGAACAAACTTATAAAGCGGAACTACAGAAGTAACCTTTTCTAGGAGAAATAGATTGAGTCAACCTTTTAAACGGTTCAGTAACGATCAACAATGAGGTCATGCATCTAACACGTGTTGGGCGTGAATGGACGGACGGTAAGAGGCATCAGTGTACTTTTAGCAGCGAATTCAGCGAATTCATTCAGCGAGTGTGCACATCTCGGCTCTCTTGGGCTGACAGGATGACACAGGGGTAGGTACTCACCTCTAAGTTGTCTAGCATGGGTTTGAATGCCGACTGAACTAGAGGTACCCCACCAGCACTCATAGACTTTAGGTATTTAGTTGGGATCTGAAAGAGTCCCAACCCAAACCGTGGTTGATCGTTGTGGTACAACATCTATCCCTTAATCGCCGTGATGCCTGAGGAATCCAGACAACTGTTCAGATGATTCATTTAACCATCGGTCAGCACGACTGGCTCAAAAAGTTATTACTACAACTTAATGGTCCCATCTATTCCCATCTTGAGGTCGGCCAGTGAAAGATGTTGGCGGAAGTCTTTCACGAACCGTCTGGCTCGACCTGATGTTCAACTGAAGTGCAAGAATTTGTTGACTTTAGTGTGCCAGCGATAACTTCCTTATTCTTCATGAAAGACACTAATGTAATGCAGTCCCTTCTCCAGACGTGTGTGTTGGTTCCGTGTTTTGTGAAATACCATATGCCCTTTCCACTCCAACGAGATCGTGTGAGATCTCGCGAGAGCACACCAAACAGCCATGGCCTGATAATAAAGCGGTTATCTTACATGGTGTCCGAAGTTAACCAAACTCACTGCTTTCTGACGAACGACCATCCCTAAATACAGTACAGTATGGCGTTTCCCAACTTCAAATACCCAGCTATCGATTGGGATCCAGCAGATTCATTTGGAGAATTCACATGGTTTCTAGACCATGTTCAGTTCGTGTTCGCAGACCCGCTATCTGAGCTTGATTTTGGCAGTTTCACCAGAAGAGGGTTGCTGGCAGATCTTGTGCATCCTGCAGGAATATTCGGGGGCAGAGCACAGACAGAGCTGGGGAGCAAGGCCGGAGAGGAGTCGGTAGAAGACGGAAAGACCACCAACCTGCCTGCGGTGAGTGAGTGAAAGGCCCTCGGAGTTAGCTTCATCGCGGGAGATTCCAATGATTCTGAAAGCTTTGGTTTCAACAGCGTGAAGCCGAGCTAGGTGTGAGGCAGGAGCACCGGCCCAGAGGGAGGGACAGTATTCTATTGAGCTGCGGAAGAAAGCCTTGTACGTGGTGAGGAGCTCAGGTGTGCCAAGGAAGGACTTCGCACGACGGAGGATGCCCAGTCGGCGACTGGCTTTGGAGGCCAGCTTGGAAATGTGGTTTTCCCAGGAAAGATCATGGCAGATAGTGAGACCCAATAGCTTGAGTGACAGAACTTCTTGGAGAGGATTGTTGAGAAAGTAGATGGGAGGGTTGTCCAGTCGGTCTTTTCAGAGAGACATAGTAAGAGTGTGAGATTTGTCAGGATTGAAAGACATGTTCCACTTGTTTGACCAGTCTGTGATTTTGTCCAGGTTTGCAGAGAGTGAGGAACCTGCAGACTGACGATCTGAGGGATGAGGAATGGAGCGGCAGAGAGTGGAGTCATCAGCAAAAAGATAGAGAGGATTTTCAAGAGAGAGAGAGAGAGACAGAGAGATCATTGATGAAGACCAGAAAAAGCACAGGACCCAGAACACTACCTTGGGGAACTCCAGCCTGAACAGGAAGGGAAGATGAAGGAATTTCATTTAGAGCCACACGTTTACTATGACGGGAGAGGAACTCTGCGAGCCATGTTTGGAATCTTTGAATTGATTTTCATTTTGAAGGAGATGTGATGCTGTTCCTGCTCCAGACGTGTGTGTTGGTTCCATGTTTTGTGAAATACCATATGCCCTTGCAACTCGAACGGGATCGAGTGAGATCTCGCGAGAGCACACCAGACAGCTATAACCTGATAATAAAGCAGTTATCTTTTATGGACATCGTCGGATCTTTGAAGTTCACCAACTAGCGCTGGCAGACGAGACACCCAGCTTCACGTCCATTTGAAGGACGGGCAACACGATGTGATGCGACGCACCAACCCAACAGTTAATATAGATAGTCGCGTCTGCCATCTGGAATCAAAGCCAGACTCGACGGATCAAATCAAACCTCTGTGCCAATCCTGTCGGACTCTGCTAATAAATTCCTTCACCAAAAATATTATTAGGAAAAATTGCAACGTCACGAGAAAGGACGTTGGTGAAATCAAAGCGTGCTTTCGTGTTATGGTAACTGAGGAGTTCGTTTGGAATTCGAATCGGTCCACGGTTGCTTTGCGATGGAGGTGATGATGGCGGCCCGGATGGGTCTACGCGATGTCTCAATGAAACGGTGGCTGCACTGTGATTGGTGAGTCGATATATACATACTAGTACCCGACTGCAAAGCCGCAATGAGCCGGCGAAGCCAAAGCCTCTTGCCACTATTTTACCCATCACTATGGCATCAGTAGGTTAGGTAGTTGGTAGTAGGTAGGTGTAGTAGGTACCGTACCTGGTAAGACTTGGTAAAAGAGAAGAGCAGACAGTCCTCCCCAATACCTACATACAATAAATGTCACAAGAAGCTTAAGGAAGTAACTATACGATGTGCTAGCTTAGGGCCTATTTTAAGAAATTTTAACTGGGCTTAAGTTAAAGAGTCCCAACTCTTTGCTTGTTTTCACTTTCAACTTTTCACTGTTTCAACTTTGTTTGCTTGTCTTTGCTCAAGAGTTTGTTTTCACAGTATGTGTGTCGTCTTCTAACTTCAGTCGCTGTCAGGGCTGGTTCTCTCCGTGCACTGCGGCTTCCCCCACCAGAAGAAGTTAGCTTGCAGTAAGATCAGTGCCAACAGGTCAGACGATAGCGCCGTTTCAACGGCAATGTGTGACTGTCGTTAATCAAACCGTGTCGAGGGCGCTGATTGGCTGACCTAAGCTGATCGCTGATTGGTCAGCTCACAAATTTTCACATATTCAGACCTAAAATGACACCATTTGCATTCTGGATGAGATTAAAATTGATAAAATCTACTTCTTGATTAATTCGGTGAATTCCGTCTCAACTTCGGATATTTCCGGCCGTGAAAAACTATCCCCTACGGCCGCGAGATTTCTAAAAAATAATTATTCGTCAATTTTAGAATATTTGACGCCGTTTTCACCCTGCGAAACGTGTAATAAGCTTTTTTGAAATATTTTTTCAAATGCTCGAATCTCATTGGTTCCGGTGTTTGGTGACGATTTCCGTTGAAGATAACGAGGTTGGTCTTAAAGTATTTTAATTACACATTAGAGGTGCATCAGATGGTGAATCAAACAAAGACGGGTGAAACAAACTCCTATTGAACTTTTTCGCAATTTTGTTATGCATACTTCCGCATCTGCAAGCTGGCGGCCTCCACTGAGTGATTTGGTTTTAGAAATATTTTTTCAAATGCTCGAATCTCTGGTTCCGGTGTTTGGTGACGATTTTCGTTGAAGATAACCAGGCCCGTGCGGGCCGAGGTTGGTCTTAAAGTATTTTAATTACAAATTAGAGGTGCATAAGATTGTGAATCAGACAAAGACGGGTGAAACAAACTCCTATTGAACCTTTTTCAATTTGTTATGCATACTTCCGCATCCGCAAGATGGCGGCCTCCATTGAGCGATTTGGTGTGTCACAGCTTCGGAATTCTCAAACCAAGGGATCCAGCATAATCTGGTTTTCAACATAATACATACGCGTTTATTCACAACACCGGCTTCGCCAGCTATTACATACCGTACGTGATAATGTGAACATGTTGATGTAGCTCTCTCTGCACTGAACCAAAGCGTTTGTGAGACGACTCGGCCGTTTGGTTAAATATTTATTTCTCGTACATCGGATCGTGTCCAAATATTGCAGCTTTGAAGTAAAACTCGGGTCCATGAGACGCTCAATTGGCATGGAAAAAAGTAGGAGGTAGGAATTACCAGCTGAGCTAGTTCGATACACCATTGACGCATTCCTCACGTCAAAACCTTGAAACGTCTGTAAGTTCAAGCAAGTACGGATGATAATGGACAAAATGTAATCGGACGCAGCGGTGAAGGCCACAAGTACAGCCACTGACTGCTGCCTGAGGCAAATTGCTATGGACCTATGACCTATCGTATCCCTTAGTGATGGCACGTCACATTTACCGCATGCAATATTGGGGGGAATTGTGCATTCGAAGCCGCCATCTTGGTTCGACACAATTATATAATTATTTGTTACTGAGGCGGAGGTTGTGGGTGAACTTGACAAAAAATAGTAAATATCGATACCACTACCAGGGGGGTGTTCCATTACCAAGCAGCTTGCCAAGCCATCCGTTCCTTATCAGCCGTTTCGATGGAGTGCTTGCTTGAGTGCTTAAGCCACTTGGCGAGTGCTCAACAAGCTGCTTGAAAACGGAACACCCATGGTTATCGAAATCAAAATGGTGGATCAAAGACTTTGCCCCCAGAATTCCTTGTGCTAAACATGTGGTGATGTCCAGGAAAATACCATGACTAGTTTGAGCTGTGCATTGAAAGCAGAGAAGGGAGACGGTCTGAGACGTTCTCAGAGCGTCAGTGTTCTGCCGGCAACTCCTAGAATTGCAAAATTGAAGTCCATCTTACCAAAGCCACTTAAACGTGAATTCGGAAATGAAGAGAAAAGTGGATTCTCAATCATTCTTCAGTTCACCAAAACGGTAGTTTATAGACAATAGGTTTCCAAGCTTGGCACACAAGGCTTTACGAGTATGCGACAGGATCCACATGATCTCCTGGCAATGCACTTCATCGGTCCTCAAGCTTGACTGTGGCCATTCCGTAGAACTTGCCATGCCCCTCCAGGAAGTCCTCTACAGCTGCCATCACAACATTGTCATTCTCATATTTGTCCCCCGCAGTTTCTTTCAGGTGAGGGAACAAATCGAAGTCAGACGGGAAAAGATCTGGTGACTAGGGTGGGTGTAGCAGAGGTTCATATCCATAGTTAGCAGCAGCAGCAGCCAACGGAAGTTGGGCTGCGTGTGGAGAGACCTGTCCTGGAGAAGCAGCACACCTCAAATCGGTATCCTTCGCCTGTTTTGCTCGATTGCATCACGTAACCGGTGCGGCTCATCATAATAAGCCTTGTTAATGGTATTTCCCTTTTCTAAGAAGTCTACCATTAGCACACCATCACAATCCCAAAACATAATGGCCATCACCTTTCCAACTGATGATGTCCTCTTGACCATTCAAGGGGGTGGGGACCATGTCTTTCCATTGCATTCTCTGTTGTTGTCTCAGGATCAAAATAGTGAACCCATGTCTCATCCTGTGTGGCAATCCGCTGGAGGAAGTCACCTGGATCAGCAGGAAAACGGTCCAACAGTGCACCGGAAATGTCCAGCCAAGCTCTTTTCTGGTCCACTGTCAGCATTTGGGGAACACTCCATACCGACACCTGTACCATGCCCAATCTGTCTGTGAGGATTGACTTACCTGAATTCAAACTGACACCTTATGTCTCAGCTACATACCTGATCCCTACGTACCTGATCTGTCTTTAATAACCACTTTATGCATGTGGTCCACCATTTCCAGCGTTGCTACCTCAACAGGACAACCTAATCTGTTTATCTTCGTTGCTTGTTCTGCTACGATTTAACTCAGCTTCCCAATTTTTTTTTTACCATGGAATATGATGGAACACGATCGCCTGATGTCATTACCACATCCATATACAGTCACGTGAAAAAGTAAGTACACCCCATGTAAAGTTTTGACTTGTTCAACATACAGCTATTTGATCTTCATTTCAACAATATTGATAGATAAAGGTGATATAATATAACAAATATCATGAAACATTTACATTTTGTTGTCCATTGTATAATTTAAATAAACATAAATGCAAATTTCACATGTGGAAAAAGTAAGTACACCCTTGGCTCTAATAGGTGGTATTGCCCCCTTTGGCAGAAACAACCTCAAGTAGGCGTTTCTTATAACTGTCTAACAGTCTCTGACATCGACTGGGAGAAATTTTTGCCCACTCCTCCATGCAGAATTCTTTCAGCTGTGCGATGTTTGAGGGGTTTCTTGCATGCACAGTTCGTTTTAAATCCCCCCACAACATCTCGATGGGATTTAGATCCGGGCTTTGACTTGGCCATTTCAGAACCCTCCATTTCTTTCTTTTCAGCCATTCCTTGGTGGATTTACTGGTATGTTTAGGGTCATTGTCATGTTGCAAGGCCCACTTTCGGTTGAGCTTCAACCTTCCGACAGATGGCCTCACATTATCCTCAAGCACCCTCTGGTGCAATGAAGAATTCATAGTGGATTCTATGATGGTGAGCTGCCCAGGCCCTGATGCAGCAAAGCTGCCCCAAACCATAATATTTCCACCACCATGCTTTACAGATGGTATCAGGTTCTTGTGGTCAAATGCTGTCTTTGGTTTTCGCCAAACATGTCTTCTGGTACTGTGGCCAAATAGCTCTACCTTTGACTCATCTGTTCAGAGCACATTGTTCCAGAAGTGCTGGTCTTTGCCTTGGTGTTCATTGGCAAACTTTAGTCTTGCCCTGATGTTCTTTCTGGACAGCAAAGGTTTCCTCCTGGCACACCTCCCATGTAGATCAAATTTGTGCAGCCTCTTTCTAATGGTAGACTCGTGCACTTTGACATCAACAGTGGTAAGAGCTACCTGTAGGTCCTGTGATGACATTCTGGGGTTCTTAGAGACTTCTTTCAGCATCTTGCAGTCTGCTCTCGGGCTGAACTTGCTGGGGCGGCCTGGCCTGAACAAGTTGGCAGTTGTTTGGAATCTTCTCCACTTGTAGATGATCTTCCTGACAGTCGAATGATTGATTTCAAATTGTTTGGAGATATTTTTAAATCCCTTCCCAGACTCGTAGGCATCTATAACCTTCTTTCCAAAGGCCTCAGAGAGCTCCTTTGATCTGAGCATGGTGACGCCGCACACTTCAACAACAAAGAGCAAACCAAACTAAATGTCTGAGGTTTAAATAAGACAGGTTCCTCCAAGATCCTCTCTAACGATGTTCTAATCATTTGCACCTGAGCTGGTGCACCTGATTCTAATTTTAGGTATTTGAAGTAGTGATAAATGTAGGGGTGTACTTACTTTTTCCACATGCGAAATTTGCATTTATGTTTATTTAAATTATACAATGGACTACAAAATGTAAATGTTTCATGATATTTGTTATATTATATCACCTTTATCTGTCAATATTGTTGAAATGAAGATCAAATAGCTGTATGTAGAAATATGATGAAAAAGTCAAAACTTTACATGGGGTGTACTTACTTTTTCACATGACTCTGTACTCATTGGATTAAAAGTTCTCAGAAAGTTACAATTTTTTATCAATATAACCTTTGTGACATCATTCATTGTACATAGATTTAAACAGCCACTTGAAGCTTTACCTCCTCCCTACCTTAAAATTGTACGAGCCTTCTTACTATCTTTCTATCCCACAGGTTAGCGGAAACGCCAGACTGGTACCTCTCTGATGATCTACAGCGGTCACATCGGTGGAATGCCGTTTAACAGACGATGGCTGCAACATCCACTGTATAAATAGTGCTCAGAACAACGAATGCCTGTTTCGCTTTAAATCAATCATTAAATTATCTTGTATTTTTTTTTTTTGCCAGATGAGACAAGCATGCAAATAAATGCAACTCGAGTTTATAAAGCATTTTCAGAGAGAGAACTTTAATACCAGATTTAATAACCTACAATGCAGCTTAACCCTCAGTGGATAATTTTTTTTTAGTACAAATGGAAATTGAGAGATACAACCGCACATTTACATGATAGAACACATCGCTTGATGAACCACAGGTAAATATAACCTCAAACAAAACATCCAGACATTATTACCTTCGCAAAAGCGGAAGGTTATGTTTTGATCGCTGTGTATTTATTTGTATGTCTGTGTGTGTGTGTGTGTGTATGTTATTCGCATAACTCAAAAAGTATTCAACCGAATTGCATGAAATTTGGTGGGATGATTGGTTATTATACGGGACACATTTGATTAGATTTTGGGAGCAATCGGGTCAAAGGTCAAGGTCAAGGTCACGAAAAGGTCAAAATCGTATTTTTACCATAGCGCGGTCAATTTTTATCCAATTGGCATGCAACTAATGCCAAAATGTTCAGAATTCAATGCCCGATCTTGTGATATACGACATGACCCAGTGAAGACATTACCCTTGTTAGCGGTTGGGGGTCAAAGGTCAGGGGGGTCACGACCTTGCAAAATGTGCGTTTTTTGTCATAACTCGGTCAATTCTTATCCGATTTGCATGAAATCAGCACCAAACTGTTCACTGTTCTGTTCCCTACACTCCCATGCCAAGTACAGAACAGTAGCTGCGGCGAAGGTATGCGCTCTACCGAGTGCCCGTTCTAGTTGTGTATGAGATACTGCACCAGACTAATATTTTGTACTGTATACAAATGGCAGAATAAATTGGGCTGAAAGCTTCAAGACATTTTCAAATGATGCGATTCAGAGATGGAGCTTGTGGATATTTTATTGTGGAAAAAAAAAAAAAATTAATCCTCATCACCTCAACAAAAAATATATATATATTAAGTGGTACGCTGACAAAAGATGGAAACTGCATTTCCAAAGGGAATTTACAGAAAAGTTCTTCCTAGTCTTTTTTTAAAGTGTGGGGATGCGGGTAGAGCCAGTAAAGAGAAACAGACCATATCATCCGAAACGTCAGACGATCATCTCGAGCTGCCGAGCATACTCGATGACTTGCTGCAGAAGTTCTTTGGAGGGTATTGCTGCCTCCTCCGCTCGCTGCTGTTGTTGGCCGAACACAATGTAGTTATTGGCACCAAGCTGCCAGCCGCGCTGCATGGGAAGGGCGAGACACGTCGTTTATATCATGCTGGAACAAGGTGCGTTGTTTTTTTTTTCGTCAGTCTCGACTGCACAAACCGTCTCGGTGTGCTGAGCATTTTCCTCCAATGGGATGCCAGCAAGAATGGATTACAATGTTTTTTTCTGGCCCTTGATTGGAGAAAAACACTCAGCATGCTCAAGCAGCCACATTATCCATTGAAATGAACCCTTTGTGTAGCACTACATTTGGTAAACAAAAGGGTGTTTTATTTATTTATTCCTACAGTTGAAAGCCACAGAAAAACAAACTCGACTGAACATTTAATGATGCTGAGCCTTGCTGTGGTATGGAGACTACTTACAGTAGATTTGAGAATGAACAATGTATATTAAAGTAGATCTGCATACATGCTCACACAGTCAATAACCGCTCGTTAGGCTAAACGGGCGAGGCTCAAAAAGATAAACAAGAAATAGGCACCCACAACCATCCTTGACCATCCTGTGGAATGCCAGCCGAGGCCTTCACTTGTTAGTTAACCTGGAACGAAGTTTAGGGGAGCTTATGCGATGGTGCGTCGTCCGTCAATCTGTCCGTAAACACTTGCAACGTCTTCTCTGAAACCGCTGAAGGGATTGTGACCAAACTTGGCACAAATGATATTTGTTGTGTTGTGATCAAAATTTGTTCACGGCATTAAAAAAAAACCTTCCCCTTTGGGGGTCTACGGGGAGGTTGTCCCCCAAAATAGGTATTTGCTTTCTTCTCAGAAACTACACACACAATTTTGATGAAACTTCACCACAACCTTAATCACCTGTGATGTATCAAGGCATTAGAAAAATTGGGGTCTGTGAAGGTATATGGGGTTGGCGGAGGGAGAGGGGTGGGGTTTGACCCCCAAAATAGGTATTTTGTTGTTTGTTTAAAGTCTTATGATTATGTTAGTATGATTCTACATGCTGCCCTGTCTTCTAGCAACCATAGAAATTGGTTTAAAATACCTCTAGTCAGTGTAGTATACGGTTTATTCTACCAGGTGAGCGCCAGGGGTATTGCCCCTGTTTTTTGTCCCCCGTCGCACCGCGGAGCGAAAGGGGGACTATGGTTTTCCCCTCCATCCGTGTGTCCGTCCGTCCGTCCGTCTGTCCGTGCGTGCGTGCGTAAGGGAAGGACCGCCTTCGAATTTGGTGTGTGGGTGCAACCCACGTCAAAATCCAAGATGGCCACCGCCATGTATGTCTGAACCTTGTGAGCTGAATATCTTGAAAAATAAGCGAAGTACCAACTTCTAATCTGGTGTGTGGGTGTATCTACACTTAAGGAAGAATCCTATTGAAAATTGGGTCGCCACGTCAAAATCCAAGATGGCCGCCGCCATGTATGTCTGAACCTTGTGAGCTGAATATCTTGAAAAATAAGCGAAGTACCAACTTCTAAACTGGTGTGTGGGTGTATCTAGGCATAAGGAAGAACGCCATTGAAAATTGGGTTGCCATGTCAAAATCCAAGATTTGTGCAAACAGTGGCATCACCTGCAATTGCAATCATTTGAAGTTCAACATGAAACATTAAATTCAACAACGTTTTCCTTCAAAACTGCGTTGTTTACATGAGAAAGGCTTTTCAAATTCCTGTAAAATCGTCATCGTTCGCCATTATTATTAATATATATGGCAACATGCAGGTGGCCTTGGTCAAAAGTACACAAAAGCGTATGATCTTGCTCTAATTCCTCAAGTGAATAACTGGGTATGGCGAAGCAAGCATGGAGGAGCGAAACGGCTTACCTTTTGCCGATATTCAGTCATTTGCTTCTGTGTTGTGAAAAACAACATCCGTGCAGCCTCTTTAAGAGATATTCCTTCGTACGCCTTTTCAATGCAACCAGCAATCTCATCCCTGACAACAAAGAGGTGCAGTTGCAATGAATGAAGAGTTTATGTGTATGGATTATTCAACACTAAAATAATCAGTTTTCTTTTATTCCAGCGATGACAATCAAGGTAGATAATTATGTTGTTTATAAACAATGGCAATGGTTTTCTTAATTAATTCTCAAAAAGATTAAGGTGCGAGCCTATTCCATTAAATAATGATGCGTCATGAGACAAGGTGGTGGTGGAGGTCTGCACTCCTGAGGGGGAGGTGGAGGTCTGAGACAAGGTGGTGGTGGAGTGCCGGGGCATTCACCCCTTCCCATCCTCCTGCTCCCCTCACTATCTCCTGTTCCCTCCCCTCTCTACCCCTCCTTCACCTCATCTCCCCTTCACTCCTCTCGTCCGCCTCCTCCTCCCATTCCCTCCTTCCCCACCTCCTCCTCCTTGTCATCTCCATCCCCTTCAACACCCCCCTCCCCTTTTCCTCATCCCACCCCACCCCTGCTTCCACCCCAACTTTCTCCAGACTCCCACCCAACCCCTTACTCTCCCCCATACCCACTCCTCTCTCTCACCTTCTCCTTCTTCCCACACCCCTCTCTTAATATTCCCATCACAAAGCAACACTGCGTTGCCTGGCAATGCCAGGTACCTTTGCTACTTCTTTAATAAAATAAAATCTCCAATTTCAGAGGATAAATCAGCTTGAAAAATCGTTTTGCTTTTATTACAAAATAAACTATGGGTCACTCCACCTTGGACTTGCTTTTTCTGCTCTCCAAACAATCGATGGAGGCCCTCAATGTCAGACATAAGATCAGGGACGTCCGTCCCTCTGGACTTATCTCATGCTTTCGATAGATAATCTGGCATCCTGCCTTGCTCTCCAACCTTTCTGCCCATGGCATCCAATGCAAACTTCCTCCACTCATATCCAACGTGCAAATCTCAGCCTTTTATCTCCTCTCCCTGTTAAGACTGCAGTGCCCCCAAGGCAGTGTTCTAAGCCCCCATAAAATACCTAATTGTCATCAATGATCTGACTCTCTGGAAAATCCACTTTATCGACTTGCTGATGACTTCACCCTATGCCATGACATCCTTCAGACTGCAGCCTCTTCCCTCTCTTCAGACCCTGAAAAAAAATCACAAGATGGTGAAACACTTGGAACATGTATTTGAATCCTGACAAATCTCACACACTCTCACTATCTCTCTCTGAAAGGACTGTCTGACAAACCATCCCATATACTTTCTTAACAATGCTCTTGAAGAGGTTCAGCCACTCAACTTTTTGGGCCACACTATCAGCCACAATCTTTCTTGGGCAAACCACACTTCTAAGTTGGCCTCCAAAGCCAGTTTCTGATTGGGCATCCTCCATCAAGCAAAGTCCTTCCTTGGCACACCTAAACTCTTATCCACCTACAAGGCCGACATCCGCAGCTTGATAGAGTATCGCTCTCTCCTCTGCTCAACCTGACATCGTGGAAAGCAATGTCTTCAACAAGATCAATGGAATCTCCCACGATGAAACTGATTCGCTGGGACGATCACGTCACGTTGCGGCTGGGTCAGTGGTTTATCCGTCTTCCATTTTTTTTTTTTTTTTTTTGCATACAGGATCGAGGCTCGTGAAAGAGCTAACATTTATCACGCAAAAAAATCAAACAGACACACAAAGTATATAATAAGGGGAGCGGTCTCTCCCCCATTGCCTCATTTCTGGACTTGCACCCTCTGCCCTTTCCATACTCTGTCCTATTTTGCTTGCCCGTTCCCCCCACCCCTGCCCCCGTTAACTGCCTTATACCCCGATTTTTTAATACCATGAACAAACATTGGTACAACCCGGGTGGTGAAGGTTGTGGTCAAGTTTCATCGAAATAGTGTCTGTCGTTTCAGAGGAAAAAGCCAATTCCTATTTTGGGGGTGGGGGCGGGGGCAAACCTGGATGCACTTTTCCCCCTGGTACACCCCCCTTAAATCCTGATCTTTTTAAAGCCATGAACAAACTTTAGTTGCAACAAACCAAATATCATTTGTGCAAAGTTTGGTCAAAATCCCATTAGCATTTTCCGAGAAGTTGCAAGTGTTCACAGACTGACAGACGGACGACGCGCCATCCCATAAGCTCCCCGGAACTACGTTCCAGATGAGATTTTAAAAAATATATAAAAACGTACCTGATAGTATCCAGAAGAATGTCAATGAAAAATGTGTAGCTACTTGCTGGGACATTCCCTTTTGCCAAAAATACTTTGTTGTAACTGCCTTCCATGAGATACTGCCAAAAAAAGAAAATGAACACATCAAGTGATGGCAATCTTATTTGCAGTAAAGTAAAGAGTAAAGTCAATTTCAAAGGACATGAACTGGGTGGTGCCTCAAGTTTCTAAATGAAATGTTTGGTAAATGGGTTAAATTTAACATGATGAAAAGTTAAACTTGCAAGATAGCTTTTATATATCGCTTGTGCTTGGCAGCTTCACAGGTCCTGGCTGATCATCTTATTTTTGCTTCTCAATGACATGTACGCCGGTGGTGATGCCACTGTACATGACATTTTTTGCCTGATCGTGGTGCCGTGTACATGTTTGATGTGCCTCCTTCCATCATAGCATAACCACAACCAATTGGGAACATACGTGGCATCCTCGTTTTCCACCTACTTCCACTTTCGGAGAAATAACTCTTATGAATAGGATATTTTTGGTAAAAACAAGCATCAAGACCAGTGGTTCCAAATATTTTTGGGTGTGTGGACCCATTCAAACCCCCCAAAACATTCTTACCACCATGTACAACTATCATTGCAACATGTATCCACTTAATGAGGATGTCCCTTGAAGTCGAGATAGGAAAGTCTTCGCATAGTTGTACTCTGAGGTTTTCACAGGCTTCCTGATGACAGCTTGGAAGCTGCATTTTGAATGCGACAAGAAAGTTGCATAGATTTGTGATAGGGACACCCTTCTTGCTCTCCCCCTTCTTGCTCTCCCCCTCCTCACTTCCCCCTTTCTCCTCCCCCCTTCCTCAGACACTTACTGATGGTCTTACAGACTCCAAGGGGATCTGCAGACCACTGATCTAGGCTCATAGAAGAAGTGAACAAAAGGATTAACGAGTAGGTTGACCAATACCTCATTCTTCAGGGTGACGAGTCTGGGTTTGAACATTGATAGGTCACATTTAACTTTAACTGATATCCTGATGTGATGTCAGCCAGCAGATGACAACAAATCAGTGCAAGGCATCATTTGGATGGGAATGTAAAAGTAGACCGTCCCATTTGCATTAAGGTTGTGGATGTGAAAGATACCCAGGTATTTTTCGAAACAGAAAAAAGTCATTGTGTGCCCAGTGACAATCCATTGCTTGGGTCAGCTGTATAATTTGCTTTATCTACAGTAAGAGAGCATTGTTGTGTCGATTTGGCACAAAACAAATGTGATTGGCCAAATGGCATCCCACTGTGTCCAAGTTTTCTTCATGTTCAGGTGGAATGCATGCTCGGCAAAACTCCTTGCACAATTATTAGCGCACGTTTAAGAACATTATTTTTATTACCATATAGCTGTTAAAAAAAGAAGACGACATTTTTAGAGGCGTTTTCCTTGGCTACGGGGCACACCACCAGATGGGTCGCCACCCCAAAGAAGGATACTTGAATGGCTCATTCTTCCCAGTAAGCTGGTACTCATTTTGCTGACCTCTGCAAGATGATAACCAACCCACCTGGTGTTATGTAACAGCACGGCAAGGGCTTGAACACAGGACTCTACGATCTTAAGCCACCTTAACCAATAAGCCATCTTCAGCCTTAATAGCTGTCACACATAGTCAACGTTTCAATGTTTGGCCTGAACGGCATATAAATCAAAATGGTGGTGTGGGGAGTCAGCCGTCGACACTGTAATGACATCACAGACATAATCACATCACCCCTGTGATGTGACCAGATCCTTAGCTCTGATTGATGTACGTTTGTGAGGGTCATACCATTAGGAACTATACATACATACATACATACATACATACATACATACATACATACATACATACATACATACATACTGTTATGAATTTGGGTAGAGGAATATCTAGAGTCAGATAGATCTGTATAGGTAGGTATTCGACTGTCGCGATAGGGAATCTACCCTGTAATAAGTTCCATGTGTAGTCCAGTTTGTCGGGATAAGAGCATACCTGTGAACATACCAGGATGTTTGGGTGTTAAATAGTGTAAGGAATAAGATAACACCTCTTGTGTGTCAGACCTGGTAATCATTCCTTTGTCCCTCATGGCAATGCATGCACATATAAACGCTTAGATAGGCCCTTTAGTGCACACAGTAATTAATTCCCCTCCCTTACCACGACGACTTTGGAAGACAGGCAGGAAGCCAGACCGGGGCGCCGCCGCCGGCCACACCTCCGGCTGGCCGAGCAACCAGTCTCGTGGCAAGGCTGGGGGCCACGCCCAGGAGGACTGTTGATTGGGCAGGGGGAGGGGCGAGAACACCACAGTGCGGGAGGCACTCGGCCAATGACAGGGCACCAGCAAGCAGGGCATTGGAGGAGAGTCGACGAAGGTCATAAAAGGGCACTGCACGACATTTTTAGAGCTCTTGGGTTCTTCGCTGGTCTCTTGCGCTGCACGTCTCTCTCTTTCTCTTCTGGCCCTCTCTCCCTTTTGGCCCGCTCTTCTTCGCTGCTCTATTGGGGCTGCTCTTCTCTGCTTCACTCTTCGTTCTGAGTTTGTGCTCGTGTTCTTCGTGGTGCTTGGAGTGGTGCTCGGCCCTTCGCGGGGCTGTTGGTGCAGGGAGCGAGTGTTGGTGCTGAGCGGGCGGGACCTCGTGGTGTGCAGCGGAGCAAGTCGCATCGGGGCCTAGCGAGTCGCATCGGGGCCTAGCGAAGCGTGCAAGCGGACGAAGGGGGTTCTTCGCGCCTGAGCTTGGAGCCGTGTGGGGACAAGACGACGAACAGATAAGACCGCACACCACATGCACCAAACATAACGAACGTTTCTTTTCGTAATTCATTCCCTCGTCTCGTATCCGAAATCTGTCGTGTGGGGACGTCCCGATTAGGACATTTATTACCGGCGCGTGCTTTTCCTGTCCCACCATCCTTGTGAATAAACCCTTGTATTATTTTTCTATATATATATATCTGAAAGCAGTTTCCGTGTGGTTTATTTAACAGGTAAGACTGCAGGGCTCTTGCGCCGCCCCCCCCCCCCCCCCTCCATCCCGCGCACTTTTGTGTAGCTTTTTGTTTTTGGAGTCCGCCATTGAGTTTTCGCCTTGAGAGCTAAGGCCTTCGCAATCGGCTTCCGTGACCGTCTGATTTTAATCAAAGGCGGCCACACGACAATACATACATAAATACATACGGACAGACAAGCACTGTTCTAGACGGTTTTGCCCTACGGGCTACGACGTAAAAAAGGGACAATGGAACAAAATTAATGAGATTACAATGAAGAACTAGTTTTTGTCAATCTGTCAATCTGCGAAACTGTCAATCTGCGAAAGCGGTCAAATACAACGGTGGGTGAAATCAACAGGACATTGTTTGATGTATGCTAACCACCGTGAGCAGCAAGGAGAAGCTGACGTTTCAGGTGTCAACCCTTTGTCGGAGTAAAAAAAAAAAAGAAAAAAAAAAAGAAAAAAAAAGATGCAGGACACCCTTCCCACACCCCCCACCCAAAAACTAAATGTGATTAGTATGGTAAAATCATCAGTGTGATTAGTTTGGGAAAATCAGTCCGAAAGATCGTTCATCTTAATGAGACTGTACAGGTAGGATGACGGTCATTTTTGCTTACATAGTCAGCAACACTGAGGCAGGTGCCCCACACATTTGAACATTACAAACAGTGAACCCAGGTAAAAAATATTTTTTGCCTGAACCTGCCATGGCCTTCAATGAGCAAAAAATAACTTTGCCACACCATCACAATTTGATAGGGAATCAAATCGATAAAATATTAAAGAAGTTCATATTGGATACAATTCAATGCAATAATCAAATAAAATGACATTTTTTTGTCCCTTCCACTCCACATTTGCCCTTTCCTCCATTTCACTCTCCTCTTATGCAATTCCAACACTGCATTTTCTTTTTTCCTTCTCCCCTCCCAAAATAACCTACCCTTCCTTGACTCAATAACATCGCTTGTTTTTCCATTTCCCTCTCGACTAACACGCACACCCGATAATAACTCGATGGCATCCAATTCCGTGTTAACATTTTAGTGGTGCAACATCATTACTAAATGAAGGATTTTTACCTCCGCCACCAAAGGTGGATGGAGGTTATGTTTTCACCCGTCTGTCTGTTTGTTACTTGCCGGAATAGATTCCGGCAAGTATGTTGGTTGGCTTGTCTGTCTGTCTGTTTGTCTGTTTGTGCACAGTACGACGTCTACATTGTTGCACAAAGCATCGCCATACTTTACACACATATTTGCCTTGCCTTGGAATAGACTGTGCCCAATTTTTAACTCTCCAGGCCCAAGGTCAAGCTCAAGGTCACCCAAAACGTGAAAATCGTTTTTTGCTAACTAGCAACGGTACCCGCGATCACGGTCGTCTCTCCAACTCACAATCACACGAGATATGCGGAAAGGACGACCCAAAACCAATTATCTTCTTTTTTATTCGTATATGAACATCATTAAAAGTAAATAATGACTTCGGCCAAAGTTCAAACGATGTGGGTTTAATATCTACATGAGAGAATTCCACATAGCTATTTGGGCAGTGTATAAGCTAACACATTGCTGTCTCCATCGATCTTGCCAAGGCCGTAACACCTATCGGCTCAAAATCCTTTTAACTGTTGACTTGGTAGTTTTTACAATGAAGGAAACACGTATGGGGAGTACATACGACAAAGCGATTGTCAATGTGACAGCTCTGAGGCGTCTTTCGCTTCGCATCGCAGTGACAACGAGCACCAACATGGCGGCTGCAAGATTAAAATCTGGCTTCGAGCCCCCTCACCACCTAAAGTCTTTAACCAGACATATTAACACGCTCCTCCCCCTTCATTCCCGTTCTTCAAAGCAAAGCGGTAAAAATTGTTGCATCGCCATTATATATTACGAGCAACGGTACCCTCCCTAAGGGCGGGGCTTCAATTTGGAGGCGCAAATGAAAAGGCAAGGTACATTCCGGCAAGTCCTCGGTCTCTAATTTGTTTGTCCGTTTGGGAACAACATATCTCAAAAAGTTGTTGATGGATTTGGACGAAATTTGGCAGAGAGGTAGCATATGTAACAAGGAAGAAATGATTAGATTTTGGTGAACATCCGGATTCAGATACGGCTACAAATGATTCTTCATCATTGGGAAATAGGGCCAAAAATGATACATAGTGTGTGTGGACCCATTCCACACACATGATGTAAATAATCAAGGAAACATCAGACTAGATATCTCAAAAAGTTGTGGACAGATTTGGACGAAACTTTGTGGACCAGTTGGGTGTCTGACAAGGACAAATAGATTCGATTTTGGTCAAGATCTGAAAATTGATTCGGATATGAGAATTATTTAATTTTTTTAAGTGATTCTTCACCATTGAGTAATAGGGCTAAAACCAACATATAGCAGGATATCTCAAAAAGTTATGGACGGATTTAGACAAAACCTGGTGGACAGGTTGTGTGTGAGACAAGGACGAATCGATTCAATTTTGGTGAAGATACGGATCCAGCTAGTATAATTTTTTAAAGTGATTCTTCACCATTGGGAGATAGGGCCAAAAACGAATACATAGCAGGATATCTCAAAAAGTTGTGGATGGATATATTTTGATTAAACGTGATTCTGTATTGTGATTTTCTGGTCTACTCTAGGATACAAAACGTAAACTGTTCACCTGGCGGAGGTATGCTCTCTACTGAGTGCCGTTCTAGTTTTAAAGTGGTTACAGTATAAAAGTATGGGCCATCGGAAAATGTAAACTTGTTTTTGTTCAATGAGATGTTATGAATAACAAATCAGGTAGTTTTTAAAAGGCTGACTACTGTGTAGTAAGTCTTGCGTAGTACTGTGCAGTCAGTCTGAGGACTGACTACTGTGACGATGGTTTCCTCACAAGGAATCAAACGTAGTTGAGTAAATATTTATTTGAGTTGCAACCGCTCCAATTATCGTAATCAGGGGGCATTGGCCATCTGAGCTCAATGCATGTGTCTGTGAGCCCCACATCCAAGCATCGATTTTATTCCTAAGTGCCACAGAAACATTTACAAGTTTAAGGATATGAACCTAAACAACCAAAAATGTGTTCACTGGTCAATGTCCTCCCTAATGCCAAGCACTACACACTTTGACACTGCTAACCTGCTCCAGGGACACAGGATGTTTGATGTAGACGTTGTTTTGAAGATCCTTGACAGGAAGTCGTTCAAGCTCGGTGTGAAACTCAGCAACACGGTTTTGTGACAGCAAGCACAGCAAGTTCAAGCCCAACAGCTGGTACTTGCAAGCAGATTCTGGAATCTCAGTCCTGCAGATCATCCAGACAATAAGTACATGTAAACACCACAATTGCATTCACGAGCAAGTCCCAAATTTAAAAGCCAGGTTTACAAGAATTTTTATCTCTTCGGTTATTCAGCAACCTATGACATTTTGATTTTTTGTCAAACACTCAAGCGCAACAAATGGTTTGATCATCCGCGCTGCACTTCCAAAAATGCCTTTTGGCTCAAAGACTCTCACACCTCTGCTCTTTATCCAAAGCTTTTAATCATTGACATCCAGGGTTCATTCTGCTGCTGGTTGGACGACATGCATCACATGTACAAGTAGCGCAACAGCGTTATGCAACACATCTTCATATTCACCAGTTTCACGTTGGAAGCTGGTGTCCATCAAAGAAGTGTTATTGATCAGTCTTTTTTCCAAATCTGCATCAAGGATCTTATCCTATTAAACAACTCCTTGTACAAAGAGCTTTGCTGATGGTTTCATCCTAAACTGACCATATTAACAAGTTTCTCTCCACATTATCTGCGGGGTGAAAAGCCTAGTGAACAAGTTTGGATTTTTTTTTTTCCCCAACCAAAATAAGCCTTTTTTTTTTTTTTTTTACAAATTTCAACTAACTAGTAATAATAACCGCCACCATGGGGAGTGACATATGGTGTCAATACCCTCTTCCTTTCACGAGGTTCTTCTCCGATGGGTCCTCGAGGATGAGTCTCCTTTTTTAGTACACATTTTAGTACCTCCCCTCCCCACACTCTCCCCCAATGAGTTGGTATGGAGTTCCTTTTGGAACAGCACTTCCATGAGACTAGACTCTTGTATACTGAAAACAATCGGTGCAGATATTATCGTGCTTTCATTCTTTAATACACCAATAGATATTTTACCATCAACAAGCAGTTTATTGTTTTCACAAATCACAAAATTGCTCAAGGAGCATGGAGGAACTGCCATTCACTTTATTTGCTGTCCTGACTCTACAATTCTCCAGATTTGGTGTCAGTAAGGTTAATTTACTATATAATTTAGATACACGAGTGAGTAGTCATGGGTACAATAAGAGGAGTGCTTCCGGATTAAATTGCGAAATACAAAAATTGCGAGCAGAAAGTGCATCACACCGAAACAACCTTACATTAGGCCTTGTTCATCCTGCCCTCTCATAACTCCGCCCTTCCCGAGCCATTCCAGTCACGTGTGTTCCTCACAAAAACGTAATTAAAATTTTAATTATCCAGTTTACTAACCATCCCCAAGCTCATTGCCCAACTGCATATTCATTCGTCCCTTTATTCTCCCAAATGTGTAATAGTCTCCCTTTATCCGTTGTCTCATTTTCCCAACACTACCTCATGTGCTCACTTCTGCACATCCAAAATCTTTTCAACCCATTTTTTCCCATTCTGGTCCTCTTTGGGCCATTGTTATTAGTTTTTGTTTTATTCCTCCTTGTTTATTGAGTACCAGTTCACTGGTAATTCCCTGTGTGTTGCAAGAGGCGACCAACAAGGTTGGCGGCAGGAAGGGCATCCGGCCATAAAACATTGCTTCAAAAAAGGGGACCAAGGTGCCCAAAAAAAGGCCAACCCCTGCTCTGCAGGGAAAAATGGCCTCTAAAGGTGGTTGTTGTTTGTTGTTGTTTATGAAGGAATAATACCATCTCGGCCATCCCCATTGGTCGTTTGTAAACCCGCTGCTCTTTGTCGTTTAAATCGTCCATGAGACTAGACGCTTGTACAAACTAGAACGGCACTCTTCGATGTCGACTGATATGCCTCTGCCAACGTTATTACATGATTCTACATACTTGTACCAAGATTGATTTAATTCCATTCAGCTGTTTTCAAGTATCACAGTTTTACCTGACATGATCTCTGACCTTTGACACCAAAATCTAATCAATTCATCTTTTCATCATACTATGTACTTGTACCAGCTTTTGTCAAAATCACATCACTGGTTCACAAGTTAGCGCAAGGTAACATAATTTTTACCTAACGGGACCCTTGACCTTTGTTCCTTCCTTCCATGTACGTGCTGCTTCATCAGGATGAAGTTTATCGCAATGCGGTCGAAGTTCACAAGTTAACTCGGTAACGTAATTTTTACCTAACGGGACCTCTGGCCTATTGACCCCAAAATCTAATCAGTTAATCTTTACATCATTATACATATCTGTATCAAGTTTGACTTAGGTCCTTTTTAGCCATTCTCAAGTTATCGCAATAATGAAAACTTATCATGGACTCAGGAAGTAGCTTATTTTGGCTAGGTTGGAAACGTATCCGCGTCACATAAATCTGAAACGTGGTTGAAACGGTTTGGCCATAAAAGGTAAAACCACCTTTGCAGATTCATCAAACCCTGCAAAGCTCACTCTAATTACTGTCTCACAAAGTCTCACCTGTAATCAAAGTAGTAGCACTTCAACTGAGCAATGTAGCGCTCAAAGCAAGGAATGTCTTTCTTCTGTATGCTCCACTGTGCACCAATCTCAAGTATATCTCCTGCACCCACAGAGTAGCTTGTTTGAGCAATTCCAGAGAGAAGGTGATAATTAGCACTCACCTCATATCAGACGACTAAAAACAAGCAAACAAAAAAACCAAAAACACTGAGTGCCAAATACAGAGCTTACATCAAAATCTGGAGTACTTCCAATTTTTTTATGGATATCACCGCAGACAAGGCATACAGCCACTCTAGGTAAGGGGCGAAGAAAAAGTTAGAAAAATAGAAAGACAAAGCAAAACAATCAATAAATAAATAATAATAAAACACCCAAGACACAGGACAACACAGGTTGCAGAGGTCGGGTAAAATGTGATTAAAGCTCAAAGATGTAGGAAGTATGAATTGACATTCCTATTAAAGCCTTGTAGATCATAGGATAATGGGAAGCATGTTACAGGTAGGGAATTCCAGAGCGAGACAGTCAGAGGGATAAAACTATCTGCATAGCCTTTCGTTCTGCATCTTGGATCAGCTATAAAAGTACACAGAGTATACAGATTAAAGTAGTTCTAAGAACAATCTACATGACAGATTTGTGTGCAGACACATTATATATTGTTGTGGATATGAGGATTGTGTTTTTTTGTTGTGTTTTTTTAATTATTGCTTTATTCTGGACCCTCCTGCCTCCAGTCTGTGTATAAAGGTCAAAGGGCGTTCCCGTAGTCAATTCCATAAAAGCATACACGAAGGACACCATATATCCCTGTTCAATAGTTATATCCTTATTATGTGTATTAGTGTAAGGCTGTGTCTTCCATTAATTGAAATACTCCATTGCACCAAGTGAAATAAGAGTAGATCCCCTTTCATTCACATTCCCCTTCCAACAATTGCCAACTGTTCCCTCCGCGACTCCATTCGCCACGAGGTCGGCTTGGAGAAGAAGGGGGAGGAGCTGCCGACTCCTGGGCGTGCCCGCCCATCGTCATCAAGGGCGGAGCCAGAGGGCCGTGCCGACCAATCAGGGCCGAGGCGAGCCCACCGATGGGCGTGTCCTGGACACCAGCGGCTTGATCGCCTGAGGCGCTATATAGAGCACGCGCAAAAGCCTGGAAGTTGTAGTTGGACTAAGCAAGAGAAGTTGTTGTTGGACTAAGCAAGAGAGGAAGAGTTGGACTAAGAGTTGGACTAAGCAAGAGAGGAAGTTGTTGGACTGGGTTGGACTAAGAAAGAGAGAGGAGAGAAGGGGCGAAGCGAAGCAAAGAGAGAAAGAGTCCTGGAGTTTGTGAGAGAGGGAGAGAGAACCCGTCACGCCAGACCCCCCACCAGCAGCGTTGGCTCCACCAAGCAGCTCCGACCCGTTACCCCGCGCACACGACAGGATCGGTGGCATCGGCGGCCGTCGAGGTCCAGCCCGACGTCCCGTGCGGGATCAAGCTCCAGCCAGCTCCGTGCCTTCCTCCCCTTCCAGCCACCCACCTCCTTCCAGCCAATCCACTCTGCAATTCCCCGTGTGAGTCCGTCTTGTTTGTTCTGTCCTGGGTTAAGTAAGACTGCATAGATAAGCTAGCGATTTTCACTGTGTCTCTGATTTCTTCTGTAAATTATTTTATTATCCTTCCTTCTTCCTTGGTTTCTTTTGGTTGTAAATAGCAAATAAATTATATCCGTATTCCCTACTTCTGTCTTCTTCTTCTTCACATCCTTCGCTTTAGTCTTTTCCCCATTGAATATCTGTGGCGCGATTTTGACCAACGTTCAGGAATCGGGTTAGTCGGGGTAACTGTTCGGGTGCGGCAGCCATCCGCTCGGCAAACAACATCCTAGCCGTGTCCGTAACAATATAAATACATATACAAACATACATACATACATACATACATACGAGTATAGTGTCGTGGCCAAAAGTATTGGCACCCGAAGACTTTTTTCAAATAATGCACCATTTCTTCCATAAAATTGTTGAAATAAAAAAACATTTTGGTATCCACAGATGTATTTCTTTGGTTTGGAGTGGAACAAAAAAAAAAAAAGCTGAAAAAATTACTAAATCTTAACATATTCCACACAGAAATCCTAAAATGGCCAAGACAATATTATTGGCACCTTTTAGAAGTTGTTAGAAATAATTAGATTTCAAGCCGGTAATTCTCCTTTACTTTGGAAATGAACTCACCTGCGGTGAGTTGCAGGTGCCTGCAATACAAAAAAAAAAATCACTCCTTCAACCAGTTTGAATAGAGAAAAGGAGTCATTTTGCTGTTTTGTGTCACTGTGTGTACCGCAATAAGCAGGGAGAAAAGAAACAAAACCAGAGAATTGTCTGAGGAGGTCAGACACAGGATTGTAGCCAAGCATGGACAATCTCAAGGGTACAAGTCCATCCCCAGAGACCTTGATGTTCCTGTGTCCATCGTACGCAATATTATCAGGAAGTATAAGGCCCATGGCACTGTGGCCAACCTCCCTGGACGTGGCCACAAGAGAAAACTTGATCGAAGATTGCAGCGAAAGGATTGTTAAAATGGTGGAGAAAGCACCTCAATCAACTGCCAAACAGATTCAGGCTGACCTTCAGACACAAGGTATGACAGTTTCAACTCTTACCATCCATCGCCAACTCAATGAAAGGGGGTTCTATGGTCGGAGACCCAGGAAGACCCCACTGCTGAGAAAGAGACAGAAGAGTGCCTGACTGGAGTTTGCCAAAACACACATGAACAAGCCAAAATCCTTTTGGGAGAATGTCCTGTGGACAGATAAGACCGAATTTGAGCTTTTTAGTAAAGCACATAATCTCTATGTTTACAGAAAACAAAATGAAACCTTCAACGAAAAGAACACCTTCCCTACAGTCAAACATGGAGGAGGTTCAGTGATGTTTTGTGGTTGCTGTGCTGCCTCTGGCACAAAGTGCCTTGAATGTGTGCATGGCATCATGAAATCAGGAGATTACCAACGCATTTTGGAGCGCAATGTTCACCCAGTGTCAGAAATCTGGGTCTCGGTCGAAGGTCATGGGTCTTACAGCAGGATAATGACCCCAAACACACTTCGAAAAGCACCCAGGAATGGTTCAAGACAAAACGCTGGACTGTTCTGAAGTGGCCAGCAATGAGTCCAGATCTAAATCTCATTGAACACCTGTGGGGATATCTGAAAACAGCAGTTGCGAGAAAGCACCCTTCAAATCTGGGAGAACTGGAGCAGTTTCCACAAGAAGTGTGGGTCAAACTGCCAGGAGAGAGGTGTAGGAAGCTCATTCATGGCTATAGGAAGCGCTGGACTGTAGTTATTTTGTCCAAAGTCTGTGCTACCAAATATTAAGTCTTGGGTGTGGATAATTTTGTCAATGCCATTTCTTTTTGTTTTCTGATTTAAAAGGACATATTAAGTTCTGAATAAAAAAAAAAGGTTCTGTAATATTAACAGTGAAATAAAGAATTGTGGAGACTAAATACTTTTGTCAATTTCAATTTATTGTTAGAGAACATTGCGAGTTATTTTAAACTAGAACAATGCGACTGTCGTCAATATGCCTCCGCATAGTCCCACAACGGGTAGATGTCCTCGTTCACTGTCCAAAAACTCAACAAGTTTGATTTAAATCCCTTCAGCTGTTTTAAAGTATCACATTTTCACCAGCCATGACAGGTTTCACATCGATCGGTGAAGCAGTTTCAGAGAAGGGATGTTTTTTAAATATCGGCTTTCAAGCTAATATGGCTGCCACCCCACGTGACATATTACCTTAAAAAATGTACACTCTGCAGATGTATGGGTAGGGGATCACATAATTAGTAGGGGATTTAAAACAATAATTTGTGAAGTTTCATGTTGATTGGATAAGGCTCATTTTTCTATCCAAGATGGCTGCCAAACCACATGACCTATGACATCATATGTGACGGTGGTGTTAGATGATATTTGTAAAACTTCGCATCGATGGCGTAAGCGGTTTCAGAGATACAATTATTTAATATTTTCCTTCAATCCAATATCGCTGCAACACCATGTGACCAACGATGTTTTCATGATCATCTTTTAATCGCCATGCCCAGTCAATGTCACACGTAAAGTTCTGAGTCAATCGATTTGGTGGTTTGGGAGAAGATGTTTTTTAAGATTTTAGGTTATATCCAATATGTCTACCAAACCATGTGACCGATGATGTCATAAATTTAATATTTCAATAAAAATGGATCAAAGATCATGTGCATGCAATTTCTGACTTTTAGGATAAGGAATTTGATTAAAACATTTTTGGCTGGTACACCACTTCACCTATGATGTCATCATTATCATGCTTTTGTTCACAATTGGGAGTACTTGACAATGTGCCAAGTTTAAAATTTTTCCATTCAGCGGTTTCCGAGAAATATTTTTTTAATTACAAGGGTTTAATCCGAGATGGCTTCCATACCACGTGACCAATGACGTCACAATCATCAAAAACACATTCTGCGTGGGTGTCACTCCTACCCTGAAAGTTTCGTCTCAATCGGACATGTGGTTGCTGAGAAAAACGAGGTTTAGCCCATACAGATGGCCAACCTGAAAACATAATGCCTCCAGCCACTTTCGGGGGCGGAGGCATAGTGTCAAGAAGGAAGTGTCAAGTGTCAAGAAGGTGATTTTTGTGTTCTTGTGTTCACGTATAAAATTCAATTTAAAAATAATAAAGATTGCAGAAGTCGTATAAATAAATTTATTACTGATTCCACCGCCATTGACAGTGTCTATTACATCACCCTTTCTAGCACATTACATTAGTTCTTCATGCCCCTCGTTTGTGTCCTTCATGATGTCCTTTAAAACAATAAGTTTCCTGTTTGGTGGAATAGTTTACAGGAATGTGTACTCGCCTTTTGAGTCATCTAATGTGGGTTTGAATCACTTTTCCTTCCGTGTGCCGTGCATGGCTGCATGTTGCATCACTTACTGGGGGCACTGTGCCACAGATACAGGCCCTGCCGTAGACGAAGGCAATTTTTAATTTGTTCATGAAGCCAACAAGAGCTCGCGTGGTCATCATGAAGGACGCCATGTAAAACTTAACGTCCACCAAGTAAGGCCAGCAGACGGGACACCCGTTTAATGTGAACCCAGAGAACAGTATACACATTTATGAATAACCCTTCCTGCGAAATACGGGGATGAGAGTTTATAATTTCGTCGGAATTCGAAACAAGGTGAGACAGCTCAGAGGTGAGTGTGTACCTCAAGGCATTTCAATTCTCGACTTTGGTTTTTCACATACAGGGCGATGCTTCAGTCTGTGCATCGTCCATTGGATGGACCTAAAACTGGACGACTCATTTGCCAGCTCCGGCATTGGTCAACGTTACAAAATCCCATTGTGTCTTTTGCAAAGAGTCGCCATATCTCCAGCACCCTGAAAAAAAAAAAAAATTCCCACCACCTTCAGTCGAGTATCCTGTGACGGAGTGATGATCTGGCACAGCCTGCTTCTCACCTTGAAATGTTTCTCAACTCAAGCACTCCACCCAGCCTTCGCCAGCCCTCTCAAAGCTGGTAGGTTCACCCTGAATACAACTTACTTTCATCGACTTTGCCCACACACGTTTTTTGAAGATATGCTATTTTTACCTGCAACAGTTGCAGTTCTCTACAAGATATTGTTGTGGTTCTTGTTGGGGGTGGATTTTTTAAAATGTGTCCCCATTGGTTGGACAGCTGCCGGACCCCACCCACATTTGTCGCTTGACTCCACCCACCATGGCACCAAGCCAAAATAATAGAGCCACCATCTTGGTTTTCTGGTGGGCCAAAGACATCAGGCCTTTGGTGATCAGATTACACAGTGCCCAGATTTGTTGCGTCAGATTTCCATTGGCTTTGTTTGGGCCGAGTGTTATTCACGATAAAGGACTCCGAAAAAGCTAATCATATGTCGAATCCAAAAATTAATTATCAGCAAGGTTTAATCAAGATACGTCAAAGGTAGGCCCCTCCCTAAAAAAATAGCGTTACATAATATTTGAACGGCCCCATATTGGGGTTAAGCAATCCGTGACCGTGTGAATCAGCTCGTTCTGATATTACAATGGCGAGGCTGACATGGATAAGAGGTATCAAGTTAATTTTCTTAATAGCGCATTAAATGTGTGTTTCCCAATCGGTCCGTTACCGGATTTCGTCACAGATTGTGACCAAAGTGTGGTCATTCTTGTTTATTTAATTAATATCAAACAACTGAACACCAATCCAACCAAATTCAAATTTTCACCCAAAGTAATACACTACAACAGTTAGCCGGGTAGAGAGGCTTGGATTGCATTGCCCTTACGGAGGAGACACTTTCAAGGAATAGAGACACCAGCCTGGCTAGGAATAGCACACAGCCTTATCTGTCCCTGTGTACACGTCACATACTGGCTAGGAATATCACACAACCTTATCTGTCCCCGTGTACACGTCACATACTGGCTCGGAATAGCACACAGCTTTATCTGTCCCCGTGTACACATCACATACTGGATAGGAATAGCACACAGCCTTATCTGTCCCCGTGTACACGTCACATACTGGCTAGGAATAGCACACAGCCTTATCTGTCCCTATGTACACGTCACATACTGGCTAGGAATAGCACACAGCCTTATCTGTCCCCGTGTACACGTCACAAACTGGCTAGGAATAGCACACAACCTTATCTGTCCCCGTGTACACGTCACATACTGGCTCGGAATAGCACACAGCCTTATCTGTCCCCGCGTACACGTCACATACTGGCTAGGAATAGCACACAGCCTTATCTGTCCCAGTGTACACGTCACATACTGCCTAGGAATAGCACACAGCCTTATCTGTCCCCGTGTACACATCACATACTGGCTAGGAATAGCATACAGCCTCATCTATCCCCGTGTGCACGTCACATACTGGCTGTGAATAGCACACAGCCTTATCTGTCCCCGTGTACACGTCACGTACTGGCTGTGAATAGCACACAGCCTTATCTATCCCCGTGTGCACGTCACATACTGGCTGTGAATAGCACACAGCATTATATATCCCCGTGTACACGTCACATACTGGCTGTGAATAGCACACAGCCTTATCTGTCCCCGTGTGCACGTCACAAACTGGCTAGGAATAGCACACAGCCTTATCTGTCACCGTGTACACATCACATACTGGCTGTGAATAGCACACAGCCTTATCTATCCCCGTGTGCACGTCACATACTGGCTGTGAATAGCACACAGCATTATCTATCCCCGTGTACACGTCACATACTGACTAGGAATAGCACACAGCCTTATCTGTCCCCGTGTACACTGTACACGTCACATACTGCCTAGGAATAGCACACAGCCTTATCTGTCCCCGTGTACACATCACATACTGGCTAGGAATAGCACACAGCCTTATCTATCCCCGTGTGCACGTCACATACTGGCTGTGAATAGCACACAGCCTTATCTGTCCCCGTGTACACGTCACGTACTGGCTGTGAATAGCACACAGCCTTATCTATCCCCGTGTGCACGTCACATACTGGCTGTGAATAGCACACAGCATTATCTATCCCCGTGTACACGTCACATACTGGCTGTGAATAGCACACAGCCTTATCTGTCCCCATGTACACGTCACATACTGGCTAGGAATAGCACACAGCATTATCTATCCCCGTGTACATGTCACATACTGACTAGGAATAGCACACAGCCTTATCTGTCCCCGTGTACACGTCACATACTGGCTAGGAATAGCAAACAGCATTATCTGTCCCCGTGTACACGTCACATACTGGCTAGGAATAGCACACAGCATTATCTATCCCCGTGTACATGTCACATACTTGCTAGGAATAGCACACAGCCTTATCTATCCCCGTGTACACGTCACATACTGGCTGGGAATAGCACACAGCCTTATCTGTCCCCGTCTACATGTCACATACTGGCTAGGAATATCACACAGCCTTATCTGTCCCCATGTACACGTCACATACTGGCTAGGAATAGCACACAGCCTTATCTGTCCCCGTGTACACGTCACATACTGACTAGGAATAGCACACAGCCTTATCTGTCCCCGTGTACACGTCACATACTGGCTAGGAATAGCACACAGCCTTATCTGTCCCCGTGTACACGTCACATACTGGCTAGGAATAGCACACAGCCTTATCTGTCCCCGTGTACACGTCACATACTGGCTAGGAATAGCACACAGCCTTATCTGTCCCCGTGTACACGTCACATACTGGCTAGGAATAGCACACAGCATTATCTGTCCCCGTGTACACGTCACATACTGGCTAGGAATAGCACACAGCCTTATCTGTCCCCGTGTACACGTCACATACTGGCGAGGAATAGCACACAGCCTTATCAATATCTGTCCCCGTGTACACGTCACATACTGGCGAGGAATAGCACACAGCCTTATCCATCCCCGTGTGCACGTCACATACTGGCGAGGAATAGCACACAGCCTTATCCATCCCCGTGTACACGTCACATACTGGCTAGGATGAGCTGCTGCTCGGTAGTCGTGGATGCAGACGTCGGCAAGAAATTTAGGTCCAACAAGGCAAGCTGCAAAGACAGAAAAGGTCAGGACGTGGTGGCCCAACATGCAACAATTACCGGGCATCAAATTCGTGTATGAATTGAACACAACATACAGACAATAATAACGAATCATTGTTATTACTTATTAGATGAGACGGATCTCCCGCTCAGGAAACATATCCACGTCGTGCAGGTCGAAAGTTATGTTCACTTTCTAATGACCAATAGCCCCTGCACATGCAGACTGTATGGAATGGGTAGAGCAAGCAAGGCTCCCGATGTAAGGAAAACTACGCGCAAGCACACACAACCAGTGATTGTAATGAACACATTAATACAACATCTCAAGCCAAGCGCCTAATCCCCTGTCGCTGTAGTTCGCACAGTGAAGCAGTGACACAGCACTACCAAACCGAGACCCCACAGACTGGCGAAAGGTTCGAACCACACACGCGTGGACTCGCCTTGAGACGGTCCAACAACTCCTCGCACTTTGCCAGACTCGGGCTCTTCTTGCCCCACTCTCCCTTCAAAAGGTCGTACGTGCTCATCACCTCAACAATCTTACAATCGGCCATGCTTTCGCCTTCTGTCAATTCTTCAGAACTCTTTTTCTTTCAGATGTAACTGCGTTTCCTGCTTCTAAAAAATGCCTGAACTCCGAAGTAAAATAGAATCAAATACAATGAAAAGTTTGTAAGGGGAATTGACAACCTAGAAATATATTTTTGCAAATCAATCTGAAGTCACTACTACTAACTATAACGACATGATCCACTTCAACGATTAAATGAACTCGGCGAAGTGCTCTGTTCTTTATTTCAATAAACAAATAAATGTCAGATGGCATAATAAACGGAACATGCAGATCAGCGAAGAATATACAATAAAATATTTTTTCTGTAATAAATAAGTAATAACTTTTCAAATGTGCAATCTGTGAACCTAATCCCGAAACTAAAGGTACAGAAACATTCTGTAATTAGATGTACACACCCTGAGAGTGGTCCATTACCATTCAGCTTGCAGCAAACTCACCAAGCGACTTAAGCACTCATACAATCACTCCAACGAAACTTGATATTTAAAAAAACTGTCCTGTCCTGTCCCCTCGTCGTTGTTTTGATATTTTGACACCGGAACATTTTCCCCCTCCGCCGTGGTTGCCTGGTGCATGTTTTCCCCATCCGTCATTTCGCTGTGCGAACTGCGAGGTAATAAATGTGGCGGTGTATAAGCTATACATAGTTACATGGTGTATTACATGAGTTTATTTCCATCACGGCTGGTAAACCTTTTTAAAATTTAGATAAATGTAATAAATACAGTCGCATCAGGTTTAGGGGAGTATTTTAATGGTCTCAATGAGGAATGCATTATTTGGGTATCCATTGCATTGGATTGGCCGGTTGCTTTCATGGTCACTTCAGTCTTTACAAAATAAGGCACAATGGAGACAGACGTGCTGGATATGTTTTCTGCTCTCGGGTGAGTTAAATATAAAATAAAATAACCACCTTTAGAGGCCATTTTTCCCCGCAAAGCGGGGGTTGGCCTTTTTCGGGGACCGTGGTTGTTGTTGTTTTTTGGTCCCCTTATTTGAAGCAATGTTTGAGTTAAAGAAAGATAAAGATACTTTCAGCTCGAAATATACAATGTTCTACCTTTGGATCTCGTACTATTTATTCCAATTCAAGATTGCATAATCCCCCTTTGTAAGTGCATTGTATTAATGTATAGTGACGGTACCGTCCCGCTTCGTGATATGATATTCATATTGACTTGTGCTAACACGAGTTTTAACGGGTCAATGCTGCTCGTCCTCAAGGGACCAACACCGCACGAGGCCAATGCCGGTCGGCGCCCCCAACCCACGGAGCCTGTCCCCCATCACCCCTTACAGCATAATGCTTCAAATAAAGGTTGACTACGAAGTTTGGATGTTATCCATGTTTTGGATATTTACGAAGAATGATTATTTTCTCCCCTCTTGATAATTTAAAAAGCACCTTTTTTGATTTTTTTTTTTTTCAGATGTCGACTGCTTCAGGTGTGTCGTTCATGCAGTGCAGGTGGACTTCAGGTGTGAGGATGATGGTGATTTGTGAAGAACAGCATCGACCTGCCCAGCCGACCCGCTTTCAAATTACAATTGTTTTTTCAATTATCAAATTTAAATTCTTCATTTTTCACACAAACACAAAAAAACAAGGACAAAAATAAATGTCACAAACAAAATCTCAGTGTTCTTTTTGTTTTCATTGATTTCTGAATGTTAAACCACAAAGTTATGAAGCAAAAAACGTTATGTAAATGTCCCTGCAGTGGCGAAATAAAACGTTGCTGCAAAGTTATAATAACGTAAACGCAACGTTATGATAAAACGTTGTGGAAACGTCAGCAAAAGAGGCCCGTGTCCGCCGCCCGGAGGGCCTGCACCGAGGTGTCGGTGGTCTGGTCGGCCGCCATGAGGATGAGCGCGAAGTCCACGCCGAGGTGGACCGCGTTCGCGCTGGCCCGAGAAAGACAGTCGGCCACGGCGTTGTCTTTGCCGGCGACGTGCCGGATGTCCGTGGTGAATTCCGACACGGCGGAGAGGTGGCGCTGCTGGCGGGCCGACCACGGCTCCGTGACTTTGGCCATTGCGTAGACCAACGGCTTGTGGTCGACGAAAGCCGTGAACGGGCGGCCCTCCAGGAGGTGTCGGAAATGGCGAACGGCCAGGAATAGACCGAGCAGCTCGCGGTCGAACGTGCTGTATTTTAACTCGTTCGGCCGGAGTTGCCGGCTGAAAAAAGCGAGTGGCTGCCAAACCCCGTCCATCCATTGTTCATGGACGGCGCCCACCGCGTAGTTGGAGGCGTCCGTAGTGAGGGCGATGGGCGCGTTGAGCACCGGGTGAGCCAGCAGCGTTGCGTCGGCGAGGGCCCGTTTTGCGCTCGCGAAGGCTGCGTCCATGGCCGTGGACCAAACGATGTCATGCTTGGCCGGCTTGCCCCGGAGGGCCTCATAAAGGGACCGCATGAGCTGAGCAGCGCGGGGCACGAATCGGTGATAAAAATTCACCATGCCGAGGAACTCTTGTAGCACCTTGATGGAACGGGGACGCGGGAACGTGGTGATGGCCTCGACCTTGGTCGGCAGCGGCACGGCCCCGGTCTTGGTGATGCGGTGGCCCAAAAAGGCAACGGTCGTCGTGCCAAAGTGGCATTTGGCCGGGTTGACAATTAAGCCGTGCTTGCTGAGTCGACCGAACAGTGTTCGGAGGTGGAGGAGGTGCTCGGCGCGGGACGTGCTGGCGACGAGGATGTCGTCCAGATAGACGAAAAGAAATGGCAGGTCGCGCAGTATGCCGTCCATTAAGCGCTGGAACGCCTGGGCCGCGTTCATGAGGCCAAACGGCATCCTCAAAAATTCGAACAGGCCGAACGGCGTGATGACGGCCATCTTCGGGACGTCGGCCGCCCGGACAGGTACCTGGTGGTATCCCCGTATCAGGTCAATTTTGGAAAATATGACCCGTTCCGCCAAACGGGCGGAAAAGTCCTGGATGTGCGGGATCGGGTACCTGTCGGGGGTGGTAGCGTCGTTGAGGCGGCGGTAGTCGCCACACGGGCGCCATCCGCCCCCCGGCTTTGGCACGATGTGCAGTGGTGAGGCCCACGCGCTATTGGAGCGCCGCACGATGCCGAGGTGCTCCAACGCGTCGAACTCGGCCTTTGCCACGGCGAGCTTGGCCGGGTCGAGGCGGCGGGCCCTGGCGTAGACCGGCGGGCCCGTAGTGGGTATGTGGTGCTCGATCCCATGCCGCACTGCGACGGCCGAAAACGTCGGCCGCGTGAGGGCCGGGAATTCCGCGAGCAGGCGAGCGAACTCGTTCGCCGTCGGGAGGGCGCACGCCAGTTCGGTCGGCGCGGAGCTGCTCATCGTGCACGCCAGGGAGCTGACGGTCTCGGCGTTGACAAGGCGACGTCGTTTGACGTCGACCAGCAGCCCGTGCGCGCAGAGGACGTCGGCGCCCAGCAAAGCCATGGGGACGCAGGCGGTCACAAAGGTCCACTGAAAGCGCTGGCTGCCGAAGCAGAGGGTGACGTCGCGCGGGCCAAAAGTGCGTATGGCCGAGCCATTAGCAGCGACCAAAGAGGGGCCACAAACGGCATCCCGCCTGTCCTGCTCGGAGGCGGGTATGACGCTCAGTTGGGCGCCGGTGTCACAAAGGAAACGCCGCCCGGACGCTTTGTCCCGAATAAAAAGCAAGTTGCCCGAGTGGCCGGCGCTCATGGCTGGGAATGAACGCCGGCCCGGCCGTTTCCCGACTTGCCGAAAGTGCACGGGGGTCGGCACGTCCGAGCCTTGTGTCCGAACCTGGCGTGGTAATAACACCACGCCCGGTCAGGTGGAGGCCTCGGCCGTCGTGTCGGAAGCGGTCGGCGCGGCGTGTCGGCCGCCAGTTGCACCGGCAGTTCGGCCTCCAACCGCGCAGGGTGCTCGGGCGTCGCCTCGGACGGCGGCAGGCTCCAGGTAGCCGCGCCGATGTGTTGGCCCGCCGAGGAGATCTTATCGGCTTCCCTGGCGAGGGCGTGGGGATCGGTGATCGACGTGCCAGCCAGGGCGAGGCGTACCGGGTGAGGCAGCTGGCGAAGGAACAGCTCGCGGAACAGAAAATCCGGAGAGTGCTCACCAAGCAACGAGAGCATATAGTCCATGCGCTCGGACGGGCGCGGGTCGCCGAGCTCGGGCAGGTCGAGCAGGCGCCGTGCGCGTGCCGCCGGTGAGAGGGCGAAAGCGTCGAGGAGGAGCGTCTTCAGCGCGTCATACTTGTCAGCAGCCGGCGCGTGCTCGAGGAGGCTCAGGGCGCGGGCCGCGGTAGCGGAACCGAGCACTGCCACGACGTGGTGGAAGCGGGTGTCGTCCGCGGTGATGCCTCGCAGGGCGAACTGGGAGTCCGCCTGGGCGAACCAAACAGCCGCGTGAGCCTCCCAGAAGGTAGGCAGTTTAAGAGTCACTGCCGTGTCCATGTCGGTAGGTCACCAGTGAAGGAGCTGCGCTCCAACGCGAGTCGAAATAATTGACGCGACCAAAGACGGAATTCGTCCGAGTTGCTTTATTGAAACAAAACAGCTCAGGTATTCTGACAAGCCCGTTTATCGGGCAGCAATATATATACACATTTATGCCGGGGCGTTTGCCTGGGAAAACCGAGACCGGGCATGCCCGGGTGTCAAGGGCGAGTCCTGGAAAGGCGAGTCTGGACATGCCCGGGCGTCCTGGACGCGGCCTGGCAAGTCGAGGCTGGGCGTGCCCGAGCGCTCCGGGCGAGCCCTGGAAAGGCGAGAGCGGGCATGCCCGGACGCTCTGGGCGAGCCCTGGAAAGGCGAGTCTGGACATGCCCGGGCGGCCTGGCAAGTCGAGGCTGGGCGTGCCCGGGCGCTCTGGGCGAGCCCTGGAAAGGCGAGAGCGGGCATGCCCGGGAAAGACGAGACCGGGCGTGCCCGGGAGGTTCGGGCTAGAGTCCCTGTATATAGGGAGTTGTGTCAACTCAAATTTGGACGCCATTTTGTGTCTAAGTGTGTCGGATTAGATATACATGTACATTCGTGATATGGGGTGATATATTCTAAACCTGCTAAAAAAAAATTTACTACACATATTTAGTCTTATTATTACATACAGGTGATATTTGTTTTGTCAAAAACTCAGCTATTGCCGTGAAAAAGAGCTGTGTGGTCATATTAAAAGTGGTATGGCAATGCATATTACAAGCCAACACTGCATATAAGAGCTAACATTATAAGTAAGACAAACCAATGCTGTCGTTCTCTGAATTTTAATAACTTTTAGAAAGGAGTGTGGGCATATCCAATATTTTCTAAAGGGTGCCGAGAGCAATTCCGGTGTAGGACTTCCAGCCGACATATAGTCTAACACACTTAAAACAAATTCTGTACGTGGTATTGCCATATTTCTATAGTGTACAACTTTAGTTTTATCGACATTTATATTCAATTTCCATTGTAATGATTTAACAAGCTGCAAGGCAGCTTCTGTCTCTGACATAAGGAAAACGTCATCGGCATCTAGTAAGATTGAAACGTTCATTTATTACTACACCCTTGCCCAGAACTCTGATGGATATTGCCTGATCGATTAATATGTTTCATAGCTGGCGACTTAATTAACACTTAATTTTCGACTGCGCCAAGCCGTAATTAAACAGAGAAAAAACTTTAAAAAATACCTGCAGTGTGCACGGTTCGTCTAGTCGAACAGATATGGAAAAGCACAGATACGACGTCGTATTCACCATAACTTGTTTAATTTCACCAGGAACACGATGAGGCCAACACAGTAAACATTCAGTACAAAACTTGGTTCATACATTCAGTACAGAACATGATTCATACATTCAGACCGTAAGAAAACTCTGCCCGTAATACAACACTCTGACCAGACCAACACTTCATCCCACTACGTTCACTCCTCACAAGTGAGACACCATCACTACTCCGTTCACTCCTCACAAGTGAAACTTACGGCAACGGTAAGGTTAGTTAGTGACAATGACACCTGTAGTGGGGACGCAGGTAGATTAGTTGGATGATAATGACGAGGGAGCGCAATAGTTTAAAGGGAAGACGGGGAGCACTAAGTTAGCAGGGCAACAGGTAGTTTAGATGATGTCGTGTGAGTGTTGGAGGTGTATTTAGGAGTGTATTGTGAAAAGTGGATGGAGACCAGGTGTGATTGCACAGGTGTGCAACTGAACAGGTGTATGGAGCAGTGTATGAGTGAGTGATGGTGATAAGTGATGTATTGACCGAATGGTCCAGGAAGGAAGGAAGGTGCAGGTGGCACCAGGTGAGATTGCACAGGTGTGCAACTGCAGGTGAATGGAGAATGGTTGTATGGAATAAATGGTCTGGAATATATGGAGGATTGGAATGGATGGTCGTGGAGTGAGTATGGTGGAAACTATGGAGTGGAGTGGATGGTGCGAAGGTGTGAATGGGGGGAAGGATGGACCCCGATCACGAATAGCCGGGGCAGGTAGTGTCAGTGTTAGGTAGAGTGTATAGGTAAATTGTGGTTGGATATTGGCATCTGTGGTGCGGGTGGAAGAATGGTGATTGGATGGGTGCATTAGTGTTGTGGAAATGGCTGGGCGTGTGGCCTGTTAGTGTGTGTAGTTGGTTTGGGCACTCCACCACTGTGAGGATGTCGGCCAGGTGAGGCCGCAGGTGGGCTCTGGGAGCCAGTAGTTGTTGTGGATGGGGCCCGAGGATCCGGAGGACGGACCCGGGTAGCCCAGTGCCAGAGGGCACCGAGGGGTGACAGAGCCAGGAGGGGCCTTCCCCAGTAGATAGGTTAGGGTGAGGAGCTAGGTAAGCTCGGGTGGCAACTGCAGTGGTGGAGGTGTGCAGGTGGGTAGACCTGCTGGGAGAGCTACACGGCCCAGTCCTGAAATTGTGCAAGGGCACCGGGAGTTGAATTGGGGGAGTGAGACCCCAAATTGAGAAGCACCACAGTTTGGTCAATGGGAATTGGTTTTTAGAACCCATAGTGTAAGTGGCCAATGGATTGGCAGGGAGAGACCCCGGGTAGTGTAAAGTGTGTTAAAGTCATTTAGAGGATAGTTAGGATGGAGATCTCCTTGCACCATCTACATCCACTCACCTGAGGTGACGTAACTCCACACCATGCCATGTTTTATTATTTTTATGATGCAAATGTTTGGAATGTGAGACGCATCATGACGTGGGTGTGACATTGTGCTTTGTTGTTCCATCCCTTCCTCCTTATGAGGATTGATGATGAATTGGTGATGGCAAATTGTGAAGTAGAGGGATTGTGAAGACGAATTTGGTATAAGGGAAATATGGGGAAGACGTGACAGTAGTGATGAATTTGTAAATGTGTAGATTTTTGTAAATATGGGGTAAGGGCAAGGGTAGGGTAGGTGACAGGGGGGGTGACGTACGGTAGGGACGAGTTTTCTCACTTCGCTCTCCGTACGCACTTCGCCTTGCATTGCCTTGTTTGATGTGTACCCTTGTGACCTTACCCCTCGCTCATCTGTCTTCCCCCCTTTTGTCTCCCACATGACCTGTGCGCCATTGGGCGCCAAGGGGAGCGTGCGTGAGTCCGCCATTGTGCGCCCGGAACTCCCAGAACCAGCTGTCTGCATCGATGCACCACATTATGGACCACATGTCTGTGGCCGAGCACCACTTATGGACCCCATGGGTTGGGGCGTGGCCCCTCTGCTGGAACCGGCCATGAGGGCCCGAAAGCTTGCTGGCGGACCTTGGCCACAGGGCACCGATGCCCCACAGGTGAACCACACTAGTCGGCCCTGTGGGCCATAAATAAAATAAATAAACATGGACACGTTTGGGCAAGTTTATTGCAAATAGGCCGCCAGTAAGAAAATGAAAGAAAGACAACATCTGGAAGAAATAATAATAGCCAGCAGAGGGAGCCGAAGAGCAAGAGACCACCTGCAGGGTTAGGGGTTGTTTGGTTATTTTTATTCATTGAACAATGATGACTGTGCACCGATTGGTGCTTGAGGGTGTGTTGGTGCGTTTTGGGTGCTTTCATGGTGCATTGATGCAGAGCAGACTGTCTCCCCCCCAGAAAGAACAATCACAGGTCCTGGCTTACGTTTTGTAAATAAAATAGCATCAATTGTAAATAATGCTCCCCACCTTCAGTGTGTAGTTTGAAGACCATTCCGCAATTCGGTTAGCTGTGGGCGTGAGTCTGTTAGGCAGGGTGCAATGGAGCAGCGGGACATATTTATTTATGTTTTAAAACTGTCACACTCAGGGTCAGGTTAAAAGTAGAGGGAACTACACCTACGTGTCACACTAAATAAAAGTTGTAGGCCCGGGTCATGCCTAAGAGGAGGAGGGTGCAGTGTTGCGGATATGAGGACTGTAATTTTTTGATTGTGTGTATTATTATTATTGTTTGATTCTGGCCCCTCCTGCCTCCAGTGTTGTGTAAAGGTTAAAAGGGCGTCCCGGTAGTTAATTCCATAAAGCACACATTGAAGGACACGATAAAACCCTTGTTCAGTAGCTTATATCTTTATTATGTGTTTTAGGGTAAGGCCTTGTCTTCCATTAACATGATACTCCATTGCACCAAGTGAAAAAGATAGATTCCCTTCATTCCCATTCCCAAAAACCTCCATTTCCCCTTTTGTCAATTGCCATTCACATTGCCAACCAACAATTGCCGCCATTGGCCACGAGGCAGGGTTGGGGAAGAAAGGCGTGCCCGCCCGTCGTCATCAAGGGCGGAGCCAGAGGGTCGCGCGACCAACCAGGGCCGAGGTGAGCACACCGATGGGTGTGTCCTGAAGGCCAGCGGCTTAATCGCCGGAGGCGATATAAAAGCGCGCGCGCAAGAGTGACCAGGGCTGAGCTGCGTGGTGAGGTGCAAAGAGAGAGCTGCAAAGAGAGCTGGGTTGTAAGGTCCAGAGCTGAGCTGCGTGGTGAGGTGCAAAGAAAAGAGCTGGGTCGTCAGAGGAGAGCTGAGTTGAAAGGGCTGAGCTGAGCTGCGTGGTGAGGTGCAAAGAGAGCTGGGTTGTAAGGTCCAGAGCTGAGCTGCGTGGTGAGGTGCAAAGAAAAGAGCTGGGTCGTCAGAGGAGAGCTGAGTTGAAAGGGTGCAAGGCAGAGCTGAGTTGAAAGGGTCCAAGGCAGAGCTGAGTTGAAAGGGTCCAAGGCAGAGCTGGGTTGTGAGGTCCAAGAGAAGAGATCATCCAGGGAAGCACAAAGCCTGCTATTCGTCGCCTTGCTCGCCAGCAGCAGCGTCCACAGCAGCAACAACACTCGACAGCCGCTTGGGGCCTGGACGGCGGTTTTGAGCAGGGCCGCGAAGGAACAGCGGCTGCCCAAAGCGCCGATCGTGCTGCCGGACCCATTGGACTTTCCTCTCCTTCCAGCCATTCCTGTCTACAAGTTCCCCATTCGTGTACGTGAGTTTGTTCTGTTTGTTCTGTCCTGGGTATTCAATTAAGTCTGTATAAGCTAGTATTTTCACTGTGTCTCTAAAAAGCTTCTGTATATTATTTTATTATCTTTCCTTCTCCTTGGTTTCTTTGAGCCTGTAAATAGTAATAAATAGTAATCGTATTTCAAACCTTTTTTTTGCCTTCGTCTTCCTCTTCTTCACATCCGTGTCGTCTTTGTCTTTTCCCTCATTGAATAGCGGTGGCGCGATACGGCCAACGTTCGAGTGAATCGGGTGAATCGGGGAAATCGGGGAAACTGTTAGGTCGCGGTGCCTCCGCTCGGCAAACATACCATCCTTAACCGCGGACCGTAACAATATATATATATATATATATATATATATATATATATATATATATATATATATATATATATATATATATATATATATATATATATATATATATATATATATATATATATATATATATGCGCGGGGGACAAAAGAAAGAAGAAGAGGAAGCTGAAGAACTTACCTGTGTGATCCCACCAGGGCAGTCTTCAAATCTGCGGAAAGTAACACACAAAAACGGGTTTTAAAAAAATGTACAGGGAAAATAATGAAAGGATTTATTACAACGGATGCCGGAACAAGAAAAGCACGACGATAATAAATAATGTTCCTATATGGAGCGCTCCCGCACAAGACATAAACACAGACAAAGGGAAGATAAATAAAAAATAACCGTGTGTGTGTGTGTGTGTTTGTGTGTGTGTGTGTGTGTGTGTGTGTGTGTGTGTGTGTGTGTGTGTGTGTGTGTGCACTTAGCTCAACCAGCTCGGGGTCTCGTCGGGGTTCGTCAAACTCGAGCGCGCAGTCTGGACTGCGGCTCTGGTGTTGTTCCCAGCGGCTCTGGTGTTGGCGGGAACCGTCCGGTCGTTGGCCGCTAAACAGGCCTCGAGCGTGCAGGCCCAAGCATTTGTCCACGCGTCGTTTCTGCCTGGTAAACTGCAGCTCTCTCCTCGTGTCAGTCGAACAGGGGAACGAGGAAACTATGCTGGTGTCAGCAAGGGTGTCGAGGGCCAGGGGTGAGCGAGAGGCAAGGAAGGGCAATAAGCAAGGGTCCAGGGTCAGCGAGCAAGGCGGAGGGCAAGAAGACGAGTCCAGCGCAAGGAGAGAAAAAATGTCCGTCCTCGAGCGCTTTTAACGTCACCGGCGCTTCTCCTCCAATCAGCGCACCGCTTCTTGCTCGCCTCCCTGGTCTTCGCCAATCGGTCCTCTGCTTCCTTCTCGGCCTTCCTTCCACCAATCCGCGGGAAGCTTCTTGCCCCGCCCCTGGCCAATCACGATTCCTTCCTTACTCCGTCCTTCCCATTGGTCAACTCCCGCCCAATAGCGAGTGCTTCTTGCTCCTCCCTCCATCAATTGGCGGGCTTCATCCTGCCTTGTCTCCCTATTGGTGGTGTCTTGTCCAATCGCTGCCCCTCTGGGCATATCTCTTGCCTGCTTGCTCGATGTTGCCACACAAGCTGGTGATGTAGCTGGTGATGTCGAACTGACTTGTTGGGTGGTTTTATTGCAGGGGGGGGGGGGGGGTATTTAATCAGTGTACTCGGGCCATTCTACCAGTATCTGTCTAGTGCAGTGCCATAAGGGACAACGGAATGATCACAAGGTCTTTACGAACCGGGGAATTAACATGATCTCTACGATAATTAGCACAAGGGTCATCCTTGTATGACCATGGAGATACACTTACCCGACAATCGGCTGAACAGGTCCCTGACTTGTGTACATCGAAGTGGTTCTTTCTACCCACGATCATCGGAGCACCTACCTGTGCAGATCTACCTGAATCTCTATATCACTATCCCAAAATTCATAACAATAAAAATACCCACACTCACACACCCATACATATATACATGCCCACACACACACACACACACACACACACACACACACACACACACACACACACACACACACACACACACACACACACACACACACATATATATATATTGTTACTGATCGCGGTTTAGATGGTATGATGGGCCGAGCGGATGGTCCAACCGCGACCGAACAGTTACTCCCCGATTAGAACCCGATTCCACCCGACGTTGACCAGATCGCACCGCGGCTGCTCAATGAGGGAAAAGACTAAAACGACGAATGCAAAGAGGAAAACGAAGGCAAAGAAAGGTTTGGAAATACTACTGAATTTATTGACTATTTACACACATAAGCAAAAAGAAAGCAGTCACGTTTATTTACAAGCACATAAGACGCAGGTGACACAGTGAAAATACTAGCTTATACAGACTTAATTAACCCAGGACAGAACAAACAGAACAAACTCACGTACACAAGAAGGATGGAATGGCAGGAGGTGGATGGCTGGAGGGAGAGGGAGGTCCAAGGGGGGTCCTGCAGCACAACCGGCGCGTTTAGCAGCCGCCGTTCAGGCCCCACGCTGCTGTTGTGGCTGCTGTGGACGTCGCGTGCTTTGCCAGGCCTCGTCTGACGCGTCTGGTCCAAACCCTCCACTCGTTCTTGGTCCACTCACTCTTTACCACCGACTCCTCACCGCAACCAATGCAACCAACTGACCACTGACTCCACTGACTGACTCCTCACCACTCTTTTTCTTGCTTCTTGCGTGCGCCTTTTATAGCGCCTCCGGCGATTAAGCCGCCGGCCTTTTGGACACGCCCATCGGGGTCCTCACCTCGGCCCTGGTTGGTCGCGCGACCCTCTGGCTCCGCCCTTGATGACGACGGGCGGGCACGCCTTTCTTCTCCGATTCGAGCACATGTTCAATGGCGGTTATTGGAGGGGAGGTAATTGAGAATCGAGGCTTGGCAATCACCAGAGGGGATGTAAAAGGGAATGGAGATTTTGGGGATGGAATGAAAGGGGATCTATCTCTTTCACTGGTGCAATGGAGTACTTCAATTAATGGGAGACACAGCCTTACCCTAAAACACAGAATAAGAGATAACTATCAAACAGGGTATTCTATTCTTTGGCTGACGTGTCTGCTTGTGGACTAATTATGGGATGCCCTTTCACCTTTACACAGCTCCGGAGGTAGGGGGGCGCAGAATAAACAATAATAATAATAATACAGCACACAATCAAAAAATATACAGTCCTCATCTCCGCAACACTGCACCCTCCTCCTCTTAGGCACTTCCCGGGCCTACAACTTTTATTTAGTGTGACACGTAGGTGTAGTTCCCTCTACTTTTAACCTGACCCTGAGTGCGACAGTTTTAAAACATAAATAAATGTGTCCCGCTGCTCCATTGCACCCTGCCTAACAGACTTACGCCCACAGTTAACCGAATTGCGGAATGGTCTTCAAACTACACACTGACGGTGGGAAGCATTATTTACACTGACGCTATTTTTATTTACAAAACTAACCCAGGACCTGTAATTGTTCTTTCTGGGGGGGAGACAGTCTGCTCTGCATCAATGCACCATGAAAGCACCCAAAAACGCACCAATATACACCCAAGCACCAATCGGTGCAGTCACCACTGTTCATCAATAAATAAATCCAACAAACCCAAACCCTGCAGGTGATCTCTTGCTCTTCGGCTCCCTCTGCTGGTTATCATTATTTGGTCTTCCAGATGTTGTCATTCTTTCATTTTCTTACTGGCGGCCTATTTGCAATAAAGTGTGCCCAATGTGTCCTTTTTATTTTCTTTATTTATGGCCCACAGGGCCGACTACATGTGGTTCACCTGTGGGGCATCGGTGCCCTGTGGCCAAGGTCCGCCAGCAAGATTTCGGGCCCTCATGGCCGGTTCCAGCAGAGGGGCCATGCCCCAACCCATGGGGTCCATAAGTGGTGCTCGGCCACAGGCATGTGGTCCATAATGTGGTGCATCGATGCAGACAGCTGGTTCTGAGAGTTCCGGGCGCACAATGGAGGACTCACGCACGCTCCCCTCGGCACCCAATGGCGCACAGGTCATGTGGGAGACAAAAGGGGAAAGACAAATGAGCGAGGGGTAAGGTCACAAGGGTACACATCAATAAGGCAATGCAAGGCGAAATGCGTACGGAGGGCGAAGTGAGAAAGCTCGTCCCTACCGTACGTCACCCCCCTGTCACCTACACTACCCTTGCCCTTACCCCATATTTACAAAATCTACCCATTACAAATTCGTCACTACTGTCACGTCTTCCCCATATTTCCTCTATACCAAATTCGTCACAACAATCCCTCTAACCAAATTTGCCATCACCCAATTCGTCATCAATCCTCATAAGGAGGAAGAGATGGAACAACAAAGCACAATGTCACACCCACGTCATGATGCGTCTCATAATCCAAACATTTGCATCATAAAAAATAATCAAAACATGGCATGGTGTGGAGTACCTGTCACCTCAGGTGAGTGGATGCGGATGGTGCGAGGAGACTTCATCCTAACTACTTTCTAAGTGACATTAACACACTTTACACTACCCGGGTCTTTCCCCGCCAATCCATTGGCCAACTTACACTATGGGTTCTAAAAACCAATTCCCATTGACCAAACTGTGGTGCTTCTCAATTTGGGGTCTCACTCCCCCGATTCATCTCCCGGTGCCCTTGCACAATTTCTGGGCTGCGACGTGTAGCTCTCCCAGCAGGTCTACCCACCTGCACACCTCCACCACTGCAGTTGCCACCCAAGCTTACCTAGCTCCTCACCCTAACCTAACTAACTGGGGAAGGCCCTCTCTTGGCTCTGTCACCCCTTGGTGCCCTCTGGCACTGGGCTACCCGGGTCCGTCCTCCGGATCCTCGGGCCCCATCCACAACTACCGGCTCCCAAAGCCCACCTGCGGCCTCACCTGGCCGACATCCTCACAGTGGTGGAGTGCCCAACCAACTACACACACTAACAGGCTACACGCCCAGCCATTTCCACAACACTAATGCACCCATCCAAAGACCATTCTTTCACCCGCACCACAGATGCCAATATCCAACCACAATTTACCTGTACCCTCTACCTAACACTTACACTACCCGCCCCGGGTATCCGTGATGGGGGTCCACTCTTCCCCCATTCACACCTTCGCACCATCCACTCCACTCCACAATTTCCACCATACTCACTCCACGACCATCCATTCCAATACTCCATTTATTCCACACTACCATTTATTCCACACAGCCACATACACCTGTTGTCGCACACCTGTGCAATCACCTGGTGCCACCTGCACCCTCCTCCTCTTCCTGGACCATTTGGTCAACACAACACGCAATCACCACTACTCCCTCATACACTGCTCCATTCACCTGTTCAGTTGCACACCTGTGCAATCACACCTGTTCAATCCTCACACACACGGCATCATCTCAGCTAACTACTCCCCTCTGAAACTTGCGCTTCCCAGTCGTCCCTTTAAACTATTGCGCTCCCATGTCATTATCATCCACACTAAACTGCCTGCGTCCCCACTACAGGTATCAGTCACTAACTAAACTTAACGTTACCTAATGTCATCTTCGCTAGATCCCTACACACGATATATCCTAACCCACCCGGGCTAGTTTTCACTGCCATCAACCCCATAAGCTAGTGCATTTGCCCCACCATCTGTGAGGGATGGTGGATTTGCCATCCCACCACATCGGGGAGGTCCTACTATCAATTTCGCTCGTCCAAATCAAACCAATTCAAAAATTTGCCATTTACTGCCAATTCTACCCACTATTATAAATTTCGTATCAAATCACGATCACTATCACTATCACCATCATCACAGTCCACTATATCCTAGCCTCGGTGCGTCGTGACATCATTAAACTCGGTTCGTAAAGCCGAGCAATGAATTCGGGTGGTTTGGTCACCTGCAGGTTGAATCCGTCCGGCTTTCGGTTCAAGGGAGGTGGTTTGGTTGGGCCGAGATTCCACGCACCATCTCGGCGCGGCACCTTGCGGTCCCGGGCCCGATGGCTCAATCTCCCCCGGTCGGAACCCCGTCCCCACGAGGGGGCACCGTTCCGCTTCCTCCCACTCGCCCTTGAACCGGACCGGTCGCCTCGCCCGCCAAGGCCCGGACTCGACCGTGCGGGGCGGGGCCAAGCCCGAATCGGCAACGACGCTTCGAAGAGAAGCGACGCAGCATCGATCCGCGCCGGGCCTCGCACCCAACAAAGCACACCGCGCCCCGAGTGCTCGCATCGGCTATCCGTCGCCCTAACCACTAACCCGGTTACCGTCGATGCTTCACTTGCATGCTCACACGCATACGCTACCCCTTTCACCCTCACAAAACCTGGCGTTCCAACGCCGTCCGTACATTCCACCAACGCTCTCCCTGTTACACACCACACCTCTCGCGCACACCTCGGTCCACACCTCTCCTCCGTTACGTCCTCCGTAACACTCACCATGGGCGTGCACTCTTGCATCCACCCACTAACGCGCTCACATGGGCTCTCCCACACCTGTGCTACCACTACCTCAGGTGTGCTTTCTCGCACACCCCCAACCATTCCAAGCGTGCATCCTCGCACCCGCTCCACCACCAACTCACTCCTCGTGTCACACTCCGTACACCCCGACGTGCATTCTCGCTCGCACTCGGTTTCACTCCCACACTTATAACACACCCACTCACCGACGCACACTTTTTCCTCACACGCGTGCCATTTTTACTCACACGGACCCCTCACCAACGCCCGGATGCTTCCTCAATCCCAAGCGCGCGAAAATTCTTTTGTCGCCAAACATCCCCTTACAAAATCTCCCCGCACAATACACAGCACGTCTCACCTTCGGGGTTCTTCTTCCTCCCTGCACCAAAACCTGCAAACTTCCATTCGGGTTAAGCACAGCATCGTGATGTGAGCAGGGACTTTGCACATATTCCATTTCTCCCTGCAATTCCCGGGCTACCTCCGTCATCTCTTCAATTTCAATGCCCACTTCCGCTTTTTCTGTACTCACCTCGACGACCGTTGGCTTTAATAAAATTCCCTCTACCTCATCGGTCGCCGGCTTTTCCAAACCCCGTGTCGCGATTTCTACCCCCGTCATTGTACCCGTGCTTTCCTCCGCTTCGCTCAACCAGCGCTTTTCGACCCACGTTACCTCGTCGTGCACCCCTGGGACCCTTTCGCCCACCATGCGATCCATGGTCTCCCCACATTTTTGCATGCGGTCACCCATTCTGTTCGTTATTGCTTCCATTTGGTTTCCCAATTCGTTCGTTATTGCTTCAATTTGGTTTCCCAATTTGTTTAACAATCGCTCACTGTTCCGGTTCAAAAGGGCTTCCATTTCAGCCATAAATAATTGCACGTCTTCCACCGTTGGTACAAAGGGCGCGGCAAAATTTGGTGCCGCTACACCCACATGCGCGAGGACGCCATTTTGTGCGTCTGATACTCCCTCAACCGCCTCCTCATTGCTCCCCTCCATTTTATCCTGGGTTACTCCTAACCCCTCTATCTCTCCCACCGGCATCCCGTCGCCTTGACCAGCCATGGCGCGATTTCAAAGTTCAGGTTTTGTAAAACAAAACAAATTTCGGCCGCTCCAAATTTTGACCAATTTTTTTTTTTTAGATGTTTTAAAAATTTGGTTCAGGCCCCGAATCTCACTCCCAGACACCAATTGTTACAGACGCGGTTTAGATGGTATGATGGGCCGAGCGGATGGTCCAACCGCGACCGAACAGTTACTCCCCGATTAGAACCCGATTCCACCCGACGTTGACCAGATCGCACCGCGGCTGCTCAATGAGGGAAAAGACTAAAACGACGAATGCAAAGAGGAAAACGAAGGCAAAGAAAGGTTTGGAAATACTACTGAATTTATTGACTATTTACACACATAAGCAAAAAGAAAGCAGTCACGTTTATTTACAAGCACATAAGACGCAGGTGACACAGTGAAAATACTAGCTTATACAGACTTAATTAACCCAGGACAGAACAAACAGAACAAACTCACGTCCACAAGAAGGATGGAATGGCAGGAGGTGGATGGCTGGAGGGAGAGGGAGGTCCAAGGGGGGTCCTGCAGCACAACCGGCGCGTTTAGCAGCCGCCGTTCAGGCCCCACGCCACTGTTGTGGCTGCTGTGGACGTCGCGTGCTTTGCCAGGCCTCGTCTGACGCGTCTGGTCCAAACCCTCCACTCGTTCTTGGTCCACTCACTCTTTACCACCGACTCCTCACCGCAACCAACACAACCAACTGACCACCACCACCGACTCCTCACCGCAACCAATGCAACCAACTGACCACCGACTCCACTGACTGACTCCTCACCACTCTTTTTCTTGCTTCTTGCGTGCGCCTTTTATAGCGCCTCCGGCGATTAAGCCGCCGGCCTTTTGGACACGCCCATCGGGGTCCTCACCTCGGCCCTGGTTGGTCGCGCGACCCTCTGGCTCCGCCCTTGATGACGACGGGCGGGCACGCCTTTCTTCTCCGATTCGAGCACATGTTCAATGGCGGTTATTGGAGGGGAGGTAATTGGGAATCGAGGCTTGGCAATCACCAGAGGGGATGTAAAAGGGAATGGAGATTTTGGGGATGGGAATGAAAGGGGATCTATTCTCTTTCACTGGTGCAATGGAGTACTTCAATTAATGGGAGACACAGCCTTACCCTAAAACACAGAATAAGAGATAACTATCAAACAGGGGTATTCTATTCTTTGGCTGACGTGTCTGCTTGTGGACTAATTATGGGATGCCCTTTCACCTTTACACAGCTCCGGAGGTAGGGGGGCGCAGAATAAACAATAATAATAATAATACAGCACACAATAAAAAAATATACAGTCCTCATCTCCGCAACAATATATAGATATATATAGATATATATAGATATATATAGATATATATATATATATATATATATATATATATATATAGATATATATATATATATATATATATATATATATATATATATATATATATATATATATATATACACTGAAACGCAAAAGAAACTTACCACCTTTGAAACCTTTAAATATCAACAATAACACTGCGTGTAGTAAATGTGTGAACTTATTTGTGGACAATAGTGTCCTCACTGTCAGACAAAATGGTCACGGATGGTCACTTGAACCTTCAATGGTCACTTCATAGCACAGCTGTTGAACAGCCGTTTTGACTGTCAGTGATTAGCCAAGGGGTACGGGATGATTTTAATGAGCTGCACGTGATGTCTTGATATTGGCTTTAAAAAGGCCAGTGCAAAATGGGCATTTCAATCAACATGCCACGATTGTCAAGGGATCAACGGCAGCGTGCCCTGGGCATGCTGCAGGGCGGACTGAGCTACCGTACAAACCAACAATTGAAACATTGGCATTTTATTGATGACATGTCAAGTTTTTGACCAAGATACACCATCTCATCAGTTTGTTCCACAGTACAGAACAGCACAGGGTGCAATGTCAGTCCCCTTTCAATCGCGTGTGTGGCAGGTAGCACGTCGTACGTGCTCATCACCTCAACAATCTTACAATCGGCCATGCTTTTGCATTCTGTCAATTCGTCAGAACTCTTTTTCTTTCAGATGTCACTGTTTCCTGCTTATAAATGATGCCTAAACTCCGAAGTAAAATAGAATCAAATACAATGAAAAGTTTGTAAGGGGAATTGACAACCTAGAAATATATTTTTGCAAATCAATCTGAAGTCACTACTACTAACTATAACGACATGATCCACTTCAACGATTAAATGAACTCGGCGAAGTGCTCTGTTCTTTATTTCAATAAACAAATAAATGTCAGATGGCATAATAAACGGAACATGCAGATCAGCGAAGAATATACAATAAAATATTTTTTCTGTAATAAATAAGTAATAACTTGTCAAATGTGCAATCTGTGAACCTAATCCCGAAACTAAAGGTACAGAAACATTCTGTAACTAGAACGGGCACTCGGTAGAGCGCATACCTTCGCCGCAGCTACTGTTCTGTACTGTACTAAAATACGATTTTGACCTTTTCGTGACCTTGACCTTGACCTTTGACCCGATTGCTCCCAAAATCTAATCAAATGTGTCCCGTATAATAACCAATCATCCCACCAAATTTCATGCAATTCGGTTGAATACTTTTTGAGTTATGCGAATAACATACACACACACACACACACAGACATACAAATAAATACACAGCGATCAAAACATAACCTTCCGCTTTTGCGAAGGTAATTAGATGTACACACCCTGAGAGTGGTCCATTACCATTCAGCTTGCAGCAAACTCACCAAGCGACTTAAGCACTCATACAATCACTCCAACGAAACTTGATATTTAAAAAAACTGTCCTGTCCTGTCCCCTCGTCGTTGTTTTGATATTTTGACACCGGAACATTTTCCCCCTCCGCCGTGGTTGCCTGGTGCATGTTTTCCCCATCCGTCATTTCGCTGTGCGAACTGCGAGGTAATAAATGTGGCGGTGTATAAGCTATACATAGTTACATGGTGTATTACATGAGTTTATTTCCATCACGGCTGGTAACCCTTTTTAAAATTTAGATAAATGTAATAAATACAGTCGCATCAGGTTTAGGGGAGTATTTTAATGGTCTCAATGAGGAATGCATTATTTGGGTATCCATTGCATTGGATTGGCCGGTTGCTTTCATGGTCACTTCAGTCTTTACAAAATAAGGCACAATGGAGACAGACGTGCTGGATATGTTTTCTGCTCTCGGGTGAGTTAAATATAAAATAAAATAACCACCTTTAGAGGCCATTTTTCCCCGCAAAGCGGGGGTTGGCCTTTTTCGGGGACCGTGGTTGTTGTTGTTTTTTGGTCCCCTTATTTGAAGCAATGTTTGAGTTAAAGAAAGATAAAGATACTTTCAGCTCGAAATATACAATGTTCTACCTTTGGATCTCGTACTATTTATTCCAATTCAAGATTGCATAATCCCCCTTTGTAAGTGCATTGTATTAATGTATAGTGACGGTACCGTCCCGCTTCGTGATATGATATTCATATTGACTTGTGCTAACACGAGTTTTAACGGGTCAATGCTGCTCGTCCTCAAGGGACCAACACCGCACGAGGCCAATGCCGGTCGGCGCCCCCAACCCACGGAGCCTGTCCCCCATCACCCCTTACAGCATAATGCTTCAAATAAAGGTTGACTACGAAGTTTGGATGTTATCCATGTTTTGGATATTTACGAAGAATGATTATTTTCTCCCCTCTTGATAATTTAAAAAGCACCTTTTTTGATATTTTTTTTTTCAGATGTCGACTGCTTCAGGTGTGTCGTTCATGCAGTGCAGGTGGACTTCAGGTGTGAGGATGATGGTGATTTGTGAAGAACAGCATCGACCTGCCCAGCCGACCCGCTTTCAAATTACAATTGTTTTTTCAATTATCAAATTTAAATTCTTCATTTTTCACACAAACACAAAAAAACAAGGACAAAAATAAATGTCACAAACAAAATCTCAGTGTTCTTTTTGTTTTCATTGATTTCTGAATGTTAAACCACAAAGTTATGAAGCAAAAAACGTTATGTAAATGTCCCTGCAGTGGCGAAATAAAACGTTGCTGCAAAGTTATAATAACGTAAACGCAACGTTATGATAAAACGTTGTGGAAACGTCAGCAAAAGAGGCCCGTGTCCGCCGCCCGGAGGGCCTGCACCGAGGTGTCGGTGGTCTGGTCGGCCGCCATGAGGATGAGCGCGAAGTCCACGCCGAGGTGGACCGCGTTCGCGCTGGCCCGAGAAAGACAGTCGGCCACGGCGTTGTCTTTGCCGGCGACGTGCCGGATGTCCGTGGTGAATTCCGACACGGCGGAGAGGTGGCGCTGCTGGCGGGCCGACCACGGCTCCGTGACTTTGGCCATTGCGTAGACCAACGGCTTGTGGTCGACGAAAGCCGTGAACGGGCGGCCCTCCAGGAGGTGTCGGAAATGGCGAACGGCCAGGAATAGACCGAGCAGCTCGCGGTCGAACGTGCTGTATTTTAACTCGTTCGGCCGGAGTTGCCGGCTGAAAAAAGCGAGTGGCTGCCAAACCCCGTCCATCCATTGTTCATGGACGGCGCCCACCGCGTAGTTGGAGGCGTCCGTAGTGAGGGCGATGGGCGCGTTGAGCACCGGGTGAGCCAGCAGCGTTGCGTCGGCGAGGGCCCGTTTTGCGCTCGCGAAGGCTGCGTCCATGGCCGTGGACCAAACGATGTCATGCTTGGCCGGCTTGCCCCGGAGGGCCTCATAAAGGGACCGCATGAGCTGAGCAGCGCGGGGCACGAATCGGTGATAAAAATTCACCATGCCGAGGAACTCTTGTAGCACCTTGATGGAACGGGGACGCGGGAACGTGGTGATGGCCTCGACCTTGGTCGGCAGCGGCACGGCCCCGGTCTTGGTGATGCGGTGGCCCAAAAAGGCAACGGTCGTCGTGCCAAAGTGGCATTTGGCCGGGTTGACAATTAAGCCGTGCTTGCTGAGTCGACCGAACAGTGTTCGGAGGTGGAGGAGGTGCTCGGCGCGGGACGTGCTGGCGACGAGGATGTCGTCCAGATAGACGAAAAGAAATGGCAGGTCGCGCAGTATGCCGTCCATTAAGCGCTGGAACGCCTGGGCCGCGTTCATGAGGCCAAACGGCATCCTCAAAAATTCGAACAGGCCGAACGGCGTGATGACGGCCATCTTCGGGACGTCGGCCGCCCGGACAGGTACCTGGTGGTATCCCCGTATCAGGTCAATTTTGGAAAATATGACCCGTTCCGCCAAACGGGCGGAAAAGTCCTGGATGTGCGGGATCGGGTACCTGTCGGGGGTGGTAGCGTCGTTGAGGCGGCGGTAGTCGCCACACGGGCGCCATCCGCCCCCCGGCTTTGGCACGATGTGCAGTGGTGAGGCCCACGCGCTATTGGAGCGCCGCACGATGCCGAGGTGCTCCAACGCGTCGAACTCGGCCTTTGCCACGGCGAGCTTGGCCGGGTCGAGGCGGCGGGCCCTGGCGTAGACCGGCGGGCCCGTAGTGGGTATGTGGTGCTCGATCCCATGCCGCACTGCGACGGCCGAAAACGTCGGCCGCGTGAGGGCCGGGAATTCCGCGAGCAGGCGAGCGAACCCGTTCGCCGTCGGGAGGGCGCACGCCAGTTCGGTCGGCGCGGAGCTGCTCATCGTGCACGCCAGGGAGCTGACGGTCTCGGCGTTGACAAGGCGACGTCGTTTGACGTCGACCAGCAGCCCGTGCGCGCAGAGGACGTCGGCGCCCAGCAAAGCCATGGGGACGCAGGCGGTCACAAAGGTCCACTGAAAGCGCTGGCTGCCGAAGCAGAGGGTGACGTCGCGCGGGCCAAAAGTGCGTATGGCCGAGCCATTAGCAGCGACCAAAGAGGGGCCACAAACGGCATCCCGCCTGTCCTGCTCGGAGGCGGGTATGACGCTCAGTTGGGCGCCGGTGTCACAAAGGAAACGCCGCCCGGACGCTTTGTCCCGAATAAAAAGCAAGTTGCCCGAGTGGCCGGCGCTCATGGCTGGGAATGAACGCCGGCCCGGCCGTTTCCCGACTTGCCGAAAGTGCACGGGGGTCGGCACGTCCGAGCCTTGTGTCCGAACCTGGCGTGGTAATAACACCACGCCCGGTCAGGTGGAGGCCCCGGCCGTCGTGTCGGAAGCGGTCGGCGCGGCGTGTCGGCCGCCAGTTGCACCGGCAGTTCGGCCTCCAACCGCGCAGGGTGCTCGGGCGTCGCCTCGGACGGCGGCAGGCTCCAGGTAGCCGCGCCGATGTGTTGGCCCGCCGAGGAGATCTTATCGGCTTCCCTGGCGAGGGCGTGGGGATCGGTGATCGACGTGCCAGCCAGGGCGAGGCGTACCGGGTGAGGCAGCTGGCGAAGGAACAGCTCGCGGAACAGAAAATCCGGAGAGTGCTCACCAAGCAACGAGAGCATATAGTCCATGCGCTCGGACGGGCGCGGGTCGCCGAGCTCGGGCAGGTCGAGCAGGCGCCGTGCGCGTGCCGCCGGTGAGAGGGCGAAAGCGTCGAGGAGGAGCGTCTTCAGCGCGTCATACTTGTCAGCAGCCGGCGCGTGCTCGAGGAGGCTCAGGGCGCGGGCCGCGGTAGCGGAACTGAGCACTGCCACGACGTGGTGGAAGCGGGTGTCGTCCGCGGTGATGCCTCGCAGGGCGAACTGGGAGTCCGCCTGGGCGAACCAAACAGCCGCGTGAGCCTCCCAGAAGGTAGGCAGTTTAAGAGTCACTGCCGTGTCCATGTCGGTAGGTCACCAGTGAAGGAGCTGCGCTCCAACGCGAGTCGAAATAATTGACGCGACCAAAGACGGAATTCGTCCGAGTTGCTTTATTGAAACAAAACAGCTCAGGTATTCTGACAAGCCCGTTTATCGGGCAGCAATATATATACACATTTATGCCGGGGCGTTTGCCTGGGAAAACCGAGATCGGGCATGCCCGGGTGTCAAGGGCGAGTCCTGGAAAGGCGAGTCTGGACATGCCCGGGCGTCCTGGACGCGGCCTGGCAAGTCGAGGCTGGGCGTGCCCGAGCGCTCCGGGCGAGCCCTGGAAAGGCGAGAGCGGGCATGCCCGGACGCTCTGGGCGAGCCCTGGAAAGGCGAGTCTGGACATGCCCGGGCGTCCTGGACGCGGCCTGGCAAGTCGAGGCTGGGCGTGCCCGGGCGCTCTGGGCGAGCCCTGGAAAGGCGAGAGCGGGCATGCCCGGGAAAGACGAGACCGGGCGTGCCCGGGAGGTTCGGGCTAGAGTCCCTGTATATAGGGAGTTGTGTCAACTCAAATTTGGACGCCATTTTGTGTCTAAGTGTGTCGGATTAGATATACATGTACATTCGTGATATGGGGTGATATATTCTAAACCTGCTAAAAAAAAATTTACTACACATATTTAGTCTTATTATTACATACAGGTGATATTTGTTTTGTCAAAAACTCAGCTATTGCCGTGAAAAAGAGCTGTGTGGTCATATTAAAAGTGGTATGGCAATGCATATTACAAGCCAACACTGCATATAAGAGCTAACATTATAAGTAAGACAAACCAATGCTGTCGTTCTCTGAATTTTAATAACTTTTAGAAAGGAGTGTGGGCATATCCAATATTTTCTAAAGGGTGCCGAGAACAATTCCGGTGTAGGACTTCCAGCCGACATATAGTCTAACACACTTAAAACAAATTCTGTACGTGGTATTGCCATATTTCTATAGTGTACAACTTTAGTTTTATCGACATTTATATTCAATTTCCATTGTAATGATTTAACAAGCTGCAAGGCAGCTTCTGTCTCTGACATAAGGAAAACGTCATCGGCATCTAGTAAGATTGAAACGTTCATTTATTACTACACCCTTGCCCAGAACTCTGATGGATATTGCCTGATCGATTAATATGTTTCATAGCTGGCGACTTAATTAACACTTAATTTTCGACTGCGCCAAGCCGTAATTAAACAGAGAAAAAACTTTAAAAAATACCTGCAGTGTGCACGGTTCGTCTAGTCGAACAGATATGGAAAAGCACAGATACGACGTCGTATTCACCATAACTTGTTTAATTTCACCAGGAACACGATGAGGCCAACACAGTAAACATTCAGTACAAAACTTGGTTCATACATTCAGTACAGAACATGATTCATACATTCAGACCGTAAGAAAACTCTGCCCGTAATACAACACTCTGACCAGACCAACACTTCATCCCACTACGTTCACTCCTCACAAGTGAGACACCATCACTACTCCGTTCACTCCTCACAAGTGAAACTTACGGCAACGGTAAGGTTAGTTAGTGACAATGACACCTGTAGTGGGGACGCAGGTAGATTAATTGGATGATAATGACGAGGGAGCGCAATAGTTTAAAGGGAAGACGGGGAGCACTAAGTTAGCAGGGCAACAGGTAGTTTAGATGATGTCGTGTGAGTGTTGGAGGTGTATTTAGGAGTGTATTGTGAAAAGTGGATGGAGACCAGGTGTGATTGCACAGGTGTGCAACTGAACAGGTGTATGGAGCAGTGTATGAGTGAGTGATGGTGATAAGTGATGTATTGACCGAATGGTCCAGGAAGGAAGGAAGGTGCAGGTGGCACCAGGTGAGATTGCACAGGTGTGCAACTGCAGGTGAATGGAGAATGGTTGTATGGAATAAATGGTCTGGAATATATGGAGGATTGGAATGGATGGTCGTGGAGTGAGTATGGTGGAAACTATGGAGTGGAGTGGATGGTGCGAAGGTGTGAATGGGGGGAAAGATGGACCCCCATCACGAATAGCCGGGGCAGGTAGTGTCAGTGTTAGGTAGAGTGTATAGGTAAATTGTGGTTGGATATTGGCATCTGTGGTGCGGGTGGAAGAATGGTGATTGGATGGGTGCATTAGTGTTGTGGAAATGGCTGGGCGTGTGGCCTGTTAGTGTGTGTAGTTGGTTTGGGCACTCCACCACTGTGAGGATGTCGGCCAGGTGAGGCCGCAGGTGGGCTCTGGGAGCCAGTAGTTGTTGTGGATGGGGCCCGAGGATCCGGAGGACGGACCCGGGTAGCCCAGTGCCAGAGGGCACCGAGGGGTGACAGAGCCAGGAGGGGCCTTCCCCAGTAGATAGGTTAGGGTGAGGAGCTAGGTAAGCTCGGGTGGCAACTGCAGTGGTGGAGGTGTGCAGGTGGGTAGACCTGCTGGGAGAGCTACACGGCCCAGTCCTGAAATTGTGCAAGGGCACCGGGAGTTGAATTGGGGGAGTGAGACCCCAAATTGAGAAGCACCACAGTTTGGTCAATGGGAATTGGTTTTTAGAACCCATAGTGTAAGTGGCCAATGGATTGGCAGGGAGAGACCCCGGGTAGTGTAAAGTGTGTTAAAGTCATTTAGAGGATAGTTAGGATGGAGATCACCTTGCACCATCTACATCCACTCACCTGAGGTGACGTAACTCCACACCATGCCATGTTTTATTATTTTTATGATGCAAATGTTTGGAATGTGAGACGCATCATGACGTGGGTGTGACATTGTGCTTTGTTGTTCCATCCCTTCCTCCTTATGAGGATTGATGATGAATTGGTGATGGCAAATTGTGAAGTAGAGGGATTGTGAAGACGAATTTGGTATAAGGGAAATATGGGGAAGACGTGACAGTAGTGATGAATTTGTAAATGTGTAGATTTTTGTAAATATGGGGTAAGGGCAAGGGTAGGGTAGGTGACAGGGGGGGTGACGTACGGTAGGGACGAGTTTTCTCACTTCGCTCTCCGTACGCACTTCGCCTTGCATTGCCTTGTTTGATGTGTACCCTTCTGACCTTACCCCTCGCTCATCTGTCTTCCCCCCTTTTGTCTCCCACATGACCTGTGCGCCATTGGGCGCCGAGGGGAGCGTGCGTGAGTCCGCCATTGTGCGCCCGGAACTCCCAGAACCAGCTGTCTGCATCGATGCACCACATTATGGACCACATGTCTGTGGCCGAGCACCACTTATGGACCCCATGGGTTGGGGCGTGGCCCCTCTGCTGGAACCGGCCATGAGGGCCCGAAATCTTGCTGGCGGACCTTGGCCACAGGGCACCGATGCCCCACAGGTGAACCACACTAGTCGGCCCTGTGGGCCATAAATAAAATAAATAAACATGGACACGTTTGGGCAAGTTTATTGCAAATAGGCCGCCAGTAAGAAAATGAAAGAAAGACAACATCTGGAAGAAATAATAATAGCCAGCAGAGGGAGCCGAAGAGCAAGAGACCACCTGCAGGGTTAGGGGTTGTTTGGTTATTTTTATTCATTGAACAATGATGACTGTGCACCGATTGGTGCTTGAGGGTGTGTTGGTGCGTTTTGGGTGCTTTCATGGTGCATTGATGCAGAGCAGACTGTCTCCCCCCCAGAAAGAACAATCACAGGTCCTGGCTTACGTTTTGTAAATAAAATAGCATCAATTGTAAATAATGCTCCCCACCTTCAGTGTGTAGTTTGAAGACCATTCCGCAATTCGGTTAGCTGTGGGCGTGAGTCTGTTAGGCAGGGTGCAATGGAGCAGCGGGACATATTTATTTATGTTTTAAAACTGTCGCACTCAGGGTCAGGTTAAAAGTAGAGGGAACTACACCTACGTGTCACACTAAATAAAAGTTGTAGGCCCGGGTCATGCCTAAGAGGAGGAGGGTGCAGTGTTGCGGATATGAGGACTGTAATTTTTTGATTGTGTGTATTATTATTATTGTTTGATTCTGGCCCCTCCTGCCTCCAGTGTTGTGTAAAGGTTAAAAGGGCGTCCCGGTAGTTAATTCCATAAAGCACACATTGAAGGACACGATAAAACCCTTGTTCAGTAGCTTATATCTTTATTATGTGTTTTAGGGTAAGGCCTTGTCTTCCATTAACATGATACTCCATTGCACCAAGTGAAAAAGATAGATTCCCTTCATTCCCATTCCCAAAAACCTCCATTTCCCCTTTTGTCAATTGCCATTCACATTGCCAACCAACAATTGCCGCCATTGGCCACGAGGCAGGGTTGGGGAAGAAAGGCGTGCCCGCCCGTCGTCATCAAGGGCGGAGCCAGAGGGTCGCGCGACCAACCAGGGCCGAGGTGAGCACACCGATGGGTGTGTCCTGAAGGCCAGCGGCTTAATCGCCGGAGGCGATATAAAAGCGCGCGCGCAAGAGTGACCAGGGCTGAGCTGCGTGGTGAGGTGCAAAGAGAGAGCTGCAAAGAGAGCTGGGTTGTAAGGTCCAGAGCTGAGCTGCGTGGTGAGGTGCAAAGAAAAGAGCTGGGTCGTCAGAGGAGAGCTGAGTTGAAAGGGTGCAAGGCAGAGCTGAGTTGAAAGGGTCCAAGGCAGAGCTGAGTTGAAAGGGTCCAAGGCAGAGCTGGGTTGTGAGGTCCAAGAGAAGAGATCATCCAGGGAAGCACAAAGCCTGCTATTCGTCGCCTTGCTCGCCAGCAGCAGCGTCCACAGCAGCAACAACACTCGACAGCCGCTTGGGGCCTGGACGGCGGTTTTGAGCAGGGCCGCGAAGGAACAGCGGCTGCCCAAAGCGCCGATCGTGCTGCCGGACCCATTGGACTTTCCTCTCCTTCCAGCCATTCCTGTCTACAAGTTCCCCATTCGTGTACGTGAGTTTGTTCTGTTTGTTCTGTCCTGGGTATTCAATTAAGTCTGTATAAGCTAGTATTTTCACTGTGTCTCTAAAAAGCTTCTGTATATTATTTTATTATCTTTCCTTCTCCTTGGTTTCTTTGAGCCTGTAAATAGTAATAAATAGTAATCGTATTTCAAACCTTTTTTTTGCCTTCGTCTTCCTCTTCTTCACATCCGTGTCGTCTTTGTCTTTTCCCTCATTGAATAGCGGTGGCGCGATACGGCCAACGTTCGAGTGAATCGGGTGAATCGGGGAAATCGGGGAAACTGTTAGGTCGCGGTGCCTCCGCTCGGCAAACATACCATCCTTAACCGCGGACCGTAACAATATATATATATATATATATATATATATATATATGCGCGGGGGACAAAAGAAAGAAGAAGAGGAAGCTGAAGAACTTACCTGTGTGATCCCACCAGGGCAGTCTTCAAATCTGCGGAAAGTAACACACAAAAACGGGTTTAAAAAAAATGTACAGGGAAAATAATGAAAGGATTTATTACAACGGATGCCGGAACAAGAAAAGCACGACGATAATAAATAATGTTCCTATATGGAGCGCTCCCGCACAAGACATAAACACAGACAAAGGGAAGATAAATAAAAAATAACCGTGTGTGTGTGTGTGTGTTTGTGTGTGTGTGTGTGTGTGTGTGTGTGTGTGTGTGTGTGTGTGTGTGTGTGTGTGCACTTAGCTCAACCAGCTCGGGGTCTCGTCAGGGTTCGTCAAACTCGAGCGCGCAGTCTGGACTGCGGCTCTGGTGTTGTTCCCAGCGGCTCTGGTGTTGGCGGGAACCGTCCGGTCGTTGGCCGCTAAACAGGCCTCGAGCGTGCAGGCCCAAGCATTTGTCCACGCGTCGTTTCTGCCTGGTAAACTGCAGCTCTCTCCTCGTGTCAGTCGAACAGGGGAACGAGGAAACTATGCTGGTGTCAGCAAGGGTGTCGAGGGCCAGGGGTGAGCGAGAGGCAAGGAAGGGCAATAAGCAAGGGTCCAGGGTCAGCGAGCAAGGCGGAGGGCAAGAAGACGAGTCCAGCGCAAGGAGAGAAAAAATGTCCGTCCTCGAGCGCTTTTAACGTCACCGGCGCTTCTCCTCCAATCAGCGCACCGCTTCTTGCTCGCCTCCCTGGTCTTCGCCAATCGGTCCTCTGCTTCCTTCTCGGCCTTCCTTCCACCAATCCGCGGGAAGCTTCTTGCCCCGCCCCTGGCCAATCACGATTCCTTCCTTACTCCGTCCTTCCCATTGGTCAACTCCCGCCCAATAGCGAGTGCTTCTTGCTCCTCCCTCCATCAATTGGCGGGCTTCATCCTGCCTTGTCTCCCTATTGGTGGTGTCTTGTCCAATCGCTGCCCCTCTGGGCATATCTCTTGCCTGCTTGCTCGATGTTGCCACACAAGCTGGTGATGTAGCTGGTGATGTCGAACTGACTTGTTGGGTGGTTTTATTGCAGGGGGGCGGGGGGGGGTATTTAATCAGTGTACTCGGGCCATTCTACCAGTATCTGTCTAGTGCAGTGCCATAAGGGACAACGGAATGATCACAAGGTCTTTACGAACCGGGGAATTAACATGATCTCTACGATAATTAGCACAAGGGTCATCCTTGTATGACCATGGAGATACACTTACCCGACAATCGGCTGAACAGGTCCCTGACTTGTGTACATCGAAGTGGTTCTTTCTACCCACGATCATCGGAGCACCTACCTGTGCAGATCTACCTGAATCTCTATATCACTATCCCAAAATTCATAACAATAAAAATACCCACACTCACACACCCATACATATATACATGCCCACACACACACACACACACACACACACACACACACACACACACACACACACACACACACACACACACACATATATATATTGTTACTGATCGCGGTTTAGATGGTATGATGGGCCGAGCGGATGGTCCAACCGCGACCGAACAGTTACTCCCCGATTAGAACCCGATTCCACCCGACGTTGACCAGATCGCACCGCGGCTGCTCAATGAGGGAAAAGACTAAAACGACGAATGCAAAGAGGAAAACGAAGGCAAAGAAAGGTTTGGAAATACTACTGAATTTATTGACTATTTACACACATAAGCAAAAAGAAAGCAGTCACGTTTATTTACAAGCACATAAGACGCAGGTGACACAGTGAAAATACTAGCTTATACAGACTTAATTAACCCAGGACAGAACAAACAGAACAAACTCACGTCCACAAGAAGGATGGAATGGCAGGAGGTGGATGGCTGGAGGGAGAGGGAGGTCCAAGGGGGGTCCTGCAGCACAACCGGCGCGTTTAGCAGCCGCCGTTCAGGCCCCACGCCGCTGTTGTGGCTGCTGTGGACGTCGCGTGCTTTGCCAGGCCTCGTCTGACGCGTCTGGTCCAAACCCTCCACTCTTTCTTGGTCCACTCACTCTTTACCACCGACTCCTCACCGCAACCAACACAACCAACTGACCACCACCACCGACTCCTCACCGCAACCAACGCAACCAACTGACCACCGACTCCACTGACTGACTCCTCACCACTCTTTTTCTTGCTTCTTGCGTGCGCCTTTTATAGCGCCTCCGGCGATTAAGCCGCCGGCCTTTTGGACACGCCCATCGGGGTCCTCACCTCGGCCCTGGTTGGTCGCGCGACCCTCTGGCTCCGCCCTTGATGACGACGGGCGGGCACGCCTTTCTTCTCCGATTCGAGCACATGTTCAATGGCGGTTATTGGAGGGGAGGTAATTGGGAATCGAGGCTTGGCAATCACCAGAGGGGATGTAAAAGGGAATGGAGATTTTGGGGATGGGAATGAAAGGGGATCTATTCTCTTTCACTGGTGCAATGGAGTACTTCAATTAATGGGAGACACAGCCTTACCCTAAAACACAGAATAAGAGATAACTATCAAACAGGGGTATTCTATTCTTTGGCTGACGTGTCTGCTTGTGGACTAATTATGGGATGCCCTTTCACCTTTACACAGCTCCGGAGGTAGGGGGGTGCAGAATAAACAATAATAATAATAATACAGCACACAATCAAAAAATATACAGTCCTCATCTCCGCAACAATATATAGATATATATAGATATATATAGATATATATATATATATATATATATATATATATATATATATATATATATATATATATATATATATATGTCAGGTCATAGATTTGTTATTGCTTAATGTTATCTTATAGACGTCGGTCGAATAATATGTTATGATTTAAATGTTGTTTAAAAAAGCTATTTCAGAAGTGAATAAAGGGTTTTCCGCTTCGCTTTAGTAAAATGAGAAGGTACTCGCTTCGGTCGTGCTGGACAAATGGTTTTTTGTATACGTGTGCCCTTTCACCTAGATAAGTCCGGTCGTAAAATCCCTCTTTGATTCGCAGACGGCGCCTCGAGCCGCGGATGGACAAACGGATTAGGCGCTTGGAATGTGTAGCTTTATGTAGAATGCTTGGATTGTATACATAAACCTTTGGATAATGGTCTTATCTGGGCCAAGCATGCACTCTCCCTTCTGTGAGTTACATTTTCTGTCACCTCGGAGCTTTGAAACCACATCTGGTCCGAATGATAAAGGTGCGTGCTGCACTCCCCCAAGATGAAAGAACGGATGACGGTGGGGGCTAGGGATAACGGTGGGAGGAACTCTCGTAGTTCCTTTGTTCTCTCAGAGATTTTCTGATAAACGTGTTCCTATTTAAGTGGACTGTGAATCGATGCATTTTCCAGGAAGGGCTGAACGTGGCATGAGGGCGAGTCGTGCTATAGAAGTTCGCTTCCTCCGGATCTGTATAAGTTGGTATATTTAATAAAGATCGTCATTCTCAGGCTGTTGGTGGAACTTCTTTTAAGAGCCAAGAGCTGTTTCTTGACATTTTGGTACCAGGAGTGGGGTGCAGCAAGACAGTGACAGTCGAGGCGAATCCTGGACGACCCGAGGGGGGCTGCCTGAGGCCGGGACGCCGGTACGCTGATTTGTTTAAGGTGAGAATTGTTTTTTTATCAGAGGGCAATCCAAATTCGTACCCCCCTCCTCGAACAGGCACAGTTCGTCTCCCCTGTCTTCTGTATTGCCTGCACTCCGAACAGAAATTGTAAGTAAAGGTTAATTTTCAGGCCTCAGAATGACGTGTCTTTGTTAAAGCCAGGATAATATTAAGAGTAAAAGCAAAGGATAGGATTTGCGCAGGATATCAGTAAAGATAACGGTAAGAGGGTAAGGATTTAACAGTAAGCTTAACGTTACAGTTAGCACCAGGAGGGGAAAAGTGAGGTCGGACAGCCATATAGGTTGAAGCCAGGTGGCCAAGATCTTTCCAGGAAGGAACAGCCCAGAGACAAGATGGGGTATGCCATTGCATGCCAGGGAACGAAGGGCTGTGGCTAACTTAGAGGGCCATAGGAACATGGCCAGGAAAAAGGAAAACGCGCAGTAGGTAGGCTTGACAAGAAGGAAGCAAGCAACAGAGGTCCAGATAGAAACAGGCCAGGACCAGGTGAAAAAGAGAAGGGGCCAGGTAACCACAGGTAAGAAGGACAGGAGTGGTTTTTGAAATATTGAAATTTTAAGCATTGCAGCTATGGTTATTGAAGCTACAAGGACAGAGGACAATTAAGTAAGCAGTTAAGCAAGTAAATCAGCGGTTGATGCCGCTGGACCAGATGCCAGACCAAGACCCCCCACCCCCCCAAGCCCTGAGCCCTGTCCCCGGGCCACAGGCGCCACCTCTCCCACCCCCGCCCCTGTTTCCCCAGGGGTTAGACCCCCAGAAAACTAGACCAGCCGCCCCTCAGGTTCACCTTAGCCCGGGCAACCCTTTTAGAGGACAAGAAATTAGTGGGGTGGACAGCGGGTTCGCGGCCCCAGAAGGGCTAGGAGTATTGTACCCCTCAGTGGAAGGGCTCACGGAATTGGAGAACCCACAGCCTACAATCGGGATGTGTCCCTTAAAAACCATAGGACTGAGAGCGGGGGGACCCATTAACATCAGGATACCCTGGAAAGAACCAGATTTGGCGTCTATGCAGGAGCGGGTGAGAGCCTTGCTGGCTGAACAGCCCGGTCACATACCGGAACTTATGCGTTTGTGGATACAAAATACAGGCGCAGATTGGCGGGACGTCTGCCACATGGGGAAGGCTGTATTGCCCGCGCGGGTGTGGGACCAGGCCAAAGTACACGCACGCTGGCCGAATGTAGCACCAACCCCGGCCCAGACCCTCGCCGATTGGGGGGGCCCTGGTTGACCTATTGTTGGCCGGGGTATACACCGCACTGAGGCCAACCGACCAATTACCCACAAGGGCCCCCTCCCCAAAATTGGAACCCACAAGGGCCCCCCTCCCCAAAACTGGAACATACAAGGGCCCCCTCCACAGCCGCAGAATTGGGCCGTGCAAAAGGACCCCCCACCCCCCCCAAGACCTGAGCTCAGTCCCGGGGCTCTAGGCAACACCCCAACACCCCCCGCCCTGCCATACCCGTTCCACCTCAACCCACCCCGTCCCACCCGTCCCAAGAAAAAATCCTTTTCCTTGAATGAGAGACGTAACATGAATGAGCAAAGATTGTACATGGGAGTGGCTGGAGAAAGGCATGATTTGAGTCGATCTGATTTTCGCGCGAGGTCTGGGAGACTCACTGGTATATGAATGAGGAATGAATGTATATTGGGATATTAATTGACGTGTGTATCTGGCCAATGTATTTGTCTGTATGACATATGCAAAGCAGAGGGTTTCGGTGTGAAGCTTTGTAATTGGTCTGCTTGACGTGCGGGAAATTCAGGCCGGGAATGTCCATTTTAGCGTCTATCCGAGGGACCAGGTGAGGTCCTGAACTGAGTCCGGATTTTCAGTTGTTTGGGAGTGTTTGGGAAGCGAATTGATATAAATCGGGTCAGGAGAGCACTCGGAGTGCCCTTGTCGACCTACTGTTGATATGAAGCGGTTTCTTGGAGATGGTTACAAGATGGGCTGCTTTTGTCTTTCGAGCGGCAGTCGGGCAGAAATTTGGAATTTGTGGAACTAAAAATTCAGAATTTGAATCGAAATGTGTGTTTTACTTGAATTGAAGAGTTCATTCAATGGCAGATATTGTGGATTGTATGTGTGGGATATATCCCTGAGGCAGCTCACCTTTAGGATGATGATGTCATGTAGTGCATTTTGGGTCAGAGAGGTCAAGCGTCAGAGATCCTGTTTTTTTGCGATGTTTACGAGCTAGGGATGAGTTCTGACAGCTCAATGTTCTGACAGCTCACTGTTATGACGGCCGACTGGCTGACAGGTGCCAAACTCATTCGAAAGGTAAACCCCGCCGTAAACGCGAGTAGAGCGGCGCGCAGTTTGGTTGCCACGGCTACGGGCCTCGCAGGAAACCGCGAGGCGGGAGTGTTGGGATTCGTGTGGAGGCACGAGGGTGCGCGCCAGGACGGAGGGCGGCGTGGCGTCGCCGCGTTGAGATGGTTGTGCCAGGTCGATCGGCGATCTCTGAATTTAAATCGGATTTTGTCGTGTGCGTTGTGAATTTTAACGTCTATCCGAGAATCCTGGCGATGTTCGTTTAATTAAAGTGTGGTACGAACCTGTGGTTTCCGCCGTGCGGCTCCGTGGAAGTTTGGGTAGAGTTATTGTGCGTTCGGGCAGGAGCCGAGCGAGCCGCGAGTCACGTGTGCGCTGTATGGGGGGCTCTCGGTTTTGGGCAGTTGTTGAGTTTGTTGAATTGGGTTCGGAGCATGGGATTTGCTCAGAGTGCCGGTGATAACTTGCCCTCCCTCAAAAGGGAGGTGCCCTGCACGGTGGGAGGTCCGTGAATGGTTGGCAAAGGGTTTCTTGAATTTAATGGCAGGAATTATGCGATTAACGATTATATTGTGTATTGGTGACTTTTGTGGATATGAGTATGAGTATGAGTATATCCCTGTGGCCGATGTGACCTTGTGAGTCAATGGGTCGTGTAATAAGAAAGATTACAGATTGCTGGTAAAAAAAAAAAAAAAAATAGGTCATGGTGTGAACTGCGGTCAGACAAAGAAATACACACCCTTTGATCTGAAGGGAGAGCGGAGGTTGTGATTGCATTCCTGGTTCGCTGTGTACTGTATGTGGTTGTGTTTGTCTGTCTGTGGAGTTATATTTCAGGATATCTTTTTTTCCAGGATATTCAGGATATTCAGGATATTTCAGGATATTTCAGGATTATATTTCAGGATGAGGCATGGATTTTAAGGAGGAGGTGTGTGCCCTGAGAAAATTGTGGATCGCGGATTGGGCACTCTGGGTGCGCACTGGGACTGCAGTTGTGTCCAGGTGGTAAGGGTGTTGGATTGTAAAGCACGTCTCCCACGGAAGTTCCTGGGCGGATTGTGACGGTTGTTGGATTCGTAGAAGCTAGCATTTTGCGATGTGGAGCCACAATAGTGGTCATTTGTCTGTCCGGATGTGGAGTTCTTGCAAGGACGGGAATGTCGCCGGACTTGTATTAGTTGTGGAATGAAAACGCTGGTTACCCCAATTCGACGTTTGTACCACCTTTCTCCGTTTGAAGTTTGACCTTTTAAAGTTCATTTGACCTTTGTTCGAGATTTGTAAGGGAAAGAGGTCGGAGATAATTCACTAACCTTGGAAGAACGACAGGCTGTCAGTCTACTGGGTGTTGCTCTAACGGCAGGATATAGAACTTAAATCTGGAGAATATCGGGACATTATACTGTTGATTAAAACTGAAATCATGTACGTAATTAGTGAACGGAGAATATCGGGACATTATATTGTGGGTTAAAAACTGAAATCATGTACGTAATTAGTGAACAGAGAATATCGAGTTCTGTTTGTTGTTGTGGTTGTCGTTGACGTCTCAAATCTCGATTCAGGGGTCTCAAGAAATAAACAGACTTCCGGTGCCGACCGGAAGCGTCAGGTACAGTACGCTTTGTATTTAATTTAACCGGGCCGAGCACAGTGACGTGTGTGATCGAGCAATGGGGATAGTCATGTTAAGTGGAGGATATTTGGGAGGATGAAGAGATGCAAGTAACATGGATTAAGTTGTGGTATCAAGAGGTGGGTGCTGTATATTGGTATATTGGTACATCAAGTAGGTATATTGTGGTTATTATAACTCGCTGATTATAGGGGGCGCCGGGTGCACCAAGTACAGATCGGGTTGCATGATGGAGCAGGGTGGAACACCCCGTGTGGTTGGAGGTTGAAATGCAGTGGATATGCCCGATTTTGGCTTTGCGAGGCTCTAGATAGAAGTTGGCATTTCGATACTGTGGATTATATTGTGCCTGCCTGGAGAGGTGATGTCCTGTGCTGGGGCTGGCGACACGCCTCTGTTATTTGTCTGTCTGTCGGTCTGATTGTAAGTCTTTGGTACTGAGAGGGCTAATCGAGTGCTCAGGCGTCATTGTTCCATGGAGACAAGTACTGGGCCCAGGTACTCATGGGAATGGATTAAACCCACAAGGAAATTCAGTCGCTGAGGTTGCCAGAACTGAGAATCGAACCCTGGGCTTCTCAAATGGTCACAAATTTTGGACATGGGATGAATCGGGGAAAGGTAGATGTAACACAGAGAGATGGACAGGACAACAATGGAGTTTATATGGACGGGTTTGGGGCAGTCAATCTGATGATTACAGAGTGTTTTGTTCTGTTCACGAAACATGTAAAATTCATGGAGTTGAAGTGGTTTGCAAGAAGGCAGCAGAGTCAGTACTGGGATGCAACCTCGTCCATGGGTTTTGGTCCAGCCTGCAAGGAGTCCAGGGGCTTGTTTCAGGGGTTTTGGGGAGGTTTTGGATGCAAAAATGGGGGATGATGTGCAGTGTGATTGGGTAGGAGGTAAAGGCCATAAAACACCAACCCCATGAGGAACGAAATAAATGAAGACGTCGACAATCACATGATGGTTGGGATTGAAGAACAACCTACTGGGATTTCATGATGTCATCCGGCATGGTGAATGCGTTGATAAAAGTCTACTTTTGACTGGACCAAACGAGATCAGAATTGGAAGTAAATCTAGATACATAAGGTGTGAAATATAGCATAAATAAGCTATAGGTAATGGAAATATGGCAGTGTAAGCTCGCTGAGGAAGAGTTACCTGTAGTAGGGGACGTAACAGATGGGTGGATTATAATGACGGGGGAGCGCAATAGTATAAGAGGCGACTGGGAAGCGCAGGTCTCAGACGGGAGTAGTCAGCTTCGATGATGCAACAGTGTATGAGTGAGTAATTGTGATCTGTTTAAGTGTAAGAGGCGGTGGAGATGGAAGGAGGTGATGAAAGCATGGATGAGGGTTTCTGCAGCCATGGAGGAGAGGGATGGATGGAGACGGGCGATGTGTTTTTTAAGGTGAAAGAAGGCTGTCTTTATGACCTGTTTAGTGTAGTTGTCAAAGGAGAGGGTTTGGTCAATGAGGATGCCAAGATTCCGGAGGTGAGGGAAGGTGGATACTGGAAAACCATCTATGTTGAGGGCAGAGTTATGAGTGGTTGAGGTCGTTGTCGGTTGTGGTTGATCCGAAGCCAGGATTTTATTTCAGTGATGCAATTTGCCAGGATAGAGTGGGTTGTGGTGATTAAGCTGTTGTAGATGCTGTCAATTTTGCTTTGGATGAATGAAAGGAAGGAGATGCAGTTGTCTACTCTGAATGACAGGTGGTGGTATCCAGGGCGCTGAGGAGTTTGTTCACGTTGTAAAGTTTGTTTATTACTTGCCGGAAAAGATTCCGGCAAGTATGTTGATCTGTTCGTTTGTTACTTGCCGGAAAAGATTCCGGCAAGTATGTTGATCTGTTCGTTTGTTTGTCTGTTTGTCTGTCTGTTTGTCTGTCTGTCTGTTTGCAGCACTGCGTCTACACCGTTGCACGTAGAATCGCCAAACTTTGCACACATATTGGTCTTGCCCTGGAATAGACTGTGCCCAATTGATGACGTCATCGGTGACGTGGTTCGGCCGCCATCTTGGAAAAACCGAAAAACTTTGCACCTCTATATCTCCGAAAGTACTGAACAGAAAAAATTGAGACATGGCTCATTGTAAAGAACTCTCCATGGGGAATAAAATATGTAAATGATGACGTCATCAGTCACGTGGTTCGGTCGCCATCTTGGAAAAACGGCAAAACGTTGCGCCACTATCTCCAAAAGTGCTGAACAGAAAAAATTGAGACATGGCTCATTGTAAAGAACTCTCCATGGGGAATAAAATATGTTAATGATGACGTCATATGTCACGTGGTCGGCCGCCATCTTGGAAAAACGGCAAAACTTTGCACCACTATATCTCCAAAAGTGCTGAACAGAAAAAATTGAGACATGGCTCATTGTAAAGAACTAGTCTAGTAGGAAGACTAGGTCCCCCTGCACCCCCCGGAGATATACTTCTAATCAGTGTTTCTAGATTGGAAAAAATGTGTAGAAAATGACTAGCTATGGCCCCAAGCTGAAAAAATGTCCCACATACCATTTTTATGCAAATTACTGCTGCCATTATCAAAAAAACGATTTTTGACATATCTCAGCCAATATTGCAGATAATTGAAAAATGAAGGTGTCTAGACCCATGTTTTGAAGGGCATAGATCATGATAGAACTATTCATAACATGATTACATGTGTCTATGGTATACTAGTATGCTAATTAGTGCTTTATTTACAAAATAATCACAGTTTTACGAAATAATAGACTCATATTAAGGTCCGTCTACACAGACGTTAACACAAAGTTTTATTTTTCTAAATACCCTGTGAAATTCACCGAATGCCCTGTGAAACCTGGGATTCTTCTCCAGCTTTTTCAAGGGCCCGACTTTTCCCTTCCCTTTGAAGGCACTGGTGCAGTCTTCTCCGCTGAACACATAGTACCCCAGGAGAGTGGCACAGTAGTCCTCTCCCAGGGATTCTGCCAGCTCAGAGACGTTGACAAGTTGGCGATGCTTCCCTGACCCTGTATCCAGGTACACCGTCAGCTTGATGTTGTGGGCATGGTGGAGCAGGATCAGGAGGATGTCTGTGTCCGGTGTTCTGACTACAGCGTTCTTGTATCCGATGGTAGCAGCATGATGGAGGTACAGAACCACCCTGGTATCAGTCTCTTCCTGGTTGCTGTAGATCGTGGGGAGTTCACGTACCTCGACCTGAAACACAAAAAGGCACCGCATTTCAATCACCAGTCACTGCCAGTTTCAGTATATCTCCGGGGGGTGCAGGGGGACCTAGTCTTTTTTTGATAATGGCAGCAGTAATTTGCATAAAAATGGTATGTGGGACATTTTTTCAGCTTGGGGCCATAGCTAGTCATTTTCTACACATTTTTTCCAATCTAGAAACACTGATTAGAAGTATATCTCCGGGGGGTGCAGGGGGACCTAGTCTTTTTTTGATAATGGCAGCAGTAATTTGCATAAAAATGGTATGTGGGACATTTTTTCAGCTTGGGGCCATAGCTAGTCATTTTCTACACATTTTTTCCAATCTAGAAACACTGATTAGAAGTATATCTCCGGGGGGTGCAGGGGGACCTAGTCTTTTTTTGATAATGGCAGCAGTAATTTGCATAAAAATGGTATGTGGGACATTTTTTCAGCTTGGGGCCATAGCTAGTCATTTTCTACACATTTTTTCCAATCTAGAAACACTGATTAGAAGTATATCTCCGGGGGGTGCAGGGGGACCTAGTCTTCCTACTAGACTAAACTCTCCATGGGGAATAAAATACGTTAATGATGACGTCATCGGTCACGTGGTTCGGCCGCCATATTTGTCCTCAATGGCCAATAAAAAAGTACATTCCGGCAAGTCCTCGGTCTCTGACCGATTTTTCATTACTTGCCGGAAAAATTTCCGGCAAGTATGTTGATCTGTTCGTTTGTTACTTGCCGGAAAAATTTTCCGGCAAGTATGTTGATCTGTTCGTTTGTTACTTGCCGGAAAAGATTCCGGCAAGTATGTTGATCTGTTCGTTTGTTACTTGCCGGAAAAATTTTCCGGCAAGTATGTTGATCTGTTCGTTTGTTACTTGCCGGAAAAATTTTCCGGCAAGTATGTTGATCTGTTCGTTACTTGCCGGAAAAGATTCCGGCAAGTATGTTGATCTGTTCGTTTGTTACTTGCCGGAAAAATTTTCCGGCAAGTATGTTGATCTGTTCGTTTGTTACTTGCCGGAAAAATTTTCCGGCAAGTATGTTGATCTGTTCGTTTGTTTGTCTGTCTGTCTGTTTGTCTGTCTGTTTGTCTGTTTGCAGCACTGCGTCTACACCGTTGCACGGAGAATCGCCAAACTTTGCACACATAATGGTCTTGCCCTCTAATATACTGTGCCTCAATGATGACGTCATCGGTGACGTGGTTCGGCCGCCATCTTGGAAAAACCGAATAAATTTGCACCTCTATATCTCCGAAAGTACTGAACAGAAAAAATTGAGACATGGCTCATTGGAAAGAACTCTCCATGCGGAATAAAATATGTAAATGATGACGTCATCAGTCACGTGGTTCGGTCGCCATCTTGGAAAAACGGCAAAAAGGTTGCGCCACTATATCTCCAAAAGTGCTGAACAGAAAAAATTGAGACATGGCTCATTGGAAAGAACTCTCCATGGGGAATAAAATATGTAAATGATGACGTCATCAGTCACGTGGTTCGGTCGCCATCTTGGAAAAACGGCAAAACGTTGCGCCACTATATCTCCAAAAGTGCTGAACAGAAAAAATTGAGACATGGCTCATTGGAAAGAACTCTCCATGGGGAATAAAATATGTTAATGATGCCGTCATATGTCACGTGGTCGGCCGCCATCTTGGAAAAACGGCAAAACTTTGCACCACTATATCTCCAAAAGTGCTGAACAGAAATAATTGAGACATGGCTCATTGTAAAGAACTCTCCATGGGGAATAAAATATGTTAATGATGACGTCATCAGTCACGTGGTCGGCCGCCATCTTGGAAAAACGGCAAAACTTTGCACCACAAAATCTCCAAAAGTGCTGAACAGAAAAAATTGAGACATGGCTCATTGTAAAGAACTCTCCATGGGGAATAAAATATGTTAATGATGACGCCATCGGTCACGTGGTTCGGCCGCCATCTTGGAAAAATGGGAAAACTTTGCACCACTATATCTCCAAAAGTGCAGAATGGAAAAAATTGAGACATGGCTCATTGTAAAGAACTCTCAATGGGGAATAAAATATGTTAATGATGACGTCATATGTCACGTGGTTCGGCCGCCATCTTGGAAAAACCGAAAAATTGTGCACCTCCATATCTCTGAAAGTGCTGAATAGAAAAAATTGAGACATGGCTCATTGTAAAGAACTCTCCATGGGGAATAAAATATGTTAATGATGACATCATAGGTCACGTGGTTCGGCTGCCATCTTGGAAAACCGAAAAACGTAGCACCTCCATATCTCCAAAAGTGCTGAATAGAAAAAGTTGAGACATGGCTCTTTGTAAAGAACTCTCCATGGGGAATAATATATGTTAATGATGACGTCATCTATCACGTGCTTCGGACGCCATATTTGTCTTAAATGGCCGATAAAAGAGTACATTCCGGCAAGTCCTCGGTCTCTGACCGATTTTTCATTTGTCTGTCTGTCTGTTTGTCTGTCTGTTTGTCTGTTTGCAGCACTGCGTCTACACCGTTGCACGGAGAATCGCCAAACTTTGCACACATAATGGTCTTGCCCTCTAATATACTGTGCCTCAATGATGACGTCATCGGTGACGTGGTTCGGCCGCCATCTTGGAAAAACCGAATAAATTTGCACCTCTATATCTCCGAAAGTACTGAACAGAAAAAATTGAGACATGGCTCATTGGAAAGAACTCTCCATGCGGAATAAAATATGTAAATGATGACGTCATCAGTCACGTGGTTCGGTCGCCATCTTGGAAAAACGGCAAAAAGGTTGCGCCACTATATCTCCAAAAGTGCTGAACAGAAAAAATTGAGACATGGCTCATTGGAAAGAACTCTCCATGGGGAATAAAATATGTAAATGATGACGTCATCAGTCACGTGGTTCGGTCGCCATCTTGGAAAAACGGCAAAACGTTGCGCCACTATATCTCCAAAAGTGCTGAACAGAAAAAATTGAGACATGGCTCATTGGAAAGAACTCTCCATGGGGAATAAAATATGTTAATGATGCCGTCATATGTCACGTGGTCGGCCGCCATCTTGGAAAAACGGCAAAACTTTGCACCACTATATCTCCAAAAGTGCTGAACAGAAATAATTGAGACATGGCTCATTGTAAAGAACTCTCCATGGGGAATAAAATATGTTAATGATGACGTCATCAGTCACGTGGTCGGCCGCCATCTTGGAAAAACGGCAAAACTTTGCACCACAAAATCTCCAAAAGTGCTGAACAGAAAAAATTGAGACATGGCTCATTGTAAAGAACTCTCCATGGGGAATAAAATATGTTAATGATGACGCCATCGGTCACGTGGTTCGGCCGCCATCTTGGAAAAATGGGAAAACTTTGCACCACTATATCTCCAAAAGTGCAGAATGGAAAAAATTGAGACATGGCTCATTGTAAAGAACTCTCAATGGGGAATAAAATATGTTAATGATGACGTCATATGTCACGTGGTTCGGCCGCCATCTTGGAAAAACCGAAAAATTGTGCACCTCCATATCTCTGAAAGTGCTGAATAGAAAAAATTGAGACATGGCTCATTGTAAAGAACTCTCCATGGGGAATAAAATATGTTAATGATGACATCATAGGTCACGTGGTTCGGCTGCCATCTTGGAAAACCGAAAAACGTAGCACCTCCATATCTCCAAAAGTGCTGAATAGAAAAAGTTGAGACATGGCTCTTTGTAAAGAACTCTCCATGGGGAATAATATATGTTAATGATGACGTCATCTATCACGTGCTTCGGACGCCATATTTGTCTTAAATGGCCGATAAAAGAGTACATTCCGGCAAGTCCTCGGTCTCTGACCGATTTTTCATTTGTCTGTCTGTCTGTTTGTCTGTCTGTTTGTCTGTCTGTTTGTCTGTTTGCAGCACTGCGTCTACACCGTTGCACGGAGAATCGCCAAACTTTGCACACATAATGGTCTTGCCCTCTAATATACTGTGCCTCAATGATGACGTCATCAGTGACGTGGTTCGGCCGCCATCTTGGAAAAACCGAATAAATTTGCACCTCTATATCTCCGAAAGTACTGAACAGAAAAAATTGAGACATGGCTCATTGTAAAGAACTCTCCATGGGGAATAAAATATGTTAATGATGACGTCATATGTCACGTGGTCGGCCGCCATCTTGGAAAAACGGCAAAAATTTGCACCACTATATCTCCAAAAGTGCTGAACAGAAAAAATTGAGACATGGCTCATTGTAAAGAACTCTCCATGGGGAATAAAATATGTAAATGATGACGTCATCAGTCACGTGGTTCGGTCGCCATCTTGGAAAAACGGCAAATCGTTGCGCCACTATATCTCCAAAAGTGCTGAACAGAAAAAATTGAGACATGGCTCATTGGAAAGAACTCTCCATGGGGAATAAAATATGTTAATGATGACGTCATATGTCACGTGGTCGGCCGCCATCTTGGAAAAACGGCAAAACTTTGCACCACTATATCTCCAAAAGTGCTGAACAGAATAATTGAGACATGGCTCATTGTAAAGAACTCTCCATGGGGAATAAAATATGTTAATGATGACGTCATCAGTCACGTGGTCGGCCGCCATCTTGGAAAAACGGCAAAACTTTGCACCACAAAATCTCCAAAAGTGCTGAACAGAAAAAATTGAGACATGGCTCATTGTAAAGAACTCTCCATGGGGAATAAAATATGTTAATGATGACGCCATCGGTCACGTGGTTCGGCCGCCATCTTGGAAAAATGGGAAAACTTTGCACCACTATATCTCCAAAAGTGCAGAATGGAAAAAATTGAGACATGGCTCATTGTAAAGAACTCTCAATGGGGAATAAAATATGTTAATGATGACGTCATATGTCACGTGGTTCGGCCGCCATCTTGGAAAAACCGAAAAATTGTGCACCTCCATATCTCTGAAAGTGCTGAATAGAAAAAATTGAGACATGGCTCATTGTAAAGAACTCTCCATGGGGAATAAAATATGTTAATGATGACATCATAGGTCACGTGGTTCGGCTGCCATCTTGGAAAAACCGAAAAACGTAGCACCTCCATATCTAAATGGCCGATAAAAAAGTACATTCCGGCAAGTCCTCGGTCTCTGACCGATTTTTCATTTGTCTGTTTGTCTGTTTGTCTGTTTGTCTGTTTGCAGCACTACGTCTACACCGTTGCACGTAGAATCACCAAACTTTGCACACGTATTTGTCTTGCGCTCTAATATACTGTGCCCAAATGATGACGTCATCGGTCACGTGGTTCGGCCGCCATCTTGGAAAAACCGAAAAATTTTGCACCTCGATATCTCAGTGCTGAACAGAAAAAATTCAGACATGGCTCATTGTGAAGAACTCTCCATGGAGAATACAATATGTTAATGATGACGTCATCAGTCACGTGGTTCGGCCGCCATGTTGGAAAAACCGAAAAATTTTGCACCTCCATATCTCCAAAAGTGCTGAATAGAAAAAATTGAGACATGGCTCATTGTAATGAACTCTCCATGGGGAATAAAATATGTTAATGATGACGTCATCAGTCACGTGGTTCGGCCGCCATCTTGGAAAATGGCAAAACTTTGCACCACTATATCTCCAAAAGTGCTGAACAGAAAAAATTGAGACATGGCTCATTGTAAAGAACTCTCCATGGGGAATAAAATGTTAGTGATGACGTCATCGGTCACGTGGTTCGGCCGCCATCTTGGAAAACCCCAAAAACTTTGCACCTCCATATCTCCGAAAGTGCTGAATAGAAAAAATTGAGACATGGCTCATTGCAAAGAACTCTCCATGGGGAATAAAATATGTTAATGATGACGTCATCGGTGACGTGGTTCGGCCGCCATCTTGGAAAAACCGAATAAATTTGCACCTCTATATCTCCGAAAGTACTGAACAGAAAAAATTGAGACATGGCTCATTGTAAAGAACTCTCCATGGGGAATAAAATATGTTAATGATGACGTCATATGTCACGTGGTCGGCCGCCATCTTGGAAAAACGGCAAAAATTTGCACCACTATATCTCCAAAAGTGCTGAACAGAAAAAATTGAGACATGGCTCATTGTAAAGAACTCTCCATAGGGAATAAAATATGTTAATGATGACGTCATCAGTCACGTGGTCGGCCGCCATCTTGGAAAAACCGAAAAACTTAGCACCTCCATATCTCCGAAAGTGCTGAATAGAAAAAATTGAGACATGGCTCATTGTAAAGAACTCTCCATGGGGAACAAAATATGTTAATGATGATGTCATCGGTCACGTGGTTCGGCCGCCATCTTGGAAAAACCGAAAAACTCTGCACCTCCACATCTCCAAAAGTCCTGAATAGAAAAAATTGAGGTATGGCTCATTGTAAAGAACTCTCCATGGGGAATAAAATATGTTAATGATGACGTCATCGGTCACGTGGTTCGGCCGCCCTATTTGTCCTAAATGGCCGATAAAAAAGTACATTCCGGCAAGTCCTCGGTCTCTGACCGATTTTTCATTTGTCTGTCTGTCTGTCTGTCTGTCTGTTTGTCTGTCTGTTTGCAGCACTGCGTCTACACCGTTGCACGTAGAATCGCCAAACTTTGCACACATATTGTTCTTGCCCTGGAATAGACTGTGCCCAATTGATGACGTCATCGGTGACGTGGTTCGGCCGCCATCTTGGAAAAACCGAAAAACTTTGCACCTCTATATCTCCGAAAGTACTGAACAGAAAAAATTGAGACATGGCTCATTGTAAAGAACTCTCCATGGGGAATAAAATATGTAAATGATGACGTCATCAGTCACGTGGTTCGGTCGCCATCTTGGAAAAACGGCAAAACGTTGCGCCACTATATCTCCAAACGTGCTGAACAGAAAAAATTGAGACATGGCTCATTGTAAAGAACTCTCCATGGGGAATAAAACATGTTAATGATGACGTCATATGTCACGTGGTTGGCCGCCATCTTGGAAAAACGGCAAAACTTTGCACCACTATATCTCCAAAAGTGCTGAACAGAAAAAATTGAGACATGGCTCATTGTAAAGAACTCTCCATGGGGAATAAAATATGTTAATGATGACGTCATCAGTCACGTGGTCGGCCGCCATCTTGGAAAAACGGCAAAACTTTGCACCACGAAATCTCCAAAAGTCCTGAACAGAAAAAATTGAGACATGGCTCATTGTAAAGAACTCTCCATGGGGAATAAAATATGTTAACGATGATGTCATATGTCACGTGGTCGGCCGCCATCTTGGAAAAACGGCAAAACTTTGCACCACTATATCTCCAAAAGTGCTGAACAGAAAAAATTGAGACATGGCTCATTGTAAAGAACTCTCCATGGGGAATAAAATATGTTAATGATGACGTCATCAGTCACGTGGTTCGGCCGCCATCTTGGAAAAACCGAAAAACTCTGCACCTCCACATCTCCAAACGTCCTGAATAGAAAAAATTGAGACATGACTCATTGTAAAGAACTCTCCATGGGGAATAAAATATGTTAATGATGATGTCATAGGTTCCTCCATTATGACGTCATAATTCGCCAAGTACAAAACTTCATCCGATCAAGATGAAATTTCTTGAGCATCATCAAGGAATAAATTAGTTTAGAAAACAAGTAATGATGACTTCATCGGTCACGTGGTTTGGCCGCCATATTTGTCCTAAATGGCCGATAAAAAAGTACATTCCGGCAAGTCCTCGGTCTCTGACCGATTTTTCATTTGTCTGTTTGTCTGTTTGTCTGTTTGTCTGTCTGTCTGTTTGCAGCACTGCGTCTACACCGTTGCACGTAGAATCGCCAAACTTTGCACACATATTGGTCTTGCTCTGGAATAGACTGTGCCCAATTGATGACGTCATCGGTGACGTGGTTCGGCCGCCATCTTGGAAAAACCGAAAAACTTTGCACCTCTATATCTCCGAAAGTACTGAACAGAAAAAATTGAGACATGACTCATTGTAAAGAACTCTCCATGGGGAATAAAATATGTTAATGATGACGTCATCAGTCACGTGGTCGGCCACCATCTTGGAAAAACAGCAAAACTTTGCACCACTATATCTCCAAAAGTGCTGAACAGAAAAAATTGAGACATGGCTCATTGTAAAGAACTCTCCATGGGGAATAAAATATGTTAATGATGACGTCATCAGTCACGTGGTCGGCCGCCATCTTGGAAAAACGGCAAAACTTTGCACCACTATATTTCCAAAAGTGCTGAACAGAAAAAATTGAGACATGGCTCATTGTAAAGAACTCTCCATGGGGAATAAAATATGTTAATGATGACGTCATCGGTCACGTGGTTCAGCCGCCATATTTGTCCTAAATGGCCGATAAAAAAGTACATTCCGGCAAGTCCTCGGTCTCTGACCGATTTTTCATTTGTCTGTCTGTTTGTCTGTTTGTCTGTCTGTCTGTCTGTTTGCAGCACTGCGTCTACACCGTTGCACGTAGAATCGCCAAACTTTGCACACATATTGGTCTTGCCCTGGAATAGACTGTGCCCAATTGATGACGTCATCGGTGACGTGGTTCGGCCGCCATCTTGGAAAAACCGAAAAACTTTGCACCTCTATATCTCCGAAAGTACTGAACAGAAAAAATTGAGACATGGCTCGTTGTAAAGAACTCTCCATGGGGAATAAAATACGTAAATGATGACGTCATCAGTCACGTGGTTCTGGCGCCATCTTGGAAAAACCGAAAAACGTTGCGCCACTATATCTCCAAAAGTGCTGAACAGAAAAAATTGAGACTTGGCTCATTGTAAAGAACTCTCCATGGGGAATAAAATATGTTAATGATGACGTCATATGTCACGTGGCCGGCCGCCATCTTGGAAAAACGGCAAAAATTTTCACCACTATATCTCCAAAAGTGCTGAACAGAAACAATTGAGACATGGCTCATTGTAAAGAACTCTCCATGGGGAATAAAATATGTTAATGATGACGTCATCAGTCACGTGGTCGGCCGCCATCTTGGAAAAACCGAAAAACTCTGCACCTCCACATCTCCAAAAGTCCTGAACAGAAAAAATTGAGGTATGGCTCATTGTAAAGAACTCTCCATGGGGAATAAAATATGTTAATGATGACGTCATCGGTCACGTGGTTCGGCCGCCATATTTGTCCTAAATGGCCGATAAAAAAGTACATTCCGGCAAGTCCTCGGTCTCTGACCGATTTTTCATTTGTCTGTTTGTCTGTTTGTCTGTTTGTCTGTTTGTCTGTCTGTCTGTTTGCAGCACTGCGTCTACACCGTTGCACGTAGAATCGCCAAACTTTGCACACATATTGGTCTTGCCCTGGAATAGACTGTGCCCAATTGATGACGTCATCGGTGACGTGGTTCGGCCGCCATCTTGGAAAAACCGAAAAACTTTGCACCTCTATATCTCCGAAAGTACTGAACAGAAAAAATTGAGACATGGCTCATTGTAAAGAACTCTCCATGGGGAAAACAATATGTTAATGATGACGTCATATGTCACGTGGTCGGCCGCCATCTTGGAAAAACGGCAAAAGTTTGCACCACTATATCTCCAAAAGTGCAGAACAGAAAAAATTGAGACATGGCTCATTGTAAAGAACTCTCCATGGGGAATAAAATATGTTAATGATGACGTCATCTGTCACGTGGTTCGCCCGCCATCTTGGAAAAACCGAAAAACTTTGCAATTCCACATCTCCAAAAGTCCTGAATAGAAAAAATTGAGACATGGCTCATTGTAAACAACTCTCCATGGGGAATAAACTATGTTAATGATGACATCATCGGTCACGTGGTTCGGCCGCCATATTTGTCCTAAATGGCCAATAAAAAAGTACATTCCGGCAAGTCCTCGGTCTCTGACCGATTTTTCATTTATTTGTTTATTTAGTTTGTTTATTGTAGAGAAGAGTGCTTTTGGGATTCCGGAGCCAGAGTGGATAATTTGAGAGTAGTAGGCGGAGTAGAGGGCATCTTTGTAGTGCTGTAGGTGGTCCTTGTAGGCTTGGGAGTGAACTGATTTGGGTTTAATAGGCACAAGCTGGTCTAAGCAGAGTGAGGAGGATGGTGTGATTGATGATGTCAAAGGCGGCGCTGAGGTGAGGAGGATGAGAATGTTGAGGTTGCCGGCGTCAGAGGAGAGAGAAGGTCGTTGGTGATTTTGAGGAGAGCAGTTTCAGTACTGTGGCTGGAGCAGAATCCGGATTGGGATGTTTCATACAGGTTATTGGCAGAGTGGTGATGTTTGAGTTGAGTGGCCACAGCACGTTCCAAAACTTTTGACAGAAAGGGTAGGTTGGAGATGGGTCTGAAGTTATTTAGGGTGTCAGGGTTTAGTCCAGGGTTTTTCCAGAATGGGGGTGAAGTTTCACGAGTTTTTTGGGGAAATCGGTATGTGAAGCTGGATTAAGTTGGAACCGCTTGGTGAGCCATGGAGATGGATTGGATGTTTTGGTTGTTGGTTGTCTGGGAGTTCGGTTGTTGCATTGCCAAAGGTTTCTGTGTGGTGGACACACTCGTTGGCTGTTGTCTTGTGTGACGTGGGTGGAGATGTATGTGGCTGCGTGTGGCTGCCTGGAGTCGGGAAGGCGGCTACAGTGGTTGATATTGGTTGTGGATTGTCCGGGGTGCTTCGATTTGCATAGGGGGTGAAGATTGGGATATTACATTATTTTGAGTAAGTATTGGCATGAGTAATTACATAAGTAATTATGAGTTATTATGAGTATTAGTTATGAGTAAGTGATTATTTTAGTAAAGTTACATGTTTCGCTGTGTTGTGGATCTGGGGACAAGCTAGTTTGATGGGTACCCTGGGGTCTTCGGCGTGTCTATGTGTTTGTCTGTCTGTTACACCGGATTCTTGAATGGGTTTTCATGAGACGCATTTTCAGACATAACAACAGTGAGAATCTATTTTGAGCGAATCACAGTGGGTGAGAAAAACATTGTGTGTGACCAGACACCAGAACGGACCATAATTGGAATTGGAATTAGACCAGGTTATTTCTATTATTTGTTTATTCGTGAAAATAAATAAATAATAGGGGGAGGTTCATGGAGGTTAATGGTGGTTTGTTTGTGTTAATGGAGGTTAATGGTGGTTTGTTTGTGTTAATGGAGGTTAACGGTGGTTTGTTTGTGTTAATGGAGGTTAACGGTGGTTTGTTTGTGTTAATTCTAGTTGAAACTCTAGCTGAAAGAATTTTCGTTTATTTTTATTGATGTTGGAAACAGGCAAATGGGATGCTGAGAGATGGATTGAATTTAAAATTGAATATTGGATAAAATTGGATCCACTTGGAAAAAGTGGATTAGGAAATTGGAGAAAAGGTGTTCCATGAAACTATGAATTGAATGAATTGAATCTATGAATTGGAGACCTGTAGACCAGGTGTTCCCAGGGCGCTTGTGGACCAGGTGTTCCACCAGAGGAAAAAGACCAGGTGTTCGTGGAGCACTTCACCTGCAAGAACGCCTTGGAACCAAGGTGGAAGGGACCAGTCCAGGTGTTGCTGACTACACCAACGGCAGTCTTTTGCGAGGGCAAGACCTCGTGGATCCACGCCACGCACTGTAAGTTGGCCATACAAGCACCAGACACTACACCACAGCAACCACAGTAAGGATGGGCCTAATCATAGGTACGATACTATTGATAGCGACAGCAGCTAGGGGAAGCTCCGATTCCAATAGATGCGAAAACGAAACCCGACACCTCACCGTAACATGGGGACAAAGAGTATCACTACCATGTTTCGAACAGAAAGCCCTGCACACAAATTGGGTAAGCGTAAAATGGCTAGCACTGTCGGCAGGGCCTGGACGCGTTGGCATTGTACTACAAAAGCAACGAGAGTTCCGGGAAAACGGGCAAGCTAGCATTGAGACCTTGGCCCAACCAGGATACAAATGGGGAACCCCTGATTTTAAGCTACAAACACGCACGCGCCTAGAGAAAGGCATGACTATGCAGGTCCGGTGCAGCGTCTGGACCCCAGGAGCGGCCAGTGGCGAAACTAAACACACACCATGCATCGAATACATACTCACGCCACACCCCCAGGATAAGGCCCCAAAGAGGGGGGAAAACACATATTGGAAAGTGGCCAGGGAGGTGGCAACAATTCAAAATAGGACACACTGCTGGTCGTGCATACACTTTCCCCAAGCAGGCACCACAGGAATACACATGATAGTGCTACCTCTGTCCCTCAATGACCTCTGCTCACAACCTATCGATTCCCCATGTTTAGTCACCACGCTGGAAAGAGAAGGGGTTGACAACGGCAAGAGTTGCAATCGACAATTTAATTATCGCCCGTCAATGATTGCCCATGTGGCCGAGAGGCCTGCCCCCGTCTGGGTCAAACCACAGAAAGGGAGGGTCTGCCTCCAGGGTTCCGGCCACTTGCGTATGGGAGAATCAGAATGCGCCTACACTCTCCCCGGGAAGCTGGGACAAGGGAGCTCGGGGATTACATTACGAATAGTACTGCAAGATAAACACAACCACAACATAACGGCTATAACATTCTCTAGGGGGGTTAGTAGGATTAATGGGGTGGTAAAGGGACTCCGGTGCTTATCCACCCACCTGGTCCCACCCCATGGGACAATGTTTATATGCGGCGACAAGGCTTACCCCTATTTACCAAATAATTGGGGGGGCACATGTTATCTGGGTTCAGTCCTTCCTGACGTTGAGATACTGGATGAGCTAGACCCAAAGTCCTTGGACAGGCGTTATAAGAGGTCAGTCATGAACGAAGATGGAACCACTAAACTACACGGGAGCCTATGGGAAAAGGTGTTTGGTTTCTTCTTCCCAGGAGCGGGCACAGTCATGGATAGTTTCCGGATAGATAAATTGGCTTTGGCCCTAGAAAAGGTGGCAAACGACACCGCTACGGCTCATGATATACTATTGGACACGGTAATTCACATGCGTACAATGGTGATGCAGAATCGGGTGGCTTTGGGCATGCTATTGGCAGAGAAAGGAGGGGTATGCGGAATAATAGAGGGAAAATGTTGCACTTACATACCCGATCCGTCTGAAGGAGTGTCAGCCGCAATAGTGAGACTAAGGGAAACTAGCCACGCCCTGACGATCGATCGGATCGTGCGCGAAAATTCTTATAAATTTAGCTGGCTCACTGACTGGTTCCGGGGATGGACGGGCACCATAGTGAAGTGGTTATTGACCGCACTGGCTGTGATAATCGGGGTAGTAATTTGGGGGGCACTAATGAAATCTCTAGTCCTCCTCTGTATGAGAAAGTATTTTACAGGATGGAAATTGAAGAAGCCGCCGACAACGACTATGGTTCTGACCACAGAGGCCGTCGACCTGAATGGGTCCTTCAACAAGGCAGTTGCGACCAGCGCTCCAGAAAATTGCATTGAATTTTGTGATGACTGTGATACTTGTGTTGATCCCATGTGGGAACTGGCTGCTGCCTGTAATGGTGTCTGTGATGACTGTGATACTTGTGCTATAAACCCCTTGCGTGTACTGGCTAACGCTGCTTATGTATTACAAGCTGACAGCTGTACACCCCCTTCCGACCCAACTATGGATCTGATTGCGACGCTGGGTCTGGCGGTCGAGGGACCAGACGTGGATATCCTAGACCCGCAAGCCGACCAGGCGCCCATGGGAGACTTTGACATAAAGGAAGTTCCTCTCTTTGCTTCATATGTTTTAAGTTCAAATGCTTCAAGTGAATCGGATTTTTACGCTCTGTACCCTGACCAGGAAAATGAGACACAAGATACTGACAACATTATGTATTCCCCAGAACAGCAGCACGTGAGGGATCTCATGGGCATGATCGTTGATTAACTTCGAAGATCTGCAAGGACCGCGTCTGCAAAGGGTGGGGGGAGCAAGTTCCGCAGGGGAGGTCACGGGCCCTCTGGCGGGGCAGAACCTCATCTGGACCAGACGCCTTCGTTGTGGATCCGAAACGTTAATGGACTTTCATGTTCTGAGCCCTCAGGCTCCAAGCACGCACCACACGACACGTTCGCCAAATGCACGGGCGAGGCGCTATGGGCGCACGGTATGCCCTTGGGAGATACCCGCATTACACAATTATTTTTCAATAAAGCCCGATGTGGCACGTTGTCTCTTGAGATACTTTGTCTCGACGAGACAAGAGGAAGGATTGTCAGGTCATAGATTTGTTATTGCTTAATGTTATCTTATAGACGTCGGTCGAATAATATGTTATGATTTAAATGTTGTTTAAAAAAGCTATTTCAGAAGTGAATAAAGGGTTTTCCGCTTCGCTTTAGTAAAATGAGAAGGTACTCGCTTCGGTCGTGCTGGACAAATGGTTTTTTGTATACGTGTGCCCTTTCACCTAGATAAGTCCGGTCGTAAAATCCCTCTTTGATTCGCAGACGGCGCCTCGAGCCGCGGATGGACAAACGGATTAGGCGCTTGGAATGTGTAGCTTTATGTAGAATGCTTGGATTGTATACATAAACCTTTGGATAATGGTCTTATCTGGGCCAAGCATGCACTCTCCCTTCTGTGAGTTACATTTTCTGTCACCTCGGAGCTTTGAAACCACATCTGGTCCGAATGATAAAGGTGCGTGCTGCACTCCCCCAAGATGAAAGAACGGATGACGGTGGGGGCTAGGGATAACGGTGGGAGGAACTCTCGTAGTTCCTTTGTTCTCTCGGAGATTTTCTGATAAACGTGTTCCTATTTAAGTGGACTGTGAATCGATGCATTTTCCAGGAAGGGCTGAACGTGGCATGAGGGCGAGTCGTGCTATAGAAGTTCGCTTCCTCCGGATCTGTATAAGTTGGTATATTTAATAAAGATCGTCATTCTCAGGCTGTTGGTGGAACTTCTTTTAAGAGCCAAGAGCTGTTTCTTGACATATATATATATATATATATATATATATATATATATATATATATATATATATATATATATATATATATATATATATATATATATATATATATATATATATATATACACTGAAACGCAAAAGAAACTTACCACCTTTGAAACCTTTAAATATCAACAATAACACTGCGTGTAGTAAATGTGTGAACTTATTTGTGGACAATAGTGTCCTCACTGTCAGACAAAATGGTCACGGATGGTCACTTGAACCTTCAATGGTCACTTCATAGCACAGCTGTTGAACAGCCGTTTTGACTGTCAGTGATTAGCCAAGGGGTACGGGATGATTTTAATGAGCTGCACGTGATGTCTTGATATTGGCTTTAAAAAGGCCAGTGCAAAATGGGCATTTCAATCAACATGCCACGATTGTCAAGGGATCAACGGCAGCGTGCCCTGGGCATGCTGCAGGGCGGACTGAGCTACCGTACAAACCAACAATTGAAACATTGGCATTTTATTGATGACATGTCAAGTTTTTGACCAAGATACACCATCTCATCAGTTTGTTCTACAGTACAGAACAGCACAGGGTGCAATGTCAGTCCCCTTTCAATCGCGTGTGTGGCAGGTAGCTCAGTCCGCCTTGCAGCATGCCCAGGGCACACTGCCGTTGATCCCTTGACAATCGTGGCATGTTGATTGAAATGCCCATTTTGCACTGGCCTTTTTAAAGCCAATATCAAGACATCACGTGCAGCTCATTAAAATCATCCCGTACCCCTTGGCTAATCACTGACAGTCAAAACGGCTGTTCAACAGCTGTGCTATGAAGTGACCATTGAAGGTTCAAGTGACCATCCGTGACCGTTTTGTCTGACAGTGAGGACACTATTGTCCACAAATAAGTTCACACATTTACTACACGCAGTGTTATTGTTGATATTTAAAGGTTTCAAAGGTGGTAAGTTTCTTTTGCGTTTCAGAATATATATATATATATATATATATATATATATATATATATATATATATATATATATATATATATATATATATATATATATATATATATAGTGTATATATATATATATATATGTATATACATACATTCACATATACATACACACACACACTCACATATATACACACACACTCACATATACACACACTCACACATATACACAGACACACACACACATATATACACACACACACACACACATATACACACACACACACATATATACACACACACACACATATATACACACACACACACATATATACACACACACACACACACACACACACACACACACACACACACACACACACACACACACACACACACACAACTCATCCATCCAATTATAATATCTATTCATGGTACTTATCCCACTGAATCTGTCAAGGTACGAATATCTTGTTTCTTAACAGATTATATGTGCATGACACACAGTTGATGTGATATCTGACGCCTTTTCTGCAGACATCATCGCAATTTACCCCTTTCATGGAAGACGCCATTGCTGGATAAATGTAGCACTAGCTGTGACAATACAGGCTGATGATTGGCTGCGTGTAAATACTACTACGCCACATGACCAAGTCACTGCACCCACGATGGCTACGCTACAAGAAAATAGTGCTGATTATTAACGGAAATTATTTGGTGTTGGCCAAAATTCATGATTGAAACTTTTTATATTGTTGCGGATATGGGACTTGGCCTCAATATCCGCTTGTAAATACTCCCCTATTTCCCCAATACTCCCCAACTATCCCCAATCCCCCATTCCCTAGTCCCATTGCCTGTAAATAACACTCTGTAGAACCGACCGTCCCCTTTTTCCCCCATTAAATGTCGTGCCCAGGTCCACCGCATCTCACGTAGACAACTTTCGGACATCTTGCTAGTTATTCTTAGTCTATGTCAGTTAAGGACTCGTTTCCATTAATTCTGACTCTTCGTTGCACCAGAATGTGATAATATGGCACCAGTAGTGAGTTTAGGACCTTCCCATACCTCCTCCCATCTTCTTCCCCAAACAACAACTACAACAACAACTACAACAACAACTACAACAACGGCGCGCGCGGGGAGTGTGTGTCCTCACTCCGGCTCGGTTAGCCTCCATTACCCATGCGCTCCACGGGGTTACCACGAAGGGGCTGGCTGTCAGCTCCTCGTCAAGGGCGGAGCCTGGTAACCCCCCCGCACCCAATAAGAAGGGCGGACCGATTCCATCTGGGGCGGAGCTAACGAGCCGAGGGCGTGTCACTCCCCGCCGGATATACGCAGCGACTTACCGGACGTGACGTCAGATGCGCCCCCAGCTTGGAGAAAGAGAAGTCACTACCTCCGAGCGCTGAGAGACCTCCTGCATCTTTTGGGCCACGCTATCCTGTCCCTGAGCACAAGGTGCACCTTGTGCTGGCCATCGAATACCCGCTTTCCTTGCCATCAATCCCCGTGTGAGTCAGTTTTTGTCCTGTTTATCTGTGGTCTGTCGGGAATAAGATAAGTGTGTCTAAGTGCCTGCCTTTCTATGCTGTCCCTCTTGTAGTTGTAATCTGACCTTCCGCCCTAATATAACCTCCTCCGGAGGTCTTGAGAACTGAACCCTTGGTGTCGTGTCATTTTAATCCAGCCGTGTGTCCTTTCCTCAATTGATCTAGCGTAGCGCGATTAGTCAACGTTCGGGTGGAATCGGGTAAGTTTGTTAGGTCGCGGTTACCAACCGCTCGGTCTATAACATCTAGCCGCGATCTATAACAATTGGTGTCAGGAGTGTCGGATTCGGACCTGGGACTAAATTTGTTAGGCCCAAACTTTGGGAGGTAGAATTCGATCCGGAGCGCGTTTTTTCCGCGCTCGAAATTATAACGGCGAAATTTGATTTGTTTTACGGAAATAAAAACCCGAATTTTGAAAGTCGCGCTATGGCAGACCAAGACAGCTGGGGTCCGGTAGAGGAGAGTGAGGCAGGGTCGGTCCAGGACCAAATTGAGGGACGCGAGGAGAGAGAAGCAGCGAGGGTAGCAGACGCACAAATTAGCGTCGTTGCGCCCGACATTGCGGGTGCGCAAAATGGCGCTTCGCTGGTCGCGGCGCCCGCGACCGTGGCAGCGCCCCTGGTGGATTCGAACCTTTTCCTCCTGCAAATAAGGGCCTTTATGGAACAAATGGGAGACCAAATTGGAGGTTTGGGGAGCCGGATGGATGCTCAGAGTGAGCAAATGAGGGCTGATAGTGAGCGATTGGAGGGCCAAATGGGGGTAATGGGGAACCGGATGGAGGCTCAGAATGAGCAATTGGGGGTAATGGGAAACGAAATGGGGGTAATGAGGGACGAAGCGAGGGGTACCGGTGAGGGGTTAGACAATAATTTTAAGGGATTAGACGAGAAATTTGGGAAATTAGACAGTAGATTAGGGGAAATACAGGAGGGGTTAATGGGGGTAGAAAACAGAATGGCCGCTCAAGAGAATCAAATGGAAGGGATGCAAAAAGGGTTAGAGGGGTTAGAAAACACCATGGAAGGCAAATTGAGGGACATGAGGGACCAAGCGGAAAGGGAAGTTACACAAATGGGGCAGCAGATAGAGGGGGTCAGAATGGGGGTAGAAACCAAACTGGATGCTCACAGGGAGGAAATGGAGCAGATGAGGGTGGCATCTGGGCAGGAGATGCAAGTGATGGGAGAGGAGATCAGAAGAGGGGTGAGTGAGGAGGTCGGAGGAGTGCGCGAGGAGGTGAGGCACTGTAAGGAGCACATGGAGAAGGAGGTGAGAATGGGGACTGTAAAGTTACAAGGGGGCATAGAGGACCTGACGCAGGAGGTAGAACAACTGACAGAGGGACAAAAAGAACTAACGGACCAGGTAAAGAAGAACACAGCGGTAATAGGAGGGTTAAAGGCGACACAAAATGACCTAAAAAATGACTTGGTAGCGACGAAGAGGGAATGTCAGATGGTACGTGAGGGACTGACAACGAGGTTGGACGAGGTGATGGAGGTAATGGAGACGAAGGACCGGCAGGTGAGGACGCACATGGAAACGGTCAAGGTAGCCTTGGAGGACGAGCTTGAGGAGACGTACCGGGGAATAAAAGAGGTGAAGCAGAAATTAGAAGAAGTGGAAGAAGGGGTGAGCGAAATTAAGAAGCGACGGAGAGGGGATAAGAAAGAGATAAAGGAGGAGGTAAAAGAATTGGTCCAAAGTCTGTGTTTGGATCGTGATGATGTGCTCATTAACCGGATGAGGGATTCGCAGGTGATGGAGGAGAAGCGAAGAGGAAGAGGACCCGGTGTAAGTGGTGACCAATATGGTCGTGCGTATGATGCGCCAGGGGATTTAATAAGCTTGGGGGTCGAGATAGACCCGGGTGTTCGTGAGAGGCCGTTGGTGAAGTGTGCGACAGGTCTGGTGTGCGAAAAAGGAGGTGTGCAAGAAAGTCCGACTCTGGGGTGTGTGAGGAAAAAGGGCGTGCCAAGGAGTGAGGGTGCTGGCGAGAATGAGTCGGTCGTAGCGCGTGTGCGAGGGAGCACATGGAAGCGCGGTGTGGTAAGTGTTACAGAGGGTGTGATGGGAGAGTGTGCGCGAGAAAGGTGTGCGCGAGAAAGGTGTGTGACGGACGGGTGCATGGGGAAAGAGTGCGCTGTCAAAGGCAAGGAAGAATGCACACCTGTGGTGAGTGTTACAGAGGGTGTAACAGGAGAGTGTGCGCGAGAAAGGTGTGTGACGGACAGGTGCATGAGGAGAGAGTGCGCTGTCAAGAGTAAGGGTGAGTGCGCTGTCAAGAATGGAGGTGAGAGTAGTGAGAGTGACAAGGGGAGTGAGTTGGTTGTGACAGGTGAGCGAGGATGTACACCTGGGATGGAAGGATGCACACCTGGAATGGTAGAGCGTGAGTGGGAATGCACGCTGGAGTTGGTGGTGAGGCACGTGGTTGGGTGTGCGAATGAGAGCACACCTGTGATTGTCACAGAGGAGGTGACAGAGGAGGGGGCGCGAAGAGGTGTGTTGGTGAGGTGTGCGACCAACGAATGTGTGCCAAAGTGTTCGGTGGTCAGGTGTGTGACCAAGGCTGTGAGTGGAATGAGAGTACCTGGGTGTGTAAGGAAAGGTACGACGAGGAGCATGGAGACGGCTGGATGTGTGAGCAAGGAACGGGCTGCGGGGTGTAAGCATGCAGGTGAAGCATCGACATTAAACGGGTTAGAGGTTAGGTCGACTTTTAGCCGAAGCGGGCCCTCGGTGCGTGCTGGGCCTCGCTTTGAATGGCCGCGTCCGTGCTCCACTAGGCGGAGCGGGCAGCCCGATAGAAAGGGTCGTCATGGCGACCACTTTTTGTTGAGGCAGTCCGGCAGGTCGAGATCGGGACATTGGATGGCTCCACGCTGAGATGGTGCGTGGGATCTCGGCCCGGGTAAGCCCCCGTCCCTGCACCGAGTGCCGGACGCATCCAGCCGCTGGCACAGAACAACCCGCATTCATGGCTTGGCTTTACGAAGCCGGGCTTTGGACAGGAATTGGCGCACCGAGAGGCATCAGTGAGTAGACTGGGTGATGAGGTTAGTGTTTTGGACCCAAAATTAGAGAAAAACAAAATTTGATGATTGGCAAGGGATTGGCAGTAGTGATTGGCAGATGATGGGTAGTGATTGGCAAATTTTTGATTTGTCGAAATTTGATGTGCAAAATTGGTAGTGGGAGATGCCCGATGTGGTGGGATGGCAATTCTGTCATCCCTCACAAAAGTGGGGCAAATGCGCAATAGCTTATGGGGTGTATGGCAGTGAAAACTAGCCCGGGCGGGTTTGGATAATGTGTAGGGACCTAGAAGATGACAGTAGGTAACGTTAAGTTTTGTTAGTGACTGATACCTGTAGTGGGGACGCAGGTAGATTAGTGTGGATGATAATGACGTGGGAGCGCAATAGTTTAAAGGGACGACTGGGAAGCGCAAGTTTCAGAGGGGAGTAGTTAGATGAGATGATGCTGTGTGAGAATTGAACAGGTGTGATTGCACAGGTGTGCAACTGGACAGGTGTGTGGAGCAGTGTATGAGTAGTGAGTGTGTGGATCAGCGCGAATGCGCTTGGGGAGAGAAGGGTGCAGGTGGCACCAGGTGTGAGAGCACAGGTGTGCAAGTACAGGTGTGTGGAGAGAGTTGGAGTAAGTGGTACGGAGTGGTGTGCATGGTGCGAAGGTGTGGATGGGGGAAGAGTGGACCCCTTTCACGAGTACCCGGGGCGGGTAGTGTAAGTGTTAGGTAGAGGGTATAGGTAAATTGTGGTTGGATATTGGCATTTGTGGTGCGGTTGTAGAATGGTATTGTGGATGGGTGCATTAGTGTTGTGGAAATGGCTGGGCGTGTAGCCTGTTAGTGTGTGTAGTTGGTTGGGCACTCCACCACTGTGAGGATGTCGGCCAGGTGAGGCCGCAGGTGGGCTCTGGGAGCCGGTAGTTGTGAGTGGGTGCCTGAGGATCCCGGGTGTGGATCGGGTAGCCCAGTGCCAGAGAGGGCACCGAGTGGGGAGAGCGCCAGAGGGCCTTCCCCAGGTAGATAGGTTAGGGTAAGGAGCAGGTAAGCTCGGAGGCAACTACAGTGGTGGAGGTGTGCAGGTGGGTAGACCCGCTGGGAGAGGTACACGTCGCGGCCCAGAAATTGTGCGAGGGCACCGGGAGATGAATCGGGGGAGTGAGACCCCAAATTGAAAAGCACCACAGTTGGCCAATGGGAATTGGTTTTTAGAACCCATAGTGTAAGAGGGCCAATGGTTTGGCCGGAGAAAGACCCCGGGTAATGTAAAGTTGTTAAAGTCATTTAGGAAATAGTTAGGATTGATGAACCTGTCGCACCATACGCAGCCACTTACCTGTGGTGATGATGATGACTCCACACCTGTGTTTTCTTTGTTTTGGTGCAGGAAATGAGAATTGCTGTGAGGATTTGTGAGACGCATCACGACGTGGATGAGACATTGGGGTGATTCCATCTCTCCCTCCTTAGGAGGGACTGATGATGAATTGGTAATGGCAAATTTTGATGTTCAGTTGGAGATGGCAAATTTTGATGAGAGTTGAAAATGGCAAATTTGATTGGTTAGGAGGGAGAGAAGACGAATTTGGTTTATGGGAGGAACGGGGAAGACAGTAGGGACGTTTGTTGATTTGTAAAGTAGATGTTTATGGGTAGTGTTGTGTTTTGTGGATACAGTAAGGGGTAAGGGAGGGGCCATGTAGGTTACCTGGTGGGGGGGGGGGGGGGGGCGTACGGTAGGAACGTACCTGTCTCACCTGGTTCCCATGTGCCCCTAGTGTGCATTACCTAATGTTGCGTGCACTTTTGCGCCCTTACCACCTTACTCACTTGTCTTCTTCTTTTGTCTCCCACCTCTGAGGATCTGGCTTTGGGGTAGAGAGAGAGGAGAGAGAGGTGCTGGCTACGCAGTTGTGGGCCTGCACTTTCGCTGCTTGCTGCCTGGATCGATACACCATATGGACCGCAATGTTTGTGGCCACCCACAATGGACCGCAGTTCTTTTGCGGCCAAGCACCACCCATTGATGGACCTCTGGGTCAACGTGGCACCTATGCCAAACAGGTGAACCACTAATAGTTGGCCCCCTGACGGCCACAATAAAGAAATGGACGCGGTTGGCGCCTTTCTTTATTTCGAAAGAAGCCAGAAGGCCAAGTGCACCACACGAAGAGCAAGAGACACCTGCAGGGTTAGGGGTTGTTGTTTTTATTTTAATGAACAATGGTGACAGCACCGATTGGTGCTTGGGTGTGTAGTGGTGCTTTTGGTGCTTGGAAGGGGTGCTCTGCACGTTATTAAAGGCCGTAAGGCCACAGAGCACTCGTGGGTTGGTGTATCGATGCTGGCATGCGTGCTCTCTCTATGCATAACATCTGCATGTGTTCCTCCAAAAACAGGTCCTGGATCGTAGTGTAAATATCAGCGTAGTCTTGTAAATAATGCTCCCTACCGGCTGTATGTTTAGTTTGCGAATTCTTTCCGGATTCGGTTATCCTGTGGGTGTGTTTCTGTGAGGAGAAGGGTGCAACGTCGCAGGGGGACATATTTACTCATTTGTGAATATCTGTAAAACTGTCGCACTCAGGGTAGAGTTAATAGTAGAGGGAACTACATCTGAGTGCCACACTAAAATAGGTAAAAATTTATCGGGTCGGGACGCCCCGAGGGTAGAGAAGGGTGCAATGTTGCGGATATGGGACTTGGCCTCAATATCCGCTTGTAAATACTCCCCTATTTCCCCAATACTCCCCAACTATCCCCAATCCCCCATTCCCTAGTCCCATTGCCTGTAAATAACACTCTGTAGAACCGACCGTCCCCTTTTTCCCCCATTAAATGTCGTGCCCAGGTCCACCACATCTCACGTAGACAACTTTCGGACATCTTGCTAGTTATTCTTAGTCTATGTCAGTTAAGGACTCGTTTCCATTAATTCTGACTCTTCGTTGCACCAGAATGTGATAATATGGCACCAGTAGTGAGTTTAGGACCTTCCCATACCTCCTCCCATCTTCTTCCCCAAACAACAACTACAACAACAACTACAACAACGGCGCGCGCGGGGAGTGTGCGTCCTCACTCCGGCTCGGTTAGCCGCCATTACCCATGCGCTCCACGGGGTTATCACGAAGGGGCTGGCTGTCAGCTCCTCGTCGAGGGCGGAGCCTGGTAACCCCCCCGCACCCAATAAGAAGGGCGGACCGATTCCATCTGGGGCGGAGCTAACGAGCCGAGGGCGTGTCACTCCCCGCCGGATATACGCAGCGACTTACCGGACGTGACGTCAGATGCGCCCCCAGCTTGGAGAAAGAGAAGTCACTACCTCCGAGCGCTGAGAGACCTCCTGCATCTTTTGGGCCGCGCTATCCTGTCCCTGAGCACAAGGTGCACCTTGTGCTGGCCATCGAATACCCGCTTTCCTTGCCATCAATCCCCGTGTGAGTCAGTTTTTGTCCTGTTTATCTGTGGTCTGTCGGGAATAAGATAAGTGTGTCTAAGTGCCTGCCTTTCTATGCTGTCCCTCTTGTAGTTGTAATCTGACCTTCCGCCCTAATATAACCTCCTCCGGAGGTCTTGAGAACTGAACCCTTGGTGTCGTGTCATTTTAATCCAGCCGTGTGTCCTTTCCTCAATTGATCTAGCGTAGCGCGATTAGTCAACGTTCGGGTGGAATCGGGTAAGTTTGTTAGGTCGCGGTCACCAACCGCTCGGTCTATAACATCTAGCCGCGATCTATAACAATATTGATGAGGAAATATGTTTTTGAAATTTATTCAAGCGAAGATAAGTTTTTTTTTGTTTTTGGTTTTTTTCAAGTTGCACCCTTTTAATGGAATAAAAGTGAACGAAAGCTCAGACCGGCTCATGGCCTACATGTCAGATTGACACAAAACTTTCAGCGCAGGAGTGCAGAATGTTTTTCTGATAATTGTGACGTCATATGTCATGTGGTATGGCAGCCATCTTGGACTAAATGCAAATAATTAAAATATATATTTCTCGGAAACCGCTGAATGCTTTGGGGGAAAAATCTGTATTTGTGTATGGGGTTTACTTGAAGTGGTATACCAGCCAAAAATGTTTCAATCGAATTCCTTATCTTAAAAATCTGAAATTGCATGCACATGATCTACGACCCATTTGTATTGAATATATTAAATTTATGACGTCGTAGGTCACATGGTTTGGCAGATATATTGGATTTAAGCAAAAGCTCAAAAAAACATCTCCCAAACCACCAAATTGATCGACTCGAATCTTCACATGTGTCATTGACTAGGCATGGCGGTTAAAAGTTGATCACAAAAACATCATTGGTCGCATGGTGTGGCATCCATATGGGATTGAAGGAAAATATTAAATAATTATATCTCTGAAACCGCTTACCCTGTTGATGCAAAAAAAATTAAATATCATCTTTTTATTTTATTTTAATGTCATCTTTTTTTCTTTTTTTTTCTAACACCATTGTTGCATATAGTTTGAAAATGATGATGTTGTCGGCCACGTAGTTTGGCCGCCATCTTGAATACAAAAACGAATCTTATCCGATCAACACATAACTTCATGAACATGATCCCCTACCCATACATATACAGAGCGTACATTTCGAAGGTCATATGGTCATCACCAAACCCTCTCCTTCGACAAATACACTAAACAGATCACAAAGACAGCCTTCTTTCACCTGAAAAACATCGCCCGTCTCCGTCCATCCCGCTCCTCCACGGCTGCAGAAACCCTCATCCACACCTTCATCACCTCCCGTCTGGACTACTGCAACAGCCTCCTCTATGGTTCACCCTCAATAATCACTAATAAACTCCAATACATTCAGAACTCCGCTGCCCGTCTACTCACCCATTCCCGGACCCGTGACCACATCACCCCCGTCCTTTACAAGCTTCACCGTCTCCCCATCCCCCAGAGAATCCAGTACAAAATCCTCCTCTTGACCTACAAAGCCCTCCATAACCTGGCCCCATCCTACCTGGCTGACCTCCTCTCCAGACACACTCCCACCCGCAACCTCTGCTCTGCTGGTACCAACCTCCTGACCCCCCCCCCCCCCATCCGGACCAAATTCAGATCCTGGGGGGACAGGGCCTTCTCCATCGCTGCTCCCACCCTCTGGAACTCACTACCTCACACCATCAGAGACTCCTCCTCACTCACCACATTCAAAACATCACTCAAGAGCCACCTGTTCAACACTGCATTCAACATTTAACCCACAGCATTTAACCCCTGACTATCTCTTCTCCTTCTCCTTCCTTTTGCTTTGATTATTTACCTATTGATTTTTGTCTTTTTGCACTTGTTTTTGTACTCTGTCAAAGCGTCTTTGGGCTTCTTGAAAAGCGCTATATAAAATAAATGTATTATTATTATTATTATTATTATTATATGAGCTTGAAAGCTGATATTAAAAAAAAAATCCCTTCTCTGAAACCGCTTCACTGATCGATGTGAAACCTGTCATGGCTGGTGAAAATGTGACTTGAAAACAACTGAAAGGATTTCAATCAAACTTGTTTATTAATAGGATCGTGAACGAGGGCATCTTCCTGTTGTCACAGGCGGGGACTATGCGGAAGCATATTGGCTTAGTTCCTGGGAGGGAATGCGATGGCTCGTCGTCCGTCTGTCAGTCCGTAAACACTTGCAATTTCTTAACCAAAACCGCCGATGGGATTGTGACCACACTTGGCACAATTGATATTTGTTGTGTTGCAACTCAAGTTTGTTCACTGCATTCAAAAAAAATCGTGGTCTAAGGGGGTCTATCGGGGGTTAAAGTGGATCCCAGTTTGATCCCCACAAGAGGAATTTGCTTTTTCTTTGAAACTACACACACTGCTTCGATGAAACTTGACCACAACTTTCACACTGTGATGTACGAAAGTTTGTTCACGGTACGATGAAAATTGAAGTTGGAGGGGATCCACGGGGGCGTCAAAGTGGATCCAGGTTTGACCCCCCAAAAAAGGAATTTGCTTTTTCCTCTGAAACTGCAAACACTATTTCGATGAAACTTGACCACAACGTTAATCACCCATGATGCAGCAATGTTTGGTGAAGGCATTTTAAAAATCAGGGTCTAAGGAGGTATATGGGGTGGGGGGGGATGTTGCCCCCAAAATAGGTTTTTATTTTGTTTCTTTGTAGTCTAAATACCATGTTACTGTTTAAAATACCTTTCGTCAGTGTAGTATAATGCTTTATTCTACCAGGTGAGCCTCCAGGGGTATTGCCCCTATTTTTAAAAAGTAGCATTATATTCTACACAATCTTTATTTAAACATATCATAATGTGTACAATGAAAAAAAAAATCAATCTTGGTCATTATGGCCCCTTCTGATTTGGATCCTGGCACCGAGGCGCCAAAGGAGCCATTGTAAACCCGGCCCTGCAGCTCTAAACGTTCCCCAATATGTAGAATGTAGATCTGATGGTATATATGTGACAATTAGAATAAAATTGAAATTTAGCAGATTGTTTTTGAGACTTTTTTTCTATATCTGTGTATTAACTGCACTCCCCACTTTTAACTTTTTTTGCAGTTTAAAAAAGCGTGATTTATACACTGGAAAATACCGTATTATGTGTCGATCAGTGACAAAAGAAATCTCGATGTAATCCATTTTAAATTCAGCGTGTAACAACAAAATATTAGAAAAAAGTCAAGGGGTGTGAATACTTTCTGAAGGCACTGTTTCAGGAATAAGCAGCCTTGTCCTCGCTTTGATCGTCCAAGGTCGAATAAACCCACATATACTGTACTTAATATCCATTTATTGAGTTGAGAGGGGTTCTTTTTCAGCTAAGAAAAAACTTTTGTGTTGTACACCATAACTTATTTGATGAATGAAAATGTATTTTATTAGTTTTGAGTCAAACCTTGGTTATATGCATCAGTAAGTGCTTGTTTGGAATATGCTTATTATGCAAATGTAAGTATTCGATTGCAATGAATGTTTAGGATTCGGTCACAAATACATTTGTTTTGATTCTTTGCAGAAGTCACATGACAAGACTGGCTTCAATGGGGGAAACAGTCCACCAACCTTTGCAAGGGAAACATTGGTTTCTGTTCTGACTGCGATGCTTCGGAAGGATCCAATGGAGAGGCTCACTATGACGGTGAGGGATTGATACAGTTTTTAACTGCAGTATTTTATTTGCATGAACAAGAATGTTCATACATGCTGGGATTGCTGACCTCCTGTTATTGTGGATCAAAATGCAATTGCTCACCAGTGCAGGTGTTTCCTGATCGTTTTTGTATTTGATTCCAACACATCTATTGTTTTGCAGAAGATTTTGAACCACACTTGGTTCAAGGAAAATTCACCCGATGGAATTTTGAAGGTAAGCAGCCCTTCTTTTGTCCTCTTTTTATATCTTCCGGTCGTATTGTTTCTCCGTAAAATGGAGCCTCATGGAAGAGCATGGTGATAGAGTGTGTGAACTGATAATGGGGCAGCAGGGCAAGTCTTGAATAAAATAAATATGAACTTCCGGTTCCAGGTTCGAGTGCGTAAGACTTGAATCGTGCCATATGTCTTTCCAGTTTATCAAAGCTTAGTGTTCTGACCAGATCCATTGTCTCTCGATGTTTGTACCTCTGCCACCAAAGGTGGGCGTAGGTTATGTTGTTGTCACCCCTGTCTGTCTATTTGTTTGTCTGTCTGTGAACAAGATATCTGAAAAATTGAATTCGGACAGATTCAGCCAAAATGTGGTTGAGAGGTTGGGTGTGTGAGAAAGACGAAATGATTCGATTTTGGTGATTATCTGGATCCGGATCTGGATACGAAACTTTTTTAGGATTCCAAGTGAGTCTTCACCATGAGAGATGGGGGCAAAAACGATATACAGTATATCACGACATTTCTAAATGATGTGGTCGAGTTATGAGAAGATTAGGTGAATTAGGTGAATTATTAGGTGAATGAGGTGACAAGAACAAGCCAATGAGATTTTGGTTCAGGTCTGGAATCAGATCTGGCCTATCAGTGGGATCCAAAACATAAACTGTTTAGCCTGGTGGAAGTATGCACTCCACCGAGTGCCCGTTTTAGTCAACTTGTATATTGTTTGCCAGTTTGTCTTTCTGTCCTAATGTCTGTCCTTATAGGGAGGGGCTTCCCACATTCAGGTATGGGCTTCAAAATCAAGTTACCACATCTTTATTTCTCCGTGTTTGTTCTCATGCCTCATAGGCCTCGGGTGTACATGAACTGCTGCAAGTTGCCAGCGTCGTTGCTGTGGTTTCCTGAGTGGGTGTGCGTGTGAATATTTGGAGAGACAACTGTTTACAGAGAAGAATAAATAATAAGTGGTATGTTTGTGGGGTCTCGGGTTTTGATTTTGTTCATGTTTTAAATTTCCTGTACTTTGAGTCCTCACAAAGGTGAACCCTTTTGGGCTATTAGACTATTTATTCTCATGATTATTATTATTTATTATTATTATTAGCTCACCTGGAATGAAGTTCAGGGGAGCTTATGCGATGGCGCATCATCCGTCCGTCAATCCGTCTGTCCTGTCAGTCAGTCTGTCCATCCGTCAGTCAGTCAGTCCGTCAGGTTGTCCATCCATCAATACTTGAAAATTATTCTCTGAAACCGCTGATGGGATTCTGACCAAATTTGGCACAAATGATATTTATGTTGTGACTAAAGTTTGTTCACGGCATTAAAAAAAGAAAGAATAATAATTTTTAAAAATCGGGGTCCAAGGGGGTCAGGGGGGGGGGGGGTCAAAGTGGGTCGAGGTTTGACCCCCCAAAATAGATAATGGCTTTCAGACCTGTGCCCTTGGTAAATTGCTTATTTGTAAGGTCTATTTGATGTGTGTTTGCATTTGTCGGGGTCCCTCGAGGTGTTCTGAATGAAATTGGTAGAAATCTGAGGAAAAATTATCTTTTTTTTCAAACCTGGAAAAATGAACTGCTGCTGCTTTGTCGTAGCCATAGAATACAGTACTAGTGTTTGGTGAACTCGGTTTCAGCGAAAACGATCGTGATTGGAGAATACGTGATCACATGACCGCAAGGCGCCCTATTGTTGCTCATTTTAAAACGTTAAATTGTGTGAAATACAAATTCACAACATTATAATCATTGTAACATCGTCACACAAGTATCATCAAAACAAATAAGAAATAAATTTAATGGTAAATGATCTGCCATATTGAGAGAAAGGGAATGTGGAAAAGATTCCCTTTCTCTCATGGAGGATCAATTACGTACCATTTAAAGTACAGAACTTAGTACTTATTTGTTTTGACTTTCCTTACCGCCCACACGGTTCATCAATTTTGTGCTGAAAATAACGATTACATTCATTCCAAGTAGAATCAAGAGTTGTACCACATGACATGCTAACTATGATAGTACATTAGTACAGTGTTATAATGAGCAATCTCTTCTCTTATGAATGAAATACAAGTTGTGATCCAAAGGGTAAAATCATCTGTTCGTGCCAACAAACTCAGTAAAGTAAACAACATGAACACACGATTTGTGAAGCAGGCAGATGCTCTCACAAAGCAAATCGTTCCTCCTGCATGTCATGACATGAGACCAAATGCTAGAAAACCTCCTCAGTGTGCTTCTTCCAAAAAGCAACATAAAACACGGAGAGTTTGCTCAACAAATCAACGTCAGGGGGTAAACAGGGAAGTAAAAGCATGGCCGTGTGAGCTGTGGTGAAAAGAATGAAATGACAATTGTGTAAATAGAAAGGGGACAATCATGTTAAATACAACCTCACCTGCAGTGAATTACAGGTACACCTGTTGGCATGACTTGGACGGTTGGACCAGATTTTGTTTGCAACCTTTGCAAACAAATGCATCTTGTTTATTTTGTCAACCTATAATTTGAGAGTTGTTGTTCTTTTCTGTTTTGCTTGCTTCCTTTGATGAATACGTTTAACTCATGCATTGTATTTAGTAATTAACAATAATTAATTCATTTTTCATTCTCGCTCTCTCTCTCCCACCAATCTCTCTAGCCCCACACCTCTCTCTATGCCCCACACCTCTCTCTATGCCCCACACCTCTCTCTATGCCCCACACCTCTCTCTATGCCCCACACCTCTCTCTATTCCCCACACCTCTCTCTATGCCCTACACCTCTCTCTATGCCCCACACCTCTCTCTATTCCCCACACCTCTCTCTATTCCCCACACCTCTCTCCATGCCCCACACCTCTCTCCATGCCCCACACCTCTCTCCATGCCCCACACCTCTCTCCATGCCCCACACCTCTCTCTATGCCCCACACCTCTCTCTATGCCCCACACCTCTCTATGCCCCACACCTCTCTATGCCCCACACCTCTCTATGCCCCACACCTCTCTATGCCCCACACCTCTCTCTATGCCCCACACCTCTCTCCATGCCCCACACCTCTCTCCATGCCCCACACCTCTCTCCATGCCCCACACCTCTCTCCATGCCCCACACCTCTCTCTGTGCCCCACACCTCTCTTGCTCCCAACACCTCTCTCACTATCTCTCCCCCCCCCCCTACCCCCCTCTCCCTCTCTGTCTTTCTCTCCGTCTCTCTCTTTTTCCACCGAGTCAGGTTCCTTGTGTCCATAATCTGACGCTCGCTGGAATATTTTGGAGAGTTGCCAACCCTCACATTTTTGGAAAGTTTAAACAATGCCAAAACAGAAAATCCATGTTTCAGATTTTTAAAATGTACATAACATGGTCAAATAGGTCGTTTTGGGGCAAAAAGCCAATTTTTCGAATTTTAGCTCTGAAAATTCAAAATTACTCGCAAGGAAGTAACTGATGATGCATAACTGTTAACTCGAGGACTGTTCTTGATATAGATTATATATATCTGCACTTTGAGTAATGGTTGGCATGGAAACTGCTTTAAATTTGTTCAAATTAACGTTTTTAATGCATTGCTTTCAGTACTTGAATCAAGTAACGCATGATAGAATATAGTGATCAGTGACAGTCCGAATATGAATTGAGTGCAACTTGGCTTAAAGGTTGTCATGCCAAAAGCGATGTTTGGGTAAAACTCTTATTATATGCATCTATCTATAATTCCACTAATCTCTGTGTGTATGTTTGTATGTTTGTTTGTTTGTCTGTGACCGCTGTTTCTCGACAACCACGGGTCCGATATACTTGAAACTTGCCAGGTATATTGCTGGGGACCCGAGGATGTGCCTTTTCAAGGTTTCATATTAATCGGACAAGTAGTTACCGAGCTATGTCCAAAAAACGATTCAACCAATCAGAGAGCAGCGAGTTATCACGTGTGCCGAACGTGGCGAACAGACTCTGCCTCGGACGGCACATTTGAGAGCGTATTCATTTATTTCACGTTGGCAAACTATGTTGCCGCTATGTTGGCGTTAAACTATGTTTTAAAACTAATTAAAACTAATTTGCGATTCTTTCACTTTCCTGCGCGTTTGTGCACGCTATGGCGATTTCTTTACCAAACTCCGCAAGCCGTTCGCTTTGGACCAAACCATTTCATGTAAATAGAGGGGGGGGGGATTGTCACCGTACTCGCAAGCCGTTCGCTTTGGACCAAACCATTTCATGTAAATAGAGGGGGGGGATATAATTTTAGATATAGATATAGTACGGGCATGCCCTAGTTGAAATAATAGTAGTAACATGATTATTGCATGATGCCGAGAACGTTCCGATAAGCCGATAGGCCGGAGCAGTTGCATTATTCGTAAAACAAACAACACTCAATCATTGAGCCAGACTGTTGTCCAATGCTGGTTTAGAGTTTCAACTATCTACTCGATGCTACGTATTCTACTTTAGAAGAACGACTCTATTGTCATCGGTAAAACAGCTGCCAAGTAATTATGCTAATTTGCCAAAAGCAGGTATGGCATCACTGACTCCAATGTCACTCATCATTGCCATCGTCATCATCGCTATCGTGGTCCTGCCTTTCAATGTTTGAGTCCTCGTCATTCTCACACGAAGTGCTGCACATGCAAAGATCAGTGCATGTTAGGTTCTTGGCCCGGCAGGAACATCTCTGTGATGAACATTCAGTCTTGCACTGGCACCTTACCATCTCGATAATTGCCTTTGGTGCAGGGAGAATGTCTGTGGTAGTCGGTTTGAGTTGATCACACGTGTCCTTGTGGTATCCATTCTTCAATGGATCGAGAAATGTTTGCTGAGAAATGGCTGATTGACCCCACACATATGCCTGGACATGTACCCGCATGATATGCTGTCTCAGAGCACCAACAGTTGGTGGTAGCCTGTCGTTCTCAGCCATGTTCTTACAGAAGAGATGCCACCGAAGTTCAGGGATGCTGGAAATATTGACACCTTTTGGACAATAAGCTGAGCAGACAAATCTAGCTAAAGTTGTGTGCAGGTCCTCTGACAGTTCAGCATCCGTACAGAGCGTAGCAAAGGCAGCTACTAATACTATGTCGTCATCGGCCTTCAGATAGCACTGGAACCACTTTTCCTTTCCAAGTCTAGCGAACCGCCCAGTATTATCGGCACCTGTGAAAGCGTGGAGGGCTGGCAATGCCTGGGCTCTCTCCTCACCAAGGGCCTTCCAGATTGGCTCAATTTGGATAACACTAGATGCCATTGAGATAGATGTGTGTCTTGGCAGCAGATGATAGTTTGCTATTGCAAGAACTAGGACATCTGTATCAGGTGAGAATATCGTGAGCTCAACATCTCCCTTATGTTGCTGTGATGCGGCTATTGCTTGCTTGATCATCAGCGTGTCGGCCTCCTCATGGTTATCTGCCTCAAATTGGAGACTCCTGTTGCTTGACGTCCGACCAGATGCTGAGACAACAACCACCTTGGTTGAATCACGGTTGTATTCTAGAGTTTTCTCTGCCAAGTAGTCCATCAAATCAGCCTTGGTTTGATCATGAGACAGAAATCGGCTCATCGTGATGTGTTTGATACTGGTATCATCCTTGACCTGATACTGGACAGGTGCCTTTCCATGACGTCGTTTGGCTCTGGTTGTGCTCTTGAGGGAATCTTGCTTGTATGTATCAAAAACAAGTATTATGTGTTCGAAGCCCCTGGTCAGATTCAACACCCTATCATTGAAACATTCACTGAGATCCTTCACAGTCACCACCGTTGCTGGTTTCTTGGTCATTTTCTGGACAACAACCATTCCATCTATGACTGCGAGCTTCTTGCTAGTGCATGTACTGCCATCGGTTGCAAGATAAGTGGACACTGGTGCCATGTGTGTGGCATCAAGCTCATCTTCTGGAGAAGACTGTGCCTCGTTGGCAAACTTCTCCAAGATGTGGACAAGCTTTGACTTGTCTGTGCAAGAAAGTAAGCTACCGTCTTCTTTTTTTCTTCTTCTTTTTTTGGATACTGAATCGAGGCTCGTGAAAGAGCTAACATTTATTTCACAAACAAATCAACCAGACAAACAAAATATACAAAACGAGGGAGCGGAAGACAAGATGGGGAGAGAAGGGGAAGCACACAACCACAACATTTGAGAGCAGGGAGAAGTGTGGGAGGGAGAGGGCTTGGGGGCAGGAGGCGTGGGAAGGGGGGGGGGGGGAGGTATAAAACACAAGGGGACCGAAATTAGCGGGGGTAGAAAAGATCAAGGTTTTGGATGGGGGAGGATAAGAGATGGTGGTGAACAGCTGTTTTCAAGACCTGGAGGGTGGAGTGGGATTGAAGAGAGTGAGGGAGTTTGTTCCAGAGGCGGGAGAAAAGAGGAATGAAGGAGTGAAGGTGAGCAGAAAGTCTTGATTTTGGCAGTTTAACCATAAGAGGGTTGCAGGCAGATCTTGTGCGACCTGTAGGAATATTTGGGGGACAGAGCCCAGAGAGAGCTGGGGGGGCAAGGCCAGAGAGGAGTCGGTAGAAGACGGAAAGACCACCAACCTGCCTGCGGTGAGTGAGTGAAAGGCCCTTGGAGTTAGCTTCATCGCGGGAGATTCCAATGATTCTGAACGCTTTGGTTTCAACAGCGTGAAGACGAGCTAGGTGTGAGGCAGGAGCACCAGACCAGAGGGGAGAGCAGTATTCCATAGAGCTGCGGATGAAAGCCTTGTATGTGGTGAGGAGCTCAGGTGTGCCAAGGAAGGACTTCGCACGACGGAGGATGCCCAGTCGGCGACTGGCTTTGGAGGCCAGATTTGAAATGTGGTTTTCCCAGGAAAGATCATGGCAAATAGTGAGACCCAAAAGCTTGAGTGACAGAACTTATTGGAGAGGATTATTCAGAAAGTGGATGGGAGGGTTTTCCAGTCGGTCTTTTCGGAGAGACATCGTAAGAGTGTGAGATTTATCAGGATTGAAAGACATGTTCCATTTGTTTGCCCAGTCTGTGATTTTGTCCAGGTCTGCAGAGAGTGAGGAGGCTGCAGACTGCTGATCTGAGGGATGAGGAATGGAGCGACATAGAGTAGAGTCATCAGCAAAGAGATAGAGAGGATTTTCAAGAGAGTCAGAGAGATCATTGATGAAGACCAGAAAAAGCACAGGGCCCAGAACACTACCTTGGGGAACTCCAGCCTGAACAGGAAGAGGAGATGAGAGAAACCCATTCAGGGCCACACGTTGACTACGACCAGAGAGGAAGTCCGCCAGCCATGCGTGGAGATTTCCATGGATACCAAAGGAGGAGAGTTTGGTGAGCAGAGCAGGGTGCCAGACCGTATCAAAGGCACGTGAAATGTCAAGGGAGACAGCTCTAATTTCCTGTTTGGCGTTGAGGACCTCCATCCATTGTTGAGAAAGCAGAAGCAGCATGTCCAGAGTAGAGTGACCAGGTCTGAAACCAAATTGATGATCAGAGATCAAGCCATTGGAGAAGAGGAAAGATTTCATATCTGAAGCAATGATGGATTCCATGACTTTGCTGATAATTGGGAGAAGGCTGATTGGTCTGTAGTTGCTGGGATCTGTTTTTGCACCTTTTTTGTGCAAAGCGGTGATGTTGGCTGATTTCCAAGCAGATGGCAGATGACCTTGAGCAAAAGAGAGGGTGAAGAGAACAGAAAGAGGGAGTGAAAGAGCGGAAGAACATGATTTTAGGACCCGTGGGCTGATGCCGTCAGGACCAGTTGCAGAATCAGAGTCGAGGGTTGACAGAAACTTTTCCACCTTGTCAGGAGGAAAGGACACAGAGTCCAGGAGCAGCTGGGTACGACTGGATACGGTGGGTACAGAGAGGGATGGGTTTGGGACACAAGATTTAGAGGCAAACACAGAGTTGAGGCATTCAGCTTTTTCACGTGCGGAGTCAGCCGTTAAGCCATTTGAGGTGAGGGAGGGGATGGAGGGGGAACAAACACCAGAAACAGATTTGACCAGATGCCACCAGGATTTGGAAGAGGGAGACAGATAAGAGAGTTCGGTCTTGAGAACGGTGAGATATTGTTTCCTGGCTCTCCTGAGGGTGGACGCACACTTGTTTCGGGCTTTGTGAAAGGAAATGAGATTTCCTTCCGTTGGATTTGCTTTCCAGGAGACGAAAGCAAGTTGTTTCAGGGCAACAGCCTCACCACAAGATTCCGTGTACCATGGACGGGAGGAAGGGTATGACAAATGAAGACGAGATGGGATAAATCTGTGCATGAGAGAGAGCAATTTACTTTGAAAGAATTCCCAGGATGAGTTGATGTCAGAGGCGGTAGAGATGGGAGACCAGTCCAGATGATTGATGGCTGCTTGAAGACCGTGCCAGTTGGCCTGAGTGAAATGCCAGACTCGTTGATGCTGAGGAGGCTCTCTGAGAATGGTCAGAGAGATGTCCACTTTGACAAGGACATGATCAGATGAGCCGATTGGAACAGAAGAAGAGCAGCAGACATTTTCAGGGAAGTTAGTCATAACCAAATCCAGAAGAGAAGATGCTCCGTTGACTGAGATCCGGGTCGGGAAATTGACAGATTGTGTCAGTCCCAGTGAGTCGCAGAAGTCCTTTGCTGAAGAGCAATGGCTGGTGAGAGAGGTACCCACACCCAGCCAACTGGCATGGTGACAATTGAAATCACCACATATGAGGAAGAGAGAGTTGGGATGGGTAGATAGAAGTTGGTCCATATTATCAGACAGCGAGATGTAGATGGAGTCATCGCTGTTTGGTGGACGGTACAACACACATATGAACAAAAGGTGGGAGCGAAGGGGAAGCCGTAGCCAAAGGTATTCCTGGGGGTGAGGTGGAGAGAGGGCAGTGGAGGGCGAGTGAGGAAGAGAGTTTTTTATAAAGATAGCAACCCCACCTCCAGGACGAGGCTCAGGTCTATCATACCGGAGGAGGGAGTAACCTGGGAGAGATACCAAGGCATCAGAGACATCATGAAGGAGGAAAGTTTCTGTTAAGCAGATCACATCTGGTTTGTCAGAAGCAACCTGTATGGAGAGATCAGTCAAGTTTGAGCGAAGGCCCCGGATGTTTGAGGTCCATACCGTTAATGAAGAGGAAGGGGGAGCATCGGGTCCAGAACAGGGGGGGGGAGGGGTAGGGTAAGATGTGGAAGAGGAGGAAGAGGTAGGGAGAGCTGTTGAAGGTGTGTCAGAGATTTCAGAGATTTCAGAATAGCTTGGAGAAAGGGAAGAATGGGGCGGACAAAAGGTTTGATGGAGATTGGGTGAGGCACAGTGAGGTGTTATTTGAGGAGGGGGAAGAGCGAGGCAGAAGGTTGGGGGAGATGAAGGTGAAAGTTGGAAGGGGGAAAAAGCAGGGAGGATGCTTTGAGGAGGAGGGGTGAGAGGGGAGTCTAGGAGGGGAGGAGCGAGGGAGAGTCTCGGAGGGGAGGGGTGTGGGGGGAGTTTAGGAGGGAGGGGAGGGAAGGGGCAAGGGGGGAGATTTGAAAGGGATGGGTGATGGGGAGGATTTGGAGGGGAGGGGTGAGATTGGATTTTGAAAAGTGTATGATTCACGGGAAACGAACATTTTTTGCAAAATGAGTTTGAGACCTTCGAGTCAAAAATACGTTTGAGGACACTGAAGGAGGGGTGGAGTTCTGGATAGTTTAGGGAATGTAGAAAGGAGGAACTGTAAGAGATGGTATTATATATATTTTTTGGAATGAATAGATTTGGTGAGCAAGACGAAAGCATCCTTTTGTAGAAGAAGAAAAGGGTGTTATAATATATGAGAGAAAATAGTTGTTCAGGGGAGAGATTATACATTTCTAACCACGTGATCGCGTGATCGCGAACAACGTGAACGAAGAACGAACGAACAAATAAGAACAACAAAGAAACGAATAAGACCTGGGAAGGAAATATTTTTTTGGGTTTTTTTTTTTTTGAGTAGAGATATTAAACAAGGAGGTATGGGGTGAACGACTGGGACGAAACAGAGAACGAAAATAATTGCAGCGCATTCGACGAATCGCTGAGAGAAAAACAAAACCACAAGGTCGGAGACGGTGTCACAGTGAACTCAAAGTTGCCAATTGCGTCCTTTTGGTTCACATCCCTGCTGGATCTGGAGAGCACCATCAGTCTGCCATACAAATATTTGGTTTCTTTTAGATCCACTGTCTTGTCCCTAATCTTGATTGCTCGTGTTGCATTGCCAGACTTGTACATTCTGTTCTTCTCCTTCTTCACTGGCGCCCATCGGCTGACATCACCATTGATACATTCAGCAACAAACTCTTCATAGAGCTTCTGTCCTGTTTCATCAATATTCAGTATCTGTGGTACAAATTATTCTGGCACATAAGCATGGGTGACTACATTGAAGAGCTGGTTACCCTCAACTTCAAATGGATTCCCATGACTAAGTATGGCAGTCTTGATTCGGTCAATTGCATTGTGTTCACGCTTGATGACACTTGGAGAAAGGCCATGGTGCTCACTAATCTCACTTTCCTTGAGTCCAAACTGTCCCTTAAACTCGCAAGACAGACATGACAGTTCCGGTGCAGCCAAAAAGAATCGTTGTCTGGCATTTGCATTATTTGATATGCCAATCAGACCTGAGTGAACCTTCAGCAATCTGTTCAGATGCTCAACAGCGTGGTCTGCTCCGATCGATACAAATGGGATAGTATTCTTGGTGACTGAGATATTGCCTGCTTCGAGCTCCCTCCATGTCTCTGGATGGCTGGACTTCAGCGCATACATGTCAGATATGTACCTTGACCAGAGCTGCTTGTACTTGATTCTGTCCATGGCAAAAAATATCTTGCTGAGTTCTTCACCGGCTTGAAGATGAAGGTTTAAGTCAGCATTCCGTGAAACTGCAACGAAATGCAGAATCACCTCTACTCTGTGAAGGTAGTTCATCATGGCCTTAAACATGGCATTCTTTGAGCGGCTGGTCTCCCATTCATGAAGTCTCTCTACCAAGTTCGCATCGATGATGACTTGGAGCAGGCAGTTGCTGGCTTTCTTCACTGATTCAGCTTTCAGGGCTTTGTCATGTTCTCCACAAGTAGTTTGAACCTTATCTGTTGCAACAACGCACACTTCCTTGAGATGCGGATTGTTCTTGAAGAATTCTTCGATTGCCATTTCAGAGAGTGCCACATACGAGTATATGTGAGCTTGTAGCGAGCGTTTGTAATGGGTGCATTTCAGTATCTGTCTTGTAGTTGCAGATCCATAAACATCGGCTTCTGTCCAAGCATCATCTATGCCAGAGTTCTCTATGGATGCACCCAGACCTCTCAATGCAGCCATGACAATGTGCAGCTCTCCCAATCTGGGAACAATTATGCCTTTTAAGTCAGGCCGAGCATCCAGTAGCTGAACTACTTTCTCATAGAGGGCCAAATCACAAGAAATGACAGTTGGGTGATCTTTCCCAACAGCAAGCTCCTTCAATCTGCGACATTGCTCCAGCACAGTCATTAGTGTTGACCACTCATGTGCGACCTCGGGAAGTAGAGGCAGAGCTCCGACCTGCGTCACTGAGAACGAGCATGTTGGAAGGAGAGAGTTGTAGCCAGCCCAACATGGAGTTTTGTAAGATTCCCTTCTGTGTTTGTTCTGGAGAGAACCGACGCTAAGACCCAGCCCAGGTGTGTCAGCTGGTAGTGTTTGTCAACACCTGTCTTATTGACTGTGAACTCCTCCAGTCCATCTCTAGAACCTCTAACCGGGTTTGGCTTGTTACATGGTATAATGTCCGTATGGTACGGAGTAACAGTCAAGTTCTTTGCTTCTGTGATCTGTAGAGGGGGTGCTATTGTCTCTCCGGCACCATCTGACTTCTGAAACACTACTACAATGGTTCCATGGGTTGTGTTTTGCCATTAGGAGTATCCTCTTCAAAGTCGGTATTGTCAAAACCAAAGACCGGTAGTCGTCCTCGCTTGAGAATTGGTGGAACATACAATCCTTGAAACAGTGCAGTGTTTTGAACCACAGCATTTGCAATCGATGTCTCAAGAAGCAAGATATGTCTGTATGAAACACAGTACCCCAGTGCATTGAGAAGGTCCACCATCTTTTTGTTACTGGTGTCATGGTTGACAGCTAGAGCCATACCAATCACATTGGGATTTTTCCTTTGACGTTGCAGACGAAATACAGTGGATTCATTCTGTGGTTTGTACTTCGCCTGCCTCCTAGACTTGAGGCCATACATGATGGTTTGGCTTACAGTTAATACTGATCTGTCCACAACTGATGTCTGTGCTTCTGATTGCATCGCTTCCACTGGACCAAGCATTATCCAACGTACCATTGCCCTAAGCTCGCTGGGAACGTCCTGTTCACTGCTCGAAACTAGTATATATTCATCCTGCTGATCTTTGCTTGAGAAATTCTCGATACTCTTGCGAACCAGCAAAGCTGCTTTGTATATGGCATCCATATGGTCCATGGTATCATCATTTGTAATGCTAGCATTGACCATATCCTCCTCGCATGTCTCCAGTGAATAGAGAATAGCAGACTTCCGTCTGTTCTTTGGGAGCACTGACCTCAAATTTGGTAATGCCTGTAAGATTCTATCCTTCAGCCATTTCCTGCTGAATGTGGGCACGTGATGTACTAAGGCATCTATACCACCGAGAAGGTTAACATAAGTTGTCTCGATTTCCTCCATACATAGTTGAGTTTGCTGCTTGGTTAGGATGTCTACCAAGTTGATCAGTTCAATTAAACTCGCAACTTGTGTCATTGATACTCTTTCCTTCCCTCCTTTGGCATCGTGATCTCGTAGGACATGGAAGACATTTTTCGTCCAGCAAGATCTGTGGTACATAACGTCTATTGCATGTGCATCACTTGGTGCTATAGCAGTGTTCAATCGAGTCATAAACACAGGGTTCTGAGCAACCTCAACAGCGTCTCTCAGAGATTTGCCCGCAGTGTCACTCCGAACAATGTAAATAGGTTTACCATCGTTCCTCTGGCAAAAGAAACACAAAGCCTTGTCATAGGGTTCTGTGGAAGACCGAGTGAATGGTGTGGAGGAGCTTGATAACTCCACACATACATCGGACCTTTTCCTCTGCGACCTGGCCCTTTGTCGATATGCGATCCTGATGAAAGTGCCTGATCATAACGAACCCTGGCCCAATGAATTTGATCCTTGTTAGTTAAGTTAGAATAGCATTTTCGGTGCCAGACAGCATTCTTCATTTGCAACAGTTCAACTGACGTCCCGTCTAGTCGTTTATGAATCTGTACATAATCAGCGTCCTGTAAAGTGGATCGCTCCTGTATTGTCTCTATCAAACGGCGGAATGACTTGACTTTTGGTTGCAACACCAAGGCTCCTTTCTGGGAAGAATCATCTTGGCACAGAACGCATTTTGACCAGTTCATTGATTCTTTCACCTGGCAGGGATCCGCGCCACTCAGTGGTACCTCATCCATCCTGTCGTTGGTCCTGCAAATATAATAAAAATTCATTAGCTCAAAACAGAAAATCCATGTTTCAGATTTTTACCCCAAAAGCGTTTTTACCCCAAAACTACTGTTACCATGGCAACCAACAGTTAAAATGCAACATTTCATTATCTTATAAAATCCATTGTTAGCTATTTAAGTGTAATCCATCATCAGTTGGTTATCTTGTATTGTTTAAGAATTCTTTAAATTTAAATTTAGAAAAAAGTGATTTTCACCCCAAATCTGCTGTTTCCATGGCAACCAACAGATTGAAAAAAATCTGAAACATCATTTTTTAAATTTAAATAGATCCTAAACTTCTCAAAAATCTATAGGTTTGCTACTCTCCAAGAAATTCCGGCGAAATGACACAAGGAACCTGACTAACCCCCACCCCCCCCCCCCCCCCCACTCCTCTCTGTCTCTCTCTCTGTCTCTCTTTCTGTCTCTCTCCCCCACCCCTCTCCCTCACTCTCCCTCCCCTTCTTTCTCTCTCTCCCTCACCCCTCTCTCTCCCCCACCCCGATCTCTCTCTCTCCTCCACCCCGATCTCTCTCTCTCCTCCACCCCGATCTCTCTCTCTCCTCCACCCCGATCTCTCTCTCTCCCCCACCCCGATCTCTCTCTCCCCCCCACCCGGCTCTCTCTCTCTCCTCCACCCCGATCTCTCTCTCTCCCCCACTCCGATCTCTCTCTCTCTCTCCCCCACCCCAATCTCTCTCTCTCTCCCCCACCCCGATCTCTCTCTCTCTCTCTCTCCCCCCTCTCCTCTCCTCTCTCCCTCCCACCCATATCAAGCCAATGAAGCCTTTGTCCTCCCTGTGTGAAGTGGGGCCATCGCCGTGAAATATAAAACACACAGGAAATAGTACATTGTGCCGAGGCGCGGCGGTGATGGTCATGGTTAACCCTCGGCCAGGCAAAGATCCCCGGAGGGTTTAACAGCACGGTGAAGTCTGCATGGCGATTGTGTACGTTGCTCTAGTGGGGATGGTCACCTCAGTGAGGATGGTCACCCAAGCCTAGAGGTAGAGATCTAACCAGTGACATTCATTTTGAGGCCACTCTGATTGGACCTTTGTGATTATTATCTGGTGTTCCTCCCCGTTTATAATCTTTTATTTAGCGCAGTGTATTATTCTACCAAAACGAAACCATGAGTGTATTTTGAAGTGACATTATAATTTTGTTGCACAATGTGGCAATTGAGTGGTCATTCGATGTACATTATGCTGTATTATTACTTGGAAAATCGAAGATTTTTCAAGTATATTGGTCGGTTCCGTTTGTGGTTCTGTCTGTTTGTCACCGGCCTACAGGTCACAATTCTAAACCGATCGTCACGAAACTTCACCACGTTGTTTAAGTCGCCCAATTGAGAAGCCTATTGATTTTGAGGTCAAAGGTCATCTGGAGGTCAAATTTCTAAAATCGCCATTTTAAATCCGATTGACTTGAAAATTGAATATCATTTGTATATCGAGTCACTAAATTGGGCAACATACTATTTTTGAGGTCAAAGGTCAACCTAAGGTAAAAAATTTAAAATCATCAATTTTCATCTAAAAAGCTGTCAATTCTCAACCGATTGACTTGAAAATTGAACAGCATTTGCATATTGAGTCACTAAATTGCGAAATATACTATTTTTTAGGTCAAAAAGTCAAAGGTCAACTCAAGGTCAAACTTCCAAAATAATCACTTTTTATCTGAATAAAAAGCATCAATTTTCATCTGATTGACTTGAAAATTGAACAGCATTTGCACATTGAGTCACTAAATAGGGGAACCAACTATTTTTGAGGTCAAAAGGTCAAAGATCAACTCAAGGTCAACCTTCCAAAATCATCATTTTTCATCTGAAAAATCGTCACATTTCTTCCTATTGACCTCAGCTTTGATCAAGATTGTCAATTTTAATCTTGATGAAATGGACAATTTGCTGTATCAATGGAATTTTTTTTCTTGGGGAGGGGGGGGGGGGCGGGGTGTATTTTGCAAGTATCGTGCTCCGCATGACATCTTCTTATGTTTATTGTCGGTATTTAGTGTTGGCATAAATGTTTCCTCTTCAGGAGCAACAACAAACAACAACATGCATTTTAAGGCCATTTTCCCTGCTAGAGCGGGGGTTAGCCAAAGGAGCATGGACTTTAAAAAATACAATACTTTATTTCATGAAGGTTTTCACTTTTCACAAAATATAATTCGTGAAAATCTTCACTGTTTTGTGTACATTGTCAAGGTTCGTGGAAGAGATAGAATTAGAACACAGAAGGGAGCAGGACGCAACATAACTAAAGTAACAGCAGGAGTGGAAGGGAGAAATGCCAACAGCAGGGCGGAGGAAGAAAAAGACAGAGACGGACAAACAAGACATGCGGGTAATGATGAAAGGTAAAGGACCATGCAAAAGGTGGACAAGATGGATACATAAGCAAATTTTTGGGAGTGGTGGTGGTTGTTTCAGAGGTGTAAAATAGATCTTGACAAGGCCTTTTCTACGTCTACCTCCTCAACATCATTTATTTTTCCATCCTTGCTTCCGAAAATCAAAATACAGGGTGTCCCCGCTTAACATCGTCCCAGTTAAAGTTGTTTCGTTGTAACATCTATACGAATTAAAGTCGTGGCCAAAAATATTGGCACCCTTGCACTTTTTTCAAATAATGCACCATTTCTTCCAGAAAATTGTTGAAATAAAAAAAACATTTTGGTATCCACATATGTATTTCTTTGGTTTGCAGTGGAACCAAACAAAAAAAAAGCTGAAAATATTATTAAATCTTGCTTATTCCACACAGAAATCCTAAAATAGCCCGGAAAATATTATTGGCACCATTTAGAAGTTGTTAGAAATAGATTTCAAGCAGGTAATTCTCCTTTACTTTGGAATTGAACTCACCTGTGTTGAGTTGCAGGTGCCTGCAATATAAAAATCACATTCAACCAGTTTGAATGGAGAAAAGGAGTCATTATGATGTTTTGCGTTATTGTTTGCACTGCAACGAGCATGGAGAAAAGAAAGAAAACCAGAGAATTGTCCGAGGAGGTCAGACACAAGATTGTAGCCAAGCATGGACAATCTCAAGGCTGCAAGCCCATCTCCAGAGACCTTGATGTTCCTGTGTCCACCGTACATAGTTATGAGGAAGTTTTAGGCCCATGGCACTGCAGCCAACCTCACTGGACGTCGCCGCAAGAGAAAACTTGATCGAAGATTGCAGCGAAGGATTGTTCCAATGATGGAGAAAGCACCTCGATCATCTGCCAAACAGATTCAAGCTGACCTTCAGACACTAGGCTCGACAGTTTCAACTCCCACCATCCATCGCCAACTCAACTAGATGGTCTTCACAGAATACTTACCCTGCACAGTCAACTTGTTGCGAGCAAACTCGTCTGTTTTTGAACATTTTAAAAATTTAATCCAATATGGCTGCCAAACCACGTGAGCAACAACAACAACAACAGGCATTTTAAGGCCATTTTCCCTGCAAGAGTGGGGGTTAGCCTTGCCGTCCCCTTGACAATCTTCTCCATTTTGCCCTATTTTCTGCATCTCCCCTTGTTAACCCCCTTGCCCGCATTTCTTCTTCGACCATCTTTAGCGAAGTCTTTCTCGGTCTTCCCCGTCCTCTACTTCCTTATACATTCATTTCCATCACTCTTCTCAACTAGTCACTTTCCTCCTTCCTCAACACATGACCAAACCATCTCAAACTGTTTCTCTTCACAGCATCCATCACAGGCTCTATTCCCATCATCTTTCGCAATTCATTATTTGTCTTCCTCTCTCTCAACGATACTCCGCACATCCGTCGAACCATTCGCATTTCCACCCTTTCCAACCTTCGTTGCTGCTCTACGTTCATTACCCATGTCTCGCTCCCATAAATCATAACACTTCTCACACATGCAGCATACACCTTTCCCTTCAGCTTCAACGACACTCCCCTCATCATCAGCACGCCACTCAGTTCCCGAAACTTCTTCCATGCACATCTCACTCGAGCAACCGTTGCCGAGTCTGATCCACCTTCTCCATTCAGCATGTCTCCGAGGTAGAAAAATGTTTTCACACCTTCCAGCTTCACGCCGTCTCCAAGATCCAACTCAACATTTCCTCCATCTGCAGCTCCCTCTGTGCACACCTTACATTTGAATGTAGCTGCCACACTGGTTAATGACCCTCTCAGACCACTACATTTTTGATGAACCCACTCAGCGCACATTGTACATTGAATGGAGTTCACTCCGACACCCTTCCTACACACAGCACAGGGCCACTTCCCAGTTCTTTCCACCTCACCACATGCTTTACCACTTGCCATCACCTTCGTCTTTCCGATATTCACCTTCAGACCTTTTGTCTCCATACATTCCTTCCACGTGTTCATCTTTTCCTTCAGTCCATCCATACTTTCCGCAATCAACACCAGATCATCTGCATACAACAACTCCCACGGTAAACCCTCCTTTACGTTCTGAGCCAGCACCTCCATCACAGCTAGAAATAGTAGTGGACTTAGTACCGACCCCTGATGCACTCCCACCTTCACCTCAAACTCACCACTGTTCCCGTCCTTCGTCCTTACAGCTGTGCGTGCTCTTTAGTACATTGCCATCACTACTCTGATCAACCATTCCTCCACTCCTAACTTCCTCAATGCCCATGTCAATACTTTGCGTGGTACCCTATCGAATGCTTTCTCCAGATCAACAAACCCAAGAAACAACTTCTTCCTCTTCTCCATGTACTTCTCCTGCAACTGCCTCACAATGAAAAGCGCGTCTGTCGTTCCTCTTCCTGGCATGAATCCAAACTGCATTTCGTCGATCTTCACTTTCTTCCTTATCCTCCTCTCCAACACCCTTTCCAATACCTTCATTCCATGCTCCAATAACTTTATCGCTCGGTACGAGCCACACTCCAGAGGGTCACCTTTCCCCTTGTATAGAGGGACGAGGGTACTCAGTTCCCAATCCACTGGAATGCGGCCTTCTTTCACCACCAGATTACAGATCTCTGTCATTCTCTTCACACCCCAACTTCCTGCTGCCTTCAACATATCTCCCACAACTCCCGTCGGCCCTCCCGCTTTTCTACCCTTCATTGCTTTTATCGCTTCCTCAACTTCCTTCTCAGTTATCTTCTCTGCCGGTCCTAAAACTGGGTTACTCTCTATGTTGCCATCCCATTCATTCTCTGTATTCAACAGCATTTCCATATATCTTTTCCATCTTCCTTTAATTCCATCTGGGTCGACAACGATTTGTCCCACTTCATCCTTCAAGCAACTCACCCCCATCACATCACACCTCTCTTTCGCTGTCTGCTTTGCAATCCTGAATACTGCTTTCTGACCCTCTTCCGAATCCAAGCGTTCTCCGAACATTTTCCTACATGCCTCCTGCGCCTTTGCTACCTCTTTCTTTGCAGCCTTCTTGGCTGCCTTATAACTTTCATGCTCTGCTGTTTCTGCTCCCATACCCTTCGCCTTCTGCCACTCCTTGAACTTCTTCCTCTTCTCGTCAATCCTCTTTCCAACTTCATCATCCCACCACCATGTTTCCGAGTGCCTCGGTGGTCCTTTTGTCCATCCACATACCTCACCAACGGCTCCCAACAGACTAGCTTTCATCGACATCCAACCACTTTCAAGCTCAACCACATCATCCTCGACCCTACTCAGCCTCTCTTTTAATGCCTCCCTTACTGTCACCTCTTTCAACCTCCACACCTTCATTCTCGGTTGGTACTTCACCCGCCGAGCTCTCCTCGCACCTTTCACCCTTACGTCGCAGACAACCAAGTGGTGCTGTGAAACAGCCTCCTCCCCCGGGATCACCTTTGTGTCCCGGAGGTGACCCCTATCTCGCCTACGCACCATCAAGTAGTCAACGGTCGTCGTCGACCCACCTGACGTGTATGTAACAAGCTTATTATCCTCTTTCTGGAACTGAGTATTACAAATCAACAAATCAGCTCCATCAGCAAACTCCAAAATCCTTTCACCTTCTCCATTTCTCACACCATATCCGTAACCCCCATGAACTCCGTCAAAACCATCCATACTCCTTCCCACGTGTCCATTTAGGTCTCCTCCTACCACAACAACTTCCTCATCTTTCACGTTTTCCATCAGCTTCTCTCTCGCACACCAGAACTTGTCCTTCTCTTCATCGCTTCGACCAACCTGCGGAGCATATCCCGAGATGACGTTCACCAAGAGCTTTCCAATCATCATTTTCACCATCATCAACCTATCACTCACTCTCGTCACACTCACCACACTGTCTACAAACTCCTCAGAAAACAGGACACCAACACCATTCACGCCCTCCAGGCACCCTTGCCACACAAACTTGTATTTCTGTCCCTGCCTACCCTTCACCATTCTCACACCACTTCCCTTCCATCTTGTCTCCTGCACACAACATATGTCCACTCTTCTTCTGACCAATACTTCCACCACTTCTCCTGATCTCCCTGTCATTGTCCCTACATTCCATGTCCCAAACCTCAGAAACCGATCTCCACTTCGGGCTGTACCCTGCCCATATGTACTTGTAATTGTCATGCTTCCCTTTTTGAGGCAATGTTTTTATGGCCGGATGCCCTTCCTGACGCCAACCCTCTTAGTCGTCTTTTACGACACGCAGGGATACGGTGTACCTATTCTTATCCAGGGTACACACCGGGAAACGTTTAAAACATGGAAATTCTGAGGGGGGGGGGGGGGGGCGGGGTCAAGGGAAAGATAAAATGAAAATAAACCCCTTCAGCCGGCACTTAGCTTGGCGTCCCAAAGAGTACTTTCAGGAGCTTGGCGGCTGTTGAAACTGGGTTAGCCACTCATGCGGGAAGTGGTCCAAAATGGCGGTGTCGAACACCGCGCGTCGAAGACACAACAAGCGTGAGGCGAGCACATTAGACGGCCTCCTTTCGATTCTCTACCGTCAAGCCCAATGCGGCCTTCAGCTTCCAAGAGCCCAGCAGTTGTCCAAAACCTCGTGTGGGTTAATCGAGATCAACGTTCGTATCTTTCCGGAGCCGTACAATTCCTGGAATTAACGTTTTTGAGCATCCAATGACCGTGCTCTCAGTCCGTGGTGAGAAGGAAGCAAGGCCGCGTCGCGAGCTCCGGAAAGATACGACATATATAAATATCACGTCCCATGAAAATCAAATTTTTGTACAGCTGAATGACCTTGCTCCTGAGAGGATTGGCCATGGCTGGTCAGGTGACTTCAGGACAGCCAATATTACTGCAAGGTCATAGAGGATGAACGAGGGGTGGGATTCAACTTCAAAAAGCTTGCATCGGATCTTTTCTTTCGATTTCTTTCTTGCTCGATTCCTCGTTTGGTAGCGCGACCCATATGTCCTTCATGATGTCCTTTAAAACAATAAGTTTCCTGTTTGGTGGAATAGTTTACAGGAATGTGTACTCGCCTTTTGAGTTATCTATAAATGTGGGTTTGAATCACTTTTCCTTCCGTGTGCCGTGCATGGCTGCATGTTGCATCACTTACTGGGGGCACTGTGCCACAGATACAGGCCCTGCCGTAGATGAAGGCAATTTTTAATTTGTTCATGAAGCCAACAAGAGCTCGCCTGGTCATCATGAAGGACGCCATGTAAAACTTAACGTCCACCAAGTAAGGCCAGCAGACGGGACACCCGTTTAATGTGAACCCAGAGAACAGTATACACATTTATGAATAACCCTTCCTGCGAAATACGGGGATGAGAGTTTATAATTTCGTCGGAATTCGAAACAAGGTGAGACAGCTCAGAGGTGAGTGTGTACCTCAAGGCATTTCAATTCTCGACTTTGGTTTTTCACATACAGGGCGATGCTTCAGTCTGTGCATCGTCCATTGGATGGACCTAAAACTGGACGACTCATTTGCCAGCTCCGGCATTGGTCAACGTTACAAAATCCCATTGTGTCTTTTGCAAAGAGTCGCCATATCTCCAGCACCCTGAAAAAAAAAACAAATTCCCACCACCTTCAGTCGAGTATCCTGTGACGGAGTGATGATCTGGCACAGCCTGCTTCTCACCTTGAAATGTTTCTCAACTCAAGCACTCCACCCAGCCTTCGCCAGCCCTCTCAAAGCTGGTAGGTTCACCCTGAATACAACTTACTTTTATCTACTTTGCCCACACACTCTTGTGTGGCTAACCCCCGCTCTTGCAGGGAAAATGGCCTTAAAATGCATGTTGTTGTTGTGTTTGTTGTTGTTGTGTGTGTGCCCACACACGTTTATTGAAGATATGCTATTTTTACCTGCAACAGTTGCAGGTCTACAAGATGTTGTGGTTCTTGTTGGGGGTGGATTTTTTTAAATGTGTACCCATTGGTTGGACAGCTGCCGGGCCCCACCCACATTTGTCGCTTGACTCCACCCACCATGGCACCAAGACAAAACAATATAGCCACCATCTTGGTTTTCTGGTGGGCCGAAGACATCAGGCCTTTGGTGATCAGATTACACAGTGCCCAGATTTGTTGCGTCAGATTTCCATTGGCTTTGTTTGGGCCGAGTGTTATTCACGATAAAGGACTCCGAAAAAGCTAATCATATGTCGAATCCAAAAATTATCAGCAAGGTTTAATCAAGATACGTCAAAGGTAGGCGCCTCCATAAAAAAATAGCGTTACATAATATTTGAACGGCCCCATATTGGGGTTAAGCAATCCGTGACCGTGTGAGTCAGCTCGTTCTGATATTACAATGGCGAGGCTGACATGGATAAGAGGTATCAAGTTAATTTTGTTAATAGCACATTAAATGTGTGTTTCCCAATCGGTCCGTTACTGGATTTCGTCACAGATTGTGACCACAGTGTGGTCATTCTTGTTTATTTAATTAATATCAAACAACTGAACACCAATCCAACCAAATTCAAATCTTCACCCAACGTAATACACTACGACACAGTTAGCCAGGTCGCGAGGCTTGGTTTGGATTGCCCTTACGGAGGAGACAGTTTCAAGGAATAGAGTAAGAGACATCAGCCTGGCTAGGAATAGCACACAGCCTTATCTGTCCCCGTGTACACGTCACAAACTGGCTAGGAACAGCACACAGCCTTATCTGTCCCCGTATACACATCACATACTGGCTAGGAAGAGCACACAGCCTTATCTGTCCCCGTGTACACATCACATACTGGCTAGGAATAGCACACAGCTTTATCTGTCCCCGTGTACACGTAACATACTGGCTAGGACTAGCACACAGCTTTATCTGTCCTCACGTACACATCACATACTGGCTAGGAATAACACACAGCTTTATCTGTCCCCATGTACACGTCATATACTGGCTAGGAATAACACACAGCTTTATCTGTCCCCATGTACACGTCATATACTGGCTAGGAATAGCACACAGCCTTATCTGTTCCTGTGTACACGTCACATACTGGCTAGGAAGAGCACACAGCCTTATCTGTCCCCATGTACACGTCACATACTGGCTAGGAATAGCACACAGCATTATCTGTCCTCGCGTACACGTCACATACTGGCTAGGAATAGCACACAGCCTTATCTATCCCCGTGTACACGTCACATACTGGCTAGGAATAGCACACAGCCTTATCTGTCCCCGTGTACACGTCACATACTGGCTAGGAAGAGCACACAGCCTTATCTGTCCCCATGTACACGTCACATACTGGCTAGGAATAGCACACAGCATTATCTGTCCTCGCGTACACGTCACATACTGGCTAGGAATAGCACACAGCCTTATCTATCCCCGTGTACACGTCACATACTGGCTAGGAATAGCACACAGCCTTATCTATCCCCGTGTACACGTCACATACTGGCTAGGAAGAGCACACAGCCTTATCTGTCCCCATGTACACGTCACATACTGGCTAGGAATAGCACACAGCATTATCTGTCCTCGCGTACACGTCACATACTGGCTAGGAATAGCACACAGCCTTATCTATCCCCGTGTACACGTCACATACTGGCTAGGAATAGCACACAGCTTTATCTGTCCCCGTGTACACGTCACATACTGGCTAGGAATAGCACACAGCCTTATCTGTCCCCGTGTACACGTCACATACTGGCTAGGATGAGCTACTGCTCGGTAGTCTTGGATGCAGACGTCGGCAAGAAATTAAGGTCCAACAAGGCAAGCTGCAAAGACAGGAAAGGTCAGGACGTGGTGGCCCAACAATTAGTAATTACCGGGCATCAAATTCGTGTATGAATTGAACACAACATGCAGACAATAATATTAATAACGAATCTTTGTTATTAGATTAGACGGATCTCCCGCTCAGGGAACGTCGTGCAGGTCGAAAGTTATGTTCACTTTCTAATGACCAATAGCCCCTGCACATGCAGACTGTATGGAATGGGTAGAGCAAGCAAGGCTCCCAATGACAATGTAAGGAAAAACTACGAGCAAGCACACACAACCAGTCATTGTAATGAACACATTAATACAACATCTCAAGCCAAGCGCCTAATCCCCTGTCGCTGTAGTTCGCACAGTGAAGCAGTGACACAGCACTACCAAACCGAGACCCCTCGCCTTGAGACAGTCCAACAACTCCTCGCACTTTCCCAGACTCGGGCTCTTCTTTCCCCACTCTCCCTTCAAAAGGTCGTACGTGCTCATCACCTCAACAATCTTACAATCGGCCATGCTTTTGCATTCTGTCAATGTAACGAACTCAAGCAGACTCCATCGTGCCGGAAGTGGAAAGCGCGTTTATTGACGCGGTGATGATTCACTCGTGTCTGACGAATAAGCGCGTCCGATAAACCACAACAACAATGCAAATACAAGTCAGAATAATACGTTACATCCTCCTTTCTTTCAAGGAAGCCACTTTAAAGGAAACCAGCAAAGCAAATAACTCTATAAAGTAAAACTTACACTGAATTAATTAGCAAACAGCATCACATTCAGATCACGTGAATCAATTGATTTAAATTTAAAGATCCAGACGTCTGGGAGGGTTAACCGCTCTGCCGCTCCTTGTGATGAACTTGGTATTTCTGGGAGATGCAGTGGCTCGAGGCGATGACACTGTTGGGAGACTTTGGGATTCAGATGCTTGCTCACTTGGACTTGGGGACTTGCAGCAGTTCCCCACTGGGGTGTCCTGTTGAGTGGTGGGATCAGGGAAGTCCCTCATGTCCTGGGAAGAGTAAAAGCGAGAGAGTGGCTGACTTCCCACCGGGCCAACATTGGCTGAATGAGGCACTCTGCGGAGATGGAGCCTGTTACGCCGGTACACATTGTTTGGGGTCCTCAGCAAATATGACCGGGGGCTGTTGTGGCGCGCCTCAACTACAGCCGGAATCCAATGCCTGGCCTCCGGGTTTGGCAACATCCTAACACTGTCTCCCGGCTGGAGCGGTGGCAAATCTGACATAGATGGCTTGTCATGATAGTATTTTTGTTTCTCCTTCTGTGTGTCAAGGCGTGATCTCACAAGGTGATGGTCATACCGCGCAGGCATGAGAAGAGTGCGGTTGCAAGGCAGTGTGTTTCTGGGGCGTCTTCCCATTAGGAGCTGAGCCGGGGACAAGTTTATTCCTTCAAGTGGAGTGGTGCGGTAGTCTAGCAGGGCTAAGTACTTATCTGCTGACTTCTTCCAGAGCCTTTTCACTGTCTGGATCGCTCTTTCTGCCTCTCCATTGGCACGTTGGTGCTTGGGGGACACAATGTCGTGAGTTATGCCATATTCTTTGCAAAACTGAGAAAATTCCTCTGACGTGTACTGACTTCCGGAATCGCTTCGCAGCTTCTCTGGAATACCATGTCGACAAAACTGCTGCTTGAGAGCTTCGATTACAGAGCGAGCTGTAATGTCCTTGAGGCAATCCACCTCCACAAACTTGGAGTAATAATCGACCGTGAGCAAATACTGCTTTGATTCGAAGTCAAAAACGTCGCTTCCAACTTCGATGAATGGAAGATCAGGCGTGTAAGTCGGCAAGAGAGGCTCCCGTTGCTGAGCGCTTTGATACTCTGCACACTTGCAACAATTCCGTACAGTTTCTTCGATGTCAGAGTTCATTGAGGGCCAATACATGACCTCGCGAGCACGCTGCTTACACTTGTTCACTCCGAGGTGCGATTCATGAATCAAGCTCAGCATTCTGGGTCTGAGGCTTGGCGGGATGACAGGGCGCATGCCTTTGTAGACAACACTGTCTGAGACTGCCAATTGCGTTCTGGAGTCAAAGTACGGACGGACCTGTGCTGGGACTTCCTTTCGGGAGTCAGGCCATCCACTTGCAATGACACCGCAGAGAAGGCTCATTTGACTCAGAGTAGCTTCCTGGATTTCGAGGTATTTCCCACTCGTGATCGCAAGGAACTGGAACATGTTCACAGGCTCAAGGTCTTTCCCAGCTTCTGAGTCGGTGTCCGGTAGAGGTGCACGGGACAATGTGTCGGGGAGCACCATCTCAGAACCACGGCAGTAGTTAACCTCCAAGTCATACCGTTGAAGCTTGAGCAACATACGCTGTAAACGCATGGGAGAAGATAGGAGAGGCTTCTTGAAGATTTCCTCAAGGGGTTTATGGTCATTATATACCACTACTGATTTTCCAAAGATATAGTAGTGAAATGCTTCTGTTGCATGGACGATTGAGAGCATTTCCTTCTCAATCATAGCGTAGCGACACTCAGTATCGGTCATACTGCGTGATGTGAACGCTATAGGGTTGCCATTCTGGAGCAAACAGGCTCCTACAGCGTTTTGGCTGGCATCGGCTTGTATTTCAACTGGCTGACTTACATCGTAGTACTGAAGGACCGGGGCCGAAATACATGCTTGCTTCAGCTTCTTGAAGGACAGCTCCTGAGCTGACTGCCAGGAGAACTCCACGTCCGCCTTGCAGAGATCACGGAGAGGCTTGCTCGTGTCACTTAGGTTGGGGATAAACTTCCCTAAATACTGAACGAATCCAAGGAAACGCTTGACGCCTTGTTTGTCTGTTGGACGTGGCATTTTCTCAACTGCCTTCGTCTTGAATGGATCTGGTAGCACTCCTTCTGCAGTAAGCAGGTGGCCTACATAAGGGACTGAGGTTCGCCGGATGAGGCATTTTCGGAAGTTTAGTTGCAGGTTATAACTTGTAGCTCGTTGCATAACTCGCTTCAGTACACAGTCGTGGTGGGTGATGTCACGACCAGCAACTAAAATGTCATCCATTACCGCTGTTGCCCATTCTATCCCTTCTAGCATCTGGTCCATGATTCGCTGGAATATCTCCGGCGAGCACCTCAATCCATAAGGGAGACGCAGCCAGCGGTATCTCCCTACAGGTGTATTGAACGTGGTCAAGAATGAAGAAGGCTCGTCAAGGCGAATTTGCATGAACCCACTGCGGGCGTCAAGCACAGAAAATACTTTGGCTCCAGGGATTTGAGCTAAAACTTCCTGAACAGTTCTCATTGGGTAGTGCTCACGTTTTGTGCACTTGTTTAAGTCTTTGGGGTCTATACAGATGCGGACTTTGCCGTTGCGAAGAGCTACTACCATGGAACTCACCCACTCAGTCGGTCGTTCTACCTTCGCGATGTGACCTTCGGTGACCATCTCTTGTAGCTTGTCAACTATTTGCTCTCTCAATGCTGCAGGCTGTCTGCGAGGAGCGTGAACTACTCCCTGTGACCCTTCTACAAGCTTGATCCGATAAGTTCCGGGAAGAGTTCCAGTTGTCTTGGCAACTTCTGGAAACTCAGAGATTACTGCTTCCTGAGACACATTGACTAGAGGCTGAACAAGAGACAACTTATCGAGCTTGACAATGAGGCCTAGGGCTTCCGAGGTAGCGCCTGACATTACATTCTCCTGATCGAGGTCAATGACCTCAAAACTGGCTCTAACGGTCTTGTTTTTGTGAGAGAGAGGGAGTGTCACGGTACCGACAGGATGGATAGTATGGTTCGAGTATGTTTTAAGAACTTTATGCGACGATTGTAGATCACCTGTGAGGTGCTGGACTAACTGGTAGTCGTTGAGTGTTAGTGTGTTGCACCTTGCACCCGTGTCAATCCGGAACCGAGTCGGCTGACCCAGCAACGTGACGGTCTGTGCCCACTTGTCATGAGTAGCCGTATTGATGCTTGGTTGTAGAGCGGAGATCCTTAAAATTTCAGATTCCTTGACGAGTTCTTGAGGAAGATCTACATGATCTAGACTGGTCTCCTCATCAAGGGACTTTAGGTCGCGCAGTCTCTTCCGACACGCCGCAAACCAGTGACCAGGCTTCTTGCAGTAGGAGCAGCTAGAATTAATTGCTGGACACTTGGCTTGCCTGTGCACTGACTGGCCACATTTGCTGCAGGGACCGTCATTCCGAAACCGATTCTCAGCTTTGAACAGCTCGGTGGCTTGTGTATGCCTATCAGGCTTGCTCTTACAACGTTGAGTCTGGTGCTGAGTTCGTTCGTTTTCAGATCTGAGGGCTGAGATGAGAGCATCTTCATCTCGGACTATTCTCATATGTTTCTGCGAGAGCTCTAGCTGTTGGCCAATTTCTATAGCTTTAGCTAGTGAGAGCTCCTCACCCCTATCGAGTAATTTCTCTTGGACCCTCTTATCATGGCTGCCATCAATGATGCAATCGACGATTATGTCGTCTGGGTCTTGGTAATCGCAATCCATGAGAATTATCCTCAGATCTTTTATGAAATGATCAAAAGACTCACCACTCCGCTGGCGCCTTTGTTTCAGTCGGTGTCTGGCAACTCTTTTGTTCTTTCTGGGCTGCACATAGTTCTGGAATTTGTTCAGCACTTCCTGCGGGTCGTCTTTCTCTCCTTCCTCCCAAGATAGAGTTTGGTAGATTTGACGACCTTGTTCGCCGATCCACGTTCCGAGCCATCCTGCTTGACGAGGCTTCGTTATGTCTGCGAGCGGCCCTGACAAGACAAAACTGACGTGATTTCTGAACCGGCAAAACTCCTGGTAGAGATCCAGACTCTCCCAGTCGATCGAGGGATGATCAAAGTTCGGAGATGCCATATTTATGGAGACGAATGGCGGCTTATGGCGTGAATATCAACGAACTTCTGACACCATGTAACGAACTCAAGCAGACTCCATCGTGCCGGAAGTGGAAAGCGCGTTTATTGACGCGGTGATGATTCACTCGTGTCTGACGAATAAGCGCGTCCGATAAACCACAACAACAATGCAAATACAAGTCAGAATAATACGTTACAGTCAATTCGTCAGAACTCTTTTTCTTTCAGATGTCACTGTTTCCTGCTTATAAATGATGCCTAAACTCCGAAGTAAAATAGAATCAAATACAATGAAAAGTTTGTAAGGGGAATTGACAACCTAGAAATATATTTTTGCAAATCAAGCTGAAGTCCCTACTACTAACTATAACGACATGATCAACTTCAACGATTAAATGACGTAGGCGAAGTGCTCTTTTCTTTACTTCAATAAACAAATAAATATCAGAGGGCACAATAATAGGAACATATAGATCAGCGAAGAATATACAATAAAATATTTTTTTCTGTAATAAACAAGTAATAACTTGTCAAATGTGCAATCTGTGAACCTAATCCCGAAACTAAAGGTACAGAAACATTCTGTAATTAGATGTGCACACCCTGAGAGTGTTCATTACCATTCAGCTTGCAGCAAACTCACCAAGCGACTTTAGCACTCATTCATTACTATTAGTCATTGTCATACAATCACTTCGACGAAAAATGATATTTAAAAAAACTGTCCTGTCCTGTCCCCTCGTCGTTGTTTTGATATTTTGACACCGGAACATTTTCCCCCTCCGCCGTGGTTGCCTGGTGCATGTTTTCCCCATCCGTCATTTCGCTGTGCGACTGCGAGGTAATAAATGTGGCGGTGTATAAGCGATACATAGGTACATGGTGTATTACATGAGTTTATTTCCATCACGGCTGGTAACCCTTTTTAAAATTTAGATAAATGTAATAAATACAGTCGCATCGGGTTTAGTTTAGGGGAGTATTTTAATGGTCTCAATGAGGAATGCGTTATTTGGGTATCCATTGCATTGGCCGGTTGCTTTCATGGTCACTTCAGTCTTTACAAAATAAGGCACAATGGAGACAGACGTGCTGGATATGTTTTCTGCTCTCGGGTGAGTTAAAGAAAGATAAAGATACTTTCAGCTCGAAATATACAATGTTCTACCTTTGGGTGTCGTACTATTTATTCCAATTCAAGATTGCATCATCCCCTTTGTCAGTGCATTGTATTAATGTATACAGTGTAGTGACGGTCCTGTCCCGCTTCGTGATATTGACTTATCCTGTGCTGAGACGAGAACACGAGTTTTAACGGGTCAATGCAGGTCGTCCTCAAGGCTCAAGGGACCAACACCGCACGAGGCCAATGCCGGTCGGCGCCCCCAACCCACGGAGCCTGTCCCCCATCACCCCTCAGCCCCACCCCCCACAGGCCCAATCCCGCTCCCCCCCCCCCCACAGGCCCAATGCCGCTTCCCTCACCCCCCCCCCCCCACAGGCCCAATCCGCTTCCCTCCCAACTCCCCTCCATAGGCCCAATGCCGCTCCCCTCCCTCCTCCCACAGGCCCAATGCCGCTTCCCTCCCAACTCCCTCCATAGGCCCAATGCCGCTCCCCTCCCTCCCCCCACAGGCCCAATGCCGCTTCCCCCTACCCCGCACAGGCCCAATGCCGCTTCCCCCCCCCCCACAGGCCCAATGCCGCCCCCCCCCCCCCACAGGCCCAATGCCGCTCCCCCCCCCCCCCACAGGCCCAATGTCGCTCCCCCCCCACAGGCCCAATGCCGCTCCCCCCCCCCCCCCACAGGCCCAATGCCGCTCCCCCCCCCCCCAGGCCCAATGCCGCTCCTCCCCCCCACAGGCCCAATGCCGCTCCCCCCCCCCACAGGCCCAATGCCGCTCCCCCCCCCCACAGGCCCAATGCCGCTCCCCCCCCCCCACAGGCCCAATGCCGCTCCCCCCCCCCCCCACAGGCCCAATGCCGCTTCCCTCCCAACTCCCCTCCATAGGCCCAATGCCGCTCCCCTCCCTCCCCCCTCCCCCCTCCCCCCTGACCAAACTGACCAAGGCGTTTGATTTATCCTTTGCTGAGACGAGAACACTAGTTTTAACGGGTCAATACTGCTCGTCCTCAAGGGACCAACACCGCACGAGGCCAATGCCGGTCGGCGCCCCCAAACCACGGAGCCTGTCCCCCATCACCCCTCACAGCCCCACCCCCCACAGGCCCAATGCCGCTTCCCCCCCCCCCCCCACAGGCCCAATGCCGTTTCCCTCACCCCCCCACAGGCCCAATGCCGCTTCCCTCCCAACTCCCCTCCATAGGCCCAATGCCGCTCCCCTCCCTCCCCCTACAGGCCCAATGCCGCTTCCCCCCACCCCACCCCCCCCCCCACAAGCCCAATGCGGCTTCGTCCCCCCCACCCCGCACAGGCCCAATGCCGCTTCCCCCTACCCCCCACAGGCCCAATGCCACTTCCCCCCCACAGGCCCAATGCCGCTTCCCCCCCACAGGCCCAATGCCGCTTCCCCCCCACAGGCCCAATGCCGCTTCCCCCCCACAGGCCCAATGCCGCTTCCCCCCCACAGGCCCAATGCCGCTTCCCCCCACAGGCCCAATGCCACCTCCCCCCCACCCCCCACAGGCCCAATGCCGCCCCCCCCCCCACAGGCCCAATGCCGCTCCCCCCCCCCCACAGGCCCAATGCCGCTCCCCCCCCCCACAGGCCCAATGCCGCTCCCCCCCCCCACAGGCCAAATGCCGCTTCCCCCCCCCCCCCCACACAGGCCAAATGCCGCTTCCCCCCCCCCACAGGCCAAATGCCGCTTCCCCCCCCCCCCCCCCACAGGCCAAATGCCGCTTCCCCCCCCCCACAGGCCAAATGCCGCTTCCCCCCCCCCCCCACAGGCCAAATGCCGCTTCCCCCCCCCCCCCCACAGGCCAAATGCCGCTTCTACCCACCCCACAAGCCCAATGCGGCTTCCCCCCCACCCCGCACAGGCCCAATGCCACTTCCCCCCAACCCCCCACAGGCCCACTGCCGCTTCCCCCCCACAGGCCCAATGCTGCTTACCCCTCACCCCCCACAGGCCCAATGCTGCTTCCCCCCACCCCCACAGGCCCAATGCCGCTTCCCCCCACCCCCACAGGCCCAACGCCGCTTCCCCCCCACCCCCCACATGCCCAATGCCGCTTCCCCCCACCCCCACAGGCCCAATGCCGCTTTCCCCCCACACCCACAGGCCCAATGCCGCTTTCCCCCCCACCCCCCACAGGCCCAATGCCGCTTCCCCCCCACCCCCCACAAGCCCAATGCCACTTCCCCCCCCCCCCACTCCCCACAGGCCCAATGCCACTTCCCCCCTACCCCCCACAGGCCCAATGCCGCTTCCCCCCCACCCCCCCCACCACAGGCCCAATGCCGCTTCCCCCCCACCCCCCCCCCCACAGGCCCAATGCCGCTTCCCCCCACCCCCCCCCCACAGGCCCAATGCCGCTTCCCCCCCACCCCCCACAGGCCCAATGCCGCTTCCCCCCCACCCCCCACAGGCCCAATGCCGCTTCCCCCCCACCCCCCCCCCCCCACAGGCCCAATGCCGCTTCCCCCCACCCCCCCCCACAGGCCCAATGCCGCTTCCCCCCACAGGCCCAATGCCGCTTCCCCCCACAGGCCCAATGCCGCTTCCCCCCCACAAGCCCAATGCCGCTCCCCCCCACCCCCCCAATGCTGCTTCTTCCCCACCCCCCACAAGCCCAATGCTGCTTCCCCCTGCCCCCCACAGGCCCAATGCCACTTCCCCCCCACCCCCCCCCACAGGCCCAATGCTGTTTCCCCTCCCCCCACAGGCCCAATGCCGCTCCCCCCCCCCCCCCACAGGCCAAATGCCGCTTCCCCCCCCCCACAGGCCAAATGCCGCTTCCCCCCCCCCACAGGCCAAATGCCGCCCCCCCCCCCCCCCCACAGGCCAAATGCCGCTTCCACCCACTCCACAAGCCCAATGCGGCTTCCCCCCCACCCCGCACAGGCGCAATGCCATTTCCCCCCTACCCCCCACAGGCCCAATGCCGCTTCCCCCCCACAGGCCCAATGCTGCTTACCCCTCACCCCCCACAGGCCCAATGCTGCTTCCCCCCACCCCCACAGGCCCAATGCCGCTTCCCCCCACCCCCACAAGCCCAATGCCGCTTCCCCCCACCCCCCACAGGCCCAATGCCGCTCCCCCCCACAGGCCCAATGCCGCTCCCCCCCACAGGCCCAATGCCGCTTCCCCCCACAGGCCCAATGCCGCTTCCCCCCACAGGCCCAATGCCGCTTCCCCCCCACCCCCCACAAGCCCAATGCTGCTTCCCCCCCACCCCCCACAAGCCCAATGCTGCTCCCCCCCACTCCCCACAGGCCCAATGCCACTTCCCCCCTACCCCCCACAGGCCCAATGCCGCTTCCCCCCCACCCCCCCCCCCCACAGGCCCAATGCCGCTTCCCCCCCCACCCCCCACAGACCCAATGCCGCTTCCCCCCCACCCCCCACAGGCCCAATGCCGCTTCCCCCCACAGGCCCAATGCCGCTTCCCCCCACAGGCCCAATGCCGCTTCCCCCCACAGGCCCAATGCCGCTTCCCCCGCACAGGCCCAATGCCACTTCCCCCCAACCCCCCACAGGCCCACTGCCGCTTCCCCCCCCACAGGCCCAATGCTGCTTACCCCTCACCCCCCACAGGCCCAATGCTGCTTCCCCCCACCCCCACAGGCCCAATGCCGCTTCCCCCAACCCCCACAGGCCCAATGCCGCTTCCCCCCCCCACCCCCCACATGCCCAATGCCGCTTTCCCCCCACCCCCACAGGCCCAATGCCGCTTTCCCCCCACCCCCACAGGCCCAATGCCGCTTTCCCCCCACCCCCCACAGGCCCAATGCCGCTTCCCCCCCACCCCCCACAAGCCCAATGCTGCTTCCCCCACAGGCGCAATGCCACTTCCCCCCCTACCCCCCACAGGCCCAATGCCGCTTCCCCCCCACCCCCCCCCCACAGGCCCAATGCCGCTTCCCCCCCACCCCCCCCCCCCACAGGCCCAATGCCGCTTCCCCCCCCACCCCCCACAGGCCCAATGCCGCTTCCCCCCACAGGCCCAATGCCGCTTCCCCCCCACAGGCCCAATGCCGCTTCCCCCCACAGGCCCAATGCCGCTTCCCCCCACAGGCCCAATGCCGCTTTCCCCCCACAGGCCCAATGCTGCTTACCCCTCACCCCCCACAGGCCCAATGCTGCTTCCCCCCACCCCCACAGGCCCAATGCCGCTTCCCCCACCCCCACAAGCCCAATGCCGCTTCCCCCCCACCCCCCACATGCCCAATGCCGCTTCCCCCCACCCCCACAGGCCCAATGCCGCTTCCCCCCCACCCCCCACAGGCCCAATGCCGCTCCCCCCCCACAGGCCCAATGCCGCTTCCCCCCCACCCCCCACAAGCCCAATGCTGCTTCCCCCCCACTCCCCACAGGCCCAATGCCACTTCCCCCCTACCCCCCACAGGCCCAATGCCACTTCCCCCCCCCCCCCACAGGCCCAATGCCGCTTCCCCCCCCACCCCCCACAGGCCCAATGCCGCTTCCCCCCCACCCCCCACAGGCCCAATGCCGCTTCCCCCCACAGGCCCAATGCCGCTTCCCCCCACAGCCCAATGCCGCTTCCCCCCACAGGCCCAATGCCGCTTCCCCCCACCCCCCCAATGCTGCTTCTTCCCACCCCCCACAAGCACAATGCTGCTTCCCCCCCCCCCCCACAGGCCCAATGCCACTTCCCCCCCACCCCCCCCCCCACAGTCCCAATGCCGCTTCCCCCCCACCCCCCACAGTCCCAATGCCGCTTCTCCCCCACCCCCCCACAGGCCCAATGCCGCTTCCCCCCCCCCCCACAGGCCCAATGCCGCTCTTCCTCCGCCCCCCCCCCCCACAAGCCCAATGCCGCTTCCCCCCAACTCCCCCCAAGGCCCAATGCTGCCTTTCCCCCCACCCCCCACAGGCCCAATGCTGCTTTCCCCCCACCCCCCCCCCCCCCACAGGCCCAATGCCACTTCTCCCCCCACCCCCCACAGGCCCAATGCCGCTTCCTCCCTCCCCCCCCCCCCCACAGGCCCAATGTCACTTCCTCCCCCCACAGGCTAAATGGCGCTCCCCCCCACCCCCCCCCCCCCCCACCCCTGACAGGCCCAATGCCGCTCGTCCTCTGCCCAAGCAGCTAACTCATCACCCACATAGGAATGTAACCCAAACTAGGCTCTAAGGCAGGCGTTCTTAACCTTTTTCCCCTGTCAAGACCCCAAAGGATTGCCCACGATGTCCCCATACCCCTTTCGCTAGACTGTTGACTGACCAAGGCGCATAGCTAGGGGGGGGACTGGGGGCATGTCCCCCTATAATTTTTTTGATTTATAGGTGCTCTGTGGTGCATTCTGAGGGGTGTTTTACTTTAATTGCCTATTTTTTTGGATGAAAATTGGTAACTTATTACCCAGAAAATGGGCCAAGTTCGGGGATCTGTGCCTGATTGCCAGTCCCATTAGGTTCCAGTGTGACCTCAAAATATCTCAATAGCTTAGTTTTTCATATGGATAATTAGGAACAGAACAGGAAAGAAAATCATAAGGATTTTATCCCTATTTATTTCTTTGCTTGTTAACAAAGAAACAAAACAAACTAAACTAAACTAAAACATGCAAGTTTTATGCAAGCCGTTTTACCTAATCTAGTGAGATTGTTGCTGCTGTTTTCGTGCAATCAGAATAAGGAATCGGGGCTCAGTTCGTGACAATGCCACTCGCATATCATCGGACACATCAAGTCGATTTCCCCACTTTGATTTCATCTCTATATAATTCCAGCAATCTCTGTGTGTGTGTGTGTGTGTGTGTGTGTGTGTGTCTGTATGCGACCGCTGTTTCTCGACAACTACCGGTCCGATATACTTGAAACTTGCCAGGTATATTGCTGGGGACCCGAGGATGTGCCTTTTCAAGGTTTGAAATTAATCGGACAAGTGGTTCCCAAGGTATGGTCACCGTACTCGCAAGCCGTTCGCTTTGGCTTTGCGAATGGACCAAACCATTTCATGTAAATAGAGGGGGGGGGGGGGGTTCTGTGGTCGTTACTGCCACGTGGTTTCAAAGTTCTTTTTTGTTGTTGTTGTTTGCACGCATGTTTTTTTGCACGCACGTACGGGCAAGCACGTACGGGCAAGCACGTACGTGCGGGCACGCCCTAGTGTTCAATAATGCAGAGAAACCTGTTTCACAGAGGTACGTAGTTGTGAAGGAACCAACACATTCCATTGCCCTCTTCGCCAAGCTAGGGTAAGCTGCTATCTGCTCGCACCAAAACTGCTTAAAATCCAGCCCAGCCTTTCCGAAATCAGCTTTCTTTCTTTGATCTTCTTGGAACTCGATCAAATCATCCTTCACTAAATCGTTGTCACTCATCGTAGAAATATCAAACGAGAAAGGGTTCTGGATCCAAACGGATTCCATCTCCAACGCACAGGGCTTCACTCGGCTCTCCGATTGTGTGGGGCTTCTTTTCCTTGGCAATCATGCACGAAACTTTGTGGGAGGCTTCCCAGTGGGAACAAACCCATGCGATGAAAGAGTTCCTTTCTGATCACAACTAAGTCTTTTCACCTTGAAAGCATCAATGGAGGTGTCAACATGATCCCTGTGTTTGCTTTGGAGGTGCTTTCAGTCCTGATGGCTTCAAATTTCCATTGCTCGTTACCAAATTGCAAAGCATGCATTGAGGTTTATCAGTTCCATCTCCTTCTTTCACACAGGTGAAGCCAAAGTGAACATTGTCATCATTCCAATTCCGTTTTTTGACAGACGACATCTTGCAACAAATCTGTAAAAGAACAAGCGTTCTGAATATTGCGCTGCAATACATGTCCCCTACCAAAGTTCAAAGTGCCATAATTTTGTCAAAAATGATCGAATATGCAAATTTATGCATGGTTGATGCTGGTTTTCAAACTTGATCTGAGATATGCTGAGACACGTGTGTCACGCCTCGCCTCGTTGATAAGCCCGCAAGGTCGCTCTGTGGAGCGGCCTGCACGTATTGCACTGTGTGAATTATATAATTACCAACACGGTCTGAGGTACTAGCGATTCAAGAGATATCCATTTTAAAAAAATATTTTCGTTCAATTAACAGTATCTGCCAAACCACGTGCCCTATCGCAAATTCCAAAAGGACATTTTAGTAGACTGGCATGCTGAACAGATATTTTTGTATACTGAATCGAGGCTCGTGAAAGAGCTAACATTTACTTCACAAACAAATCAACCAGACAAACAAGATATATAAAAAGAGGGAGCGGAAGACAAGATGGGGAGAGAAGGGGAAGCACACAAACACAACATGTGAAGTTTCCCCTCGATTGGATCTAAAATGATGGAGGAGCTCGGTTTTAAAGGTTCATGCTTAAAAACGTCATAATTCTGAAACCATGTGACGCATGACATCATGCTGGCTGACATTTTTGTTCATCATGTGTATGCGATTCTGCCTGCAAAGTTTGGCCTTGATCTGTTCAGCCGTTGCAGAGAAAAAGGGGTTTTCGTGTTTTCACGAAAAACAAGATGGCGGCCGAACCACGTGACCTGCGACGTCATAATTACCATTAAAATATTCTACAGACCGAGTCCCTCCTATGGTGAAAATTTTATCTCAATCGGCCCTATTATTGCAGAGAAAATGTTTTTTAAAGGAAATTAAAACTGAAAATGGCAAAAGCACTGGGAGATGTGGCCTGGGAGGACAAAATGGTGTGTTTCTTCTTCTTTCAACAATAAAGACTTTAGCTTCGCGACCGTACATCCAATCATCTTGAGATTTTGCAGACTTGTTCCACCCAATGAGAGCTACATTGCCTTAAAAATTCAAGTCGATCCATGCAGTGGTTCAAGAGTTACAAGCTTTTTAAAATTTAACTTCCATTATTTATTGCGGCCAAACCATGTGACTTAAAAAAACGTCTCAAGTTACGATTAAACATCCCCCCATGAGGAACATTTGTGTAAAGTTTCCACTCGATACCTCCACAAATTATGGAGGTGATTCCATTTCTAGTTTGAGATTTGAAAACGTCATAACTCTGAAACCACGTGTCGGATGACGTCGTGCTCGCTGACTTTTTTGTTTGTCATGGGTATCCGAATACGCATGCCAAGTTTGGGCTCGATCCGTTCAGCCGTTGCGGAGAAAAAGGGTTTTTTGTGTTTTTTCACGGAAAACAAGATGGCGGCCGAACCATGTGACGTATGACTTCGAAAATTTTCGCATTCTGAGTTTTTTTAAACTAAGCATCTGGGGGAAAAATCTCTTTTTCGGGGGAGAAAAACTGTGTTTGACGAATTCTAACCTCTTAACGTTAGCATTTTTGATATACTCAATACACATGTTTTTTGTTCCCATTGCAGAGTTCTTTAGAATGAGCCATTCCTCAAATTTTTCCATTGAGCCGTTTTGGAGATACAGAGGGGCAAAGTTGAAGGTGTTTTACAAGATGGTGCCCATACCACGTGACCTATGACGTCATCATTAGCATTTAAAAATTCTACGAGCCTAGCCGATCATTTGATGAAAATTTCCTGTCAATCCGACCAGCGGTTGCTGAGAAACTTAATTATGAAGTTTTCGGAGGTGCAAAATAGGGTGGAAGAATAATAATAAGAAAAACTCTAGCAGTAATAATAGGTTACTCTCCATTTCATGGAGAGTAAACCTAATTAAACGCCACAGAAGACAAGCATTCTGAGTATTGCACTGCAATACATGTCCCCTACCGGCAGTCTGTCGTCCGGAAATCTGTTGGGGAAATTACCAAGGGTTATTCACCCACAGGTTCTGAATCGTTCCCAATCGCTAATTACCTCAGGACGGGCTCACGTGTGATTCACACTCGGGACTTTGATTTATATACCTTGCAGACAGGTCAGCAGAAGCACGAGAAAATAATTTGTTGAGAAAGAACCTTTCGAGTCGCTAAATATCAGTAATTTATTATATTTTCCGGTTCACGATCAATGATCAATGATCGATGTGTGTGTATCTATTTGTTGCTCGGCTTGACTCCACCCCTCCGGAAAGCGCGTGCTGTGTCGCGCTGTTGACGTTCGCGAGACGAGGCTGAGGGCGCGCGGTGCGGCTTGAGGAGAACTCCAGAATAAACAAGAGATATCCATTTTAAAAATATTTTCGTTTAATTAACGATATCTGCCAAACCACGTGCCCTATCGCAAATTCCAAAAGGACATTTTAGTAGACTGACATGCTGAACAGATTTGTGAAGTTTCCCCTCGATTGGATAAAAAATGAGGGAGGAGCTCGGTTTTAAAGGTTCATGCTTAAAAACGTCATAACTATGAAACCATGTGACACATGACGTCATGCTCGCTGACTTTTTTGTTCGTCATGGGTATGCGATTATGATTGCAAAGTTTGGCCTCGATCTGTTCAGCTGTTGCAGAGAAAAAGGGGTTTTCCTGTTTTCACAAAAATGGCGGCCGAACCACGTGACCTGTGACGTCATAATTACCATTAAAATATTCTACAGACCGAGTCCCCCCTACGGTGAAAATTTGATCTCAATCGGTCCGATTAATTGAAGAGAAAATCTTTTTTAAAGGAAATTAAAACTTAAAATGGCACTGAGTTAAGGATCAGCAGAATGATCAGAATTCCCAAAGTTCAAAGTGCCATAACTTTGTCAAAAATGATCGAAACGTCGTGAAGTTCGAACTTGATCTGTAACTTATCATGAGGAAACCATGTGCCAAGTTTGAAATCATTAGCATTAAGAGTTTAGAAAAAAAAAGTCCGGAAAACTGTTCTTTGCGTGACGGACTGACACTGACGGATGGAGGGACGGAGGGACGGCGTGCAAACCTATAGTCCCCTCCGGTGTACACCGGTAGGGGCCTAATAAAACATTAGTCCACGTGAAATAAAGTGTTGGCCACTAACACCGAAAACAACAGAAAGATGTGCAGAAGATTAAGAAATTCCTCTCACTATACCACTTCAACGTACCCAATCGATCAACTTTCGCAGCTCGATCAATTTTCACGGTGTTTACGGACACGGATATCCGGGTGTTTTTCACGGACACGGATATCCGGGTGTTTTTCACGGACACGGATATCCGTCCGCCCCCATTTATGTTATTGCATTATAATGAATGTGAATGCCCTATTTATATTTAAATATACTTTGAAAACTTTGAATATCTTCAGATAAGTAGGCTTACCACTCACTTGTTTTGCAAATGGTTTCACCGGAATGAAATTGAGAATGAGGTCGTAATTGCCGATATTCGGTTCTTCACCTAATGTCCGAATGGCCTACAATCTCACGTAATGTCGGGCCTACATTACGTGACAGCACATTGGCTCAGTGTGAACTTTGACCCGCCCTAATCGCTATGTAAATGTTATCATTGTCATGTCAATCATGCATTGTAATCGCAAGCATACGCCCGGGGCGAACAGTTAATTTATTCGAATTTTATTAGAAAGTAGAATTCATATTTGTTTGAAATATAATTATACAAATATAATTTGTTTTGAAATATATATTTATTATCTATCTATAATTCCAGTAATCTCTGTCTGTACGTTTGTACGTTTGTTTGTTTGTCTGTGACCGCTGTTTCTCGACAACCACGGGTCCGATATACTTGCAACTTGCCAGGTATATTGCTGGGGACCCGAGGATGTGCCTTTTCAAGGTTTGAAATTAATCGGACAAGTACTTACCGAGCTATGGCGATTTAGCCGTTCGCCGTTCGCTTTGGCGTTGCGAATGGACCAAACCATTGCATGTAAATAGAGGGGGGGGGTTCTGTGGTCGTTGCGAATGGACCAAACCATTCATGTAAATAGAGGGGGGGGGGGGGGTTCTGTGGTCGTTACTGCCACGTGGTTTCAAAGTTTTTTTTTGTTGTTGTTGTTTGCACGCATGTTTTTTTGCACCCACGTACGGGCACGCCCTAGGATGTTTACACACACACACCCCTACACAAATTTTTTTTTTTTTTTTTTTTTGGCAAGGAACGGGCACCCACGTACGGGCACGTCCTAGCTTATATATAGTACGGGCATGCCCTAGTATATTTAAAGTTGATATTTCATTGAATTTATTACAATTTATTATTATTATTTATTCCGAGCCCCATACCCCCAGGTTTTGGTCCCCATACCCCCAAGGGGTACGGATACCCCAGCTCTAAGGAAATGAATCGCTCGTCTTGCCAGTGAAGGCTCTTGCTATCTGCCTCGGCGACATGTAGAGCTATGGATGAAATCAACTGGATGTTGAGGTGTGGTAGGTAACCGCCACGGGAACGAAGGAGAAGCTGTTGTTCCGGGTGATTAACCATTCTCCGGGTAACAAGCGGGGGTTACCTTCTTGCTCTGAGGAAGGGTTAACTCCCCAAATCTGAAAGATTAGCTTCCCTTCGCTTCCCACGGTGGTTAGCCGACATCAATCAATGTTCTGTTGATTCAAAATGCAATGTTTCTTTTTGTTCACCGATGCGGACACAGACACCAACCTTCGTGAGCAACACTCCCCCATCTCTCTACCACCAATGCCGGTTATTTGTAAAAGTTGTATTCAAATGAGTATCTTAGATGCAATATTTTTATGATGCCGCTTAACATGATGGATATTTGATGCTGTGTACATTCTGCTTCATTCACATCCATTTGATGCATATTTTGAGACACACTTTGCTGTCGCTTTGTTTTCACAAACCTCAAGAATGTTTCATAAACCAATGAATGCAAATTGTGATGCTGTTCGGTGTTTTATTTTTATGCCTCCACCAACAAAGTCGCCGGAGGCGTTATGTTTTCGGATTGTCTGTCCGTCCGTCCAGGCTAAACCTCGTTTTTCTCAGCAACCATATGTCCGATTGAGACGAAACTTTCAGGGTAGGAGTGACACACATGCAGAATGTTTATATGATGATTGTGAGGTCATAGGTCACGTGGTATGGCAGCCATATTGGATTAAAAGCAAATAATTTAAAAATGATTTCTCGGAAACCGCTGAATGGAAAAATTTGAAACTTGCCGCATTGTCAAGTACTCCCAATGGGGAACAAAAGCATGATAATGATGACATCATAGGTGAAGTGGTATACCAGCCAAAAATGTTTTAATCGAATTCCTTATCCTAAAAATCTGAAATTGCATGCACATGATCTATAACCCATTTGTATTGAAATATAAAATTTATGACATCATAGGTGACATGGTTTGGCAGCCATTTTGGATTGAAGGAAAATATTAAATAATTATGTCTGAAACCGCTAACCCTATCGATGCGAAATTTTACAAATATCTCACAGCAATGTTGCATATAGTTTGAAAATGATGATGTCATAGGTCACGTGGTTTGGCAGCCATCTTGGATAGAAAAACGAACCTTATCCCATCAACACGAAACTTCACAAACGTGATCCACGACCCATACATATGCAGAGTGATGACATCTACCTGTTGTGGGACTATGTGGAGGCATTTTGGCGACAGTCGCATTGTTCTAGTGTTTTTCTTTTTTTCCACAGATACTCAGATGTAGCTGGAGATGAGGAGGCCCTGGAGAAACTCGTGACTGGAGGTGTTGAGAGCCCAAAGTTCACGGGTCATTGTGCACGCATGGTAGCAGAGCTGCGGATGCTGAGTTCGCTGGAGGAAAGCCTGACGGCTACAAATAGTACGTTGGCAGCAGAGCTCGACCAGTAGAGTCATTTAAGCAAGCTGCTTTACATATCTCACAATTAGTCATTTGTCGAATACTGCACGTTTTCCTCTGATTGTTTAACTTTGCCACAATGTATTGTGCCTGCAGGGTGGAGTAGATGTACACACACTCACCAATAAGCTGTCTGGCCTGGGTTATAATCCCGATCCAGCTATAAGCTGTCATCCTCGTGTTTCACAGTCAGGTTGATTCATCATTGTGTGTGCTGGCCTTCGGACGGATGGATGTTAAACGGGCATTCTGGCATTAGTTGATGGACATTAAAATATCCCATGGTGTTATCCGCGTGGAGTACGTGAGCTATCGCCGGGACCATGGACGAATTCCAAATTCCTGCCCTGATTTCCTGTGTCGGAGTTGCGACCTGTCCAGGATTCTAACCATAACCATAGAAACAGCTACAGCAGCACCGACGCTCCATATAGAGCATGGTTCATGATCTGATCTGACAATGAATTACATCTAGTAATCGGTTGCATTATAAAGCAGCAGTCCACACACTAAGAGGTGCATCACCCCCTGCTGCCAATGCATTAGGGTGGCGGTTCTGGGTAAATTAGACCCCGTCTGTTTGATGGTGAGCACCCTTCCAACTGGGCTATTTTACAGTTCCTTCATGGGTAGCTGGTTTCGCCGCAGGCGTGAGCTGTAAGAACATATGGATCATGCCATGTTGGTAATTCTTCAGAGAAAGCAGTAAGATAATACTTTTTCATTTCTGCCATCAAATTAAGGAGCGATCGGTGTATTTTTAGCTTCCATAAAAATGCGATTATAGATACTTCACAGCTGCCAACATCGGATTGCCATCTCCTCAAGGGCAACCCCCAATGCCCTAGAGGAATCAAAAGACTCGTGCTAGGCCATCTCAGACAAATATAAATTGCTCTCACGCATGCTCCACACATGAAAACATGCTTTCACGCATGTGATTTGAAAGACCAACAGCCGGATTGAATATCACGTCAATCAACTTGGTGTGTTTATAAAAGTATGGACTCTCGTGAGGTGTCGACGGCGACGTTTCTCATCGCTTTGTGCAACTTGTGACAATGTTCGATAAACATTCTGACCAATTTTCTTTTCTTTTTGAGTGACAACGTTGCTTCCTAGTTGCTCTCGTGAAACCCGTTGATTTGTGGCTTCCATAAACAGGTGCCGAAGAGGCGGGAACTTTCCAGTTAGAGGTGAGTGGACTGCTGGCTGAGATGCACTGTCCGTACAAGACCCTCACTTCTGGAGACGTGACAGAAAGGCTGACGAGTCGGGATGCCTGTCTCAAGCTACTGTGTACGTATGCAAGTATTTGATTTTGCAGTTCAGGATTGCCTCCCTTTTTTATTATTATTATTATTATTTTTTGTATACTGAATCGAGGCTCGTGAAAGAGCTAACATTTATTTCACAAACAAATCAACCAGACAAACAAAATATATAAAAAGAGGGAGCGGAAGACAAGATGGGGAGAGAAGGGGAAGCACACAAACATTACATTTGAGAGCAGGGAGATGTGTGGGAGGGAGAGGGCTTGGGGGGAGGAAGCGTGGGAAGGGGGGGGGGGAGGAGGCGTGGGAAGGGGAGGGGGAAGGGGAGGGGGGTGGGAGAAGTATAAAACACAAGGACACCAAGGACTTCCAGGACAGAAGTTGGTATTTCAAAAAAGTGGATTTGGGGTGTATTAGTGGGGGTAGAAAAGATCAAGGTTTTGGATGGGGGAAGATAAGAGATGGTGGTGAACAGCTGTTTTAAAGACCTGGAGGGTGGAGTGGGATTGAAGAGAGTGTGGGAGTTTGTTCCAGATATCTAGAATGAGATATTGCCCACCACAAAGCCTTTAAGGCCACTCGAGATGTGGGCTACACAAAGGAAAGTATAGATATCAGACTGAAAGGAGGAATCTATTGACATTCCTCTTGAATTGAGGTAGGTTGCTATAGAGGGGGAAGCAGGATGCAGGTAAACTGTTCCAGAGTGATGCCGTGCAGGGAAAAAAAACTAAAACAATACCTCATAGTCTTACTCTTTGGGACAGATGCAGTGTATGGATGGGAAGAAACTACCAAACGTGTCGAGCGACTGAAAGTATGGTCAGCTGGACCAACCTGTGATAGACCCTCAGAGCACATTCCATGGTCATATCTGCAGAAAAGTCTCAAGGAAGCAACAGAGTGGCAGACTGAGAGAGTTTCCAGGGATGATGGCAACTCCTGTCCCACCAGATTGACAGCACGTTCCTAGATTCTGTCAAGAAGAGATAGGTGACAGGCCCAAATATGGCAATGATACTCCATGACAGGACATATAGTGAGTGGCCTTGTATAGATGGAGCATTGCAGCTTGAGAAAGGTATCGCCGAGCACAAAATTAGCAGCTAAGGTGCTGAGAGGCTCTTTTAGCTCTACCAGAAATGTACTTTTCCCAGCTGAGGTTTGAGCTGATATCCAATCCAAGAAGACAGACAACGGGATTCCTGCAAAGGTGAAGAATCCATAGACAGGTTTGGAAAACAAGGTGATCTTGAACGAGACATAGACAACAAGTGGGTCTTATTTTGGTTGAAAGTAACAAGCCAGTCGTTTCCCCAGTTCATCACACTCTCTCGTTCCTGATTGAGAGTGGTACCTCATTCGTTGATTGCATTTATAGTACCTACAGTTTCTTATCTTTCACCATCATAGATAACGGTGCACATTATGATGCATTATGATGTCGACTTCCATTAGATACCACATAAAATGTTATTTTGCTTTGTTGCAGTTTTTTTTTTTACATCGGGATTGAAGCTTGGATGGAACAACAAACGAATTGAGATGTAATGTCCTGCTAAATATTTGTACTCGAAATATTAATGGGCTTTAAATTTGAAAATCTAACCTTTTGTGGCCTTGTAAAAAGCTACAACAAGAAGCAGAAGAAAAAAAACATTCGTTTTGCTTCTTCAGACGCAAGGGGCTGCTGAGGCAGTTTTTCTTGGCTAGGGGGCGCAATCCTGGATGGGTCACCATTGACGCAGGATACTCAAATGGCTCATTCTTCCCAGTAAGCCGGTACTCGTTTTTCCGACCTCCGAAGGGTTATGGGGCTGAGTCATCCCACGTGGTGTTCTTTTAACGGCACAATAGTGATTCAAACTCAGGATATAGGATCTTACGCCAACCACCTTAACTGTTCAGCCAACACCAGGCCTCTTATGATAAAGCTACATATATATTAGCTAATTCTCATACTGATTGGACTTTCCTTTTCCTGCCGCCAGTGTTTTTGGCTTCGGACCTGCAAGCCGCCCGTATACTGGCCGCCAGGAACACGACCCATTCGGAGGCAAGCCCTCCTGTGCCGAATGATATTGAAAAGTTAGCCTCCTGCTTGGATCTGAGTGATGACGTTTCCTCCAAAAGCACTACGACGGCACTTGAGAGGATTCGCCTTAAGGTGTTGGTCTTTCTTTTGCCTCGTCGGTAATGTCCATGAAAAACTACTCGATTAAAAATATTCTACCATTATGAATGTGTCTGCCACTTTTATCCTTCTTCTCTTCAACCACTTCCCTTCCCATTTACGAATCCCATAGATCGAGGACAGCCTCTCGCAGGTTTCTACAGATTGTTTGGGGAAACCCCTCTTGAAGGAGACGATGAACAATGAACAGTGGGTGAGTTATCTCCAGATTTTCTATATATGCATAATGGTATGTCGGAGCATATGTGAATGCTTTTGTGCTTTCTTTTCGCTTTTACTTGTTACCTCCGCCACCGAAGGTAGATGGGGGTTATGTTTTCACCCGTCTGTTTTTGTTTGTCTGTGAACAAGATATCTCAAAAGGTTGTGAATGGATTTGGACGAAATTTTGCGGAGAGGTAGTGCATGTCACAATGACGGAATTATTAGATTTTGGTGAAGATCCAGCTCGTAGAATTTTCAAGTGATTCTTCACCATTGGGAGATAGGGCCAGATAGGGCCAAAAACGATATATAGCAAGATATCTCAAAAAGTTATGGACGGATTTGGACGAAACATGGTGGACAGGTTGGGTGGGTGTGTGACGAGCGCTAATGGACTTGATTTTGGTGAAGATCCAGCTTGTAGAATTTTTAAGTGATTCTTCACCATTGGGAGATATGGCCAAAAACGATATATAGCAGGATATCTCAAAAGGTTATGGACGGATTTGGACGAAACTTGGTAGACAGGTTGGGTGGGTGTGTGACGAGCGCTAATAGACTTAATTTTGGTGAAGATCTGAATATGGATTCGGATGTGAGAATTATTTAATTTTGTAAGTGATTCTTCACAATTGAGAGATCTGGCGAAAATCTATATATAACATAGTTTGAAACATTGTGGACAAGTTATGACTAAACTTGGTGGACGAGTGAGAAGAACAAGCCTATTAGATTTTGGTTCAGGTCCGAATCCAGATCCAGCCTATCAGTGGGATACAAAACATAAACTGTTCAGCCTGGCGGAGAAATGCGCGCTACCGAGTGCAGTTCTAGTTTTTAAGATTGTTTTTCTTTTTTGTGTACATTGTCGGGGCTCGTGGAGGAGCTATAACACAGAATAGATCAGGATAAAAAAGGAACAGTGGAAAGGGGGTGTGGGCGTTGGGGGCATACCAACAGCAGGGTTGAGGGACAATAGAGGAAGATTTTGCGAAATAATGGATGTGGGGAAGAATGAGTGCAGGTGAGGACATTTGGAGGCCAATTCAGAAGCAGCTTTGAGGTTTCGTTCACTTTGTGGTTGATAATGTCGTTTGACAAAACGACATTTGCAGCATTGTTCCAAATCATTATTTTTCGAAATCAGCACTGTATACAACCAGTTGAGTACCAGTTCACTGGTAATTCCCTGTTTGTCGTTAAAGGCGGCAAAAAGGGTTGGCGTCAGGAAGGGCATCCGGCCGTAAAACATTGCTTCAAAAAGGGGACCAAAAAAACCAAAACAACAACAACCACGGTTCCCGAAAAAGGCCAACCCCCGCTTCGCGGGGAAAAATGGCCTCTAAAGGTGGTTTATACAGTATATATGTATACAACCATTCTGTGAGCCAGAGATCCATCATCCTGTCTTTCGATGGACAATTCTGTTTTTTGCAGCCTGAAGTCATTGACCGTGAGTTAAACGACAGGTGTCACACATTCCCCCAAATTGAAATAACATTTTTTACATTATTAAATTAACTGGTTTGACGATCACACGTTAACCGGATTAACTGGTCATGGATGAGCTTCGCTTTGGAATGACGATGGTTGGGGGCATCCGCGGTCGGAATTGCACCTGTGGTTCCGCTAATGAAGCCCCATGAACGTCTCTTCAGTGCCTCTCAGAAACGCCCCCTCTGTTTGAGTTCCACTAAGGAAGTGCATCTCTGTAATCGGAATTTAAGCATGCAGAGCTTCCCATGCAATCCTGAGATATACGCCGTGATCTCTCGGCCAAGGTAATATTAATACTGTACAGTATTACTCGTCATGAGTATTAGCTTATGTATCACTCTCTGTCACCTTTATCATTAGCCTGGTGTTGGCTTAACAGTTAAGGCTTGAGTCCCTGGTTAGATAACACCAGGTGGGTTGACTCGGCCTGCCATCCCCATCCTTTCGCAGTCAGCAAAATGAGTACGAGCTTACTGGAAACGGGGCACTGCATCAGCAGCACAGCTGTGCTCCCAGCAATTATGCAACCAGCAGCCACAGGCTGCACACAAGATAGTATAAGAAATCCATCATCATTCACACAACTCACTAAAGAAAAAAGACGGACTTTTTAATTTGGTCCACTGAACAAGCCAAATGTTTTGACCCAGAAAAAAACGTTTCCTCCAAGGCCTGGGACAATAGGACCCAGACCTCACACTACTCGTGAAGTTTTGTAACTGCAAGTCAAGCTTTGGACAAAAACTTTTCCCCAAAGTGAAAGTATTCCCAGATCATCATTTTCTTCCCCAGGATAGCATTGTAACCATTCTTTTTTTTTTTTTATCATCGATTCAGGCCTGTGCTAATTTTACTCACTGATTTAATTATTGAGACTAGATGGTATTCATACAATACTTACCCTGCGCAGTCAACTTGGTGTGAGCCAACTCTTCTATTTTTGAACGTTTTTTTTTTGATCCAATATGGCTGCCAGACCACGTGAGCAATGACATCATAAATTTATATTCTCTAAATAATTGTTGCATAGATCATGCTCAATAAATTTCAAACTGATCAGACTAAGCGTTGTCCCTGTCGAATTATGACGTCATAATTATGGCACCAATGACGTCATGGTTAACAAGACTTATTCCCCATGTGGAGTTATTTACAATGAGCCACGTTTCAATTTTTAAAATGCTGACACGGCACACACTTTACTTTACTGAAATGCAGACACAAATGCTATATTTTGTCAAAATTCGTCGGAATTTCGCCAAATCTGTTTTGGTCGTGTGTTAATATACCTCGGCGATTGACAAATCTAAAATCAGAATTTTTTTTGAGGTCAAAATGACCCCGTGAGGTCGCTCCGTACTTTGCCTGCTCGTCATGTGCAGTGTGATTAATTAATTCCATGCCCACTCCAGAAGACTCTTCTTCTTCACGCAATAACAACTTCTAGCTTCCAGACCGTACATCCAATCATCTTGAAATTTGGCACACTTGTTACACTTCATTACCTCTACTATAATATGAAGTTTCACGTCGATCAATGAAGCGGTTCAAGGGTTATAAATATTTTAATATTTTCGTTTAATTATTCATATCTGCCAAACCACGTCACCTGTCGCAAATTCCAAAAGGTGATTTTAGTGGACTGATATGCTGAACACATCTGTGAAGTTTCCCCTCGATAAGATCAAAAATGAGGAAGGAGCTATGTTTTAAAAGTTTATGCCTAAAAACGTCATAACTCCGAAACCATGTGACGCATGACGTCATGTTCGCTGACTTTTTTGTTCGTCATGGTTCTGCGATTTTGCCTGCAAAGTTTGGCTCGATCTGTTCAGTCGTTTTGGAGAAAATTGGATTTTAGTGGTTTTTCAGGCTTTTCACTCAAAACAATATGGCGGCCAAACCACGTGACCTACGACGTCATTATAACTTCATTTCTGCATCAATTTATTTAGAAGATGCTTAAGAAATTTCATCCTGATCGGATAAAGTTTTTTACTTGTCGAATTATGACGTCATAACGGCGGCAACTATGACGTCATCATTCACATATGTTATTCGGCATGGAGGGTTCTTTGCAATGAGACCTGTCTCAATTATTTCTGTGCAGCGGTTTTTTGAGATATGGAGGTCCAAAGTTTTTTGGTTTTTCCAAGATGGCGCCCATACCACGTGACCTGTGAAGTCATAATATTCACTAAAATATTATACAGGAGGAGGCCCTCCTATGGTGAAAATTTCATGTCAATCGGACCAACGGTTGCTGAGAACATGAATTTTTTAAATGCAGACATGCATGCACGTACGACGTATGGACGGACCCGAATGCTTAACCCTGCCTTTCGCTTCGGAGCGCAGGGTAATTACCTTTGATGACCCTGGCTTATTCTATGTCAGTACTCAAGCTGCACCCAGGGTGCCCGGAACGTCGTCTCCCACCTCCCTCTCCCACCCCCTCCCTGCTATGCTTATGCCTACAGTTTCAGATAGTTCCATCGGAAAAACTGATGTTCTCCCTAAAAGTGTAAAAATGAGTTTCAGTTGAAGGACAAACCACATTTCTGTGTAAGAGACTATAATACGAAGAACATTTCGACAATTTTTTTTTGTCTTTACCTGTACTATTCATGAGGTCTGTGAGCTGTATCAAGCAGTCACACAATGTTTAAAACGTCACCAAACAATTTTAAACCAAATGGTCAAACTAAAGCTACTGTCACCACATCACATCTTTCCTGCCTGCACTGTGTTCAATATAAAACATTCAACATTCTTGGCATCTCCCACAATGACACTGAAGCCCAAGATCAATTGCTGTCGTGGCACAGGCGTTTTTGTGGCTTCTCTGTATTTTACCGCTTGTACTTCAGTCTTGCTGTTCGAGTCTCAACACTCCTATCCTCTTGCAGCTCCCCCATGATGCATGCCTTCTTCCAGTAACTCCCTCCTGGTTAATCTGCCAAAAATACAACTTTGCTGCACACCTCGACTCCTTTGTTCCTCTCTTCTCCGCTTTGTTGGAACCGCCTTCCTAAGGCTCCTCTATCCCATGACCATAACCATCCAGGTCTGCAGGTTTGTTATCCTCCATCCCTACCAGCAATGTTTTCTACCCACATTAACCATAGCTCCCCCAAATTTCTTGCATGTTTATATTACCTCTCTCTCTCCTCTTTTGTCTATTTGTCCATTTGCTTGCTTGCTCTCTGTCACATCGAGTCGAGATTTTCTATACAAAGAAAAATTAATAAACAAAGTTGTTTGTGCCACGTCTTTGTCAAAAGCAGTTGTGTAGTTTGCTGTGTGAGACTGCATGTTGCTTCGGTTTTTGTGATAGAATGCTTCCTCAAAAATGTTTTGTTTTTTGTTTACAAAGCCTATATTTACAAAATAAATTCCCTGTAATTCCAGATTCAAATCTCATGAACTGTGATGATTTCTCCATTGTCTCCCTATGTCTTTATACCTATAATCATTTATGCTTTCTCGCATCCCCAATTATACATGTGCAAGGTCCCCCATGAGCCTCGAGCTAAAAACAGATAACACAGCGGCATACGGATGACACGCGTATGGCAACCGAATGTGGCACTTGGCTGCCGCAGGTGCAGAAATTTGTTTCAGAAAATGCGAGACCGACAGCTATTTGCTGGTGGCGGGCAGACACTGCCATGGAAGTGTTATTAGATGGTGAGTCTGGCAAGATGCCAGTAGCACACTTCTGTTCATTTTCTGGCCCAACTAAAAACCATCGAACTGGTGCTTCGTGGGCAGGACGTCCATCAATAATTGCACCTTCTGTCGGATGGGATGAGCTGGGCACCCGCCAGCTTGCATTAGGTGGTAGTTGTTAAAGATCCCATTGTGTCTTTTGCCGGCACCCTGGAACACATTCAAAATTATTGGCCTCACCAGCTTTAGTCGAATGAAAGGCCTGTCCAACCTGGTCGCGAAGATCTTTGCACGCTCAACAAGCCACCAACCTCACACTAAAACTAAGACATGGCATCTCACGATTAATTTGGGGACATGATAGATCCTTTGGCATCTTTTCACAAACGGAATGTATTTGTTAGGGTTCGGGTTATCTAACTCTAACAAATCTCTAGATTACGTTACTTTGAGGAGATTGTGATGCTTGTCTAAGCTGTTTAGCATGGGTTTGAATCTCGACCCAGCTATAAACTGTCATCCTGGTGTTTCACAGGCAGGGAGATTCATCAATGTGTGTGCCGTCCCTCGGATGCATGTTAAACTGGGTGTCCCATCTGCCAAGATTCATTGGTGGACGTTTACGATCCCAGTGTCCTTTGCGAAGAGTAGGCGAGCAATCGTTGGCACCCTGAACAAATTAAAAATTCCTGCACTGACCTCCTGAGTCAGAGTGGTGACTCAACCAGGATTGTGGCCTGGTTACTGCTTTGGCAGCACCATCACTCTGCATAGGGCATGGGACATGATGATGATGATGATAATAATAATAATGAGTTTATTGACACGTATGTGTGATGCGCTTGCAATGAGAAGTAGTTTTACAAAATTACATTGAATTAGAACTCGAGCCATAAAACAACATTTTGGTGATGAAATAAGTGACGTGGTTTAAAATATCCATATTAATTCTTAGGATCTGGGGTTTTCAAACCCGGGGTCATGACCTGAACTTGAGAACCCCCCTGCCCCCCCCTTAAAATCCCAGTTTTTGAGGGGGGGGGGGGTTCACATCAAAAGCGTTTTCTCCACCAATATTTATCGTAAGTATCGGTACCATTTGGGTCGCGAGGCAAATGCGATTTCAGATTTTGGGTCGTGGACAAAAAAGTTTGGGAACCACTGCTTTAGATGCTCACAAAAACTTTAGACACAGATTAATGGAGGGTGTGGATTGTAGTTGGTAAAAGTTGTCGTGTAAGCGATTCGAGTTGGCCTTGATGGAACAATAATGTTTTCTCAAGTGGAGAAGTTCAAAAGTGTCGTGCGCTGGGTGGAACTCATCTCAGACGATAGCTTTCACTCTTTTCACAACTCGACTGGGGTACAGGCTGTCAATGGAAGGCAGATCCCACCCAATAATTGTGCAAGTGGTCTTTAATATCTTGTTGAGTCGGGATCCGTCGTCCCACGTCAAAACTGCCATACTATAGTGAAAGACAGTGTCAGGACACTTTCTATCACTGCCTGAGAGAACTTGATCAAGACAGGATGGCCGACACCAAAACTCTTCCTTTGTTTATCATGATGAATAAACAAAAGAAATTTGAACATCATGAGTGTGTGAAATTTTGCGTTGAAGAAGTTTAAAGCTTTGAGGATAGCTTTGTTAAATGTCATTTGTGATTTGCCATAAAGGACGACGAGCGACGCCACTTGGGTTTGGTGGTGTTACAATTTTCCATTTGTACTTGCAACCGAGGTTTGGCTTTGTGAGTTGCAAGTCCGGTGGTTTTGGAAATTTCACATTTGAGTTTAGAATCGTTGAATCACATTTTCTCACACTGTGTGGTGGCAGCGGAAGCTGGAGGCCTTGAATGAGAATCTTCTGTCAGAGTATGAACTGAGGAAGAGCATGCTACTGAAAAGGCTAGATGTCACCATGCAGTCGTTTGGTTGGTCAGGACTTGCAAAGGTAAGCCAAATGGCACCACGTGAATCTTATACATATTGTTACGTTTATGGTGGGGGGGGGGATAAAGGAATACCCTTAGGAGTGGTAGAACTGCATCGGAAATAGCATGGACCATGTGACGTGTAGGAGCATTTCGATGTATTAAGTCGGGACTGCTGGTAGCTTGAGGTTGTTTAATTGTGCATCATGTGAGGGATGGTGCCATGCTAATTATCTGTAGGGTTTAAGGATAATGTTCCCCAGTGCGTGCCTTTCCTCTAACTTTTCTCTTACGGTTTTTGTGCACAATCCTTTAAATTACAATTACCGCTGACAAAAGCCAAGAACCAGCTGGTCAAACTAAGCCCCACCCCAATGGACACATAATAAGGTGGGGGCCCAGCCCAGAAAGGGCAGATAATCGGTGGATGGTTGGGAAGGCCAGCAGGCCACGCCCCGAGGGACGTGATTGGCTCTCGCGGAGCGAGGAAGAAGAGCGCACTTGCTTCTTGCTCGAAGAAGATGCTGGCCATTTTGTACGCTGAGGGAGAGAGCGGGTTTTCGTGATGGCGTGAGGAGGTTTTGGTGGTGGTCCTATGCCAGGGAGCTGAAGGCTACGCTGTTCGTTCCAAGGACAAAGAAGTGGAGAAAACAAGAGGGCTGTCTTCACGACTTGCCTCATCCCTGGGCGCCCACAGTGCCTTCGACAGGCGGCGTTCGACGTGGCGATCTTGGCTGAGTTTCCCACGCGAGCTGCTCTGAGCCACCTTGCACTGCAGACCTCACCAAAAAGACCCTTTGGAGATAGCCAAGTGCTGGAGAGGGAACATTTCATTTTATCTTTACCCTGTGTGTGTGGTTGACTCAGTGAGTGGATGCGTCTCAAAATAGAATTTAGTTTTACCTCAGTCTTTATTTCGACATTTTCGTCCTTGTTTTGTTTTGTTATTAAATAATTTGTGTTGCATTTTATTTGTCTCATATTATTTGTTTGTGGTTTCGGAATAAACCTGTGTGTTCCGTTCAGTTAAACATCTAACATCCCTTCATTCCCGTGCGCGCCAAAAATAACCGTCGTCATCGGGAGGTCGCCTCGGAGTTAAAGCTGGTTCAGCTATCTGTCCCTGTGTGATCTTAATCGTGGGGTGATGTGACAATATCATTGGTGTTGCTGCTTTATCTGCATTGCTTACAAATTCTAGATAGGGAGTTCAACATGGACTTAGACCAAATGCCCTTTTGTTGCATGTTTTATTGTGCTTGTTTTCCCTTGTGCTTTATAGGTCAATGTTGATGCAATAGCTGAAGCCTACTTGCCCCAGAGGCGCAGTCTGTCAGCCAGGTCAACAGTCTCACTGGCTCACCTCCTCGCTGCTCGTGAAGACCTCTCGCGTATTGTGAAAGCTAGTGGATTAAATGTGCAGCGTGGAACTGGCAGCCGAATCCACAAGGTAGGGTTTTGTCCCGTCATATTACGTAGTATGATTCACTGTGTAAGCCCCATATTTGACTTCCCCTTCTTTCATCCCCAGTCAGTTTGGATGACTCTATCGCTTCACATTTCAATTCCCTCCTCATTCCGCAAACAACTTGATGTATTTTCTGGATCTGCAGGTGATGATTGGAAGAGTGCCCGATCGTGGAGGGCGTCCAAGAGAGATGGACGCCCCACAGGCTGAAATGCCACCTTGGCAGAAGCGCCAAACACACAGTCAAGATCTTTCGTATGGAAGGGGTCGCAGGCAGCGCCGCCGGCAGAACAGGTGATTAGGGTCAGCAAGTCCTAGTGAGAAGCCAATGGTGGTTTTTGTGAGAGCTGGATTGTTCTCTTTGGTCCATTTTTACTGCACAGGCCGATTGGGTTGAACAGGTGCTTTCAACGTTTTCCACAAATCATGAGCTTGGGGGAAATCATGCCTCCGAGTGAAACGCAGCAATCTGAGTACTTTGACAGCTTGTACAGTGTAAGTGGGTTAATACGAGTCCAATTTTCTTTTTCTGTCATCGGTGGTCAAATTGCTTTTTAAAAAGAGTTGCTTTATTGCCACTTCTGTAAAGGCAGCACTGCATTGTCAACACCCTGGATAGTTTTCTTTACCTTGTTGTTCTCTCCGAGTGGATTGTCCTCGTTTTTCTTTGATTGCAAACAAAAATGTGTCATTTGTCACTCTACATTTGACGAGAAAAACTATTTTTTATGTGGAATTAATAATTCATTGTTTTAACTAGCCTGCTTAGCATGAAAGCAAACTGTGTGGTGGCAGAGTAGTGATTAGGTGGTACCTTTTAAGTTGATAAACCTTGGTGAGAGATTTGACGACATGTTGAGCTGCGAGACGTATCACGCAACTCATATGAGTGTTAAGAGACATTTTGGTGATGTTCAGCTGTCTCATAATTTCAGAATATCTTCTCCCCTGCCATTGTATATCTGATGTGTGATGAAACTGGCAACCATTGGGTTGCATTTATATTTCCCACTTGGTTACGATTGTTTCAAATATTTCAATTGTGAACCACGTTTGAAATTGATGCTCGTCACGCAACTACGATGTCTAGGCAGCTATTATTTTGTTTTATTGTTGATTTTCTTGAAAGTTTCTTTGGTAACAAAAATAAATGGTTCAACTGAAAAACATTTCACATTTAAGAAATTATTACTTTTGTATGCAAGGACCACTTATTGTTAATCGATCGTGGGGGGTGTGGATATCATTGCTTTTACCCTGGAGGATAAGGATGGGCCAGGCATTAGCCTGGGGGGTGGCCAGGCGAAGGCCCCTGGAGTACCGTCGGAAAGTGGATGCGGCGACTCGCTGCTCCGGCACATGCTCCCATACTTGACCTGATCTGACCCTGGAACAAATTAATTAACACAATGTATTAATTATGTTATGACATTCATTCGTAATATCAATTGTTTTTAATAAATGCCCTGCGCATGCGAGGCAAAAAGTGGGGTTAATCAATTGGTTCACTTCTGTCCATCCACCCGTCCGTCCACAAACATCAGCATACGCTTACTTATGGATTCATCTCGGTCGCACATACGCAGAGGAGCGAGATGATTTTTCTACTCCTTCTGCCTGCCTGGTAGTGAAACAACATTTAAAATCATTCCAAACAGGAAAATTGTTGTTTTTCAGGATGTCAAGAAGGACACAAACAACAGGCACAAATAACTAATGTAATATGCTAAATAAGGAGGTATCAACTGTGGCAAACTGCTGGAATTTTTTTCTACGATCTTTAAAATCTTTTTTTCATTTCAATTGAATCATATAATTGAACACGAGAACATAAATCGCTTTTTCACATTTTCAAAACTCTTCCATGTTGTAGTCACTTGAACATGTTAAATCAAGTGGTGTATGACACACCATCAACGGGGTGTTGATCAACCTCAGGAATTTTTTTAATACGATCTTCAAAATCATTATTTTATATTTCAATCGAATTATTTACTTGAACACTGTGTGGTGTAAGGTGTTTTATGACTCGGTTAATGTAATAAGTTTGAATGACAAAAACATCTTCATAAAGAGTAAATTTATTAATTAGTGTTCTTTATGTTCTCATAATAAAGGTTTTATTTAAAATGTGATGACAAAAGCTCAAATGGTTAAAAGGTTATGGCCTGGACCGACACGCTGAGACTCACACAGAAGCGATTGCAAAACCCCATATACGTGGACGGGTTAATAAACATAATGTATTTATTGTGTATAAAAATGTATTTGCATATACAATTGTTAGCACATGCAGGAGCTAAACGACAAAAAAAAAAAAAACCACCTTTAGAGGCCATTTTTTCCCCGCAAGCGGGGGTTGGCCTTTTTCGGGGACCGTGGTTGTTGTTTTTCGGTCCCCTTTTTGAAGCAATGTTTTCCGGCCGGATGCCCTTCCTGACGCCAACCCTTTTTGCCGCCTTTAACGACAAACAGGGAATTACCAGTGAACTGGTACTCAATTAGCCGACCTCGGAAGGATGACAGGCTGAGTCAACCCCCCTGGCGTTAATTCAGCGATCGACCGGGATTCGAACCCAGGATCCTAGGATCCTAAGCCGGCACCCTAGCCGCTAGCCCAACACCAGGGCTATGGGCATTGGAGCTAAACGACAGAGCGCAGCAATTTCACAAACTTAGAGTATCAGCCAAAGGTAAGAGTAGAAGAGACCATCAATTGATGAAGAAATGTGAATCCAAAAAGGTAACAAATTCCAAAGTGTAGGAGCATTTCGACAGAATTAACAATCACCGCAAGTCTTCATTCTTGTGCGAGGGATTATCAGGAAACTCCAGCTATTAGACCATATGCCATTCTTGGTGGTATGGTGTGATTAAATTTGAAATTTGTTTCTTTTAATTTATTTCTATCTTTTAAAGTTATCAACAATATTTCACAGAATAGTTGATGCACTGGAAACCAGTGAACTCGCATTAAGGATTGGAGGAATATGATCTGGCTTTATAACTTTGAACTACAAGCATGGCTGCCATATTTGGCACAAGTGGCAGAAGCTTGAGAGAACAGGTAGATACACCTGTTTGCAGTCAGTTGCATTATCATGCTAGTGTGATGTGATGAGAGCATGAATCAGGGTTTCAGTTTTCTTCCAGTTTAAACATTAATGGATTCAAACACTATATAATAAATATAACAAAAAGCTATGTGCCAGTTATCACAGTTTATGTAAACCCTTTCGTCGCATCTTTTATGTTTATTTGGTTTCCACTTCCAGTTTTGCCGGCGAGGTTGTGTTTTTTCCAAGCTCTCCACGCTATCAAAGTAAAGTATTTGTTCCCGTTTGTATTTTTGTCAAAACATGTATTTTTATTTTACAGTGTGTGTGTGCCTACTATGTGTTTCTAGGGAGATCTCGGTGTAAATCGTGCATACCTGTATATACAGTGCATTCAGAAAGTATTCAGACCCCTTCACTTTTTTCACATTTCGTTATGTTGCAGCCTTATGCTGAAATCGTTTAAATTCATTTTTTCCCTCATCAATCTACACTCAATACCCCATAATGACAAAGAGAAAACAGGATTTTTGAAAGTTTTGCAAATTTATTAAAAAGAAAAAACTGAAATATCACATTTGCATAAGTATTCAGACCCTTTGCTATGACACTTGAAATTTAGCTCAGGTGCCTCCCATTTCTCTTGATCATCTTTGAGATGTTTCTACACATTGATTGGAGTCCACCTGTGGTAAATTCAATTGATCGGACATGATTTGGAAAGGCACACACCTGTCTATATAAGGTCTCACAGCTGACAATGCATATCAGAGCAAAAACCAAGCCACGAGGTCGAAGGAACTGCCTGCAGAGCTCAGAGACAGGATTGTGTTGAGGCACAGATCTGGGGAAGCCTACAAAAAATTTCTGCTGCATTGAAGGTTCTCAAGAGCACAGTGGCCTCCATAATTCTTAAATGGAAGAAGTTTGGAACAACCAGGACTCTTTCTAGAGCTGGCCGCCCGGCCAAACTGAGCAATCGGGGGAGAAGGGCCTTGGTAAGAGAGGTGACCAAGAACCCGATGGTCACTCTGGCTGAGCTCCAGATATCCTGTGTGGAGATGGGAGAAACTTCCAGAAGGACAACGATCACTGCAACACTCCACCGATCTGGGCTTCATGCCAGAGTGGCCAGACGGAAGCCTCTCCTCAGTGAAAGACACATGAAAGCCCGCTTGGAATTTGCAAAAAAGCACTTAAAGGACTCAGACTGTGAGAAACAAGATTCTGTGGTCTGATGAAACCAAGTTGGAAGGGAGAGGAGTCCTCAAAATGAGAAGTAGGGAGATCGGGAGAAGTAGGGACAAGGAGGACGCTTTGAGGAGGGGTGAGAGGGGAGAATTGGAGAATAAAGGAGGGTGGGGAGAATTGAAGGGGAGGGGGGAGGCGAGTTTTGAATGGGATGGTGGGGGGGGGGGGGGGATTTAGGAGGGGAAGGGCAAGGGGGGAGATTTGAAAGGGGTGTGTGAGGGGGGAGTTTAGGAGGGGAGGGGAGAGTTTGGATTTTAGGAAGTGTTGGACGATTAATGGAAAACGAACATTTATTGTAAAATGAGTTTCTTGTGATTTTTGAGTCAGAGATCCGAAAACGTTGGAGGAGGGGTGAAATGCAGGTAAGTTTAGGGAATGTAAGAAGGAAGAACTGTAAGAGATTTAATTTTTATTTGAAATGAAGAGATTTGGTGAGCAAATCGAAAACAACATTTAAAGAAGAAGAAGAAAAGTTATAATATTACAGAATACAACACTTCAGGGGAGTTGACATTTTAAAACTAAACCGTGAAAAATATCTGGGGAAATTCCCTAAATGAGGGCATGAAAGATTCCGAAGGGGGATTAATGATTACAGCACAGGTTCAGAAGCAGGAACAGAAGAATAGGAGATTGACAGCCAGGAGAGCAGAGAATGAAGGAATAGGGAGGTGTATAAGTAAATGTGTTAGTACGGGAGGAGAGGCCTACTTATTCAAATCTTCGTTAATGTTTTTTTGAAGGTTAGGTGAAAGTGGATCAGAGGAAGGAGAAAGTTGGAGTATGGTGAAAAATAGAATTGGAAAGGTGTCTTTTGGCTGTCGAGGATTGAGTTATGAAGGAAGGAGAGGGAAAAAAAACAAAAAAAAATGGGTGTGGTGAAACACGTGGCCGAAGAATGAATGGACACGAACAAAGAAGGAAATTAATTTTTTCTTTGAGTTTTTTATTTTATTTTAATTAAGACTTTAAACAAAGGGTAAGATGTTCAGGAAAGTATGGGGTGAAAAGAAAGACTGGAAAAAACTGTGAGAGAACGAAAGTAAATTGACCACAAACGACCATCGAGGGGAGACAACAAAGCCTCAAGGGACCAGGCCTGAAAAACGCAGCAGGAAACAACTGACGATTGCAGCGCATTCAGAAAGTATTCAGACCCCTTCTCCATCTCCTCAGACCTTCTTCCTTGCTCTGCCCCCCCACCCCCCGCCGCCAGCCCCCCACATCAAACAACACCACACTGTGCCTCACCCAATCACCATCAAACCTTTGGTCCTCCTCATCCTTCCCTTTCTCCTAGCTCTTCTGAAATCTCTGACACACTATCAACAGCTCTCCCGACCTCCTCCTCCTCCTCCTCTTCCTCATCTTACCCTACCCCTCCCCTGTCCTGTATCCAATGCTCCCCCTTCCTCATCCTTAACGGTATGGACCTCAAACATCCGGGGCCTTCGCTCAAACCTGATTGATTTCACCATACAGGTTGCTTCTGACAAACCAGACTTGATCTGCTTAACAGAAACTTTCCTCATTCAAGATGTCTCTGATTCCTTAATGTCTCTCCCTGTTTACTCCCTCCTCTGGTATGATAGACCTGAGCCTCATCCTGGAGGTGGGGTTGCTATCTTTATCAAAAACTCTCTTCCTCACTATCCTTGCACTGCCCTCTCTCCACCTCACCCCCAGGAGTACCTCTGGCTATGGCTTCCCCTTCGCTCCCACCTTTTGTTCATATGTATTCTGTACCGTCCACCAAACAGTGATGACTCCATCTGCATCTCGCTGTCTGATAACATGGACCAACTTCTATCTACTCATCCCAACTCTCTCTGCCTCACACATGGTGATTTCAACTGTCATCATGCCAGCTGGCTGGGTGTGGGTACCTCTCACCAGCCATGGCTCCTCAGCAAACTTCTGCGACCAACCGGGACTGACACAATCTGTCAATTTCCCAACCCGGATCTCAGTCAACGGAGCACCGTCTCTTCTAGACTTGGTAATGATAAACTTCTCTGCAAATGTCTGCTGCTCTTCTGCTCCAATCGGTTCATCTGACCATATGCTTGTTAAAGTGGACATGTCTCTGGCCATTCTCACAGAGCCTCCTCAGCGTCGACGAGTCTGGCATTTCACTCAGGCCAACTGGCACAGTCTTCAAGCAGCCATCAATCATCTGGACTGGTCTCCCATCTCTACTGCCTCTGATATCAACTCATCCTGGGAATTCTTCCAAAGTAAATTGCTCTCTCTCGTGCACAGATTTATCCCATCTCGTCTTTAGTTGCCATACACTTCCTCCCACCCATGGTCTCTTCAATCCCACTCCTCCCTCCAGGTCTTTAAAACAGCTGTTCACCACCATCTCTTATCTTCCCCCATCCAAAACCTTGATCTTTTCTACCCCTGTTAAATCACCCGAGATCCACTTTTTTGAAATACCGACTGCTTTCCTGGAAATCCTAGCAGTGTCCATGTGTTTTTTTTACCTCCCTCCCCCCCCCCCCCACCTTCCCATGCCCCAACCCCCCAAGCCCTCTCCCTCCCACAGATCTCCCGACGTCACTGTTCTCTTCTGTTGTACTTTTGTGCTTCCCTCTCTCTCCTCATCTTGTCTCCCGCTCCCTTTATCATATGTTTATGTGTCCGTTTGTTTTTATGTGATTGTTACCTCTTGCACAAGCCTCGATCTTGTACCCAAAAAAAAACAAACCCAAACTACTTTTGGCCACACACGAGTTTTCCTGTCCTGGGAGAGACATTGTGCCAGTTTAAGTCATTCTAAGTGTAAAAACGAGTTTCGACCACATCTGACTTTGCACATCCTGGGAGACGCCAGATGCCAGTGATCACTCGTTCGAAGAGTAAAATCGAGTTTCGGCAACACACCCGAGTTTGCCTGTCTCAGGAGACGAAATGTGCCAGTTATCACTGGTTCGAAGTGTAAAGACGAGTTTCGGCCACATATCCGAGTTTGACCATCTCAGGAGACGAAATGTGCCAGTTATCATCGATCTAAGAGTAGAATCGAGTTTCGGCCACAAATGAGTTTGCCCATCCTGGGAGACGCTATATGCCACTTATCACAGTTTCTTAGTGCAAAAACGAATTTTGGCAACATGGGAGTTTACCCATCCTGGAAGACGCAATGTGCCAGTTATCACTTGTTCGCGTAAAAATGGGTTTCAGCCACACGAGTTTGCCCGTTCTGTGAGACATGTGCCAGCCAGTATTCACTGGTTAGAACACAAACTAGTTTCGGCCACACACGTCTCCCCGTCCTGGGAGATGCCATGTGCCAGTTATCAAGGGAGGCGCAAAGCTCCCCTCCCTTCATATAAGGGATCGTTCCATATAAGGGAAAGCTCCCCTCCCAGTTCCCAACTTTAAGAAACCAACCCAAGAACCACCGTTTAGAGGCCATTTTTCCCCGCAAAGCGGGGGTTGGCCTTTTCGGGGACCGTGGTAGTTGTTGTTTTTTGGTCCCCAGTTCCCAACTTTAACATAAGAACTGAAAATTCGTTTCTCGGCTTCTACTGGACAAAATCGGCTGCAAATTTCAGAAGTAAATGCTTTGAACGTCGAGGTAATATGTTCCAAATTTCAGCAACGTCTGTTTCCGCATTCTTGAGTTTTATTAAGAAAAAACCCTCAAATTCACGTTGGTGTCTGTCAGTCCGTATGTCCGTACGCCTAAAAGGTGTTGGCGCTCATATCTCAAAGGCTATATATTGAAACTAGCTGAAATTTGGGATGAACATCGACCAACTGCTCTAATTAATGGCTTTCGAAACAAGTTCAAATCTGCGCTCATTACTGAACTCTGCGGGGGGGGGGGGGGGGGGGTATCCCCCCCCCAAAAATAGGTATTTGCTCTCTTCTCCAAAACTGCACACACAATTTAATGAAACTTGATCACAACCTTCATCACCAATGATGTACCAAAGTTTGTTCACGCTATTAAAATTATCAGGGTCTGAGGGGGTTGATGGGGGGTTTGAGTGACTTGTTCCTGATCCAGGCGAGGCTCAAGCCCCATGGTCCTATTTTTGTTTGGCTCATGGGGGCGATCCCCAAAAAGTTGGACATTGATTGAATTTCGACACAGATAATAATTATTGGGGAAAATGCCAGTGGCATAGAAAAGGCCCCTTTATATGTTATGTGCCATGTGTGTGTTATGTGTTATGTGCATATGTGTTATGTTATGTGTTTTCCCTGAAGGAAAAGATGAACAAGTGGAAGGAATGTATGGAGACAAAAGGTCTGAAGGTGAATATCGGAAAGGCGAAGGTGATGGCAAGTGGTAAAGCATGTGGTGAGGTGGAAAGAACTGGGAAGTGGCCCCGTGCTGTGTGCAGGAAGGGTGTCGGAGTGAACTCCATTCAATGTACAATGTGCGCTGAGTGGGTTCCAACGAAGGTTGGAAAGGGTGGAAATGCGAATGGTTCGATGGATGTGCGGAGTATCGTTGAGAGAGAGAGGAAGACAAATGATGAATTGCAAAAAATGATGGGAATAGAGCCTGTGATTGATGCTGTGAAGAGGAACAGGTTGAGATGGTTTGGTCATGTGTTGAGGAAGGATTAAAGTGACTGGTTGAGAAGAGTGATGGAAATGAATGTAGAAGGAAGTAGAGGACGGGGAAGACCGAGAAAGACTTGGCTAAAGATGGTGGAAGAAGAAATGCGGGCAAGGGGGTTAACAAGGAGAGATGCAGAAAATAGGGCAAGATGGAGAAGATTGTCATGGGGACCGCAAGGCTAACCCCCGCTCTAGCAGGGAAAATGGCCTTAAAATGCATGTTGTTGTTGTTGTTGTATATGTTATGTGCCACTTGGCAAACTACAGAAAAGAAGGGCCATTCCATAGCTTGTAGAAAATGTCCCTCCTCAGAACACAAGAGTAGTCTGGCATGCACACGAGATTTTTGGAATATCCCTTCTTTTCTATTGTTTGGCATTTTCCACAAGCCATGGAATGTCCCTTCTTTTCTATAGTTTGCCACATGGCACATAACATATTGTCATATGATTCCCCTTAGTTAACACCAGAAGAGGATCGCGGATAACCAAAGCGAGCATTAACTCCGGGCATTCCGTTCAAATAGCGAACTTCACTATATATACGGGGGAGGAAGAAAGAAGAAGAGGAAGCTGAAGAGATTACCTGTGCGATCCCGCCGGCAGTTCCCAAAGCCTGCAAAGAAAATAACTCACAGAAACACGGATTTCGAAATGTACAGAGAAAATAATGAAAAGATTTATTACAACGGATGCCGGGACAAGAAAAGCGCGACAATAATAAATAATGTTCCGACATGGAGCGCTCCCGCACCGGACTTAAACACAGACAAAGGGAAGATAAATAAAAATAACCGTGTGGTGTGTAACTTAGCTCTGACTTGCTCGTGGTCTCATCAGGGATCGTCCAACCCCGAGCGCGCAGTCTTGATGGGGCTCCGGTCTTGGCGGGAACCGCCCGGTCGTTGGCGCAAACCTCTCGCTCTGCGCTGCTTGGCCAGCATACACTGCTGCCGCAAGCCTCGCATCCACGCGCGATCGCCCGCGAGGTCCCGTGCGTGAACGCAAGGGAGGAGAATAGTCAGCGCGCCACCGTCTCTCCACCATCCGTCGTTGTCCAACACGCAAGAGTCCAGGGTCAGCGAGCAAGGGCCAAGAACGCAAGGTCCAGCGCAAAAGGAATGTCCAAAGCAAGAGGAAGGTCCAGAGCAAGAGGAAGGTCCAGAGCAAGAGAGAGGCTCCGAGAGAGGTCCAGAACAAGAGAAAGGTCCAGAGCAAGAGAGAGAAAATGTCGGTCTCTCTCCACTTTTTATCGATCCCTCGTGACGTCATCTGCCTCTCTCCACCAATGCCCACAGGCCACCACTACTGTGTTTCGCTCTCCAGTCCGCCCTTTGTATGCAGTCCACCCTTTGACGTCATCGCGTGCCCTGCCAATCAGCGTGATGCCTCTACCTGCCTTTCTCTTCACCAATCAGCCAGCCGCTTCTTGCCTTCTTACGTCATTGGCCATGCTCTCCCAATTGGTCGACTCCCGCCCAATAGTGAGACCTTCTGGGCGTGGCTCCCAATCTGCCTGTGCGATGTGTTCAACCAGGTGGTGTTGTTAGCCCTGGTGATACACTTACGCGAACAACCCGCCGAAACAAACTTATTACATGTGGGGTTCCCTATCACGATAATCGGAGCACACTACCTATACAGATCTACCTCTCTATATATCACTCTACCCCACTGACATAACAATATGAAGGGGCCTTTTCTATGCCCCTGGAAATTTTCCCAAGAAATACTACCAGAGTCAAATTTTTTCTGTCCAACTTTTTGGGGATCTTATGAGCCAAGCAACGATGTCCAACTTATGAGCCAAGCAAAAATAGGACTGAGGGTCGAAAGGCTGACCTGTATCAGGAACAACATTCACTCAAACCCCCCACAGACTCGCTCAGACTGATATTTTTAATACCGTGAACAAACCTTGGTACATCATGGGTGATGAAGGTTGTGATCAAGTTTCATTGAAATTGTGAGTGTAGTTTCGGAGAAGAGAGCAAATACCTATTTGGGGGAGCCTCTCCTCCCCCGTAAACACCCATAATGGGCTCAGATTTTGATGCGGTCAATACACCTTCGTGAGGCATCAGATAGGAAGCTTGCAGCCAAGTTTCATCAAAATGGTGTGTGTAGATTTGGAGAAGAGAGAAAATACCTATTTTGGGGAGCCTCTCCTCCCCCATAAACACCCATAATGGGCTCAGATTTTGATGCGGTCAATATACCTTCGTGAGGCATCAGATAGGAAGCTTGCAGCCAAGTTTCATCAAAATGGTGTGTGTGGATTTGGAGAAGAGAGAAAATACCTATTTTGGGAGGGGTCAAACCCCCCCCCCCCCCCCCCCCCAGCAGACCACCTTAGACCTTGATTTTTTATGCCTTGAACAAACATTAGTACATCTCAGGTGATGAAGATTGTGGGCAAGTTTCATCAAAATCATGTGTACAGTTTCGGAGAAGAGAGCAAATTAATACCTATTTCGGGGGATCAAAATGCCCCACCTCTCCTCTCCTCCCGTAGACCCCTCAATGAGCGCAGATTTTGAATTTGTTTCGAAAGTCATTAATTAGACCAATTGGCCGATGTATATTCTAGGTTTCAGAAAGTTTCTATGTATAGCCTTTGAGATATGAGCGCCAACACCTTTTGGACAGATGAACGGACTGAATGACAGACACCAACGTGAATTCGAGGGGTTTTAAAAATAAAACTCAAGAATGTGTAAACGGACGTTGCTGAAATTTGGAACATATTACCTCGACGTACAAAGCATTTACTTCTGAAATTTGCAGCCGATTGCGTCCAGTAGAAGCCGAGAAACGAATTTTCAGTCCCCATGTTAAAGCTGCATACAGAGAAACGATCCCATATGAAGGAGTTCGCTTTGAGCCTCCATTGATAGTGAGGTCATCTCGATATTTTCATTCATATCGATAATTCCATCCATCTCGATATTTTCATTCATATCGATAATTCCATCCATCTCGATAATTTCATCCATCTCAATAAGCTCATCCATCTCGATAAATTCATCCATCTCAATAATTTCATTCATATCGATAATTCCATCCATCTCGATAATTTCATCCATCTCAATAAGCTCATCCATCTCGATAAATTCATCCATCTCAATAATTTCATTCATATCGTTAATTCCATCCATCTCGATAATTCCATCCATCTCAATATTTTCATTCATATCAATTAATTCCATCCTTCTCGATATTTTCATTCATATCGATAATTCCATCCATTTTGATATTTTCATTCATATCGATAATTTCATTCATCTCGATATTTTCATTCATATCGATAATTCCATCCATCTTGATAATTCCATCCATCTCGATATTTTCATTTATATCGATATAATTCGATTCATCTTGCTATCTTCATTAATATCGATAATTCCATCCATCTCAATATTTTCATTCATGTCAATAATTTAATCCATCTCGATATTTCATTCATCTCAATAATTTCATTCATATCGATAATTTTATCCATCTCGATAATTAAAACCATCTCAATATTTTCATTCATAAATCGATAATTTCATTCATATCGATAATTTCATCCATCTCGATAATTCCATCCATCTCAATAATTTCATCCATCTCTATAATTTCATTCATATCGATAATAATTCCATTCATATCGATAATTTCATCCATCTCGATAATTTCAGCCATCTTGATAATTTCGTTCATATCGATAATTTCATCCATCTCGATAATTCCATCCATCTCGATAATTTCATTAATCTCGATAATTCCATCCATCTCCATATTTTCATTCATATCGATAATTTCATCCATCTCGGTATTTTCATTCAAATGTCTAATTTCATCCATCTTGATAATTTCGTTCATATCGATAATTTCATCCATCTTGATAATTTAATTCATATCGATAATTTCATCCATCTCGGTATTGTCATTCATATTTATAATTTCATCCATCTCGGTATTGTCATTCATATTTATAATTTCATCCATCTCTGTATTGTCATTCATATTTATAATTTCATCCATCTCGGTATTTTAGTTGATCTCAATAATTTCATCCATCTCGGTATTTTCATTAATATCGATAATTCCTGTGTGTACTGCACATTTCTGTGTGATATTTGCTTTAATACTGTTGATTACACTTCGGCTTAACAATAAACTATATAAAAGCATAAATTAGTTTAATGTTGCAAATCCTGGTTGAGATGAATATTTATTCAAATGAATGGTCTGTTGAACACATCAATTGAGCATTGAATTGATCTTTGTAACAGAGTCGTCTGCATTTTGAAATGGTGGGAGAAGCATCAGTCAAAAGTACATTTTCTCCAACATTTTGCAATAATAATCTTACTTCAATTCACATTATAAATGCACTGATTTTAACAACTCAGTAAATTTTGCATACAAAATGAAATCGCTTTGCAGGCAAATTGCTACAGCATTCCCAATGTGCAAATCACCAGAATTCCAACTTGCGTCCACTGTTGTCAGATTGAAAATTGTAATAAATATATTCATATTAAAGGTTTTAGCCTCGAATATTTATTCAAGTAGCGCTTCTTATTCTTTTGAAACATGGACAAAGTGAATCTCCCAGACGTTGCGAGTGGTTTCTTCATACGAGCGAGTCCCGTTGAATGTGGAATGTGTCCATCTGCTGCAGGAGGAAGGCGAGAGTCTGTTGTTGCATCGTCTCATGGCGGAGACGCAGCGAGTCGTGTTGTGCTTCAGATATCACTAGTTCCAGCTGCAGTCGTGCATTCTCTGCTTTCAGCTCTGCGCGTTCAGCTTCAAGATCATTGCATCGCTGCACACGGACACATTCCCTATAAGACATAACTGGCCTTTCACTTCGACATATACAACAATATAATGCTTCGGAATAACAAAGCTACATTCCTTGGACTGGATCATTTTACCAAGAGCCCTCACCCCCTGAGAAAACATTTCTCCATTTACCTTTAACTTGGACCAACCAATGCCATAAATAATTAAAGTTCTCTTGAATGGCTGAATGAAATGAAAAAAAAGAGAATGAAACACTGAAACTACGAAGCGAAATGGTTGGGTTATGAAAGGTTAATTCCACCATCTAAAACACAATATTAGTTTGTGTGTTTGTACAGATGTCTGTCCCCCTTCATAAGTGTAGGTTTTAAAGGGCAATCTTTTTCCACGAATGTGTGTTCACTAGTCTATTTTTGAGGATGAAACAAACTCGAAAAACATTTTCCATAAAAGAGTAATTACGTCTCTGATATTGGAATTGTAGACGTTGGCTTGCAAACCGAGCATAAAGGGTGGTGTACAGAAGCGTTTTTTAAAATAACAATAAATACAAGGCACAGGGAGGTGAAATTCGCTGCACATGATGTGCAACACGTGCAGAGTAAAACGAATGTTCATTTACATCCGTAAGATGTCTGATAAATTAAAGAAGATATAAGCACCTGACATTAAGCCGAGGCTTCAGACTTTGAAACGCTCAAGAGAGGGCACCATCAAATAAACTGTCCCATGACGGGTTGTTTTTTGTTTTTTTTACTAGTGGGGCAATAAAGATCATGAGTCACAATTGAGGATGACAGGATGTGGTGGTGTGGTGAACTGCTGGCTTCATGTCCTGGAGGGAAGGATGAAAAAGAACAGCCTCTAGTATCTAGATGGCTCCACAGGGTGGTTCCAGAGATGGGAGAAATGAGGAATAAAGGAGTTTTCTTCTTACTTTTGGCCCAAGTCTTGTCATTAAAGGTTGTGTGATGTCCTGTGTACCGTGTTCAGGCACTTACCTCCGCCAGGATGTTCTTGTCCATTTGATGTCTACGGCATGTTCCCAAAGGTCCGTAGGGACTGCGCGAAGCCAGCTGACACCCTCTGGGCTTCGGAAAAGTGTGAGAGCCTTTGACTAAGATTTCAGTATCTGTAGGCTCGGACGTCAAATCTGTCTGGGTGCCTTTGCTTTGTGTTACTTTTGTAGATGAACGGTAGTGTTTGTCTGATTGGTTGGTGGGCAAGCAATTTTTACCTGGGGAAGGGCGAAGAATGGGAATATGGCAACACTGATATATGATGTACAAGGATGCCATGAGTTGAAGAATTAACATGGTCTTCAGTAAAAGCATACATCGTGGCACACACACTCTCAGTTAAACTTTGATTGACATCAATTGCTCTCATTTTTCACAGTGTGGATTTGAAGTCGCATATTGTGCTATTGAGGAAGGGAAGGAGGAATGAGCGACGTTTGTTTTGCATTCAATGCTCAAAATAAGATTGAAATTACAATTTCAAAAATATCGATTTCATAAAGTAAAGCTTTTGTCTATACCATACAACGTCATTCATGTCTGTGTGCCTGTCTGAGGAAAAAGTTACACTGTGGACTTCTATTTATTACGTACTGTTTGAACGTCAGTGGCACCGTGACTACGTCTATTGGAACGTACTTTCAAAAAATTAAGCCCCTTTAGACTCTAATGGGTCTTAAAAGGTCGAAGGTGTCTAAAGAGTGTAATTTAAGGTCTATAGGGTCGGAATTGGTGGAAGGGGACTACAGGGTTGTAAAACGTCTAAAAGTGGTCTACAGGGTATTAAAAGGTCTGAAAGATGTGAAGGTCTAAAGAGTAGAAAGAAGTCTAAGAGTCTTTGGAATTCTAAAGCGTCGAAGAGGATCTAAAGGTTGTTAGAGGTTGAAGGGCCCTAAAGGTTGTATTGGGGTCTATAGGGTCTTAGAGGGCTGAAGGGGTCTCCAGGGTCTTAAAGTGTGCTAGAGTCTAAAGGGTGTTTCTTTTTGGGGTCTAAAGGGTCTTCGGAGTCCAATGGGTCTTAAGGGTCTAAATGGTCTTAGGGGTCTTCAGGGTCTTTCGGGTGTTCGGGATTTTTTTTTTTTTTTTTTTTTTTTTTTTCTATACTGAATCGAGGCTCGTGAAAGAGCTGACAACCGCGAGGGAAAGACAGACAGCACAGGGGGACCACGAGGGAAAGACAAAGACAGTACAGTGGGACCACGAGGGAAAGACAAAGACAGCACATGGGGACCACGAGGGAAAGACAAAGACAGCACATGGGGACCACGAGGGAAAGACAAAGACAGCACATGGGGACCGCGAGGGAAAGACAAAGACAGTACAGGGGGACCGCGAGGGAAAGACAAAGACAGTACATGGGGACCGCGAGGGAAAGACAAAATCAGCACATGGGGACCGCGAGGGAAAGACAAAGACAGCACATGGGGACCGCGAGGGAAAGACAAAGACAGTACAGGGGGACCGCGAGGGAAAGACAAAGACAGTACATGGGGACCGCGAGGGAAAGACAAAATCAGCACATGAGGACCGCGAGGGAAAGACAAAGACAGTACATGGGGACCGCGAGGGAAAGACAAAAACAGCACATGGGGACCGCGAGGGAAAGACAAAGACAGTACATGGGGACCGCGAGGGAAAGACAAAAACAGCACATGGGGACCGCGAGGGAAAGACAAAGACAGTACAGGGGGACCGCGAGGGAAAGACAAAAACAGCACATGGGGACCGCGAGGGAAAGACAAAGACAGCACATGGGGACCGCGAGGGAAAGACAAAAACAGCACATGGGGACCGCGAGGGAAAGACAAAGACAGTACATGGGGACCGCGAGGGAAAGACAAAAACAGCACATGGGGACCGCGAGGGAAAGACAAAGACAGTACATGGGGACCGCGAGGGAAAGACAAAAACAGCACATGGGGACCGCGAGGGAAAGACAAAAACAGCACATGGGGACCGCGAGGGAAAGACAAAAACAGCACATGGGGACCGCGAGGGAAAGACAAAGACAGTACAGGGGGACCGCGAGGGAAAGACAAAAACAGTACATGGGGACCGCGAGGGAAAGACAAAGACAGTACATGGGGACCGCGAGGGAAAGACAAAGACAGTACATGGGGACCGCGAGGGAAAGACAAAAACAGTACATGGGGACCGCGAGGGAAAGACAAAGACAGTACATGGGGACCGCGAGGGAAAGACAAAGACAGTACAGGGATTTAAAGGGTCTTCGGGGTTTAAAGTGTCTTTGGGGTCTGAATGATCTTGGGGGTCTAAACGGTCTTCAGGGTCTTATAGGGTATTCGGGATCTAAAGGGTCTCCGGGGTCTAAAGGGTCTCCGGGGTCTAAAGGGTCTTCGGGGTCTTAAATGGTCTTGGGGTCTTAGAGTTTTAAAGGCTTGAATATTCTTAATAATAAGTCTTAAATGGTCGTAAAGGTTTAGGGGCTCGAGGGTCTTTGTGGTTTTAATGGGTCTCGGGGATGTAAAGGTTCCAGGTGGTCTTCGGGCTCTTATAGGGATTTAGGGTTCGAAAGGGTCTAATGTAATTCATACACATACTCACGTTCTGTGCGAACAAACAAACAAACGGACCCAAACGCAATACCCTCTCCTCTGGCGAGGGTAATAACACCACCAATGATATTAGCATAATATTAATGTTATTGCAAAACAATATTAATACTACCTAATAAAAGTAAACGTGCCATGTAAACGACCAATTACAAAGCCATGCTATTCTTGCTTCAAGGCCTTAAACACACTCTTAAACATGCCCTCGCCGACGTGTAAAAGTTTCTTTGTTGTTTAAACTCTTGTTTAAATAAACAAAGGTCGTTGAAATTTCAAAAACCATGGAACATTTATGCCTCATATTGCAGATATCTATTCCTCATGACGTTATCTCAACTTGCTTAGATTACAGCTGTGATTGGCCGAATTACGTTGCCATGGCAACCATCTTGGTAAATTGGCTTGTGTACGCGATATTTCATAAACTGTTCAAGATTTAGTTTTCATATTACACAGATCTATTCCTCATACCAAGCAAATGGTGGAGGACCAAGAGTAATCAGCTCCTTGTTATATTTTGTTTTCAAGAAAAAAATTAATACATTTTTTTTGCATCTTACTATAATTCACCAAATGTCCGTCTGTCTGTCTGTCTGTCCGTCCGTTCGAAGGTACCACAAAAACGGCTGAACCGATCGCAACGATATTTTGGGTGGGTAATCCTGGGATCTCCTGGAGTAAAATAGGGTATATTGTTTTCCCAATTTTTCAGATTTTCCAGTTTTTCCAAACACGATGGAATAATAGTTACCGATATGAAGTGATTTTTTTTTTTTTTTTTTGTATACAAGATCGAGGCTCGTGAAAGAGCTAATAACATCACACAAAAAAGACAAACCGACACACAAAACACAAAAAACAAGGGGAGCGGCAGACAAGATGGGGAGAGAGGGGGAAGGACACAAAAGAGAGGGGGAAGAGGGGGAAGGACACAAACACAACATTTGAGAGCAGGGACATCGGGAGGACTTGGGGGGAGGTGGGAGAGGAATAAAACATATGAACACTGCAAGGACTCTGGGGTGAATTACCGGGGGTAGAAAAGATCAAGGTTTTGGATGGGGGAAGATAAGAGATGGTGGTGAACAGCTGTTTTAAAGACCTGGCTTAGTGATGTGGCTTATATTGAAATTCTACAAATACTGTTTAGATTTTGATGATTTGCGTGTGATATGATTTAACGGATGTTTATATAAATCGTTTAAAATATAAAAAAGCCTTCAATTTCTGATATTTTACCTTTTCATTTGGGCCTCCCAATTGAAGCCCGTAGGGCGGGTACCGTTGCTAGTAGAGTACAAATTTGAAGTTATTTTAAGTTCTTTTTTCGCTTTTTTGAATTCCTCCCACCATCTATGTTGTATCCTCTTCGTTGTTCGAAGTAACATTCTTTAATAGCCAATGCTCATTTTGTGTGTCAACTGAATGTGAATGAATACAGATTATTCATGCTTTGTTTGCATCCACCCATCTAGCTGCTTCCCAGATATGTAAGTGATGCTCCATTTTATTTTAGACTTTCTAATAAAACACTATTTGATCACTCATAATGAAACTGATGTACTTACATTCAGGTTCGTGTTGCAGCTCCGGACATTGATGCCTAACGGAAGTGTTCCTTTCACAGGATGTCTTGATTCCTCCCTGTCTCTCCCTGGCTATTCTCTCTTCCTTTTTGGAAGACCACACCCTAATCCCAGAGGTGGTGTTGTTGTCTCAGTGAATAACTCTATTCCTCACTGTTAAATGTCAACACGAACACCTCCTAGTCCATTGGAATAGCTCTGGCAGTGCATTTTCCTCTGCGACCCATTGACGCTTGTCTATGTGGTGTACCGTCCACCATAATGACGCCGAGAAATTCTACATACTTCTGTTTCCTTTAACATGGACCAACTCAAAATCATTCATCTGAACTCTGTTCCTCATCTGCAGGAATTTCAACTGCCTCCATATGCCAGCTGGCTTGGTGTCAGCTCTGCAACAAACAGCTATGGTATTGCAGCTAAGGCTTTCTGCGATTCAATCTGTAAACTTCCCCCAACTCATATCTTTGGTTCCGACACATCCTCCCTTCTGGATCTGGTAATAACAAACTTTCTATCCAACATCTCCTGTTCCACATCTGCCTCTTTTGGCTCCTTCGACTATGTTCTTGCCAAAGCCCATAACTCTGGCTATTGTGTAAAAGCAAACTCAACGACACAGATTATAGTTTTCCACATAGACTAACTAGCAGGGCCTGCAATTATTTTTCCTCTCATAAAATGATTGGGTGACTGTCTCCACAATCTCTTTGATTCATTCCATCTGGTTGTACTTTCTTAAAATGTCTCTTGTCCTCTCTTCTTCTCCCTATCTCTCCCTTTCTTTCATGCACCAGTTCATCCCATCCCATCTGCGGCTATCCTATCCATCCTCTCGGCCCTGGTACAATAAATCCTGTGGCAAGGCAGTTGAAGTCAAGAAACTTGCTTTTTTGACTGAGGGCAAATTTAGGTCAATATGTAGAGCTCAAAACACGTGTGGCCATTCTTATGAAAGTCAAAAAACATCATCTTACACAACTGAAGGCTGAACTCTCAAACCAGTCATGGTAGCGCTTTATCACGTACGTCTGTTACTCGTGTACCCTCCTCCATCATCCCATCCATCTTGATAATTTCATCCATCTCGATAATTTCATTCATCTCGATAATTCCATCCATCTCGATAATTCCATCCATCTCGATAATTCCATCCATCTCGATAATTTCATTCATATCGATAATTCCATCCATCTCGGTATTTTCATTCATATCGATAATTTCATCCATCTGGATAATTTCATTCATCTCGATAATTCCATCCCTCTCAGTATTTTCATTCATATTGATAATTTCATCCATCTCGATAATTCCATCCCTCTCAGTATTTTCATTCATATTGATAATTTCATCCATCTCGATAATTCCATCCATCTCGATATTTTCATTCATATCGATAATTTCATCCATCTCGATAATTCCATCCATCTCAGTATTTTCATCCATCTGGATAATTTCATTCATCTCGATAATTCCATCCCTCTCAGTATTTTCATTCATATTGATAATTTCATCCATCTCGATAATTCCATCCATCTCGATATTTTCATTCATATCGATAATTTCATCCATCTCGATAATTCCATCCATCTCTGTATTTTCATTCATATCGATAATTTCATCCATCTCGATAATTCCATCCATCTCGGTATTTTCATTCATATCGATAATTCCGTTCATATTGATAATGCCATCCATCTTGGTTTTTTCTTTCATATCGATAACTCCATCCATCTCAACTCAACTCCATCTCATTCCATCCATCTTCATAATTTCATCCATCTCGATAATTCCATCCATCTCGGTATTTTCATTCATATCTATAATTTCATCCATCTTGATAATTTCATTCATATTGATAACTTCATTCATATTGATAACTTCATCCATCTCAATAATTTCATCCATCTTGATAATTCCATCCATTAAGATATTTTCATTTATATCGATAATTCCATCCATCTCGATATTTTCATTCATATCGACAATTCCATTCATCTCGATATTTTCATTCATATTGATAATTCCATTCATCTCGATATTTTCATTCATATCGATAATTTCATCCATCTTGATAATTCCACCCATCTCGGTATTTTCATTCATATCGATAATTTCATCCATCTCGGTATTTTCATTCATATCGATAATTTTATCCATCTCGATAATTTCATCCATCTCGATAATTTCATCCATCTCCATAATTCCATCCATCTCGATAATTTCATCCATCATGATAATTCCATCCATCTCGATATTTTCATTTATATCGATATAATTCCATTCATCACGCTATTTTCATTAATATCGATAATTCCATCCATCTAAATATTTTCATTCATGTGGATAATTTCATCCGTCTCGATATTTCATTCATCTCGATAATTCCATCCATCTCAATAATTTCATTTATATCGATAATTCCATCCATCCCGATAATTTCATCCATCTTGATAATTCCATCCATCTCGATATTTTCATTTATATCGATATAATTCCATTCATCTCGCTATTTTCATTAATCTCGATAATTCCATCCATCTCAATATTTTCATACATATCAATAATTTCATCCATCTCGATAATTCCATCCATCTCAATATTTTCATTCATATATCGATAATTTCATTCATCTCGATATTTTCATTCATATCGATAATTCCATCCATCTCGATAATTTCATTCATTCATCCCATCCATCACCTAGCCTGGTGTTGGCTTAGCGGTTAGGGTGCCGGCTTGGGATCCTTGGATCCTGGGTTCGAATCCCGGTCGATCGCTGAATTAACGCCAGGGGGGTTGACTCAGCCTGTCATCCTTCCGAGGTCGGCAAATTGAGTACCAGCTTGCTGGGATGAATGATCCCGGTGTGTACCCCGGTTTAGAATAGGCACACCGTATCACTGCGCATCGTAAGAGGCGACCAAGTGTTGGCGTCAGGAAGGGCATCCGGCCATAAAAACATTGCCTCAAACAGGGAACCATGATTGTCATGGGGCTCGCAAGGCTAACCCCCGCTCTGGCGGGGAAAAATGGCCTCAAAACGATCATTCATTCATTTATATATTCATCCCATCCATCACCTCGAACGGCATATCTGCAGACTCTGCGTGAGATAAGGCAGGATGTCTCAACTCAGTGTTCGTCTCCAAACATCGTGTACCCAACACGTCGTGCTCTGTCCCACATCTTAGCCGCCTTGTATTTTTTTTTTTTGTTTTTTGTATACAACATCGAGGCTCGTGAAAGAGCTAACATTAACCACATAAAAGTCAAACCGACACATAAAACACAAAATAAGGGGAGCGGTATACAAGATGGGGAGAGAGGGGGAAGGACACAAACACAACATTTGAGAACAGGGTCATCGAGAGAAATTTGGGAGGGGGAGGGCTTGGGGGGAGGTGGGAGAGGTATAAAACATATGGACACTGCAAGGACTTCCAGGAAAGAAGTTGGAATTTCAAAAAAGTACATCTGGGGTGAATTAGCGGGGGTAGAAAAGATCAAGGTTTTGGATGGGGGAAGATAAGAGATGGTGGTGAACAGCTGTTTTAAAGACCTGGAGGGAGGAGCGGGATAGAAGGGAGTGGGGGAGTTTGTTCCAGAGGCGGGAGAAAAGGGGAATGAAAGAGTGAAGGTGAGCAGAGAGCCTAGATTTTAGCAGTTTAACCATAAGATGGTTGCAGGCAGATCTTGTGCGACCTGTAGGAATATTTGGGGGACAGAGCACAGAGAGAGCTGTGGGAGCAAGGCCGGAGAGGAGTCGGTAGAAGACGAAGAGCACCAACCTGCGGTGAGTGAGTGAAAGGCCCTCAGAGTTAGCTTCATCGCAGGAGATTCAAATGATTCTGAAAGCTTTGGTTTCAATAGCGTGAAGACGAGCTAGGTGTGAGGCAGGAGCACCGGCCCAGAGGGGGGAACACTATTCCATTGAGCTGCGGATGAAAGCCTTTTATGTAGTGAGGAGCTCAGGTGCGTCAAGGAAGGACCGCATGACGGAGGATGCCCACTGCCCAGTCGGCGACTGGCTTTGGAGGCCAGCTTGGAAATGTGGTTTTCCCAAGAAAGATCATGGCAGATAGTGAGACCCAAAAGCTTGAGCGACAGAACTTCTTGGAGAGGATTGTTCAGAAAGGAGATGGGCGGGTTGTACAGTCGGTCTTTTCGGAGAGGCATCGTAAGAGTGTGAGATTTGTCAGGATTGAAAGACATGTTCCACTTGTTTGACTAGTCCGTGATTTTGTCCAGGTCTGCAGAGGGTGTGGAGGCTGCAGACTGCCGATCTGAGGGATGAGGAATGGAGCGGCAGAGAGTGGAGTCATCAGCAAAGAGATAGAGAGGATTTTCAAGAGAGTCGGAGAGATCATTGATGAAGACCAGAAAAAGCACAGGGCCCAGAACACTGCCTTGGGGAACTCTAGCCTGAACAGGAAGGGGAGATGAGAGAAATCCATTCAGGGCCACACGTTGACTACGACCAGAGAGGAAGTCCGCAAGTATCCACGATATAGGTAGATCTGCCAGTGGGACAAACATCAAGGGAGCGAACAAATGGATAGCAAGATGCAAGTAAGATGAGTAAGATGGAAACACTGAAACTAGCAAGATGGTTGGGTTGGGAAAACTGAATGGGAGTAATAAAGATCATGGGACAGAATAATTTAATTGTGGATGACAAGAGATGCTTATGCGCTGCTTGATTGAAGTCTTGGAAGGAAGAGTGAGACAGAACTGCCTCTGCAAGGTGGTTCCAAAGATGGGAAAAACAGGGAATAAAAGAGTTGGGATGTGAATATAGCCTGGATTTTGTAAGTTTATTGAGGATGGGGCTACTGGAAGAACGTGTGCATCCTGGAGTACATAAGCAGGGTAGAACTGAAAAAGCAGAGGGAGCAATCAATATTGGATAAGAGGCAGAAAGCAACTGACCTTGTGCTTTGGCCTCATCACGGGAGATTCAATAACTTAGCTTTGGATGTCCCCGAATCCAGGAGAGACAGATGTGATGGTGTGGCATCAGCCAATGAGAGAGCAGTACTCCATTGAGCTACAGACAAAGGCTTTGTATACTGAGTAGCTGTGAGATCAACAGAGGATTCGCAATCTGTGCCTGGCAGTGGAGGTCATCTTTGCTATGTGGTTGGCTCAGGAAAGATCATGGCTGATGGTGACATGTGGAAGTTCAAGAGACTGAACTTCTTCCAGTGGACGCCCAAGGAAATAGATAGGTCGGTTCATTTGACGATCATTCTGGAGTGATAGAGCAAAGCCGTGAGATCTTCGAAAAATTGAAGGACATGTCCTCCTGATCAGAGCCAGCGTCTGAACATTCCCGGATCAGCAGACAGAGAAGGAGCTGTTGTCTGCCTAGCATAACTGTTTTTTTTCCTTCTCATGTAACGCTGCCTTCTAGAGGCACAGCGTGTCCCCCTCCCCCCCCCCCCCAATTTCCTTGTTATAGGACCATTACCCTTTGACCCCCCACCAGGAATGTTTAACCCACTCTCTGCAAGAAGATTAATATCGACGAGACTGGGAGAGGACTGGGCAACCATTTCCACCAACACTTGCTTAATTTACGAACCAACAACACAAATTTCTCCAGATCAAGCCAGCTGCTTGACAGTTCAATCTTCCCAGATATTCATTCAGTCACATGACAGTCTTTTTGTTGAAGTATATATTTTCTCAATTTCAGCACCAGAGACTGTTGGAAGCATAATGAACAAAGCCTAATCTTCAGGATTGGCCCATTGGCTCCCAACAAGATTAACGAGCACGTTTCATTCACTTTGACCTCCCATCTTTTATAACTTTTCAATCTTTTGCCAAACTCTGTTTATTCCCATGAATTTATTTTATTTTATTTGGTTTTATCTGCTTTACCTCTCCTCCATTTCCTCTCTCCTCCTGTTTTTTTTTTTTAGCTTATTTATTCATCATCTCTTCTCTTCCCTTATTTTTTCACTTGTTGTTTATTTCCCTATTATTTCCCCTCTTCTCACCGTCACAGTCACCTTGATTTTCAACTCCTAAACCATGCATGAGCTTCCCTTTCATGATGTGTCAAAATTAGTCAATCTCACCCCACATGAAGCTCCCTCATGTACAGTACACATGCACCTCTGACTACTTCTTCCCATTATTATCCCTCGGCCCTATGCCATCTCCTTCTTTTGCTCTGACAAAAGCTTAACACCAAAAATGCAATACCTATATATTTCCATAGTCACCACTGGATGAGGTTCATTCTCCTGAACTTTTAAGCATCATCCTCAGTCATAACTTCACCTTGGATGGCCATAAAGCAAAGTTGGCCTCCAAAGTCAACCGGAGACTGGGCATCTTCTGTCGTTCCAAGTCATTACTACTCAGAGCCGACAAGGCCATTATCCATACCTCAGTGGAATGCTGCTCTCCCCTCTGAGACTGGCACACCAGCATCACATCTGTCTCCGAGGTTCTGTGGAATCTAAAATTCTCAAAATTATTGGCATTTCCAGTAATAAGACCAAGGCCTGTTGTTCTCAGTCAGTAACCTGTCTGCTTTTCACCCCTCAGCCCAAATTGGGTGAAGGGGTATTGTTGTCCGGGCGTCGTCCGGGCGTCCGGGTGTCCGTCAACTTTTGGTTTCCGTCAATTTCGAGCAGAACGGCTTGTCCGATTAAATCCATGTTTGCAGTGTGTGTTGGGGTTGAGTATAGGAAGGTTCATGGTCGCGCTGCGATTTTAAATATGGCCGCCACGGCAGCCATCTTGAAATTGGTTTCCGTCAATTTCGAGCAGATTGGCTTGTCCGATTAAATTCATTTTTGCAGTGTGTGTTGGGGGTTGGGTAGAGGAAGGTTCCTTTCGAAAATGGGCACGCTGCGATTTTCAATATGGCCGCCACGGTAGCCATCTTTAAATTGGTTTCCGTCAATTTCGAGCAGAACGGCTTGTCCGATTAAATCCATGTTTGCAATGTGTGTTGGGGTTGAGAAGAGGAAGGTGCCTTTCGAAAATGGGTGCGCTGCGATTTTAAATATGGCCGCTATGGCAGCCATCTTGAAATTGGTTTCCGTCAATTTCGAGCAGAACGGCTTGTCCGATTAAATCCATTTTTGCAGTGTGTGTTGGGGTTGAGTAGAGGAAGGTTCATGGGTGCGAAATAGGTTAATGGGTTCATGGGCGAAAATTTCTTCACTGCAAAATCCTACTCGGTGTACAACTTTGCTTCAAATAACAAATTATCATCAATGCTTCCTTTCACCATGCATGGGCTGAGGGGTTACGCCCGCTTTGCGGTGCTATTTATTCCTACCTATCCTCCAGTCAAGCTCCCTCTGCTCTATCAGTGCGACGATCCTCCTCAGCTCCTTCAGGACTCACCAGTTATTTCAGGTACCCTCTCCTTGTTAAACTATGAAAATCTAGGCATGCCGTCCACCTCCAATTTTGTTTATCCTTCTCCCCTTTGTGGAACTTTAACACCCTCTGCTCTTCATTGCAGAGATGGATCGTGCATGTCTCTTCAAGCTACAAGGAGTCAAGTGCACCACCATCTCAACGCATCCCTCACCCCTACCCACATGATTTTCCACCCCATTAACCACCCCTAATCCAAGCTTATTTCTCACAACTTCCTGTCTTTCCTCCCCTCCTTTCTCTCCTACTTTCCTGTTCATCCATTCCCTTGATTGTTGTGCCCAACTATGGCCCCACTGACCCATTTTCAGTCAGTTCCCTTTTTGCTCGATTTTTAAAATCTCAAATTAATCTCTCTACCTTCGATGAAAAATCCTTCTGACATATACTCCACTTGCCAGGATTCGACAACATCTCAGATCTGAAATCTCCTTTAATTACATTGTGACTTCTATTAGTCTGTCATGTTTGCTTAAAAAAAATTAAGCAATTGCCGTTCGAGCATCCAGCCACCTGTCAGTCACTTTGGCTAAAGAGAGGATGGCATTTTGTTTTGTCTTTATTCATCATCCTCAAGCAAATATTTCAATTCCGTACGTAAATAATAAAAGACGTACCCTCTGCCCTTCATTGAGCCTGGTGTTGGCTTAGCGGTTAGGGTGCTGGCTTGGGATCCTGGGTTCGAATCCCGGTCGATCGCTGAATTAACACCAGCGGGGTTGACTCATCGTGTCATCCTTCCGAGGTCGGCAAATTGAGTACCAGCTCACTGGTAATTCCCTGTGTGTCGCAAAAGGCGACTAACAGAGTTGGTGGCAGGAAGGGCATCCGGCCATAAAACTTTGCTTCAAAAAGGGGACCACGGTGCCCGAAAAAAACTTTGCTTCAAAAAGGGGACCACGGTGCCTGAAAAAACATTGCTTCAAAAAGGGGACCAAGGTGCCCGAGAAAGGCCAATCCCTGCTCTGCGGGGGGAAATGGCCTCGAAAGGTGGTTCTTCTTCTTCTTCCTCTGCCCTTCATTCAATTTCATATTAATCAAAATAAGAATTCTGTGAGTTGTCAATTTAAGCAGTAAGAGTATTTTGTAAGCTCAGCCATATCACCGAGTTGGTATCGGAGACAATATTAAGACGCTTGCATGACGTTCGGTGTTAAATAAGGCAGCGTATTAGATACTGCGTCAACGATGGTCAACCCACCAAAAAAAATTATACCTTTAAATCTTTATTTTATTTAAATTTAATTATATACTTGAACTCTGCAGAACTCATATCACCTTCTTAACGCTTTCTAAAACCTTCCGTTTAGCAGTACTTGTACAAACATAATGGCATTTTAGGTCATCACGACCAATCAAATTTGTTGTTCGTAGACTCCGCCCATTTCCTTGTTTATCAACACGGCGTGGGGTAACGTGTTCTAGGAACTCAATATAGTTTATTAATGGTTTAAAATCAGCTATATTAATTTTTTAGACACCCTCACGTGAAACAAATGTGTAGGGACATTATTGTGTCATCAATAACCTTTCGTAGATCGCAGATAATTAATTCACTTGAGAGGAGGACATGCTCTTACTTGATTGTGAGGCGAACCTGATATGATTCCAGATCAAGACAAGACCTTCACATCGGTAATGAAAATACTTGGATCATGAGGAGGACATTTCCACACTTCCTTGGTGCATAGGGAAATGCGATTCAAACAAATAGTCTCTCTATGTCAGTTTCTTACAAAATCGTTTTGTGACCATGTGAAACTTCCCCAAGACAAGATCGGCACTCGGTAGAGCGCACACCTCCACCAGGCTGAACGGTTTATGTTTTGTATCCCACTGATAGGCCGGATCTCGATACGGACCTGAACCAAAATCTAATCAGCTTGTTCTTGTCACCTAACCACCTCATCCACCAAGTTTAGTCAAAACTCGCCCATAACGTTTTTAAATATCATGTTATGTATCACTTTTGACCCGATATCTCAATGGTGAAGAATCACTTTTAAATTAAATAATTCTCGTATGTGAATCCATATTCAAATCTTCACCAAAATCGAATCGATTGGTCCTTGTCACACACATAATCGATCCACCAAGTTCCGTCCAAATCCGTCCATAACATTTTTAGATATCCTGCTCTGTATCGTTTTTGGCCCTATCTCCCAATGGTGAAGAATCACTTGTAAATTAAATAATCCTCATATCCGAATCCATATTCAGATCTTCACCAAAATCGAATCGATTAGTCCTTGTCACACACCACACTCCTCCATCAAGTTTCGTCCAAATTCATCCACAACTTTGAGATATCCTGCTATATGTCGGTTTTGGCCCGATCTCCCAATGGTGAAGATTCACTTAAAAATTCTACTTGCCGGATCCGGATCTTCACCAAAATCTAATCATTTCGTCCTTGTCACATACATTACCTCAATGCCAAATTTCGCCCGAATCCGTCCATAACCTTTTTTTGAGATATTTTGTTCACAAACAGACAGGGGTGAAAACATAACTTCCATCCACCTTCGGTGGCGGAGGTAAAAATGATATACCATCTGATAGAATAAGATGCAGACCTTTTTGTATTCTTGTAGTTTGTTTCCGCACTAATTAGTGCCAAACATACCTCCATCCTGTGAGAATCTCAACAAGCCTTCGAGTAGGTTCAGGGAATGTTGCCGAGAGTCTTTGGTCTTCCAGCACTCCATCTCAGTTTAATGGTTTGGCAGAAGATGATGTTTCAGGGTGTGGGGCAGCTGGGGCCTTCTGCTGAGCACAGGCGGTAAATGCACAAGGCCCGACTCGAACGGGTTTTTTTTTAAACAAACTGAGATTACGGTTTAGTTATGATGTGTCTGCCCTATACAATGCAGGGATTTCCCATTATTCCTGCAGTGCACTGATAAAATGAATTGTGAGCAATTCTGTTCTGTGCTCAGAGTGAAACTAAATAGTTGAAGGCTCAGGGCCTTTCGGTCTAATTATTTAATAAAAGAATCAGGTGTGTACCTCTGGGGTGTTCAGTTACCAAGCAGCTAGCTAGCTTTTGGCCAAGTGGCCAAGCCAGCCATTCTGTGTCAACCACTTTGTAAGCCACTTAGCAAGAGAAGCAAGTGGTTAAGAGAGTGAGAGGTGCTTCATTGTGTCACCAAAAATGGCCGCCTCCTTCTGACTCCCCATTTCTTAATCTTCCTTTCCGTCTTCATCGTACTCTGTAGCCCCGACTAACACAATAAATTTGTTTGGGGAAGGTATTGTCACAAGAGGATCGAGTAAAACTGAAAACAACGGCCTGCACAGCATTTGCTCAAGTACCACAATCGCACTGGTTTACATGGCCGCCGCCATGTTGTTAAGCGGTGCCGAGCATTTCATTCCGTTTGAGTGCTACCTGAGCGCTTTGAATCAAGCAAGCTGTTTGGCAAGCGATAGCTGGCTGCTTGCTTACAGAAAACACCCCAGGTGTTACAAACGGATTTTGTTTCACGCCGTACAGTTAAACAAATGTTACACGGATGCTGCACAGTACTGACCTTGAGAGATGAAGGTTGTTGCATCCACCTCAGCTTGGAGAAATAACGGCTACCGTACTGGTTCAATGACCTGAAAGTGTAACATATGACAACACTTTTCACTAGGTATTTTCAACACAATAAATTACGCAAAAGTTATGCTCGCCTCAAATAAAAAATAAAAAAATTCAAAAAATTTCAAAAAAAAATACCCTTAGGACATACACACGGGAGAGATAAATAAGGCCATACCAGAAGTTTGGTACGATTTCACTAAACTTTGAGTATTGTCGCGTTCCTAGGGATTACAATCCTCCAAGGAAACGGATTGCGGAACGAGCTTAACACTCCGGGGCGTTCAATTCAATATGACGGTATTCGTTATACGTGCAGGGAGGGAGTGGGGGGGAGAAGCCATAAGCGCTTACCTTTATGGATCCCACTGGCAGTCTTCACACCTGGATAAATTAACTCAAACAACACGACAGTAAAATGTACAAAAATAAACAGGTTTAATGAAAGAAATGCCGGTAACAAGGAAACCACGATAAAATAAAACTATGATTCCTAAATGGAGCGCTCCTGCACAGATCTGAATACAGACAAAGGATAAAATAACGGAAAATAAATGTGTTATTTGTGTGGCACTTATCTCCAATCGGCTGGGGTGTCTCGTCAGGAATCGTCAAGGTCGTCTGAGGCCTTGGCGTCTTTGCACGCGAAACGCACTCCTTGGCGCAAAGTAGGCCTCCCGCGTGAAGCGAACGAGCAGGCGTGCAGCTCGCTCTTCCAGCCATACTTGTCCTCACGATCTCTGCACGGAAACCACCGCTCTCCGTCCACAGTTCCCCTCCTCACGACCACTAGCAAGATGTCGGAACACGACCGTTCGTGATGGTTTCCTTGCGCAAGAGCAATAGCAACCATTCACCAACAAAGTCCGGACCCAAGAGATACGAGAAAATGTCGACATACGACCATTCGCCACCAGTTCCAAACCGAGAAAGGCGAGAGGACGTCGATGCTGAGAGAGCCAAAATGCGACCGTTCGTGAACAAAGTCCAGAACGAGAAGAAAAATGTCCGCCGCCTCAACTATTTTGTACGCGTGGCTCTGACGTCATCCGTGTCTGCTTCACCAATACCACAGTCCCATCTTACCAGTCTCTGTGCCCATCATATCCCTGACCAATCACCGCTCTTCTAGGCGTGGCCTCACCAACCTGCCTGTCCTCTGCGCTCACCAAGTCGGTGTTATCCACGGTAGTGCTTCATGCCTGGTTTCCGGTTGGTTTTTAATTAGTGTGTTTAATGGGCGATTTCTGGCTAGATGCGTGTAGTGCAGTGTCATAAGGAACACAGGAAAAGATTACAGAGGCAATTACATACAGGGAATTAATTACCCATAATCCCTCACTAATTTACAAACCCCACCCCTCTCATTGGGATGAAGATACACTTATCCGACATCCGGCCCACAAAAATTCCCTACTTATGAGGGAATTTTTGTATACATTGAGGTTACTTCTTAAGTTGCCTTCTTAAGTTGCTTCTGTGATTTCTCCTCTGTTCCTTATGACATACACGACACACACCACCACCAGCAAGCAATGGGCGTGTAATTAAAAACTAAATAAAAGTAACAGGAAACAGGACAGTGAGCACTACCGTTGATACCACCGACCAGGTGATCATGAAGGCCGGCAAGTGGCCGTGAGGCCACGCCCCGAAAAACCATTGGTCAGGACGGCCATTGAGTGATGAGATGGCACTCGCTGATAGGAGTGCGTGCGGACGTCATCGGATGACATAAGAGCCCGGGGAACAAAAGAATGGGGTCCCGACATTTTCCTTATTCTTGGTTCTGGATTTCATTGCGAACAGTCACATTTTCCTTCTTCTTGCACTTGGTTCTCATTGCGAACAGACACATTCTTTCTTTTGGTCTGGGCGATTGTGAGCGAGCGGATCCTTTCCCTGGTTCGTTGCTGCTGATTTCATGACGGCTGTGCGCTGTGCCATGTAAGCTTGGAGAGACCACGTGCTTTGTGAAGCGAAGGACTCAGGGACCCGTGCTGCGGCTGACGGGTGAACGACTTGCGCACCGAGGCGTGTTTTCTTGCGCAGGGATGCGGGGCGGGGTCTGTGACGATCTCGGACGGGGCTCAAGAACCGCTCAAAGCTGAGTACAATACATTTTACTTTCATTTATTTTAATATCATCCCCTTGTGTTGTATATGAGTCTGTATGAGGGCGCCCCATTTAAGAATCATGGTTTTATTGTGCATTTCTTTGTCCCGGGCATTATTTTTTATTAAACCTGTTTTATTGTTGAATTCGAAATCCGTGTCGGTTTGAGTTGATTACCAGGGTTGAAGACGTCCAGTGGAATCCGTAGAGGTAAGAGCTTCACGACCCTTCGCTGCCCTCATCCCACGCGCGTATTCAAACCACCATTGGATTGAACGCCTCGGAGTGCAAAGCTCGATCGGCTACCAGTTACCTTGGAGGATCTTAAAGCCCGGGAACACGACAATATTTACACACATATTTATATTTACACACATACAGTATATATATATATATATATATATATATATATATATATATATATATATATATATATATATATCTGATTTAATCAGATTTAATCAGATTTAAATCGCGTCTGATTTAATCTCCCGATTATTTATTCAATGCAAATGAGACGCCCTGGTCGTACTGTGGAGTTTCTACTATTTCTCACAGTTTATATATATATATCCATGATGAGACATATAAAACTGTGCATTACCTTAAGTTGCTCCCTATACTCGTACATAGTTGGGTTCACAAGTTTTCAAACACCCATCGTACACTATTCATATGCTCGGTTTCACCTGAGTCTTTCATGGGAATTTTTCATGAAAATAGTCGAGCTATTTTTCGAGATCATCATCAAAAATATACAAGTAAACGAAAAAACATGTTTTCGGGCTACACACTTTTATTAATTTTTTTAAAGTTTTAAATCTTTATTATTATTATTTTAAATTAAATTTTGATAGATGAAGATGTACCAGAAAAAAGGACCGTGGGCCACATTTTAGCTCTCTAGGATGTATGGAACCAAGAAAACAAATGGCTCAAATCTTTGAAACGGGACAAACAAACAAAGTTCAGATGAAGTAAAATTAAAGTGTGTAAAAATACATGTCCCCGACTCAGTTTCAGTTCAACATCATTGTCAGTAAAGGCATCCCTTTATCTGGGCGGTGTATAATACCATGTTCGGTGCTGAAAATAATAATAATAATAAAATAACGCGATGTACATACATGAAGCAATATCATGCATATGGCTTTTGTGCAGATATAACATATGGTGATTATATATATCTGGGATCATTACAATTGCCATAGGCCATGGAATAACACCCAAGCATAAGGCTTGAGGCCTGTCAATCTGTGCTGCTTCATGGAACGGTGGTGCAAGATTTATTTGGGGTGGTCAGGCCAGCTGTCCAGCTAATGGGTGTAAAGCAGTGGGGTGGAGTCAGGGTAGCTGTAAACTGACCCATGTACAATACGTGATATTTTCTAAGTAAAAAAAGGTATAACTCCATGAAAAATTGGTGATTAGTGAAAGGCCCCAAAACTAAAACTCGTTCTGTCACTTTTTTTTTGTATAATAAGTTGAGGCTCGTGTAAGAGCTAACACACAGAACATACAATAAAGAGAGCGAGAGACAAGAGGGGGAGAGAGAGGGAAGCACAACAGTCGGGAACTGGGACAGTGATATATCTGTGGAAGAGAGAGGGCTGGGGATGGTGTACACAGTATAAACAAGATGGATACTATAAGGACTGTCAGGAAAGAAAATGGAATTTGAAGGAGGTGGATTTGGGGTGTATTGACGGGGGTAGAAAAAAAATCAAGGTTTTGGATGGGGAAAGATATGAGATAGTGGTGAACAGATGTTTTAAAGACCTTGAGTGAGGAGGTGCAGATGAAATTCCATCAAGGTGCAGATGAAAGCCTTGTATGTGGTGAGGAGCACAGGTGTGCCAAGGAAGGACTTCGCACGATGGAGGATGCCCAGTCGGCAACTGGATTTGGAGGCCAGCTTGGAAATGTGGTTTTCCCAGGAAAGATCATGGCAGATAGTGAGACCCAAAAGCTTGAGTGACAGAACTTCTTGGAGACGATTGTTGAGAAAGTAGATGGGAGGTTTTTCAGAGAGACATAGTGAGAGTATATTATTGTATAGTGATAATGGGGTAATAGGATACTTATAGTGATTATGATTTGAACACTTGTGACCATATCCTATGATTCCCTCCTGCGCAGCAAAGTTGGCATACATAGCATCCGAGATATCCATGCTTCTTTTGGGAAGAAAAACAGCTTTTTATTATGTTTGTACAGACTTGGCATTTAATATGGAATATTTTTTTTGCGGGGGTGAACTTACTTTTCAAGATGTCTTCGAACCAAAAGTTCATTGGAATTATGTTGAAATTATTCTAGATTTTGTTAATGTGACCTTTAAAAGAAACAAAAACCACATTTGACATTTCGAAACAAATAAATTGATCCTTGAAAGTGATGTAAACTGATATCGAACTCAATTCATGGATAGTACCGTGTTAAACTTCTGTACGTTTTCGAGAAGTATCTCTTTATTTTGCACATTAGCCAAATTTATTTTTTAACAAAAACAAAAGTTAAATTACGACTGGGATTACGGACAGTAAAATTACAGTTCAGTACTTCGTGTAACCCCCACGAGCATTCAGGAGAGCACGTACACGTTGAGGCATGCTGTTCACGAGATTTGCCAAGGTTTGGACACGAATCGCTTGCCATGCAGTGACAATAGCCTGCTGCAATTCACACACAGAGGTCGGCTGCTGGTCCAAGTGGTCGATTTGATGCGTTAATTCTGCCCACAAGTTCTCTATCGGATTCATATCCGGGGACATGGCAGGCCACTCCATATGCTCTACACCACGGTCAGCAAGAAAGTGTTGGATCATGCGAGCACGATGAGGTCGTGCATTGTCATCTTGGAAGACAAAGTTTCCTCGAAAGGCTGCACGAGCAAATGGAAGCAATGTTTCTTCCAGAATGGCCCTGTATATGAACTGGTTCAGGTTTCCATTCAGAACCAGGTCAGTTTTGCCCCCTGCATGAAAAGCATCCCAAACGGTCACTCCACCACCTCCAGCTTGGACTCATGGCACTATACAATCTTTGTTGTCGGCTTCATGCACTTGTCTGCGCACTCGGACGCGGCCATCTTGACGATAGACCAGAAATCTAGACTCGTCACTGAAGATCACATGATTCCAGTGTCCTGGCTGCCATTGACGGTGCTCTCTGGCCCACTGCAATCGGCGCTGGCGGGGTTGTCTGGTCAGGCGTGGCTTTCTCAGGGGACGCCTGGCACGATAGCCTGCTTGAACCAGTCGTTGGTTGACTAGCCTTCTGGATACAGGCACATTTGTCAGTTGCTGCCACTCAGCCCCAAGCCGATTAGCTGACTTGGTTCGGCCATTGCGGACTAACCGGGTTTAGCTGGCGATCATCCCTCCTTGTGGTTCTGTGGGGACGTCCTGGCCTCGGTATTGGTGTAGGGCACCCCTCTGAGCATTTCGTTTCAGGATCTTTGACACCTGACCTTGAGTGATGCCATACTGCCGAGCAATAGCATGCTGTTTCATGCCGTAATTTCGTAAAGCCACCACTCCATGACAATCAGCATTGTCGAGTTGACGGACCATCTCCAGAGTAAGCGGCAATAGCTTTTGTAGATGTGCAGCAGTTGTTTTCCACTAATACAGAACGCAACAACCCTTGTATACCCGACTGTGAAGCCAATCATCAAATGCACCTGTCCATACATTTTGCCACGCCACCTGTGATATAATCCTGTTGTTGACTTCTTGCTGCGACAGACAATCAGTGACATGGTTCTTTTAACAAATAAATCACCAAAGTGTGAAAGAAACCCACCAGATTGATATACTGAGTTAAGAAAGTAAACCCAACTCAAGAAAAAAAATTATTCCATATTAAATGCCAAGTCTGTAGTTTGACAGTATCAAGAATGAGAAAGTTGAAGGTGTCTAACGGTTTCTTTTTTCAACTTTAGGTGTTACTCGTTGTAAGCCTTGAATAGTTGTTGGTAACTCCATTTATTTACAGGTGTTGATGACTTAGATATTTAATTTACATACCTATAAATTGTGTGGTTTGAATGGACAGATGTGTACGTATTTTATAAACAGCAGTGAAAGAAATCAAGTCATAATTCCCACGAGGTGTTGCTATAAACTTATCTTTCAAATGTCTTTTATCATCAAATGAACTCAAACTTTCAAGGGACGGCATTACTTGGTGGACGTTATAGATCCCTTGGTGTCCTCTGTGAAGAGCAGTTGAGCTATTGTCGGCACCATGAACAAATTACAAATTCTTGCCCTAAACTACAGGGGTCACTGCATCAGCGGCACAATTGCACCCTCAGCATTGGGCTGCATACAAAAGAAAACAAGCGTTACGCCTAGGTCCCCCGTCGTGGAAATGATGTGAGTTGACAAAGTGGAAGACGCAGAAAACATGCTATGATATGATATTTCGCTCACAAGGTTCAGACATACATGGCGGCGGCCATCTTGGATTTTGACGTGGCGACCCAATTTTCAAAAGCGTTCTTCCTTATACCTAGATACACCAACACACCAGATTAGAAGTTGGTACTTCGCTTATTTTTCCGGATATTCCGCTCAAGGTTCAGACATACATGGCGGTGGCCATCTTGAATTTTGACGTGGCACCCCAATTTTCAATAGGTTTCTTCCTTATGCCTAGATGCACTCACACACCAGATTAGAAGTTGGTATTTCGCTTATTTTTCAAGATATTTCACTCACACGGTTCAGACATATATATGGTGGCGGCCATCTTGGATTTTGACGTGGCGACCTAATTTTCAAGAGCGTTCCTCCTTTTGCATAGATACACCCACATGCCAGATTAGAAGTTGGTACTTCGCTTATTTTTCAAGATATTCCGCTCACAAGGTTCAGACATACATGGCATCAGACATACATGGCATCAGACATACATGGGGGCGGCCATCTTGGATTTTGACGTGGGTTGCACCCACACACCAAATTTGAATGCGGTCCTTCGCTTACGCATGCACGTACGCACGCATGCCCGCACGCACGGACGGACGGACACACGGACGGAGGGGAAAACAATAGTCCCCCTTTCGCTCCGCGGTGCGTCGGGGGACAATAAGACTTTTTTCCTGTCCTCACCTTTCGATTAGGTAACTGTGGGTATGCAATTCGAATGACAACGCAAAGCCAAAATGTGAGATTGAGATTCATTCAGTAGTTCTGTTCGTTAAATAAACTAGATGGTATTCATAGAACACTTACCCTGTGCAGTCAACTTGGTGTGAGCCAACTCTTCTGTTTTTGAACATTTTTTTTCTTTGATCCAATATGGTTGCCAGACCACGTGACCGATTACGTCACAAATTTATATTCTCTAATATATTTGTTGCGTAGATTACGCTCAATAAATTTCAAACTGATCAGACGAAGCGTTGTCCCTGTCGTATTATGACGTCATAATTATGGCACCAATGACACCAACGGTAACAACACCTATTCGCCATGCAAAGTCCTTTACAATAAGCCACGTTTAAATTTTTTGCATGGAGCGGTTTTGGAGATATAGAGGTGCAACGTTTTTCGGTTTTTCCAAGATGGCGCCTGCACCACGTGACTTATGACGTCATAATTATCATAAAAAATTCTACAGGCAGTGGCGCTCCTATGGTGAAATTTCCTGTCAATCGGACCAAGAATTGCAGAGGAAAAAAATTCATACTGATGGAATCAAACGTTGTACTTGTCGAATTTCGACGTCATAATTAAGGTCAAGTACTCCCCATGCGGAATAAGATATGTGACATCGTCATTCACATATCTTATTCCGCATGGGGAGTACTTGACAATGAGCCACGTTTAATTTTTTTTTCCATGGAGTGGTTTTGGAGATGGAGGTGTAACGTTTTTTCCAACATGGCCCCTGTACCACGTGACCTATGATGTCATGATTATTAAAAATTCAACAGGCGGAGGCGCTCATATGGTAAAATTTCGTGTCAATCGGACAAACGGTTGCCGAGAAAAATCTATATTGTAAAAGGAGCCGTGTCTGTCTGTTTGTTTGTTACGTGGAAAAAAAAAGTATGTTGATCACTCCGGTTTGTGTGTGTGTTTGTCTGTCCGCTCAGTTATACTTGCCTACAGGTCACAAATCTAAACCGATCTTCACGAAACTTCACCAAATGGTGGAGTTCGTGGTCCGACAAAATGCTATATATTTTTGAAGTCAAAAGGTCAAAAGGTCAACAAAGGCCAAAGGTCAACTGCTTTTTTTTTTCTTTTTTTCTAAAATCCTCAATTTCCATCCGATTAATTTGAAATGTGAATGGTATTTACACATCACCGAACGGAATTCCACCTCCAACTATTTTTGAGATCAGCATAGGCCAAAAGGTCAACATAGGCCAAAGGTCAACAACCATTTTTTTAAATCCTCAATTTTCATCCGATTGACTTGAAAATTGAATGGGATTTACATGTCAACTGAATTCAACCAACAACTATTTTGAAGTCAACCTAGGTCACAAGGTCAACATAGGTCAAAGGTCAACCACTTTTTTCAAATTTCTAAAATCCTCAATTTTCATCCGATTGACTTTAAATTAGAATAGGATTTTCATATCAGCTAACTGAATTCAACCACCAACTATTTTTTTGATAAACATAGGTTACAAGGTCAACATAGGCCAATGGTCAACATAGGCCAAAGGTCAACAAATATTTTTCAAATTTCCAAAATCCTTAATTTTCATCCGATTGACTTGAAATCTGAATAGGATTTGCACATCAGCTTACTGAAACCAACCACCAACTATTTTTGAGGTCAAAAGGATGCTCTATGAGTGCCATTCTACTTTGTTCGGTTTTTCCAAGTGTCGCTCTATTAGTCATTTTTCATTTGTTTGTTTGTTGTGTTTTAACTTGAGAATGGATTAACGGATTCCAATAAATCCAACTACGGTGGATTCGGGTAACTCCCGAGTAACTCCGGTGGATTCGGGGAGTGTTTGTGATCCAAAGATTTAAAAAAAAAAAAGTTTTTATGTGTACATGGAAATTTTTATGGTGTGAAATCTGCAAATGCCAAAACCCTGCACGGAGAGCAGGATCTCCCAGGAATTGGTATTTCCGTCAGCGAAGCGACGGGTCTTATATTCTAGTGAATTTTTAAAATGCAGACACGCCACACATACGTAACCGAATGCCTTACCCTGGTTTTTGCTTCGCGAGCGCAGGGTAATAATAAGCTCCCAAGAATAATGTCAATGAAAGCATATACAGTCAGGTGAAAAAGTAAGTACACCCCATGTAAAGTTTTGACTTTTTCAACATATTTCAACATACAGCTATTTGATCTTCATTTCAACAATATTGATAGATGAAGGTGATATAATATAACAAATATCATGAAACATTTACATTTTGTAGTCCATTGTATAATTTAAATAAACATAAATGCAAATTTCACATGTGGAAAAAGTAAGTACACCCTTGGCTCTAATCGGTGGTATTGCCCCCTGTGGCAGAAACAACCTCACGTTGGCGTTTGGCGTTGAAGATCAAATAGCTGTATGTTGAAATATGTTGAAAAAGTCAAAACTTTGCATGCGGTGTACTTACTTTTTCACGTGACTGTAGGATTGTGGATCCAGCCCTACAATGTGACCTCCGTCCATCCAGCTGCAGTTATATTTCTTCCACAATGTCTGCCCCTTGCGACAGCAGCTGCTGTTCTGACATTGACCTTGGAAATCCTGCCTGTACATGTCATACTTTTCCTGTTTGTACATGCATGTGCACATTGGTGTGTGTACAGGACTTTATAATCAAACTGCGCAAAGTGCATTATGAAGTTTGCACATCCACGTACACACTGCATTATGTTGACATTCTGCTCCATGTTTGTGATTTTTATTGCCAAATACAATTGACCACCCACGTTTTCCAAAAAGAAACCATCAAATTAAAGACGCCACAAAACATTTTGCATTTTGAAGAAAAGGAATTCATGAAAATGAATAAACATTTGCGCAATTTTCGATTTTGTGGATAACACAGGCGGTGTGAACTCTGACAAGGATTCCACGACACCAAATTTAGACATTCCAAAAAAAGATTAACAATGAAAACATAAAATTCTTCCACCCTTTCCCCTTGCCTTTTTCTTTCCTGATTTCAGGACAAATTTGTTTGTACAAAGTTTGAGGTCTGTGGATGAGATGGACAAAACTGCCTAAAAGGTTAACATACTGAATTACAATGGAACATACTGACTCACGAGCCTCGATTCAGTATACAAAAAAAACAAAAAAAAAACAGTGGTATCCAGGTGGACGAGGAATGTAAGGGAGATGCGTGTGTGTGTGTGTGTGTGTGTGTGTGTGTGTGTGTGTTTTGTTTGTGTGTGTGTGTGTTGCAGGAGTGGGTGTGGTTTTGTATGAATGTGTTTTTGTTTGAGTGGTGCATGCTGCAAAGGTAGGTGGTCGGTTGGTTAGGTGTGTTTTTTTTTGGTGTGTGAGAGTGGATGAGGGGCTGTTGATTATGGTCGTGGAGGCGGTTTTGTTGTTGTAGTCTGTGTTCTAACTTGCTGGGGGTGGGGGTATGTACGCATCCAGGTGTAGCTGCTGCATGTGGAGGCGTATGTGCCCCTGCTGGCCCACCTTAGCTGACCGTATCGAGGTTGAAGGGCTAAAACAGGATGATACTGAGGACCTCGACTGAGGACCCGGTCAGTGAGGCACATTTGTGACCAGGTGTGTTTTGAAATTACGTTACGAATATGTATGTATGTGTATGTATGTGTGTGTGTGTGTGTGTATATATATATATATATATATGTATATATATATATATATATACACATAATATATATACATATATTTTTTTGGGAGAATATATATATATATATATATATATATATATATATACACATACTCATATATATGTATGGTAGTGAAAAAAAAAAATGGAAACACCTGGTTAAATGAGGGACACCAAGCAACAACTTCCACACAGGTGTACAGAATGTGTTAATTAAGCAAACAACATCCCAGCATGCTTCGGGTCATCTATCTATAATTCCAGTAATCTCTGTGTGTGTGTGTGTGTGTGTGTCTGTATGCGACCGCTGTTTCTCGACAACTACCGGTCCGATATACTTTAAACTTGCCAGGTATATTGCTGGGGACCCGAGGATGTGCCTTTTCAAGGTTTGAAATTAATCGGACAAGTAGTTACCGAGCTATGGCGATTTCTTTACCAAACTCCGCAAGCCGTTCGCTTTGGACCAAACCATTTCATGTAAATAGAGGGGGGGGGGGATTGTCACCGTACTCGCAAGCCGTTTGCTTTGGACCAAACCATTTCATGTAAATAGAGGGGGGGGATTGTCACCGTACTCGCAAGCCGTTCGCTTTGGCTTTGCGAATGGACCAAACCATTTCATGTAAATAGAGGGGGGGGATATAATTTTAGATATATATATAGTACGGGCATGCCCTAGTGTATATAAATGCTGCATAGGTCTGGTTGCCTATAATTATGGCTGGAATGGCTGCAAGAGGAGACCTCAGATACTCTGGTTTCTCTTCAATTCGTGGAGGAGTCGTGGAGTGGTCCACTGTGGTGGTGTATTGTATGACCATGCATTCTGGCCCTTCGGGGTCAGGATGCATGTGTTTTGAATGACCATGTGCTTCAGCCTTTGGGTTGAGGTGCATGTGTATGTTAATGGGACAGCCTTGATAGACGGTGTGCCTTGGCCGTGGGGTCAAGGTGCACGTCAAAGACTGTTCAAATGTTTGGTTTTTTACCTTTTTTCATCATAAAAAAGGCAGGCCTTAGTGCTGGCCTCATAAGCACCTCAGATACTCTGGTTTCTCTTCAATTCGTGGAGGAGTCGTGGAGTGGTGGAGTGGTCCACTGTGGTAGAGTATTGTATGACCATGCATTCTGGTCCTTCGGGGTCAGGATGCATGTGTTTTGAATGACCATGTGCTTCAGCCTTGGGGTTGAAGTGCATGTGTATGCTAATGGGACAGTCTTGATAGACATTGTGCCTTGTCCGTGGGGTCAAGGTGCACGTCCAAGGCTGTTCAAATGTTTGATTTTTTCCTTTTTTATTATAAAAAAGGCAGGCTACGGTGCTGGCCTTAAAAGCACCTCAGTGACTTTGCAAGACAGGTGATTGTTGGGGTGCGTTTGGCAGGTGCTTCAGTGACAAAGACAGCTCAACTTACTGACGTTTCCTGAGCAATGGTCTTGTAGGAAATGTTGGAATGAAACTCCGGGGTAAAGACATCATCGGCAAAGGGCAACATTGGGCGGAAGCATGTTTGAAGGATCGCGATATATCGTGAAGATCCAGGATCGTGATATCCGTACATTAATTTGAAGTGCAAGGCAAAGCAGGTGAGCAACTGCAGATCAATTGATTGCATATTTCAACCTGGAGCGCGAGCAGCCAGTTTCGTCAAAGACATTCCGCAGAGATGTTCACAGAGCTGGATACCACAGTCAGGTTGCAGTGCACAAACTGCTCATCACACTTGGCAATGTGCATTTGTGAGGCCAGTGGTGCAAAGAGCCAATGGACTACCGAGCAGTGGAGAATATGTGATATGGTCAGACGAATCATCCTTCACCGTGTTCTCGACATGGAAGAGTGCACGTGTGGCACCAACCTGCAGAACTCTACAACCCTGAGCGCTTGTTTCCAACAATGAAGGGTTCTGGTGGTTCTGTAATGTTGTGGGGGCACATTTTCCTGGCATGGTTTGGGTGCAGTCATTCCCTTAGATGGCAAAGTCAATGCCAATCACTACTTAATGGTTCTGAGTGATCATCTTCACCTCATGTTGCAGCATTTCGTTCCTGCCGGGAGGGATATCTTCTAGGATGACAATGCCCCATCCACAGACCAATTGTTGTCACCCAATGGTTTGATGAGCATGACACTGATGTTATCCTTATGTCATGGACTTCTCTGTCACCAGATCTGAACCCAATTGAGCAGTTATGGGATATTTTTGGAACGACACATGACAGCGTTTTCCACCTGCATCAAACAGGTGTGAGTTGATTGACTTTCTCGTGGAAAAATGGTGCCGTATCCCTCCTGCAGCATTCCAGACGCTCGTGGACCCTTTGCCATGGCGCATACTGGCAGCAAGTGATGGCCCAACGACCTATTAAGTAACTTTACATTGGTATTTCCATTTTTTGTTTCCTACCTGTATATGTATATAGTGCAGTTCCGCACTTTTATACAGGATGAGCAAGATTAGAAAAATTGTACATCGATTAATTTTACATTTTCAGTGGTGGTTCGTGTGCAGCTTGAGGCTGCTGGTTGCATCATTTTCTGGGGGCCCGGTGCGGCTGATGCAACCAACGCCTCTCTATAACCAGTCATCTGAGGCTCATTTTGCCGACCTTGGAAGGATGACAGGCTGAGTCAACCCACCTGGTGTTAATTGAATGTTATGACAGGGGCTCAAACTCAAGACCCTAATATCTCAAGCCAGGCACCTTCACCATTCAGCCAACACCAGGCTTACGTTTTTAGTAAGACAAGGAAAGATCACCGGAAATGATGCAGATGAGTAAGATAAATATGTCAATTGTTCTTCTTTTGTCAGCATCACAAGGCGGCGGGGTATCATCATTGGCTGAGGGCGCAGGTGTGCGCGCCCTCTATAGGCTTTTAATGCCCCTGATCATTCACAATCCTGAGATGAACTTTGTCGTCATCACGTTTACGTCAAATTATCTCAATCGTGATATTGGTTCATTCCTTAACTCGGATCTGTTTGAGGCGACTCGGATCCCACAAGAAATTGCTTCATTAAATATTTTTTGGAGGACAAGGAACAAAGTTGTGGAGAGGTCGAATCAAAGTTCTTCTTGGACTTGTTAATATCAGAGCACTTATAGTTATAAAGACATGCAGCACGAAATGTGTCAAACATCTTTCTCATAATCCTCAGCACTTCAATTTATAACAAGCTTTTCCCAATCACTTACTTGGGAAGCACAAGCTGACACCGAGTCCGAGCAACACGGACGGCGGATGAAAAATGTGCGTGCGATGCGAAGACGAAGCACTCACTACCCGAAGCTCGATTCAAAAAGGCAGCAGTTACAGGATGGGACGGAAAGGGGGACAGGCAACGGGGTGGCAAACCGGGAAAGCTTCCAAACAGCACCACACCTACTACTTCCACAATCTACTTCGGAAGCGATTCGCTTATCTGGCTTTTCCGGTTCCTCTGGCTTAAGTCTGACATCTGTTGCATCACTGTCGATGTGGAATGCTGAGCGTCCTTATGACAATTGTGGATGCCGGTGTCATATCATGCTTGAGGAAACTTAATTACTGTTAAACATAATATGGACTGTGTTTTAATTGATAAGCATCACATGTTTGTTGTAACCTGTCAAAATATTACAACATATATATTGTTGCGGTTTTGAGAACCCCTCACTTGTAAATACTTGTAAATAATAACTTGTAAATATCCCATCATTTAATAAGGTCGCACCCATAGTTAGGCCATATGCAACACGTAGGACACCATATGACTTTCAGTTAATTCCTTAATATGTGTTTCAGATAAGGCTGTGTTCCCAACAGTTGAATCTGCGTTGCATTAATTAAATAAGATAGGCCCCATTCCGTCAATTTTGCCAGTCTCTCTCCAAATTGTATTGCGCGCCTCTGCCAGCCGCAGCCGCCTCAGCCGCCTCAGCGTTCGCTCCAAACACCATTACGCACGCGGTCAAGCTTGGAGAAGAAGGGGGCGGAGCGCCAAGAATGAGGCGTGGCCCTATCAACGTTCCGTCAAGGGCGGAGCCAGTGAGCCCTCGCTACCCAATCAGGGCTGAGGTGAGCTCACTGGTGGGCGTGGTTTGAGAGTGCGCGGCTTGACTTCTAAGCGGACTATATAAGCGCAAGCGCGGCGCCTTTTCACAGAGAGGAGAGAGAGGAGGGAGAGAAGCTGAGTAAGGAGTTCACGAGCAGAGTGAGTGGGAGAGCCGCGCTAAAAGAGAGGGCACGGACAGAGCTGCGTTGGAGAGAGCTGCGTTGGAACGAGCTGCGCTGGGGAACTCCTAATTCATATGAATTCATAGGAACTGTGCATACGGACTTGCGAAGGACTCCCCCCCCCCTCCCCCCGCCATATGTAAGGTCCGGTCGCGCGCCAATGATACGCGCTAGCTGCCTGCCCGGGTTTTCGCCACGGTACGGATCGACACCTGGAGCCAGACCTCAACGCCTGAGCCATCTGCCTGGACCTTCCTCCCCTACCACGACCATCCCGTGTGAGTCTGTCTGTTTGTCCGGGGTTGTAAGTAAGACTGTATAGTTAAGCTTGCCCTGTGTCCTTTTGCTCTTGTATATTCCTTTCGTTTCTTCTTTTGGGTTTTTGTACATAATTAATAAACCCACTCTTTGTTCTTCTTATTTTCTGGGTTTTCTCTTATTCGATCATTTGCGTCCTTTCTTTCAATTGAGTACCTGTGGCACGACAGGAACCGCTTTAATCGGGTTTAGTCTATGGTTAACGGCCCGAGTCGTGGCTCGCTTCGCTTGGCATATCCATTACCGCTGCGGCTCGGGTGGGAGTTATCTCCTCGCTTACGGCCGGTGGTAGTACTTAGGTAATAAGACTAATTGGGCTTACAACCATACTTACCACCGACCGGAAGTGGTCATAATTTCCAGGATTGGGGGACGGCCAGCTTAAAAGACAAGGGGATTAACCCCCCCTTGATAAGGGGAGCGCCGACCCCCGAATCCACAACAATATATACATATACATATACATACAACAACAACAACAACATGCATTTTAAGGCCATTTTCCCAACAAGAGCAGGGGTTAGCCTTGCGGTCCCCATGACAATCTTCTCCATTTTGCCCTATTTTCTGCATCTCCCCTTGTTAACCCCCTTGCCCGCATTTCTTCTTCCACCATCTTTAGCCAAGTCTTTCTCGGTCTTCCCCATCCTCTACTTCCTTCCACATTCATTTCCATCACTCTTCTCAACCAGTCACTTTCATCCTTCCTCAACACATGACCAAACCATCTCAACCTGTTCCTCTTCACAGCATCAATCACAGGCTCTATTCCCATCATCTTTCGCAATTCATAATTTGTCTTCCTCTCTCTCAACGACACTCCACACATTCACCGAACCATTCGCATTTCCACCCTTTCCAGCCTTCGTTGCTGCTCTACGTTCATTACCCATGTCTCGCTCCCATAAATCATAACACTTCTCACACATGCAGCATACACCTTTCCCTTCAGCTTCCACGACACTCCCCTCCTCCTCAACACGCCACTCAGTTCCCGAAACCTCTTCCATGCACATCTCACTCGAGCAACCGTTGCCGAGTCTGATCCACCTTCTCCATTCAGCATGTCTCCGAGGTAACAAAAAGTTTTCACACCTTCCAGCTTCACGCCGTCTCCAAGATCCAACTCAACATTTCCTCCATCGTCAGCTCCCTCTGTGCACACCTTACACTTGAATGTAGCTGCCACACTGGTTAATGACCCTCTCAGACCACTACATTTTTGATGAACCCACTCAGCGCACATTGTACATTGAATGGAATTCACTCTGACACCCTTCCTGCACACAGCACACGGCCACTTCCCAGTTCTTTCCACCTCACCACATGCTTTACCACTTGCCATCACCTTTGTTTTTCCGATATTCACCTTCAGACCTTTTGTCTCCATAAATTCCTTCCACTTGTTCATCTTCTCCTTCAGTCCATCCATACTCTCCCCCATCAACACCAGTTCATCTGCATACAACAACGCCCATGGTAAACCCTCCTTTACGTTCTGAGCCAGCACCTCCATCACAGCTACAAATAGTAGTGGACTTAGTACCTACCCCTGATGCACTCCCACCTTCACCTCAAACTCACCACTGTTCCCGTCCTTCGTCCTTACAGCTGTGCACGCTCTCTCGTACATTGCCATCACTACTCTGTCCAACCATTCCTCCACTCCTAACTTCCTCAATGCCCATGTCACTACTTCACGTGGAACCCTATCGAATCCTTTCTCCAGATCAACAAACCCAAGAAACAACTTCTTATACAATATTACAACAATATACACATTTATATATTGTTGCGAATATGGAATTTGGCCTCCATATCCGCTTGTAAATATTCCCCTATTTCCCCAATACTCCCCAACTATCCCCAATCCCCCATTCCCTAGTCCCATTGTCTGTAAACAACACTCTGTAGAACCGACCTTCCCCTCTTTCCCCCATTAAATGTCGTGCCCAGGTCCACCGCATCTCACGTAGACAACTTTCGGACATCTTGCTAGTTATTCTTAGTCTATGTCAGTTAAGGACTCGTTTCCATTAATTCTGACTCTTCGTTGCACCAGAATGTGATTATATGGCACCAGTAGTGAGTTTAGGACCTTCCCATACCTCCTCCCATCTTCTTCCCCAAACAACAACTACAACAACAACTACAACAACAACTACAACAACAACAACGGCGCGCGCGGGGAGTGTGCGTCCTCACTCCGGCTCGGTTAGCCGCCATTGACCATGCGCTCCGACGGGGTACCCCGAAGGGGCTCCTTGTCAGCCCCTCGTCAAGGGCGGAGCCGGTAACCCCCCCGCACGCACCCAATGAGAAGCAACGGGCCGATTCCATCTGGGGCGGAGCTAACGAGCCGAGGGCGTGTCACTCCCCGCCGGATATACGCGGCCACTTACCGGACGTGACGTGAGATGCGCCCCCAGCTTGAGACGACAAGTCACCACCTCCGAGCGCTGAGCGACCTCCCCGCATCTCTAGACCGGACCGGGTCGATCCTGCCCTGAGCCCAGGTGCACCTGGAGCCATCGATTCTGCCTTTCCTTGCCATCAATCCCCGTGTGAGTCAGTTTTGTCCCGTTTATCTGTCGTCTGTCGGGGCTAATATAAGAGTGTGTCTAAGTGCCTGCCTTTCTATGCTGTCCCTCTTGTCGTTGTAATCTGACCTTCCGCCCTAATATAACCTCCTCCGGAGGTCTTGAGAACTGAACCCTTGGTGTCGTGTCATTTTAATCCAGCCGTTGTGTCTTTTCCATCATTGATTTAGCATAGCGCGACTCGGCAACGTTCGAGTATAATCGGGTAACTTGTGCGGACACGGCGGCCATTCCGCTCGGCCCACCATAACATCAAAGTCGTGTCTGTAACAAATGGTGTCAGGAGTGGGATGTTGTTGCGAATATGGAATTTGGCCTCCATATCCGCTTGTAAATATTCCCCTATTTCCCCAATACTCCCCAACTATCCCCAATCCCCCATTCCCTAGTCCCATTGTCTGTAAACAACACTCTGTAGAACCGACCTTCCCCTCTTTCCCCCATTAAATGTCGTGCCCAGGTCCACCGCATCTCACGTAGACAACTTTCGGACATCTTGCTAGTTATTCTTGCAATGACATCCCGGCGGGACTAAATTTATTTAGCCCAAATTTTGGACACCAATTGTGTTAGTACTGTAACAATTGGTGTCTGGGAGTGGGATTCGAGGCCCGACGAGGCTTGCATCTTGCAAGTGATGGGAGAGGAGATCAGAAGAGGAGTGAGTGAGGAGGTCGGAGGAGTGCGCGAGGAGGTGAGGCACTGTAAGGAGCGCATGGAGAAGGAGGTGAGAAAGGGGACTGTAAAATTGCAAGGGGGTATAGAGGAGTTGACGCTGGGAGTAGAACAACTGACAGTGGGACAAAAGGAGTTGGGGGACCAGGTAAAGAAGAACACAGCGGTAATAGAGGGTTTAAAATCGACACAGGAGATGAAAAAGGACGTAGGGGTAATTAAAAAAGTGTGTCAGACGGTACATGAGGACCTGACGAGAAAAATGGACAAGGTGGTAGAGGTGATGGAGGTTAAAGAGCGGGAGGTGCGGGAGCACATAGAAAAAAATAAAGTGGAGTTAGAGGAAGAACTTAAAGGGGCGCACGAAGAGATGAAGGAGGTGAAGCAAAAATTAGAAGAAGTGGAAGAAGGGGTGAGCGAAATTAAGAAGCGACGGAGAGAGGATAAGAAAGAGATAAAGGAGGAAGTAAAAGAATTGGTCCAAAGTCTGTGTTCAGATCGTGATGATGTGCTCATTAACCGGATGAGGGATTCGCAGGTGATGGAGGAGAAGCGAAGAGAAAGAGGACCCGGTGTAAGTGGTGACCAATATGGTCGTGTGTATGATGCGCCAGGGGATTTAAGAAGCTTGGGGGTCGAGATAGACCCGGGTGTTCGTGAGAGGCCATTGGTGAAGTGTGCGACAGGTCTGGTGTGCGAAAAAGGAGGTGTGCGAGAAAGTCCGACTCTGGGGTGTGTGAGGAAAAAGTGCGTGCCAAGGAGTGAGGGTGCTGGCGAGAGTGAGTCGGTCGTAGCGCGTGTGCGAGGGGGCACATGGAAGCGCGGTGTGGTAAGTGTTACAAAGGGTGTGACGGGAGAGTGTGCGCGAGAAAGGTGTGTGACGGACAGGTGCATGGGGAAAGAGTGCGCTGTCAAAGGCAAGGAAGAATGCACACCTGTGGTGAGTGTTACAGAGGGTGTAACGGGAGAGTGTGCGCGAGAAAGGTGTGTGACGTCCTGGTACATGCCCAAACGTTCCCCCAGGCAGTAGCTAATTTGGACCAGGTGTTCGGGTGCCTCAGACAGGCAGGGTTGAAGCTGAACCCGAGTAAGTGCACTTTGTTTGCAAGAGAGGTGGCCTATCTAGGTCACGTGATCGGCCGCGAGGGGGTAAAAACGGACCCAGACAAAATTAAAGCGGTAGAGGAGTGGCCCGCACCACGTACCATCAAAGAGGTGCGGGGATTTTTGGGACTCTGCTCCTACTACCGGCGCTTTGTGGCGAAATTTGCGGAGTTGGCCCGTCCCCTCCACCGGCTTACGGAGAAGGGGACGCGATTTAATTGGACACGGGAGTGCCACGAGGCCTTCCAAAAATTGAAGGGGTGTCTAACATCCGCACCCCTTCTAGCGTACCCCACTAGCAACGGGGCATTTACCCTGGACACGGATGCGAGCCAGGAAGGATTGGGCGCAGTTTTGTCTCAGACACAGGAGGGCGTGGAGAGAGTGATTGGTTATTATAGTCGGGCCTTAAGTAGGCCCGAGCGAAATTATTGCGTCACTCGCAAAGAGTTATTGGCCATGCTGGCTGCCATGAACCATTTTCACCCGTACCTGTACGGGCGGAAATTTTTGGTTAGAACTGACCATTCCTCCTTGCAATGGCTCCTTCGGTTCAAGGAACCGGAGGGCCAAATTGCAAGGTGGTTGGAAAAGTTGCAGCAGTACGATTTTGATGTGGCCCATAGGGCCGGGAAGGCCCATGGTAATGCGGACGCACTCTCTCGGCGTCCTTGTCTGGGGGAAAACTGCAAATTTTGTGCGAGACACGAGGAGAGGGAACAATTGGGCGATTCGGACCCGACCCTCGTTGTCCGGGCAACCCGGGTGAGAGGGCCAATTTTGCCACTAACCGAGGACGAAGAATTTGGAGAGTTGGCTTGGAGCACGGCCTAGCAGGAGGATCCTGTTCTGGGGCCGGTGTTCCAATGGGTCAAATTGGGGCAAAGACCAAAGGGGGAAGAGGTCACCCCCCTCGGGGCACAAACAAAGGCATATTGGGCTCAGTGGCAGACCCTGGAATTGAAAGGCAACATCTTGTATTGCAAGTGGGTGGAGGTTCCCTCTGATAGAACTTCCTGGCTGGTGATAGTCCCTGACAAATTCAAGAACGTCATATTGCAACAGGTGCATGGTACCCGCTCCGGCGGCCATTTGGGCAGGACAAAGACAATATCTCGGGTCCGCCGGAGGTTCTATTGGGTGAATATGGGGCGCGACATACAGGACTGGTGTCGGAGATGCGACGCCTGTTCTGCCAAAAAGGGACCAGCACGGAGGATGAGGGCCCCCCTTCAATTACATCAGGTGGGGGCCCCCCTTGAGCGGGTGGCTATGGATATTCTAGGACCGCTGCCCCGCACCCGCCAAGGTAATAAGTATATCCTCGTTGTAATGGACTACTTCACCAAGTGGCCGGAGGCCTACGCCCTCCCCAACCAAGAAGCAGGGGTGGTAGCGCAGGCCTTCGTGGAAGGATTTGTGTGCCGGCATGGGATTCCACAGGAGTTGCACACCGACCAGGGACGAAATTTTGAGAGCAAATTGCTAAAAGATGTGTGCAGTCTCCTGTCAATTCGGAAAACCAGAACAACGCCTTTAAGACCTCAATCTGACGGGATGGTGGAAAGATTTAACCGAACTCTAATCCAACAACTGGCACTGTTCACCGCCACCCGTCAGGATGACTGGGACGAACATCTCCCTTATTTGCTTATGGCCTACCGAACCAGCCAGCACGGGGCCACCGCATGCAGTCCAGCGTTGCTTATTTATGGGCGGGAGTTACGGGCTCCCGCCGACTTGCTATGCGGTCCCGTGCCAGACACAGTGGTTAACCCGCCGAGGGAGGGGTACGCACGTCACCTAGAGGAAGGCATGGAGCTAGTCCATGCCTTCGCCCGCCGCCAACTCCATCTGGCGGGGGAAAAGATGAAGCGCAGGTACGACGACCGGAGCCAGGGGAGTCAATACGCTCCGGGGATGAAGATTTGGTTCTTTAATCCCCGGAGGCGGAAGGGAAGGTGCCCAAAGCTCACCTCCCCCTGGCAAGGCCCAGGAGTCGTCCTGTCGCAAATCTGTGACGTGGTCATTAAGATCAAAATGGGGCCACGAGCCCTCCCTCGGATCGTCCACGCCGACCGGATAAGACCTTACACCGGCGAGCAGGCGCCCCCGTGGATTGCCTCGGCTTTAGATGCCGAGGCGGGACCCAGTACCTCTGAATAAGGGGGGCTTATTAGTGCCAGAGGACTGGGGGATTGAGGAGCGATAGGCCCAGTGGGTAAGGGTGGCATCCCTGCCACCCTTCCCATGTGGGGCAAATGCGCAATAGCTTATGGGGTGATGGCAGTGAAAACTAGCCCGGGTGGGTTAGGTTATATTGTAGGGATCTAGCGAAGATGACATTAGGTAACGTTAAGTTAGTTAGTGACTGATACCGGTAGTGGGGACGCAGGTAGATTAGTGTGGATGATAATGACGAGGGAGCGCAATAGTTTAAAGGGACGACTGGGACGCGCAAGTTTCAGAAGGGAGTAGTTAGCTGAGATGATGCCGTGTGTGTGAGGATTGAACAGGTGTGATTGCCCAGGTGTGCAACTGGACAGGTGTGTGGAACAGTGTGTGAGTAATGAGTGTTGTGGATCAGCGCGAATGCGCTTGGGGAGAGAAGGGTGCAGGTGGCACCAGGTGTGAGAGCACAGGTGTGCAGGTACAGGTGTGTGGAGAGAGTTGGAGTAAGTGGTACGGAGTGGTGTGCCTGGTGCGAAGGTGTGAATGGGGGAAGAGTGGACCCCCATCACGGATACCCGGGGCGGGTAGTGTAAGTGTTAGGTAGAGGGTACAGGTAAATTGTGGTTGGATATTGGCACTTGTGGTGCGGTTGCAGAATGGTATTGTGGATGGGTGCATTAGTGTTGTGGAAATGGCTGGGCGTGTAGCCTGTTAGTGTGTGTAGTTGGTTGGGCACTCCACCACTGTGAGGATGTCGGCCAGGTGAGGCCGCAGGTGGGCTCTGGGAGCCGGTAGTTGTGAGTGGGTGCCTGAGGATCCCGGGTGTGGATCGGGCAGCCCAGTGCCAGAGAGGGCACCGAGTGGGGAGAGCGCCAGAGGGCCTTCCCCAGGTAGTTAGGTTAGGGTAAGGAGCAGGTAAGCTCGGAGGCAACTGCAGTGGTGGAGGTGTGCAGGTGGGTAGACCCGCTGGGAGAGGTACACGTCGCAGCCCCGAAATTGTGCGAGGGCACCGAGAGATGAATCGGGGGAGTGAGACCCCAAATTGAAAAGCACCACAGTTTGGCCAATGGGAATTGGTTTTTAGAACCCATAGTGTAAGAGGGCCAATGGTTTGGCCGGAGAAAGACCCCGGGTAGTGTAAAGTTGTTAAAGTCATTTAGGAAATAGTTAGGATTGATGAACCTGTCGCACCATACGCAGCCACTTACCTGTGGTGATGATGATGACTCCACACCTGTGTTTTCTTTGTTTGTTGCAGGAAATGAAATTGCTGTGTGGATTGGTGAGACGCATCACGACGTGGATGAGACATTGGGGTGATTCCATCTCTCCCTCCCTAGGAGGGACTGATGATGAATTGGTGATGGCAAATTATGATGTTGAGTTGGAGATGGCAAATTGTGATGAGAGTTGGAAATGGCAAATTTGATTGGTTAGGAGGGAGAGAAGACGAATTTGGTTTATGGGAGGAACGGGGAAGACAGTAGGGACGTTTGTTGATTTGTAAAGTAGATGTTTATGAGTAGTGTTGTGTTTTGTGGATACAGTAAGGGGTAAGGGAGGGGCCATGTAGGTTACCTGGTGGGGGGGGGGGGGGGCGTACGGTAGGAACGTACCTGTCTCACCTGGTTCCCATGTGCCCCCAGTGTGCATCACCTTATATTGCGTGCACTTTTGCGCCCTTACCACCTTACTCACTTGTCTGCTTCTTTTGTCTCCCACCTCCGAGGATCTGGCTTTGGGGCAGAGAGAGAGGAGAGAGAGGTGCTGGATCCGCAGTTGTGGGCCTGCACTTTCGCTGCTTGCTGCCTGGATCGATACACCATATGGACCGCAATGTTTGTGGCCACCCACAATGGACCGCAGTTCTTTTGCGGCCAAGCACCACCCATGGATGGACCTATGGGTCAACGTGGCACCTATGCCATACAAGGTGAACCACTTATAGTTGGCCCCCTGACGGCCACAATAAAGAAATGGACGCGGTTGGCGCCTTTCTTTATTTTCTAAGGAAGTAAGAAGGCCAAGTGCACCACACGAAGAGCAAGAGACACCTGCAGGGTTAGGGGTTGTTGAATTTATTTTTACTCATTGAACAATGGTGACTGCACCGATTGGTGCTGGGGTGGTGCTTTTGGTGCTGGGAAGGGGTGCTCTGCACATTATTAAAGGCCGTAGGCCACAGAGCACTCGTGGGTTGGTGTATCGATGCTGGCATGCGTGCTCTCTCTATGCATAACATCTGCATGTGTTCCTCCAAAAACAGGTCCTGGATCGTAGTGTAAATATCAGCGTAGTCTTGTAAATAATGCTCCCTACCGGCTGTATGTTTAGTTTGCGAATTCTTTCCGGATTCGGTTATCCTGTGGGTGTGTTTCTGTGAGGAGAAGGGTGCAACGTCGCAGGGGGACATATTTACTCATTTGTGAATATCTGTAAAACTGTCGCACTCAGGGGAGAGTTAATAGTAGAGGGAACTACATCTGAGTGCCACACTAAAATAGGTAAAAATTTATCGGGTCGGGACGCCCCAAGGGTAGAGAAGGGTGCAATGTTGCGAATATGGAATTTGGCCTCCATATCCGCTTGTAAATATTCCCCTATTTCCCCAATACTCCCCAACTATCCCCAATCCCCCATTCCCTAGTCCCATTGTCTGTAAACAACACTCTGTAGAACCGACCTTCCCCTCTTTCCCCCATTAAATGTCGTGCCCAGGTCCACCGCATCTCACGTAGACAACTTTCGGACATCTTGCTAGTTATTCTTAGTCTATGTCAGTTAAGGACTCGTTTCCATTAATTCTGACTCTTCGTTGCACCAGAATGTGATTATATGGCACCAGTAGTGAGTTTAGGACCTTCCCATACCTCCTCCCCTCTTCTTCCCCAAACAACAACTACAACAACAACTACAACAACAACTACAACAACTACAACAACGGCGCGCGCGGGGAGTGTGCGTCCTCACTCCGGCTCGGTTAGCCGCCATTGACCATGCGCTCCGACGGGGTACCCCGAAGGGGCTCCTTGTCAGCCCCTCGTCAAGGGCGGAGCCGGTAACCCCCCCGCACGCACCCAATGAGAAGCAACGGGCCGATTCCATCTGGGGCGGAGCTAACGAGCCGAGGGCGTCACTCCCCGCCGGATATACGCGGCCACTTACCGGACGTGACGTGAGATGCGCCCCCAGCTTGAGACGACAAGTCACCACCTCCGAGCGCTGAGCGACCCCGTACGTGGGTGCCCGTTCCGTGGCCAAAAAAAGGAAAAAAAAAATTTCCAAATTTAAATCAAGTGTACCTCCCTGTCTTTGCTAGCCATGACATTCGATGCCATTGACCATTGCCACTCCTACGCCACGGTGAGGCGACAGGGTAGGATTTGTAGGAGACCTGAAAGTGCAGTGTCAGTATGTATTCCATGTTCGAATTGTATTAGTTTTAAAATAGTTAAAAAAAAAAAAGGTTTGCAAAGCATATCAGCAAATTGAAACAGAATTGAAACAGAGCAGAATTCGTTATTATTATTATATCTATTACTACAAATTATTACAAATTATTACATTACAAATGTTATTCGTTAATGTTAATTCCCTGCCATCACCCTCTGCCATCACCCTCTGCCATCACCCTCTGCCATCACCCTCTGCCATCACCCTTCCATCACCCTGCCATCACCCTGCCATCACCCAGCCCCATTACCCTGCCCCATCACCCTGCCCCATCACCCTCCCATCTCCCCCCCATCACCCTCCCATCACCCTCCCATCACCCTGCCATCTCCCTCCCACCACCCTCTGCCACCACCCTCTGCCATCACCCTCTGCCATCACCCTCTGCAATCACCCTCTGCTATCACCCTCTGCCATCACCGTCCCATCACCCAGCCATCACCCTCCCAGCACCCTGCCATCACCCTGCCATCACCCAGCCCCATCACCCTGCCCCATCACCCTGCCCCATCACCCTCCCATCTCCCCCCCATCACCCTCCCATCACCCTGCCATCTCCCTCCCACCACCCTCCCACCACCCTCTGCCACCACCCTCAGCCATCACCCTCTGCCATCACCCTCTGCCATCACCCTCTGCAATCACCCTCTGCTATCACCCTCTGCCATCACCGTCCCATCACCCAGCCATCACCCTCCCAGCACCCTGCCATCACCCTGCCATCACCCTGCCCCAGCACCCTGCCCCATCACCCTCACATCTCCCCCCCATCACCCTCCCATCACTCTCTGCCATCACCCTCTGCCATCACCCTCCCATCACCCTGCCATCACCCTGCCATCACCCTCCCATCACCCTGGCCCATCACCCATCCCATCTCCCTCCCAAACAAAGAATAATAAAAATTGTCTACATGTACATTGTACACACCTTTATGTCGTTAGCACCACTTCATAAGGCACCACGTACGGGCTTCTTCTTTGTTTCCTCGTCCTGGGCAAGAATGCGGAGGCTGCTGGAACTGCCAACCCTAGAGGTCGCCACGTAGAACTGGCAATGGCAGAAGAAGGCTCTTGGGCAGAAGATCCCAACATGGTGTAGCGACTGCCAAAAGAAGTTGTGGATGTATTTTGATGAAATCTTTTCGTAACAATTTTTCCTCAAGCAATAAATAAATAATAAGAATTGTCCACATGTACACACCTGTATGTCGTTAGCAGCTCTTCATAAACAACATTGCTGAGGAAACGGCACTTCTCCAGGAGATCCTCACATGGTGTACAACTGGCAAAAGAAGTAGTGCACGTATTTTGATGAAATCTTTTCGTAACAATTTTTCCTCAAGCAATAAATAAATAATAAGAATTGTCCACATGTACACACCTGTATGTCGTTAGCAGCTCTTCATAAACAACATTGCTGAGGAAACGGCACTTCTCCAGGAGATCCTCACATGGTGTACAACTGGCAAAAGAAGTAGTGCACTTATTTTGATGAAATCTTTTCGTAACAATTTTGTCTTCAATCAATAAATAAATAATAAGAATTGTCCACATGTACACACCTGTATGTCGTTAGCAGCTCTTCAGAAACAACATTGCTGAGGAAACGGCACTTCTCCAGGAGATCCTAACATGGTGTACGACTGGCAAAAGAAGGTGTGCACTTTTTTTGATGAATTCGTTTCGAAACAATTTTTCTTCAAAAAATAAATAATAATAAAAACTTGTCTACATGTACATTGTACACACCGTTATCTCGTTAGCACCTCTTCATAAACAACGTTGCTGAGGAAACGGCGCTTCTTCTTTGTTTCCTCGTCCAGGGCAAGAATGCGGAGGCTGCTGGATCTGCCAACCCTACTGGCCGCCACGTAGAACTGACCATGGCTGAAGAAGTCTCGTGTGCAGAAGATCCCAACATGGTGTAGCGACTGTCCTTGGGATTTATTCACAGTCATGGCAAAGCAGGGTCGTACCGGAAACTGCCGACGCCGCAGAGTGAACGGGAACATGTTGTCAGATGGACTCAAGGTTATGCGTGGAATGAGCAATGTGCGTCCAGAATTGACACCCATCACAGATTGTGCAACCAACAGATTTGGAAGGATCTGAAGAATGATGTACCTTGAGCCATTGCAGTGCCCGCTTTGCTGGTCGAAGTTTCGCAGCAGCATGATTACCATACCCACCTTGAGAGAGATTCGATGTGGCGGCATACCAGATGGACAGAGGGTGTTCAGGAACTCAGGCGGATACAAATGATCACCCTCAGATTCCGCTGTATCGACGCTACAGCAAACATGTTCCTCCCCTGGAAATATGGTCGTCATGTAGGCATTTACCTGATCGACTTCGGAATTGGTCGGACATAGTATAACACGCTCGCATAGCCACTTGGGGTTGCTAATGTTGTTATGCAAGTCTTCGTACACCCAAGTGACAATATCCTGAAGTTTTTCACCTGGAAGAATGAGCGGTTCCCTGAGCTCAATAGCAAATTCACCCTCTTCTGGATTGACAGGAATCTTCCCTTCACCCAGATCCAGCAGGAATTTTGCAAATACAGATTCGTCCTGTTGTTCTCCAGCACCCTGCATGATCCTCATGTTTACTCTGAGACGAAGTATCTGCACTTTTCTCCACAGGTATGAGCTCTTGAAGCACCTTCCAACTATGTCAATACGGCTACCGTGTGGCACAACAGTAAGGATCTGCCTCCAGTCACCACTGAAAACCATTGCGATGCCGCCAAATGGGTCCTCGGAGCCCCGAAGCCACTGGAAGGTTCGATCTGCTGCCTCCAATGCGCGACGATCCATCATTGAAACTTCATCCACCACCATTAGATTAGTCATGCGTATGAGTGCTGCAGTGGTGTCATTTTCACTGATGTTGCAAGTGGACTCATCAGTGAGAATGAGAGGACACTTGGTCCTACTATGGAAGGTGGCCCCTTTAGGCAGCAGCGTAGCTGCAATACCACTGGCAGCAGTTGCAAGAGCCACTTTGCCCATTGCCCGCACTTTGTAGAGTATATGAGACAATGTGAATGTTTTCCCAGTCCCACCACTTGCATCAATTGCAAGCATGCAGCCATGTCCGTGTTCCACACTCCGCATCACTGTATCGACAACAACGCGCTGCTCGTCATTAAGAAGGCACTCTGTTTGAGCGATGTGAGCCTCAAGTTCTCCTATATTGTGCACTGTTTCGTGCTCGATGACGCGCGGAATGCGAGACTGGAAATGAAGTGGTTCAGGTTCAGGAAGGCCAAAGGTCTTACTGAGCGAAAAGCCGTGGCACTCAACTTTGTTCTTCAGCTCTTGGAGCACTGCACTCACAATGCGTCCATTTGGTTCATTCACACCTGCTGCACGCATGAAGTCCTCGCACAGCACATACTTGTGCCTTTCCCAGAACTGCACGTGGTTGCCTCTGAGAACGAATATGAGCATGTTGGCAAATACTTCGCGGACTGCAGGGCCAAATGCAATATTTGCAGCCTCTTCCATAACAGAATCCACCTCCTGGTCATTGTCAACGATGCCATATGCAATGCAGGCTGCCAGATAGGTCTCCATGACCCTACCACCAACACGACGGAGATCTTGAAAGCATGTGGGGCCAGGCACGCGGTACAGTAGCATGCGGAGATAGTACAACTCGGCAGTATGTGAGTTGACGGGAATAATGGGGAGTCGCCCAACCGTATCAGCCTTACGGTTATCCTGGAAACTCAGCCTTCTCTTCCGCAATTTAAACCTTTTCCTCAAGTAGGTGAAGTGTTGGAATACATCTGGATATAGAACATGACGCATGTGTGGATGGAGATTCATGGCTTCGAAAAAGGCGGTGAGGGTTGTTGCAGGGGGTCCTGACTCTGCCAAGTTCTGTACGGCACCTTCGTCATTGAACGTGATCACCTGCTCATCCTGTAGATGGAGTGCCAGCATCTCGACTGGTGGGTACTTGCGTTGAATGGGGAAATCGTATATGCGCCAGTATCCCTCAGATGCGGTGATGTAACGCCCTAGTTCGTAGCGTGCCACTTCATCATGTCGTAATGCCTCTCGCATCCTCTCATGAGGCTCAAGTCTGACCAGGCACTGGTCCGGGCCCTTTTCAAGGTATTTGTACAGGTACTTGACACAGGTGACAGCACAGACGATCTCAAGGTTGATGTGAGCATCGTACCTGAGGACAATATATGGATTGTAAGGCACAACCCATGCATTGTTAACTAATACGGTAGCACCGCCTCGTATTGTCTTCATGATGGGATCACCAGGTGCAGCTTCTGCCCGTCTTCTGTACAGGGGATAGGAGTCATCAGAGAAGCTTGTCGTTTGTCGTAGGGCTTTGGGATAGTCCTTTGTGCACTTCCGGTCTGCCATGCAAGGGCTCAAGATGTTCCATTCCCCACATGGGCCGTGAATCATGTGTGATGTCACAATACGGTGTAGTTCCGGATTTGTGAGTCTGTCAGGAATCTCAGCAGAGACCACGCGATCGACATCTGCTGGTGTTCTGGGCTTGTCGCGAGGTACCACGGTCAGGAGCATGTGTATATGGGGAAGGTGACGCTTTTGCGTTTCCTTCACCATCACGTAAGCGTCCACATGCCCCAAGATGTCATGCTTGAGGATGTCTGCGAGGAGTGCTTCCACCTTCATATGAAACACCCGGGCGATGATATCAGGTCTTGCATTGGGGGGCTGACCCTCAAAAACCGATGCTTTAATTTCTGGCCACTTTGGGTTGCAGGTGAATGTTAGGAAAAAGTCTGGCTTTCCCTTGACTCGGACTAAAGCCATTGCATCCTGAAACTCTTTGGCATACCAACGTGGCGACCCATAAATAGACGGTGGCAGAATGGTGAGGCGTCCAGGTAGCACCTCAGCATCACTGTTCAACGCATCAACGATGATCTTATACTTTTCTGCCTTAATTGACTTCTGGTTGCAGCGAATCCAAGTGAGACGGTGTGACTCAATTTTTGCCATCATGTCGCATACGTACTGCTGTGTCAACCTTCCACCACGAAGCAGTAGATTGAAGTGATGAGTAGGATCACGTACTTGTAGATGGTAGCGGTAGAAAGTTGTTGGCGTTGTCCCTGCCAACTCAGTGTGGTACCCCTGAGAGCCGCAGGGTAGCAGAAGTATGTATGATAGTGGGTCATACGCTGGATGCATGGCGTCTATTGTCTGTAAACCTCCCCCTCTGAGGTGAACAGCGACTGCCAGCCTTCCAAACTGCTCAGTTGTCATTGCCCCTGGAGCAATGACAGCCACATCGCTGTCTGGGGAGGGAAGGTTGACGGTACCATGATGAAGGTCTCGGCGCCGCGTGCGACCTGTTAACACAATATTCAGTTCATTGGCGCTATCATTATGAACCACATACTCAATGGCTGATTTGAATTGCTGGACGTATGGGTTGCACTCATGAATGGCCTGTTGTGCTCTTAGCAAAAACTGCTCATTCAGGCCACTGTTCGAGGTGTGGGCACGACGATAATCCAGCTCATGGGCTGGATCGTGAAAGTAGATCTGAGCAAAGCGGGGGGTACAACCCAGATCGGCAAGAGGAGCACCAATGTAATGGTAAACCTTACCTTGTATGCGCACTCCAGGATTGAAGCCAGGCATACGTATCTCTCGGACACCGATACTTGCCATTGCCAGCGCGTTGTTGTACTGTTTCGCGTGCTTCACAAAGGCCTGGCTAAGGAAAAGGCTTTTAATAGCATCTGGAGGATGTGATGGAATTGAACCGGGTTTTGGATTAGTAGGATCATGCATAAGATCGACCTTGCCGTGGTTGCAGCAAAATCCTCTTCTCTCCTCATTCCACACCAAAGCAGCACAATGCGAGCATGTAGTGCATTGAAATATTGAGGTCCTGCTCAGCGCGTGCCTGTACTCACCATGAAGTACCTCTCGGAAGAAATCGGTATCATCGTATCGAGCAAGGTTGCGATTGTCATGGCGAGCCTGCTCTAGTCTCACACGGTGTACAGCCTGATGGTGCAGGGCATCCCTAACTTGCCGGTCTTCTCGCTGGTGAGGGATTTCTTCTGCACGACGACTTGTTATGCGTCGAGTGTCGGCTGCCACGCGAGCAGTCCGTTCTTCATCCGTTTCTTCTGCACGACGACTTGATATGCGTCGAGTGTTGTCTGCCACGCGAGCAGTCCGTTCTTCATCCGTTTCTTCTGCACGACGACTTGTTATGCGTCGAGTGTCGTCTGCCACGCGAGCAGTCCGTTCTTCATCCGTTTCTTCTGCACGACGACTTGTTATGCGTCGAGTGTCGGCTGCCACGCGAGCAGTCCGTTCTTCATCCGTTTCTTCTGCACGACGACTTGTTATGCGTCGAGTGTCGGCTGCCACGCGAGCAGTCCGTTCTTCATCCGTTTCTTCTGCACGACGACTTGTTATGCGTCGAGTGTCGGCTGCCACGCGAGCAGTCCGTTCTTCATCCGTTTCTTCTGCACGACGACTTGTTATGCGTCGAGTGTTGTCTGCCACGCGAGCAGTCCGTTCTTCATCCGTTTCTTCTGCACGACGACTTGTCACGCGCGTAACGTCGCGTGTCAGGCGAGCAGCACGTTCTTCGTCAGATTCCATTGCGCGTGCACGCCGTGCAGCTTCGTTCCTTCGTTCTCGTAAACGACGACTCGATTGGGGCATTGTATAATAGATAATAGAACAGATAATAGAATAGAATAGATAGATAGAATAGATAGATATAACAATAAGACAGTGGGAAGATACAATCGAGACAGTAAGTCGGCACTTTCGTAAGGCCGGAAGTGAAGGCCTCACTGTCCGGAAGTTCGCATGTCGCAGTTACGATTATTCGCCATTTAGTGTTAATAATGCCCAATTATTCAATTAGCGCCAATGTATTTTGGCTGTTTGCAATTTAAGCGCAAGGAATCAATCAATTCAATAAAAAAAATGAAAAGGAAAAACACGCAACAACGTGTCCCGTGATTGGCTACGGGAAGTGAGGTCTTTGGCTGATGGGTGATTGGCTGCCGGAGGAAGGTCGTATATCGCAGTTACGATGAATCGCAAATTCGTTGTTATTAGTTATAAAACATAGTTTAACGCCAACATAGCGCCAACATAGTTTGCAAACGTGAAATAAATGAATACGCTCTCAAATGTGCCATCCGAGGCAGAGTGTGTCCTCCACGTTCGGCACACGCGATCGTTCGCTGCTCTCTGATTGGTTGAATCGTTTTTTGGACATAGCTCGGTAAGTAATTGTCCGATTAATATGAAACCTTGAAAAGGCACATCCTCGGGTCTCCAGCAATATACCTGGCAAGTTAAAAGTATATCGGACCCGTGGTTGTCGAGAAACAGCGGTCACAGACAAACAGACGTACAGACGTACAAACGTACAGAGATTACTGGAATTATAGATAGACTAGGGCATTGCCCGTACTATATCTATATCTAAAATTATATCCCCCCCCCTCTATTTACATGAAATGGTTTGGTCCAAAGCGAACGGCTTCCGGAGTTTGGTAAAGAAATCGCCATCGCGTGCACAAACGCGCAGGAAAGCGAATGAATCGCAAATTCGTTTTTATTAGTTTTAAAACATAGTTTAACGCCAACATAGTTTGCAAACGTGAAATAAATGAATACGCTCTCAAATGTGCCATCCGAGGCAGAGTGTGTCCGCCACGTTCGGCACACGCGATAGTTCGCTGCTCTCTGATTGGTTGAATCGTTTTTTGGACATAGCTCGGTAAGTAATTGTCCGATTAATATGAAACCTTGAAAAGGCACATCCTCGGGTCCCCAGCAATATACCTGGCAAGTTAAAAGTATATCGGACCCGTGGTTGTCGAGAAACAGCGGTCACAGACAAACAGACGTACAGACGTACAAACGTACAGAGATTACTGGAATTATAGATAGATATATACATTTATATATATATATATATATATATATATATATATATATATACATTTATATATATATATATATATATACATTTATATATATATATATATACATTTATATATATATATATATATACATTTATATATATATATATATATATATACAAACAATAACAACAGGCATTTTAAGGCCATTTTCCCTGCAAGAGTGGGGGTTAGCCTTGCGGTCCCCATGACAATCTTCTCCAAATTGTCATGGTTCTATTTTTGAGGCAATGTTTTTATGGCCGGATGCCCTTCCTGACGCCAACCCTTTGAGTCGCCTCTTACGACACGCAGGGATACGGTGAACCTATTCTAAACCGGGGTACACACCGGTACATATACAGACTTAGCATTTAATATGGAATATTTTTTTTGTGGGGGTGAACTTACTTTTCAAGATGTCTTCGAACCAAGATGTTCATTGAAATTATGTTGAAATTATTCTAGATTTTGTTAATGTGACCTTTAAAAGAAACAAAAACCACATTTGACATTTCGAAACAAATAAATTGATCCTTGAAAGTGATGTAAACTGATATCGAACTCAATTCATGGACAGTACTGTGTTAAACCTCTGTACGTTTTCCAGAAGTATCTCTTTATTTTGCACATTAACCAAAAATTGTTTTAACAAAAACAAAAGTTAAATTACGACTGGGATTACGGACAGTAAAATTACAGTTCAGTACTTCGTGTAACCCCCACGAGCATTCAGGAGAGCACGTACACGTTGAGGCATGCTGTTCACGAGATTTGCCAAGGTTTGGACAGGAATCGCTTGCCATGCAGTGACAATAGCCTGCTGCAATTCACGCACAGAGGTCGGCTGCTGGTCCAAGTGGTCGATTTGAGGCGTTAATTCTGCCCACAAGTTCTCTATCGGATTCATATCCGGGGACATGGCAGGCCACTCCATATGCTCTACACCACGGTCAGTAAGAAAGTGTTGGATCATGCGAGCACGATGAGGCCGTGCATTGTCATCTTGGAAGACAAAGTTTCCTCGAAAGGCTGCACGAGCAAATGGAAGCAATGTTTCTTCCAGAATGGCCCTGTACTTGAACTGGTTCAGGTTTCCATTCAGAACAACCAGGTCAGTTTTGCCCCCTACATGAAAAGCAGCCCAAACGGTCACCCCACCACCTCCAGCTTGGACTCTTGGCACTATACAATCTTTGTTGTAGGCTTCATGCACTTGTCTGAGCACTCGGACGCGGCCATCTTGACGATAGACCAGAAATCTAGACTCGTCACTGAAGATCACGTGATTCCAGTGTCCTGGCTGCCATTGACGGTGCTCTCTGGCCCACTGCAATCGGCGCTGGCGGTGTTGTCTGGTCAGGCGTGGCTTTCTCAGGGGACGCCTGGCACGATAGCCTGCTTGAACCAGCCGTTGGTTGACTCGCCTTCTGGATACAGGCACATTTGTCATTTGCTGCCACTCAGCCCTAAGCCGATTAGCTGACTTGGTACGGCCATTGCGGACTAACCGGTGCAGCTGGCGATCATCCCTCCTTGTGGTTCTGTGAGGACGTCCTGGCCCCGGTATTGGAGTAGGGACACCCATCTGAGCATTTCGTTTCAGGATCTTTGACACCTGACCTTGAGTGATGCCATACTGCCGAGCAATAGCACGCTGTTTCATGCCGTAATTTCGTAAAGCCACCACTCCATGACAAACAGCATTGTCGAGTTGACGGACCATCTCCAGAGGAAGCGGCAATAACTTTTGGAGACGTGCAGCAGTTGTTTTCCACTAATACAGAAGGCAAAACCCTTGTATACCCGACTGTGAAGCCAATCATCAAATGCACCTGTCCGTACATTTTGCCACGCCACCTGTGATATAATCCTGTTGTTGACTTCTTGCTGTGACAAACAATCAGTGACATGGTTCTTTTAACAAATAAATCACCAAAGTGGAACAGAAACTCACCAGATTGATATACTGAGTTAAGAAAGTAAACCCAAGTCAAGAAAAAATATATATTCCATATTAAATGCCAAGTCTGTATATATATATATACACATTTATATATATATATATATACAGTGGGACCTCTAAATCCGAATTTAATTCGTTCCAGCGGCAGTTCGGATTGGGAAAAGTTCGGAATTAGAAACTATTTTCCTCATAAGAAATAATGGAAAGTGAATTAATCCGTTCCTGGACCCCAAAAATCCATTATCAAGACACTGTTAACTGCAAATACACATGATTCAAGGTAAAATAAGATGAGTAATTGCCCTAAATATCTAATAATAATAATAATAAAAAAAAGAAATAAATGTACTAACATGAAAATAACTGCATTTACCTTAGTGGAGAGTTCTGATGGTGCATGTGGAAGCTGGAGAGGAGGAAGGAGGGAGAGGGTTTTATTGCTTGGAAGGTGAGGCACCTTCCAAGCTAACATCAGATGACTGTGCTTCTGGTGTTTGCTCTCTTTGTCTCTTAACACCACTTGTAGAGGGTTGGGGCTCACAAGGCTTGCTTTCTTTAGAGAACCACCTCTCCAAAGTTGCCTGGTGTTGGCGACTTTTCTTAACTTTTCAAGTTAATGCTCCTGTGTTAACCACTGCTTTATTAGGGTGCCAGTTTTCAACAATGGCCTGTGTTTTAGACCAATGGAAGCACAGTTCTCTAATTTCAGCACTGGAAATATGAACGACGCTCGCGGCGGGAAATATGAACGACGCTAACGCTATGTTGGCGGTTCGGTTATAGAAATACATTCGGAATTAGGGACAAAATTTTCTCGAATTTACGGTTCGGAATTAGAGTAGTTCGAGATGAGGGGCGTTCGGAATTAGGGGTCACTACTGTATATGTACATTTATATATATATACATTTATATATATATATAAACATTTATATATATATATACATTTATATATATATATATATATATATATATATATATACATTTATATATATATATATATATATACATTTATATATATATATATATCTATATATGTACATTTATATATATATATATATATATACGTATATATATATATATATATATTGTTGCGGAGATGAGGACTGTATTTTTTTTGATTGTGTGCTGTACTATTATTATTATTATTGGTTATTCTGCGCCCCCCTACCTCCGGAGCTGTGTAAAGGTGAAAGGGCATCCCATAATTAGTCCACAAGCATACACGTCAGCCAAGTAATAGAATACCCCTGTTGATAGTTATCTCTTATTCTGTGTTCTAGGGTAAGGCTGTGTCTCCCATTAATTGAAGTACTCCATTGCACCAGTGAAAGAGAATAGATCCCCTTTCATTCCCATCCCCAAAACCTCCATTTCCTATCACATCCCCTTTCGTCATTGCTGAGCCCTCGATTCTCAATTACCTCCCCTCCAATAACCGCCATTGACCATGAGGCTCGAGTCGGGGAAGAAAGGCGTGTCTCCACCTCGTCATAGAGGGGAAGAGGGGCGTTCCCGCCCATCGTCATCCAGGGCGGAGCCCGAGGGTCGCGCGACCAACCAGGGCCGAGGTGAGCACCCCGATGGGCGTGTCCAAAACGCCGCGGCTTAATCGCTGGAGGCGCTATAAAAGGCGCGGATGGAAGTGAGTCGTGAGTTGGTTGAGAGTCGGTCGTCAAGTGGAGAGTGGTGAAGAGTCAGTCAGTAGAGGTGGTGGTCAAGTGGTTGCGTTGGTTGCGGTGAGGAGTCGGTGGTAAAGAGTGAGGGACCAAGAAAGAGTTGAGGGTGTGGACCAACGAGTCAGACAAGTCCTGGGAACGCAGCGGAGGCCGCAGCAGCAAGAACACCCAACAGCCAAAGGGGGCCTGAACGGCGGTTTGGAGCAGGACCGTAAAGGAACGGCGGCTGCTAAACGCGCCGGTTGAGCTGCAGGACCCCCTTGGACCTTTCCTCTCCCTCCAGCCATCCACCTCCTGCCTTTCCACCCTTCTTGTGTACGTGAGTTTGTTTTGTTTGTTCTGTCCCTGGGTATTTAATTAAGTCTGTAGGTAACTAAAATTTGCACTGTGTCACCTGCGTCTTGTGTGTTGTAAATAAACCTTGATTGCTCCTTTTTGCTTGTGTAAATAATAAATCCAATTACTCTTCTGTCCGCCTATTCGTTTTATTCCTTTTCCTCTTTGCATTCGTCGTTTTAGTCTTTTCCCCTCATTGAGCAGCTGTGGTGCGATCCGGCCAAAGTCCTGGGTGAATCGGGTGAGTCAGGGATCCTGTAACGGTCGCGGCAATACCACCGCTCGGTAAATAACATCTTAATCCGCGATCAGTAACAATTGGTGTCTGGGAGTGAGATTCGGGGCCCGAACCAAATTTTTAAAACATCTAGAAAAAAATTTGGTCAAAATTTGGAGCGGACGAAATTTGTTTTGTTTTAAAGCAAAACCCGAATTTTGAAATCGCGCCATGGCTGGTCAAGGCGACGGGATGCCGGTGGGAGAGATAGACGGGGTAGAATCGACCCAGGACCTCAGGGAAATGTATGTGGAGGAAAGGGTGGAGGAGAGTAAAGAAGGTGTGGTTGAGGGGGTATCAGGTGCACAAAATGGCGCTCTCGCGCACGTGGTTACAGCGGCACCAAATTTAGCCACGCCCATGGTCGCGGCAGCCGAGCCAGAGATGCCAGAGTACGTGCGAGTCTTTATGATTGAAATGATGGCAAAAATGAGGGCTCAGACTGAGCAAATTGAAGCAACAACGAAAGAAATGAGGGCCGATAGGGAGAAAAGGGAGCAGAGGGACAGAGACCGCAAGTTGGGCGAAAGGGTCCCACGGGTGCACGACGAGGTAAAGCGGGTCGAAAAGCGCTGGTTGAGCGAAGCGGAGGAAAGCACGGGTACAATGACGGGGGTAGAAATCGCGACACGGGGTTTGGAAAAGCCGGTGACCGCTGAGGTAGAGGAGGGTGTTTTATTAAAGCCAACGGTCGTCGAGGTGAGTAAAGAAAAAGCGGAAGTGGGCATTGAAATTGAAGAGATGACGGAGGTAGCCCGGGAATTGCAGGGAGAAATGGATTATGTACAAAGTCCCTGCTCACATCACGATGCTGTGCTTAACCCGAATGGAAGTTTGCAGGTTTTGGTGCAGGGAGGAAGAAGAACCCCGAAGGTGAGACGTGCTGTTGTGTATTGTGCGGGGAGATTTTGTAAAAGGATGTTTAGCGACAAAAGAATTTTCGCGCGCTTGGGATCGAGGAAGCATCCGGGCGTTGGTGAAGGGTCCCGTGTGAGTGGAAATGGCACGCGTGGGAGGAAAAAGTGTGCGTCGGCGAGTGGGTGTGTTATAAAGTGTGGGAGTGAAACCGAGTGCGAGCGAGAATGCACGTCGGGGTGTACGGAGTGTGACACGAATAGTGAGTTGGTGATGGCGCAGGTGCGAGAGGGCACATCGGAGCGCGAGTGTGAAACCGAGTGCGAGCGAGAATGCACGTCGGGGTGTACGAAGTGTGACACGGAGAGTAAGGTGGTGGTGGAACGTGCGCGAGAAAGCACACCTGAATTGGTCATGGCGCGAGTGTGGGAGAGCCCATCCGAGCGCGTTAGTGGGTGGATGCAAGAGTGCACGCCCATGGTGAGTGTTACGGAGGACGTAACGGAGGAGAGGTGTGGACCAAAGTGTGCGCAAGAGTGTGCGCGAGAAGTGTGGTGTGTAACAGGGAGAGCGTTGGTGGAATGTACGGACGGCGTTGGAACGCCAGGTTTTGTGAGGGTGAAAGGGGTAGCGTATGCTTGTAAGCATGCAAGTGAAGCATCGACGGTAACCGGGTTAGCGGTTAGGGCGACGGATAGCCGATGCGAGCACTCGGGGCGTGGGGTGCTTTGTTGGGTGCGAGGCCCGGCGCGGGTCGATGCTGCGTCGCTTCTCTTCGAAGCGTCGTTGCCGATTCGGGCTTGGCCCCGCCCCGCACGGTCGAGTCCGGGCTTTGACGGGCGAGGCGACCGGTCCGGTTCAAGGGCGAGTGGGAGGAAGCGGTACGGTGCCCCCTCGTGGGGACGGGGTTCCGACCGGGGGAGATTGAGCCATCGGGCCCGGGACCGCAAGGTGCCGCGCCGAGATGGTGCGTGGAGCCTCGGTCCAACCAAACCACCTCCCTTGAACCGAAAGCCGGACGGATTCAACCTGCAGGCGACCAAACCACCTGAATTCATTGCTCGGCTTTACGAAGCCGAGTTTAATGATGTCATGACGCACCGAGGCTAGGGTATAACGGACTGTGATGATGATAGTGATAGTGATTTGATACGAAATTTATAATAGTGGGTAGAATTGGCAGTAAATGGAAAATTTTTGAATTGGTTGGAATCTGGACGAACAAAATTGATAGTGAGAGACCCCCGATGTGGAGGGATGGCGAATCCACCATCCCTCACAGTAAGTGGGGCAAATGCGCAATAGTTTATGGGGTGGCTATGACAACCGAGCCAGGGAGGGCTTGGTTATATTGATAGGGATCAAGCGAAGATGACATTAGGTAACGTTAAGGTTAGGTAGCTACAGTGGACAGGTAGCTGGGGACGTAGAGAGGGTAGTTGGATGATAATGACGTGGGAGCGCAATAGTTTAAAGGGACGACTGGGAAGCGCAAGTTTCAGAGGGGAGTAGTTAGCTGAGATGATGCCGTGTGTGTGAGGATTGAACAGGTGTGATTGCACAGGTGTGCAACTGAACAGGTGTATGGAGCAATGTATGAGGGAGTAGTGGTGATTGCGTGTTGTGTTGACCAAATGGTCCAGGAAGAGGAGGAGGGTGCAGGTGGCACCAGGTAGGATTGCACAGGTGTGCAACGACAGGTGAATGAAAGACAGGTGTATGGAACAAATGGTATGGAGTATTGGAATGGATGGTCGTGGAGTGAGTATGGTGGAAATTGTGGAGTGGAGTGGATGGTGCGAAGGTGTGAATGGGGGAAGAGTGGACCCCCATCACGGATACCCGGGGCGGGTAGTGTAAGTGTTAGGTCGAGGGTACAGGTAAATTGTGGTTGGATATTGGCATCTGTGGTGCGGGTGAAAGAATGATCTTTGGATGGGTGCATTAGTGTTGTGGAAATGGCTGGGCGTGTAGCCTGTTAGTGTGTGTAGTTGGTTTGGGCACTCCACCACTGTGAGGAAGTCGGCCAGGTGAGGCCGCAGGTGGGCTCTGGGAGCCGGTAGTTGTGGATGGGGCCCGAGGATCCGGAGGACGGACCCGGGTAGCCCAGTGCCAGAGGGCACCAAGGGGTGACAGAGCCAGGAGAGGGCCTTCCCCAGTTAGTTAGGTTAGGGTGAGGAGCTAGGTAAGCTCGGGTGGCAACTGCAGTGGTGGAGGTGTGCAGGTGGGTAGACCTGCTGGGAGAGCTACACGTCGCAGCCCAGAAATTGTGCGAGGCACCGGGAGATGAATCGGGGGAGTGAGACCCCAAATTGAGAAGCACCACAGTTTGGTCAATGGGAATTGGTTTTTAGAACCCATAGTGTAAGTTGGCCAATGGATTGGCAGGGAAAGACCCCGGGTAGTGTAAAGTGTGTTAATGTCATTTAGAAAGTAGTTAGGATGAAGTCTCCTCGCACCATCTGCATCCACTCACCTGAGGTGACAGGTACTCCGCACCATTCCATGTTTAATTATTTTTACTGTGCAAATGTTTGGATTGTGAGACGCATCATGACGTGGGTGTGACATTGTGCTTTGATGTTCCATCTCTGCCTCCTTATGAGGATTGATGATGAATTTGGTGATGGCAAATTTTGAAGTAGAGGGATTGTGGAGACTAATTTGGTATAGGGGAAATATGGGGAAGACGTGACAGTAGTGACGAATTTGTAAATGTGTAGATTTTTGTACATATGGGGTAAGGGCAAGGGTAGGGTAGGTGACAGGGGGGTGACGTACGGTAGGGACGAGCTTTCTCACTTCGCCCTCCGTACGCATTTCGCCTTGCATTGCCTTATTGATGTGTACCCTTGTGACCTTACCCCTCGCTCAATTGTCTTTCCCCTTTTGTCTCCCACATGACCTGTGCGCCATTGGGTGCCGAGGGGAGCGTGCGTGGGTCGGCCATTGTGCGCCCGAAATTCCCAGAACCAGCTGTCTGCATCGATGCACCACATTATGGACCACATGCTTGTGGCCGAGCACCACTTATGGACCCCATGGGTTGGGGCATGGCCCCTCTGCTGGAACCGGCCATGAGGGCCCGAAATCTTGCTGGCGGACCTTGGCCACAGGGCACCGATGCCCCACAGGTGAACCACACGTAGTCGGCCCCTGTGGGCCATAAATAAAATAAAAACGGACACGTTAGGTGCATTCTTTTATTGCAAATAGGCCGCCAGCAAGGGAAGATGACAACATCTGGAAGAACAAATAATAATAACCAGCAGAGGGAGCCGAAGAGCAAGAGATCACCTGCAGGGTTAGGGGTTGTTTGGTTATTTTTATTCATGAACAGTGATGACTGTGCACCGATTGGTGCTTGAGGGTGCTTTGGTGCGTTTTTGGGTGCTTTAATGGTGCATTGATGCAGAGCAGACTGTCTCCCCCCCAGAAAGAACAATCACAGGTCCTGGGTTAGTCTTGTAAATAAAAGTAGCGTCAATTGTAAATAACGCTTCCCACCGTCAGTGTATAGTTTGAAGACCATTCCGCGATTCGGTTAACTGTGGGCGTAAGTCTGTTAGGCAGGGTGCAATGGAGCAGCGGGACACATTTATTTATGTTTTAAAACTGTCGCACTCAGGGTCAGGTTAAAAATAGAGGGAACTACACCTACGTGTCACACTAAAAATAAAAGTTGTAGGCCCGGGCCGTGCCTAAGAGGAGGAGGGTGCAGTGTTGCGGAGATGAGGACTGTATTTTTTTTGATTGTGTGCTGTACTATTATTATTATTGGTTATTCTGCGCCCCCCTACCTCCGGAGCTGTGTAAAGGTGAAAGGGCATCCCATAATTAGTCCACAAGCATACACGTCAGCCAAGTAATAGAATACCCCTGTTGATAGTTATCTCTTATTCTGTGTTCTAGGGTAAGGCTGTGTCTCCCATTAATTGAAGTACTCCATTGCACCAGTGAAAGAGAATAGATCCCCTTTCATTCCCATCCCCAAAACCTCCATTTCCTATCACATCCCCTTTCGTCATTGCTGAGCCCTCGATTCTCAATTACCTCCCCTCCAATAACCGCCATTGACCATGAGGCTCGAGTCGGGGAAGAAAGGCGTGTCTCCACCTCGTCATAGAGGGGAAGAGGGGCGTGCCCGCCCGTCGTCATCCAGGGCGGAGCCCGAGGGTCGCGCGACCAACCAGGGCCGAGGTGAGCACCCCGATGGGCGTGTCCAAAACGCCGGCGGCTTAATCGCTGGAGGCGCTATAAAAGGCGCGGACGGAAGTGAGTCGTGAGTTGGTCTGAGTTGGTTGAGAGTCGGTCGTCAAGTGGAGAGTGGTGAAGAGTCAGTCAGTAGAGGTGGTGGTCAAGTGGTTGCGTTGGTTGCGGTGAGGAGTCGGTGGTAAAGAGTGAGGGACCAAGAAAGAGTTGAGGGTGTGGACCAACGAGTCAGACAAGTCCTGGGAACGCAGCGGAGGCCGCAGCAGCAAGAACACCCAACAGCCAAAGGGGGCCTGAACGGCGGTTTGGAGCAGGACCGTAAAGGAACGGCGGCTGCTAAACGCGCCGGTTGAGCTGCAGGACCGCCTTGGACCTTTCCTCTCCCTCCAGCCATCCACCTCCTGCCTTTCCACCCTTCTTGTGTACGTGAGTTGTTTTGTTTGTTCTGTCCCTGGGTATTTAATTAAGTCTGTAGGTAAGCTAAAATTTGCACTGTGTCACCTGCGTCTTATGTGTTGTAAATAAACCTTGATTGCTCCTTTTTGCTTGTGTAAATAATAAATCCAATTACTCTTCTGTCCGTCTATTCGTTTTATTCCTTTTCCTCTTTGCATTCGTCGTTTTAGTCTTTTCCCCTCATTGAGCAGCTGCGGTGCGATCCGGCCAAAGTCCTGGGTGAATCGGGTGAGTCAGGGATCCTGTAACGGTCGCGGCAATACCACCGCTCGGTAAATAACATCTTAATCCGCGATCAGTAACAATATATATATATATATATATATATATATATATATATATATATATATATATATATATATATATATATATATATATACACATACATTTATATATATATATATATATGCATTTATATATATATGCATTTATATACATATACATATATATATATATATATATATATATATATATATATATATACATTTTTATATATATATATGCATTTATATATATATATATACATTTATATATATATATATATATATATATATATATATATATATATATATATATATATATATATATACATATATATATATATATATATATATATATATATATATATATATATATATATATATATATATATATATATATATACACATTTATATATATATATATATACATACATTTATATATATATATATATACATACATTTATATATATACATACATTTATATATATATACATACATTTATATATATATATACATTTATATATATATATATACATTTTATATATACATTTATATATATACATTTGTGTACATTTATATATATATACTTTTTTTTCTCTATTTTTTGTATACAAGATCGAGGCTCGTGTAAGAGCTAACATTGATCACAAAAAGACAAACTGACACATAAAACATATGATAAAGGAAGCGGGAGAGAAGATGGGGAGAGAGAGGGAAGCGCACAAGTACAACATTTGAGAGCAGGGACATCGGGAGATCTGTGGGAGGGAGAGGGCTTGGGGGGGAGGAGGCATGGGAAGGGGGTGGGAGTGGGAGAGGTAAAAAACACATTGACACTGTTGGGACTTTCAAGGGAGGAGGGGGAGTGGGGGGGGGGTGGGGGGAGAAATATATATATATATATAGATAGATATAGATATAATATTGTTGCGGATTTGAGAATCCTGTGTTTGTAAATATCACCCTCTGTAAATAATGTAATAATTCCTTGTAAATACCTTCATTAATTGTAAAGGTCAAAGGTCGTCCCTTTAGCTAGTCCATCGCATAGACGTAGAATATCATAGGACCTTCTAAATCGTTACCTCTTTATTCTATGTCAGTATAAGGCTCTGTTTTTCCACTAGTTCATTTGCGCTGCATCAAATGAAATAAGATAGATCCCCTTTTCAAATTCCCCAAAGCCTCCATTTCCAACGGCATTATTGCCAACTGCATTAGCCTCCATTTCCAACTGCATTATTGCCAACTGCATTCGCCCTCCATTAAGCACGTGGTCAGCTCGGAGAAGAAGGGCGTTGCCCGCCCCTCGTCATCGTGGGTGGAGCCAGGGAAGGCCGTGCCCACCAATCAGCACTGCGGAGAGCGACCCGGTAGGCGTGCCCTCTTAACCCGTGGCTTGATCGCAGGAAAAACAATAAAAGGGGGGTGGAGGGACTGCTTAAAGAGATGAGTGAGGGAGCACGAACCAAGCACTTTGGAGGAGAGTTCTGTGGAGAGGTGACCAGAGTTCTGTGAAGAGACACGCGCAACCTGCGGGAGTACGAGTGAGGGAGACGCTGTTTCCAACCAGCCCCTGCGCGCATGCAGCTTTGACGTGCTGCTATGCGGGAACCAGATTGCGGTGGAGTCGGTGGCCGTCCACATCCAGCCCCGACGTCCCGTGCGGGATCAAGCTCCAGCCTGCGTCCAGCTGAACCTTCCTCTCCTTCCAGCCATTCGTTCCTGCCTTCATTCCCCATTCGTGTGAGTCTGCTCGTCGTCTGTCCTCTGTGTTGTCTGGGGTATAAGTTAAGCCTGTGTAGATAAGCTAGGAATTGCTCTGTGTCCTTCTGATCCTTCCATTTTCCTGTATATTACTTTTATTTCTTCTCTTCTCCTTGATTTTGGTTTGTGTAAATAATTAATAAATATCTGTTCTTCCTACCTTCGTCTTCTTCTTCATGCTCGTCCGATCGTCTTTGTGATTTCCCCCATTGAGTACCTGTGGCACGATTTGGCCAACGCTCAGAATCGGGTTTAGTCTTTGTTAATGGCTCGAATGTCGTGTTGCTAAAACCGCTCGGCAACGAGAACATCTAAAACCGGGGTTCGAGCGGTACTTGTCTGCCTGTTTTGTGGAGGGATTGGTGAAGGTATTCAGGAGAACACCTTGACCAATAACCCTGATCAATCCCACCTCGCAAAGGAGCGTTACAAGTACCAGGACCGGCGGAGACTGCCAGCTTAACAGGACAAGGGGATTAATCCCCCCCTTGCTAACGGGAGAGCCGTCCCCCGGATCCGTAACAATTGGTGTCAGGAGTGGGATTTGGACCCGAACCAAATTTGAAACATCTTTTAAAATTTGGTCAAAATTTGGAGCGGCCGAAATTTTATTTAACATCCAAATTTAAAATCGTGCCATGGGTGATCAAGGCGACCGGATGCCGGTAGGGGAGTTAGAGGGGGTAGAATCGACCCAGGATCCCGGGGAGGCAGTGGGAGTAATAATGGAGGAGCGCAATACGCATTGGGTAGCGGAGGTTTCAGGTGCACAAGATGGCGGCCTCGCGCACGAGGTGGCAGCAGCACCAAGTGGTGCCGCGCACATGACCGCGGCAGCTGAGCCTGCGCCACCAATGAATTTGGACCTGTTTATGAAGCAGATGATAGCCTTTATGGTGAAGACAGACGATAATTTCAGGGGAATGGGGCAGGAGATGGGAAACCAAATTGAAGGGATGGAAAACAGAATGGGGGAGCTATTAGAAAACCAAATCGGGGAAATGGGAAATGATTGGAAAAGCAAATTAGGGGGGCTGGGAAGCAAATTGGAGCGAATCGGTAAAGTTGGGGTCAGAATGGGTGACCGCATACAAAAATGTGGGGAGAGTGCACAAAAATGTGGGGAGACCATGGGGCGCATGTTGAGCAGGAGGGGCACATCGGTGCACGACGAGGTAAAGCGGGTTGAGAAGCGCTGGTTGAGCGAGGCGGAGCAAAGCGCGGTTAAAATGACGGGTCTAGAGATCGCGACTCGGGGTTTGGGGAAGCCGGCGACCGCTGAGGTAGAAGAGGGAATTTTAATAAAGCCAGCGGTCGTCGAGGTGAATAAAGAAAAAGTAGTTGGAATTGAAATGGAAGAGACGGCAGAGATAGGAATGAAATCGGGGAAAGTGATGGATAATGTACAAAGTCTGAGTTCACATCCTGATGCCGTACTTGCTAACCCTTATAAAGATTTGCAGGTGCGCATGGAGAGGAGGATCCCAAAGGTGAGTAAGGTGGTATATGGTGCTAAGAGGTTTTGCAGGAGGATGTTTGGCGCGAAAAGAATTTTCGTGCGCTTGGGACCCCAGCGTACCGCGGGCGTTTGTGGAAGGTCCGTTGGGCGCTGTTTGAGAGAAAATGGCATGCGTGTGAGGAAAAAGTGTGCGTCGAAGAGTGAGCGTGTTACAAAGTGTGGGGGTGATACCGAGTGCGAGAGCGAATGCACGTCGGAGGGTCTGTGTGAAACGGAGTGTGACACGGAGAGTGAGTTGGTGGTGGAGCGGGTGCGAGAATGCACACCTGGAATGGTCGAGCGTGTGCGAGAACGCACACTTGAGTTGGTTGTGGCGTGGGTGCGGGAGAGCCCATAGAAGCGGGTGAGTGGGTGGATGTAAGAGTGCACGCCCGTGGTGGTTACAGAGGATGTGACCGAGGAGTGGGCGCGAGGAGGTGTGTTAAGGAAGTGTGCGAACGACGAGTGTGCGCGAGAGGTGTGGTGTGTAACAGAGTGCAGTGGTGGAATGGACGGAGTGTGTGGAATGCATGAGAGGCGCCGAGACGCCGGGTTTTGTGAGTGTGAAAAGGGCCGCGTATGCGTGTGAGCCTGCAAGTGAAGCATCGACGTTGACCGGGGCAGCGTTTAGACCGACGGTTAGCCGACGCGAACCCTCGGTTCGTGCCGGGCTTTGGGTGCTGCGGGAACCGGCGGGGATCGCAACCACGGCGGTTTCAAAAGAACCGCCATGCGCGATCCGCGCCGGGCCTCGCTCTGCAAGGTCGCATCCGTGCTCCGCAAAGCGGAGCGGGCGGCCCGGTTCGAGGGCAGGTAGGAAGGGTCGGCACGGCGACCCCTTGTGGTTGCGGCGTTCCGGCCGGGCGAGATTGAGCCATCGGGCCGGAGACCGGAAGGCTCCGCGCCGCGATGGGCCGTGGAACCTCGGCCCGAGCATGCCTCCTCCCCAGAATCGTGAATGCCGGACGGACCCAACCTGCAGGTAGACAAACCACCCGAATGCATTGCTCGGCTTTGCGAAGCCGAGTTTTAAGAATGTAACGACGTACCGAGAGGCTCAGATATAGCGGACCGTGATGGTAATAGTGTTGTGGATTCAAAATTTTGGAATAGTGATTAGGATTGGCAGTAATGATTGGCAAATTGATGATTGGTAAACTGATTGGTAGAGATTGGCGAATTTTGATTGGTTGGAATTTGATGGCAAAATTAATAGTGGGAGATGTCCGATGTGGTGGGATGGCAACTCTACCATCCCTCGAATCCACCCCGGGGCACATGAGCACTAGTTATGGGGTTTGGCAGTGTAAGCTCGCCGAGGGAGGGTTTGGATAGTGTATAGGGATCTAGAGAAATGACCATAGGTGACAGGAGAGTTAAGTAGCGACACTGTATAGGTAGTCGGGGACGTAGAGAGGTTAGAATGGTTGTTAATGACGTATGTGCTTAGTTTAAAGGGAAGACGGGGATCACCAAGTTAGAAGGAAACCAGGTAGATCAGATGATGCAGTGTGTTTGTGGTTGTTATTGGATGAGGAATTGGTATGGAAGTTTTGCGGGTGAGCATGTTGAGCAAATGAGGAATTGAGGGGCAATGCTCGGGAGAGATGTGTGTATGAACGTGGGAGAATTTGGGTGCCTGAGGCAATGGTTTGGAGAGTTGGAAGTGTATGGTGAAAAGTGCGATTGTGGGTTGTATTGAGCGGGGAAGTGTATGGAGCAGTGTATGAGGAATAATTGTGATTGTGCATTGTATTGAGTGAATGAAGAAGCCTGGGAGGAAGGAGGGTGCAGGTGGCACCAGGTGTGATTGCACAGGTGTGCAAGTGAACAGGTGTATGGAGAATGGTTGTGTGGAATAGCTGGTATGGAATACATGGAGTATGGAATGGATGGTGTGGAGGGAGTATGGTGGAAAATGTGGAGTGGAGTGGTTGGTGCGAAGGGAGTGTATGGGGAGGATGGACCCCTATCACGAATACCCGGGGAGGGTAGTGTAAGAGTTCGGTAGAGGGTATAGGTAAATTGTGGTTGGATATTGGCATCTGTGGGGCGTGTGGAAGAATGGTGTTTGGATGGGTGTATTAGTGACGTGGAAATGGCTGGGCGTGTGGCCTGTTAGTGTGTGTAGTTGAATGGGCACTCCGCCACTGTGAGGATGTCGGCCAGGTGAGGCCGCAGGTGGGCTCTGGGAGCCAGTAGAGTTGTTCAGTGGGGCCCGAGGATCCGGAGGACGGACCCGGGTAGCCCAGTGCCAGAGAGGGCACCGAGAGGGGAGGGCGCCAGCGGGCCTTCCCCAGGTAGATAGGTTAGGGTAAGGAGCAGGTAAGCTCGGAGGCAACTGCAGTGGCAGAGGTGTGCAGGTGGGTAGACCTGCTAGGGGAGCCACACGACCCAGTCCTGAAATTGTGCAAAGGCACAGGGAGTTGAATCGGGGGAGTGAGACCCCAAATTGATGAGCCCCACAGTTTGGTCAATGGGAATTGGTTTTTATAACCCATAGTGTAAGATGGCCAATGGATTGGCAGGGAAAGACCCCGGGTAGTGTAAAGTGTGTTAATGTCATTTAGGAAGTAGTTAGGATTGAAATCTCCTCGCACCATCTACATCCACTCACCTGAGGTGACAGAACTCCACACCGTGCCATGGTTTGTTGTTTTATTTTTGTGCAAATGTTTTGGATTGTGAGACGCATCATGACGTGGGTGAGACATTGTGCTGGTTGTTCCATCTCTTCCTCCTTAAGAGGGATTGATGATGAATTGGTGATGGCAAATTTAGACATTGGGATTGTGGTGACGAATTTGGATTAGGGGAGATATGGGGAAGACGTGACGGTAGTGACGAATTTGTAAATGTGTAGGTTTTGTAAATATGGGGTAAGGGCAAGGGTAGAGTAGGTGACGGGGGGGGTGGCGTACGGTAGGGACGAGCTTTCTCACTTCGCTCTCCGTGCGCACCTCGTTCTGCATTACCTGTTTTGATGTGTACCCTTGCGCCCTTGCCCTCGCTAACGCTGCCATCTCTGTCTTCCTTCTCCCAACCGAGGATCGTGCTCTCTGGGCACTGAGGGGAGCGTGCGGGGGGGCCGCGTCTGTGTGCCCGAATCCCCGCAACTAGCTGCCTGCATCCACACACCACTTTATGGACCACGTTGTTGTGGCCGAGCACCACAATATGGACCACATGTCTGTGGCCGAGCACCACTCATGGACCACAAGTTTTGTGGCATGGCCCCTCTGCTGGGACCGGCCAGGTTGGCCAGAGGAAGATCTCGCTTGCGGACCTCGGTGAGGTGGCACCAAGCCATACAGGTGAACCACCCATAGTCGGCCTCTGTTGGCTATAAATAAAGAAATGGACGCGTTGTGTGCCTTTTTATTATTGCAAATAGGCCACAAGCAAAGAACAACATGAAGAAAGACAACATCAGGAAGAACATCGGCCAGCAGAGGGAGCAGAAGAGCAAGACCACCAGTTGTATTTTTATTGAACTGTGGTGACTGTGCACTTTGGTGTGTTTTGGTGATTGGTGCTTTGGTGATTATTGGTGCTGGTGCATCGATGCAGTGCATGCTGTCTCCTCCCTCCCACAGGAATTTTCTCTTTTTGTTTCCTCAAAGAACTGACAGGTCCTGGGTTGCATTGTAAATAATCAAATAATGTCTTGTAAATAATGCTCCCCACCGTTCATGTTTAGTTTGCGAATTAATTCCGCAAATCGGTTAACTGTGGGCGTGAATCTGTCAGGCAGGGTGCAACGCAAATAGCGGAACATATTTATTTGTGTTTTAAAACTGTCGCACTCAGGGTCAGGTTAATTGTAGAGGGAAATTACACCTGCGTGTCACATTAAGTAAAGTTTTATAGGCCCGGGCCGTGCCTGGAGGAAGAAGGGTGCCGTGTTGCGGATTTGAGAATCCTGTGTTTGTAAATATCACCCTCTGTAAATAATGTAATAATTCCTTGTAAATACCTCCATTAATTGTAAAGGTCAAAGGTCGTCCCTTTAGCTAGTCCATCGCATACACGTCGAAAATCATAGGACCTTCTAAATAGTTATCTCTTTATTCTATGTCAGTATAAGGCTCTGTTTTTCCACAAGTTCATTTGTGCTTCATCAAATGAAATAAGATAGATCCCCTTTTCAAATTCCCCAAAGCCTCCATTTCCAACTGCATTATTGCCAACTGCATTAGCCTCCATTTCCAACTGCATTATTGCCAACTGCATTCGCCCTCCATTAAGCACGTGATCAGCTCGGAGAAGGGCGTTGCCCACCCCTCGTCATCGTGGGCGGAGCCAGGGAGAGCCCGTGCCCATCAATCGGCACTGCGGAGAGCGACCCGGTAGGCGTGCCCTCTTAACCCGCGGCTTGATCGCAGGAAAAGCAATAAAAGGGGGGCGGAGGGACTGCTTAAAGAGATGATTGAGGGAGTCAGATGAGTGAGGGAGCACGAACCAAGCACTTCAGAGGAGAGTTCTGTGGAGAGGTGACCAGAGTTCTGTGAAGAGAGACGCGCAACCTGCGGGAGTACGAGTGAGGGAGACGCTGTTTCCAACCAGCCCCATGCGCACGCGCAGCTTTGACGTGCAGCTTTGACGTGCTGCTACGCGGGAACCAGATTGCGGTGGAGTCGGTGGCCGTCCACTTCCAGCCCCGACGTCCCGTGTGGGATCAAGCTCCAGCCTGCGTCCAGCTGAACCTTCCTCTCCTTCCAGCTATTCGTTCCTGCCTTCATTCCCCATTCGTGTGAATCTGCTCATCGTCTGTCCTCTGTGTTGTCTGGGGTGTAAGTTAAGCCTGTGTAGATAAGCTAGGAATTGCTCTGTGTCCTTCTGATCCTTCCATTTTCCTGTATATTACTTTTATTTCTTCTCTTCTCCTTGATTTTGGTTTGTATAAATAATTAATAAATATCTGTTCTTCCTACCTTTGTCTTCTTCTTCATGCTCGTCCGATCATCTTTGTGATTTCCCCCATTACCTGTGGTCACCTGTGGCAAAGTACCTGTGGCACGATTTGGCCAACGCTCAGAATCGGGTTTAGTCTTTGTTAATGGCTCGAACGTCGTGTTGCTAAAACCGCTCGGCAACGAGAACATCTAAAACCGGGGTTCGAGCGGTACTTGTCTCCCTGTTTTGCGAGGGATTGGTGAAGGTATTCGGGAGAACACCTTGACCAATAACCCTGATCAATCCCACCTCGCAAAGGAGCGTTACAAGTACCAGGACCGGTGGAGACGGCCAGCTTAACAGGACAAGGGGATTAACCCCCCCCCCCCTTGCTAACGGGAGAGCCGTCCCCCGGATCCGTAACAATATATTCATGTTCTTGTTCTGAAGCCATTCCAGTGTTGATTTTGCTGTATACTTGGGGTCATTGTCCTGTTGGAACATAGATTTTCGCCATAGTCTAAGGTCTTTTGCACTCTGAAGCAGGTTCTCCATTCATTGTTCCCTATGTCCTTACAATTCTCAAAGACACCTACCCCCGAAGAAGGAAGGTTCGCAACGATATCGTACAACGTTGCTCAGCACACAAACGGGGCATGAAGACTGTGATGCAAACAGCTGGCCCAGCATGGGTAATGTGAGCGCAGGATCACTCCCTCGCCACGGAGAAGCAAAGTTGGCGGTCTTAGCGATATGGATGCCGATGACGACGGCGATGGAAAAATCAAAGAGTGGTTTGCACCATGGGACAACATCCCGTATCCGAATGAGGGATTAGCAGGGGTTGGTCCGTCTGGGAAAAAGCCTTTATCTCCATAAGAATGGACCCCCTCAACGCCTTAGCGTATTATTATATAGAAGAATTGTGCCATCTGGTGGAAACTGATATTCTACTTCATAATAAAATACGCCATTGATAGACATCACAAAAGTGGGGCAATTAACTGATCAGTAAGAACGGGTTCATTACTAGTCTTGGATAATATGGGAAAAGCTTTTTTCTCCTCAAATTATAGAATAAATTATCGTTCTTTTAAATTCAGATATTACACACTAGAAGCAACCTTGAAGAAAACACCACAATAAGCTATTTATTTACGTTATCACAGTCTTTGTGCAATGAGGAAAAATCCCTTGGTAAGGGGAGATATTATTCGTATTTTGTTTTGTAATAACATTAATATTATGCTATTGTTATCATTGTTGTTATTACTTTTGTTATTCGAAGCAGCCTTGGAAAAACGCCTTGATAAGCTATCTAAAACTCTAAACGGATTTCACCCAAGACGGACACCCCTCTTGGGGTCCTCCTGTCAAGTTTGGTTGACATTGTATAAGTAACGACTGAATGTATGGCGGTCAGACAGACAGACACCAATTTGGGTATTTTAGTATGATTGTGAGTGGCTCCCCGATATGGAATTTAAGACCGCTCAATGGTCAAAATGTCAGACCTTAGCCTGACCCACTAGGAATCTGTATTAGTTGGTGGTGCCTCCATCTTTGAATTAGGATCTTCCAACTACAAGCAGATTTTTGTGCATGCGTATGTCTGCATCAACTATGATATAAGCATATGTCATCATATAATGAATTAATGACATTTGATGCAAGGCACATATTGGACAATTGTGTCTCAGGACCATGTAAATATGGAGGAATGGTGGAATTTTTGACAACCCTCCACCCCAGCCCCCACCCCTTTCCATTCTCCGCATGCTCCATGAAGACCCCTTCCCTACCTGCAATAGCATCCACACCTTTGTGCATGCAAAATAAGTAGATGGCCTCATCAGTTTGAAGCACAGCAGGTGGACATCCGAATACAATTAAATTTTCACAAATCACACACAAAATATATAAATTACTCTTTCTCCTTCAGCCACACTCATTTCCAGTATTGAACATGGAAGCTAACTGTGTATTATTAAACAAGATGCTTGCATTGTGAAAGCTCAAAGTAACTGTGACATGGTATTTGGTAATCAGCAGCTCACAGTTGGCATCGGAGGCTCAATGAAGGGCAGAAGCATTAATGCAAATAAATTTATTAAGCACAAAATGGATAGAACAAATTTTGCACTGCTACCATATGGTTATGTTATTATTAGTAGTAGTAGTAGTATTAGTAGTATTATTATGCTTTTAAATTATGCTGCTGTTCAGCAAGGTAATGTATCACAAGCACATTCTTACCCTTCACAAAAATATAAAAATTAAACTGCTAAGATTGAATTGATAAATACAAGCCCGGACAAATTTGATATCATTGACACCACAGTGTGCAATACTTGTGGAAAAGTGAAACTCAGACATACCCGGCATCAAGGTACCTTCGAAACACGACGGTGCGTTTTCTGATCTCGTGTCAAAAAGGTGGCCGGGAATAAGGCAGCATTCAATTTCTTCAAAATGTTTGCACCTGGCTTGTTTCAAAACCCTGGTTACAACTTCAAGCGCAAGCAAGAAATCGGACCAACAACACAACAGCAGAAATCCATTATCCTGATAAAAATGATAAAGTTGATCTTCATATCACAGCACAAGATTTTTTTTTTTTTTTGTATATAACACCGAGGCTCGTGAAAGAGCTAACGTTAATCACACAAAAAGTCAAACCGACTCATAAAACATATAATAAGGGGAGCGGTAGACAAGATGGGGAGAGAGGGGGAAGGACACAAACACAACATTTGAGAGCAGGGACATCGAGAGATCTGTGGGAGGGAGAGGCCTTGGAGGGAGGTGGGAGAGGTATAAAACATATGGACACTGCAAGGACTTCGAGGAAAGTCCATAATGCATTTAAACGTTTTCCCATAGGTATAATTTTTCACAACTTGAAGAGTGTAAAGAACATGAACAAAAAAACAAAAATTGTGAAGAAGATTTTAAAACCCTGTGTGAGAATGCCATACCCGGCTGCTAAATCGGAGGGTCAATGGTTAGATTCCCAACAATCATGGCTTTCTTCCTGACGACAGGACAATTGCCAGCAAGCCTGGGGTTTTTATTGTAAAGAATGAATACATCAAAACAGCCATTAAAACAGTCCTTCGTGTGGACTGCAGAGTATCCAAGAAATGATTCTTCAACAATTCAGAGAAAGCAGAAACAAGATCAGCACCTTTTAGTGATATTGAAATATACAACATGTCTGAAAAGCGTCGGCTAATCCAAAGTTAGTGGTTCCATGTTATCAAAACTCAGTAAATGAATTCTAAATGAATTCAACTAAATACAGCGTACAACAAAATATTTCAGAATTACTGCATCGGTTAGAGGAACAGTGTGGTTTAGTGCTTGGATGCTTTTTGGGCAACTTAGGATATAGCTTTATCAGTCAGCACATATGGACTTGTACACAAACGTTTACAACGTGCTAATAATTAGCAACAGTTACTATTTCAAAAGAGCGGCTTGTATGAAAGTCTGTCTCATACATCAGTTTATTACTCTGTTTATATATACTCAAGTCATTACTTTTTAACTTAAACAAACGACAAAAGAATAATTCACAGTGATCAAATGGGAAACCAACGTCGTGTAATATAGTGAGCACACTGTCGAAAAATGATATCAACTACACCGGCATGGCTTTTTGCAGAAGGTTGCAAGATGATAAGGAGTAATAAGAAATATGGTGCAACGACGTCAAACAAACAAAAGCAGGGCTAGGAAGTGTGACATGCAAGACGGACAAAGCACTATCACATCGGCAAGGCAGACAAGTAAAATGTAAAGTAAAATGTAAAGGCAGATGAAGCAATGTCGTATGTGACGTGACATTCATGAGGTTGGTTGCTTGGTTCATTTGGAAGGAGACCTAACAACCTTATAATCGAAACATGAAAGAATGCATACTGTGTAAACGGACAAATGTCTTGTACTTGCACTAGCAAATACAACAATACTAATTCCATAGATTCTTGCGATGTAAATTCGGACACATTTGAGGTACTTTGATCATTTTGAATTTGGTATGAATCAAAGCTTGTAGGTTAATGAAGCGCAAACTGACCTTGCTTTGTACCTTAATACTCGTGGGTAAAATTTCAATGAACTTAAATAATTGATAAACAAATGTTAACAAAAGCCAAATTAAATGCGAGTGAATAAGAATCAAATTTAATTGAACACCATAACAGTCCATGTTTGTGTCGGCTTGGCTTTTCAACTCCAATGTTGCATGCTCAATGCTCGTCTTTGGACTTAACTGAATTCGGTTTCAATGAAAGAAGAAGACGAAGTGGATCCAGCATCTTTTGGCAAAGGACCATTCGGAGAAACAACATTGTCTTAGTTCCCAATAACCCAAAATGCCGTGCAGAACTCAGCAGCACCAGTTGTTCGATTAGTGCGACTGTGAATACAAACCATTGAAACGTTTTTTGGTGCAACAACAATATTGCTTTCGATAAAGCTATATTGCCTTTCCGAGACTAAGTGGTTTTCCTGCAAGTTGCTCAAATATCCTTTTAACTGCATTTCCAATTTGTGTTGGTGATTCAAACATCAGTGCAGAATAATTTCCCAAATACAATACAAAGAGAGCTTTTTATAAAATACCTCCCCAACACCACCCTCGACCCTCTCCCCACCCGCCAAAAAATATATCAAGTCACAAAACAAGAATGTGATGAACATGCTACGGGCCAATTGCTTGTGTCGATTGGGGATTTACATTAGTACAGTTTGGGGCAGAGGTGAGTGCAAACGGAGGAGACTAGGGTCCTTACATTTTACAAGTGACGAGACATAGCAGATGTAGAGTGAATAAAAAGTGAGACCTCAGGGCCTTATTAAAAAGATAGGGTGGAAAAGACGAAGAAAACTCTGGGGTGGTGCTCCCAAAATCGCATTATCAACTCAGTATAAATAAAACTTCACGGCAATGTTGGAACAAGTGAAAGAAAAGAATACAACATTGAAAAAAAATGGAAGAATCGCAATTGCAAAAGTGGTTTTAAATATATGAAAACAAATGATGCTAATAAGACGTTTGACTCAGAAAAACAGCCTGCGACCAGAGAAATTAAGCAATCCTTTGAGAAGCTACATTTTTCTATTTTAGGTGAAATTCTAAATGACTAAGGCAAGACTTCATTATACATAGTATTATAACGCTTTTTCTGGAAGTGTGGACGACATCTAATGGACCTAGTTATTGCTTTCTTTCCTAGCAGATGAACTTTTTGCATCCAGGGGAACCTGGAGAGCCAAGCATTCCTCAAAATAGTGTCAGGTTGACTCTCATAGCACTCACCAACCTTTTCACCGATCAAACTTCAATCAAAATATGGGCAAATACTCATTCGATACAAGAAAAGCGTTCAGACTTTCAAAAACAAACTAGGCACAAAGAAACAGGGCATCATGTGGGATGCGATAATAATCATGCCTAAGAAGCATTGGCAATAGATTGCAGGAAGAAATTTGTAGTTTTTCTCAATTGCAAGAAGCAAGTATTTTACCGTGGAAAGACAAATGGAGGAAAGGTATAGGAAGCATAAAGTCATTCTCAATCAAATGCCATCAATAAAAGTTAACTAACCTCATATAATGTTATTACTGGGAAGAGGGGGGACAGGTGGGGTGGGAAACAGTCTTCTCCAATCCATACTCTAGTCTTTTAATTTTGGCCAAAAATCTATTCACATGAATGTCGCAAAACGATTACGATGTGTGTGTGTGTGTGTGTCAACCAAAATTTGCTGAGGCATTATCTTAAGCTCAAACTATAAATGCATCCGATTAACAAAGGCAGACCTATGTCCACACGGACCAGCATTTCAGCAGTGAGAAACTGCTTGAGAAGCATTGGGTTAGCACCATTAATCCTCAAAACTATCCAATGGTTAGATTCTGTGACTGAGTGGCAATCACAGAAAAATTAAAATAAAATAATGGTTACAAAAGCTAGCAATGGTCTGCCATTTCAAAGACGACCGGATGAAAATTGTAAGGATGAAAAAGTAAAAATCTTAAATACAAGTGTTTATTTGTTGTTTGTCTTCCAAACAATATAACGTTTTAAAATTAACACTTGTAGTGAAAACAATGAAGAAAAGATGTATCAAAACGTTGAAAATAATCGCATTACATCACAAATTTTTCTACTGGCAATGTTCTTAATGCTTAAATAGTATGAAACCACTACGTCAATCCTATTTTGTGTATTGTGCAATCCCACAACAAAACGTTACAAGTCACCAATTTCAGATTACAAAAACGACAACGCACTAACGTCACAGACTACAGAAAAAAGAAATCCGACAATAGACAACTTCTATACATTAACTTTTTCTTTTTTTATGAGAATATACTTCCTTTGTAAATAGTTTTTGTATTTTTTTGCTAAAAAGTATCAAAGAAATATATCAAATCACAAAGGTGATATATGCAAGCAAAAGAGTTCTCAAAAATTCTGTGAAAATCGTGCAGCCTTGCTTTGATGGACTCGAGTAAAAATACCAATGTGTGCGTGCTGGCTTAGAATATGAACCCAAACATAACTTGGCACGTATTGAAAGTACAACCCATAGCTGCAGCAACAGTAAACAATTCCTGAAGATATTAAAGAAAAAACAAAACAACTTCAGTACTGTAATTATAAAGCATGTACATTGGTGGTTCCAATCATATTCTGGATTTCGACTGACAATTTCAAAGCCAGCCGGTAACAAAGCGAGCCAGTCGACCATATTCGGTACATTACTGGCGCTTCAGACTGCAAGCAGCCAAAATATGTGGAATTAGTATTACACAAACAACATTGGTATACATGGGATTAAAAAGGTCCAGCAATGTAATAACGCTCTCACATCCCCACTAATGAGCAGCCCTATCACAAATTGGCCAACTGATTGAAGACGTCAACCGAAGTCCAAAGCCAGTGGAGCATGCGGGGAGATGGACTCAGCATGAGAGTCCAATGATGCTGCAGAATAAGTCAGAGCTGTGGAAGAAAGGTAATACAAGTGAGTGTTGAAAAATCAATGCAAAAATAAGCATTCCTCACTTGCTTTTCAATGCAGTTCACTCGGAAACAAGATATGGTTATAATTGTTTTGTGGATAGCGATAAATTGGGATGGATGCAGATAAGACAATGTATGTGCCAAAAATGTATCAGAAGATACTGCTGAATTGGAAGAGGTTTGAGAAAATAGTTATCATTGTGATGGCTACCCATTAAATTTTTTATAAAAAATAAAATGGCTCAACGGACCTTCAGACATTTTATTCTTTAAATCTGCAAGACCTACAAATATAAAGGGTTTTTTTGCAATTTTAAAAGTGAAAGATTACCTGTGTTTTTTGGGACAACACACAAACTGATTTCTGAATCGTGTTTGAACAACAGATTGATCCAGAAGCAACGGAAAGGCATAAATCATCCACAAATGTGTGTGACATAGTGTATTTTTGTGGCACCTTTGTTAATACATGGAGCAAAATTCAGGACTGGGCAAAGACAAGCAGTGTGTTCAAAAAGTGGTAAAAGAGGGGGATAAGTACATTGAAACAGATATAGACATTTTATACTCGGGATGGAAGGAAATAAAAATAGGAGCTATACCCCTGTGCACTCACCTGGTAAAATAAAGCACTATACCACACTGACAAAAGGTATTTTAAACAGCATCATGGTATTTTAAACTAATTTCAATGGTTGCTAGAAGACAGGGTAGCATGTAGAATCATACTAACGTAATCATAAGGTTTTTAACAAACAAAAATCTATATACCTATTTTGGAGTGTTTATCAACACTCACTTGTCAAGTTTTATCGAAATTGTGTGTGTAGTTTCAGAGAAGAAAGCAAATACCTACTTGAGAGGATGGGGGAGGGGGGGCGGCAGGGAGGGGGGGGATGGGGGAGGGCAAGGGAGGGTCGGGAGGGGTGTCAAACCTGGATCCACGTTGACCCCCCCCCCCCCCCCCACACCCCTCATAGACCTCCTTCGACCTCAATTTTCTTGATTCCGTGAACAAACTTTGGTACATCACGGGTAATGAAGGTTGTGGTCACGTTTCATCGAAACAGTATGTGTAGTTTCAGAGGAAAAAGCAAATTCCTATTTTGGGGGGTCAAACCTGCATCCACTTTGATCCCCAGTAGACACCCTTAAACACCAACTGTTTTCATGCAAACTTGAGTTGCAACATACCCTATATCATTTGTGTCAAGTTTCGTCACAATCCAATCAGCAGTTTCGGAAAAGAAGTTGCAAGTGTTTACGGACTGACAACGCGCCATTGCATAATCTCCCCGGAACTATGAGGGTTGCCCAAAAAGTTTTGCAACACAATTTTTTTTTGCTAGTAATTTATTATAGAATTATTTGAGCATACTCATAGGAAAACTAGATGTATTTATTACACTCATTTTTCTACATAATCTCCGTCAACTTCAACAGCCTTGCACCAGCGAGAAACAAGAGCATGTATCCCCTTCTTGTACCAGTCTGAATCCTGCACTGACAACCACTTCTTCAATTCTTCACTTCTTCAATAACCTCGTCATCACTCCTAAACCTTTTCCCACGGATGGCATCTTTGAAGGTTCCAAAGAGGTGGAAATCTGAGGGAGCAAGATCTGGGCTGTAGGGTGGGTGGGGAAGAACAGTCCATCCGAGTTTTGTGATTGCTTCTTGTGTTTTCAAACTTGTGTATGGTCGTGCGTTGTCGTGTTGAACGATTTCAGCAACATTTTCGTGAGGTCGAATTCTCCTCTCCTAAAACACTTCTGCAATTTTTAAAGAGTTTGGATGTACAGATCTGAGTTAATGGTTTGACCACGTGGCATAATGTCTACCAAAATCACGCCTTCTGCATCCCAAAAAACAGTGGCCATGACTTTCCCTGTTGAACGGGTAACCTTAGACTCCTTCTTCTGAGGAGAAGTTGGATGATGCCATTCTATTGACTGTCTTTTGGTCTTCTGTTCAAAGTGATGGATCCATGTTTCAACCCCAGTGACGATCCATGACAAAAAGCTTTCACCATCAGCCTCGTACCGGGAGAGCAAATCTGAACACATCTCTTTCCGCAAAGTTTTGTGATCGTCGGTTAGGCTTCGTGGAACCCAACGTGCACACACTTTTGAATATCCTAAGGCATCAATAATGTTGTTCACACTTCCCTTGGATACTGAGAGCTCAGTTGCAAGCCTTCTGGTTGTAATCCGTCGATCCTTTTGAATGAGTTCATCAGCACGTTGAAGCAACGCCGGAGAGTCTGCTGTTGTTGGCCAGCCAGAGCGAGGCCCGTCACTGAGCCCCGCTTGGCCTTTCTCAGAACCAGCAATTTGTGAAGCCCAACTACTAACAGTGCTTTTATCAACAGCATTGACTACGTATACATTTTTAACCACCTGTGAACGTTCGTTACCGATTCCTTCTCCACCTCAAGAAGTTAAATAACAGGCCGTTGTTTAAAACGCTCATCACCACATAGTGCCATTTAGACGACCCTCTGCGCTTGCGCTAGAAAACGTATTGTTCCGCGGCACTGCAGTAGTAAGTGGGACATTCAAAATAAACCACAGAATAAGTTGCAGACATTTCCTGTTGATTTTGACTGAAGTATAAAAAGTGTTGCAAAACGTTTTGGGCAATCCTCGTATGTTCCAGGTGAACTAAAAATAGCTGACACAAAGTATACCAAGGAGAACTGGTAAAGGATGGATAACAGAAGGGAAGGAAGGAGTAAAGCCCAAAGAAGCAGGTCAATAACTGCCAGGCTACCATCTTGCCTGCAATGAAAAAAAACAAAAAAAAACTCCAAAAGGCCTCCTCCCTTTTCCATCATGAAGATATATCTTGATGAGGTTGAAGGCTACAAAGGACAACAATAAAATGTTTAAAAGGTCAGCCAGAAAGATGTGAGCTGTGGCTAGCAAGAGCAAACATTTGACATGCACAAGTAAGGCTGGAAACCACACTATGTCCAAAGCACATTCGACATCTCAGGAGTAATTGTAAAAGGCATCCTCCATTTATAAATTGGAAAGACGTCCAGCAAGGAATTACTGGATGAAAGGCAAAATTAAAATGTGACAAGTGGTGGAATGAAGAACTTTGCTGAGATTGTCTGCAGTAACTTCAACTTTTGCAAATCCTTCAACTTTTGCAAATCATTTGACGAACCAAAGTTTCATTGAAATATTTCACAAACCTAAGTTTAACTGATTGTAAAAAGGTTTAGAATCCTGGGTGGTTAAGGTGAGGGAGAACCCAAATTATCACCATGTAAATAAGTATGGCATAGTAGGGCTGGGCGATATATCAATATTATCGGCTTGATATGACATTGGAAAAATATCGTCAACAAGATACTACATTTTTCAAACTGTCGATATATCGGCAAATTCGATGATGGAAAAAGTCGTGTGCGGTATCATAAACTGAAGATTTTGAAACGTATTTTCATTGCTTTAGGAAGAACATCGACATGCAGGACTCATTTTATCACAACAAGATAGTCCCAGTAAAAAATAAAAACAAGATATACGCAACACCATTCTCTCTCGCCTTTCATGTGGATGGTGAGAAAACTTCGTCCCAACTCAGTTGCCAGTTCTCCTGTCTCATCATCAGGGTCTTCTGTTGAGGATCCTGAGCCTGTGCCTGAGGAGGAGGGCGACTATTTGAACCGGTACAATCACCGCATTTGAACTCTGCAGGACTCAGACCCTGTGCAGGAGAGCTTATATCAAGATGGTGAAGCGCACGTACAAAATGCACTGCCTCAAGGGCAGCTCACAAACATGCTGCCCTCAGAGTGCCAAACACCATAGTCAAGCATAACCACTCATCCCTATAACCACCACCCAACATAATCCTCGTCACCATCTCTACTACCATCGTAGTCATTGGGATCTGGACTTCACTACTGTATAGGTATTAAAGGTAAAGATGTTACGGTGATCGACAAGGAGAAGGAACTTCAACCGCTGATCACAATTTGATGATGTCATTCTTTTCAAAGCCAAATGTTTCAGCGGAGATTATGGCAACATTTTGGACTTGTGCCGTTGGACCAAAATGAGGAAGTGTGCCGACATTGTCAGAAGGTTATGAAGGTAAAATAGGCTAGTACCTCTTACTGTTATGTTCATCTCCGGTCGACACATCCCGACATATGCATAGTCCAGACTTAGAAAGGAAGAGGCATCGTAACCTCATCTTCAAGGTAGCCTTCGACATCAAGTCGGTCTCATCAGACCACGATAACTGCAATGTTTGCCAGCCAGACAAATTACAAAAGTTATAGTCTCACGAATGCAGGAACAAACTTCTTGGCAAAGGACACGCAGTATTTGGACAGGTAGAATAACGACCCGGTCTCTTAATCTGCTACATGGGTTCGACCATAGATACATCCGACGCAGTTGATGTTACTTCTCGCGAATAGCTATTCCCAAACTATACAATGAACTAATAGGAGAAGTAGCCAATGAATTGGCACATGTCGATTCTTCGCTTCAACTTCGGATATGTGGTCAGGCGAAAAAAATGACACCCTTTCACAGCTACACCATACATTTGACCGGTGAGATGTGCAAACTCCAATCTCGAAGTTTACTGAAATGTACCTTCCTGAAAACCACGATGTAATCACATCGTAGGGACAGGAAGCTATTCTGCATAATGATGAGTTTGTATAATGACAGTTAATGGGCTTAATATTGTGGCAGCCTGCAATTCTTTGCAATGGACTCAATTGTCATGCTTTGGTCACAATCTACACTGAGCAATATACAACACCATGAGAAATGACAGGTGCATCGACCGCACAATTGCCATTTGCAAAAACACCATTGGTGCATTCTCGCACCCCTTTGCCTGTAGTCGTGATCTTATCATACAACAAGCAGCTCTGAATTTACCACAACTCACACTCCAGATGGTAAGCACAACGATATAAGCTTTAGAGATATCGTTGCAGAAAAAAAAAATTGGACATGGTTATCCAGTCATAAGGGATTTTCATATGCTTTAGTCGAGCAGGAATCCAATTTTAAGAAACCCCCAAAAATGTAATCCATAATTGCAGGAAAGTGTTGCAAGATGGGGATCCCGGCAAAAGGTGATCAACCAACTCCTCGAACAAAGAGAGGAGGTGAATGGCGTTTTCCTGGCGATTCGTCAGATGGCTCACTGGTTCAAATGTGGCAAGATATAGATGTCTTGACCACCATAAACGAGATGCTATCTCCTCTGGTGGATTTCACCGACGTTGTATTAGGCGAGACGTATGTTATGGTGTCTGCTATCATTGTAATGTTGCATCTTTTGTGCAATGATATCTTAGAGGTGCAGCCAGGTAGTGTGCAGTTCAAAGCAGATCTGAAGACACACATCATTAAGTACCTGGGAGATACGTAAGTATGACGATGAAAACACCGTGAGATTCCTCCATGTAACAACACACCTTGACTTGCACTTCAAAAGCAAATTTTCAGAAGGGTATGTTGCAAATGCAAGGGAATTCCTTTGTATTGAGGCGAAAGCAGCTATCGATCTGTAGCTTGCTGCTGAGGGAGCAACCAAGGAGCATGAAGTTGTAGACAGTGGAGACAAACCACGACAAAAGAGATGCAGACTGGGCAGTCTCCGCAAAACAGTGTCGAATGCAACACACACAGAGATAACACACGATCAAAGAATAGAGAGGTTTAGTGTAGTGCCGTGTATGGCCGAGTGAGGCCGCTGTGGGCGGGGCTGAGTGAGGCCGCAGTGGGCGGGGCCGAGTGAGGCCTGTGTTGCCGTTGCCTGGAATAAAGATGGTGCTTGATCCTATCTGCGTGTCCGCATCTTTATAACAAAGACATTACAATTGGTGATGAGGATTTTTTTTATGGACCATGGCTACGTCGTATGGAAAGGTCCCGGAGTATTCTGTGGACAACTTTCAACTTTTTGTGCAGCAGATGAGCTTTTATTTCATCGCTAACGACATCGTCGAGGCGGGGAAGCAGAAAGCGATTCTTCTGTCGTCCCTCACGGCAGAGGTTTCCGTTTGCTGTGCGATTTGATTTCACCAGTGAGGACGTCGGGTGATGCTGTTACCTATGAGTCCATAGGGAAGACGCTGCACGATCATATTAAACTAGGCAAGTCGCCACAGTTATCGTGACACGAGTTTGACAACCTGTTTCGGTTTCCCGATGAAAGGGTAGCTGATTTTGTGTCCAGGCTTAAGCATCTGGCGGGAGATTGTCGTTTTGGTGACTATGAACAATCAAAAAGATTGAAGGATTGTTTTATCGTGGGGTTGCGAGATGAGAAGATGGTCACGTCAATTTTTACAGATGACGTTTGAAGAGATTACATTTGCCAAAGCGGTTCAAACTGCGGCTGTTGTGGAACAAGCCAGAAAGGATGTTCGTGCCATTGCTGGGGAGGACTCGGCTGTTAATGCCATAGCTGCTGGAGGGTCACATGCTTGCAATTCTCCTGCAGGAGGGTCACATGGTTGCAATTGTCCAACTGGGTTGGTGGAGCAGGGTTCTTCTTCTTCTTCTTCGTCTTCTTCCCGGGTACATGCAAGCAGTACGTTACAGGGGCAACTACCACAGCAGCCTTGTCAGGGATGTGGTGGTTCACATTCTCGTGGGAGCTGTCCATTTCGGAATGCAGTGTGTTACCTGTGTGGTAAGACAGGTCATGTGCGGAGGGGCTGTCGGGGTGGGCACCATCATTGGTTGATGCGGTCGGGGATGGCAGTGAGTTTGATCAACAGGGCATATTTCTGAGGATCCAGCAAAAGAGCCCCAGACCATCACACTTCCTCCTCCATGTTTGACAATTGGTGCCACACACTGAGGGACCATCCTTTCGCCTACTCGATGGCGTACAAAAACCCTGCGTGATGAACCAAAGATTTCAAATTTTGATTCATCGATCCATAAGACCATCTTCCAGTCTTCAGTCATCCACTGGCGGTGCTTCATGGCCCAGGCAAGCCTCTTTTTTATTTTGCCATCTTAGCAATGGCTTTCTTACTGCCACTCGACCTGTCAAACCTGCAGCTCAAAGTCTTCTCTTCACAGTTGAAACTGAGACTTGCTTACTTCGACCAGAGTTAAGCTGTGCTTGAAGCTGTTGTTCTGTGAGCCGCCTATCACGCAAGCTGTTGACTCTCAGAAACGTGTCTTCTGATTCTGTTGTGGCTTTGGGTCTGCCAGACCTCTTCCTGTCAGAGTTTCCTCCAGTTTCCAATATACTACTTCCTGCAGTGCAATATTGTCCAAATAATGCTTCAGAGGGTGTAATAACAGTCTGTTACAATACTGCTTTTAAACAAACAGGGGGTTTGTAATCAAGTAATCAGCAGAGGTTGGGACACCTGCAGGAATTGTTTGCATCAACTTTCAAGGCTTAATTTACTTACATTGCTGCAGAACAGCTGTAAGTTGTTAACCCATTACTTGTTCCCTGAAGAAGGCCTTTTTTTTTACAATATAACTGTGCAATTTACATTATTTTCCCGTTTTTGCTAACCTAAACTTCTTCTTTTTTTTTTTTTACCTCGAGCAGTTTACTGCTTACCTTTGTACCATTTCAGGTTAATTCACTGGACATTAAACTGCGTAAATTTCAATAAAAACTGCAAAAATTGAGGTGTTCTAAAACTTTTGACCGGTAGTGTACGTCAGCAACCTAAGCACTGAGCGTCGAGATGTTCGTTGGAGGTGGAGTCCGGTGGAACAAGCAGCATTTGAACGAGTCAAAGCTCACCTTACTGCAGACAAGTTACTCGCACATTACGAACCTTCACGTCCTCATTCTGGCATGTGACAGCTCATCGTACGGCATCGGTGCCGTCCTGTCTCAGGTAATGAGTGATGGAGCTGAGCATCAGGTGTGTTTTGCGTCATGTGCTCTGACAGCTGAAGAGCAGAACTATGGTCAGATTGGACTCGAAGCGCTGAGTTTGGTATGGGGCGTTTTGGAATTTCGTCAGTACTTGATAGGTCGGCATTTTCTCCAACAAACTGATAATCAGCCGCTTCAGTTCTTGTTCAATCCTCAGAAAGACATTCCAGTCACTAAGGCTGCGTGGCTACAGAGATAGTGTATTGTCCTCAGTACGTACGACAATGAAATCAAATTTCGTGCTTCTGAACGGCACGATAACTGTGATGGCCTGCCTCGATTTCCGTCAACAAAGGCCGGTGCTGAACCTGTCGATGACGTGGAGGTGTTCATGTTGGAACAGATTGAATGTGGTCCGGTAATCGCTGCGGAAGTGGCCGCTGCCGTTCGTCGTGATCCTGTGCTGTCACATGTTGCGCACATTGTTTTGTCAGGTTCTTGGCGTGAGTTGCCCTCGACGTCAGAATACACTCTATATGCATCACGGGCATCTGAGCTGTCTTTAGTTCAAGGTTGTGTAATGTGGGGCATGAGGGTGGTCATTCCTGCTGCTTTACGTCAGCGCTGTCTCAATGAGTTGCATGAGGGTCATTTGGGTATGGTCAAAACAAAGAGTTTAGCCCGAAGTTCTTTGTGGTGGCCCAGGCTTAATGCGGACATCGAGAGGACGGTAAAAGCATGTGATATGTGTCAAACTGATGCTGACAATCCCTCACGTGTGTCGTTGTTATGGCCACCTGCTGATAGAATGTGGCAGTGCGTTCATGCAGACTTTGCAGGGCCAGTCATGGGCCGCATGTTTCTGGTGGTGATCGACGCAAACTCAAAGTGGCCAGAAGTAGCTATAATGCAGTCCACCTCGGCAGAGAACACAGTGGAGCGTCTGCGGAGTATTTTTGCAAACAAGGGGATTCTGGAGATTTTAGTTTAGGATAATGGTTCGCAGTTTGTATCTGAGGTGTTTGCTGTGTTTATGCATGCTAATGGTATCAAACACCTGAGGTCGGCGCCTACCACACAAATACAAATGACCAGGCTGAGGCATTTGGCAAAGCATTGAAACATGCCTTGCGTAGAGGCCAAGCGGTTCGATCTGTGCAGAGTAGGGTTGATGTGTTTTTGCATGCCTATCATAATTCAGCCTAGTGTTAGACGTAACGGCATATTGACATCACAGCGAAAAGAGCGTGGCAGACAGAGGCATGGACAAAGGGAGAAATCTACTTTAATATACAGTACAGATGAAGTCCGATGTTGGGCCACAGCAGCTTCTTCGCAACTCCGCAAAAGTGAAATTAATGTTCAAAAATACCTATCAATATGATTATGTGTTTGTATGACAATGACATAAACACTGCTTACAATGAGAGCACAGGACAGTGTTTAGATCAATTTCAGGACAGATTACATGGTGATAAACAGCTACAGTCACGTGAAAAAGTAAGTACACCCCATATAAAGTTTTGAATTTTTCAACATATTTGAACATACAGCTATTTGATCTTCATTTCAACAATATTGATAGATAAAGGTGATATAATATAACAAATATCATGAACCATTTACATTTTGTAGTCCATTGTATCATTTAAATAAACATAAATGCAAATTTCGCATGTGGAAAAAGTAAGTACACCCTTGGCTCTACTAGGTGGTATTGCCACCCTTTGGCAGAAACAACCTCAAGTAGGCGTTTCTTATAACTGTCTGCCAGTCTCTGACATCAACTGGGAGAAATTTTTGCCCACTCGTCCATGCAGAATTATTTCAGCTGTGCGATGTTTGAGGGGTTTCTTGCATGCACAGCTCGTTTCAAATCACCCCACAACATCTCGATGGGATTTAGATCCGGGCTTTGACTTGGCCATTCCAGAACCCTCCATTTCTTTCTTTTCGGCCATTCCTTGGTGGATTTACCGGTATGTTTAGGGTCATTGTCATGTTGCAAGGTCCACCTTCGGTTGCGCTTCAACTTTCCGACAGATGACCTCACATTATCCTCAAGCACCCTCTGGTACAATGAAGAATTCATCGTGGATTATATGATGGTGAGCTGCCCGGGCCCTGATGCAGCAAAGCTGGCCCAAACCATAATATTTCCACCACCATGCTTTTCAGTTGGTATCAGGTTCTTGTGGTCAAATGCTGTCTTTGGTTTTCGCCAAGCATGTCTTCTGGTACTGTGGCCAAATAGCTCTACCTTTGACTCATCTGTCCAGAGCACATTGTTCCAGAAGTGCTGGTATTTGCCTAGGTGTTCATTGGCAAACTTTAGTCTTGCCCTGATGTTCTTTCTGGACAGCAAAGGTTTCCTCCTGGCACACCTCCCATGTAGATCAAATTTGTGCAGCCTCTTTCTAATGGTAGACTCGTGCACTTTGACATCAACAGTGGCAAGAGCTACCTGTAGGTCCCGTGATGACATTCTGGGGTTCTTAGAGACTTCTTTCAGCATCTTGCGGTCTGCTCTCGGGCTGAACTTGCTGGGGCGGCCTGGCCTGAACAAGTGGGCAGTTGTTTGGAATCTTCTCCACTTGTAGATGATCTTCCGGACAGCCGAATGATTGATTTCAAATTGTTTGGAGATCTTTTTAAATCCCTTCCCAGACTCGTAGGCATCTATAACCTTCTTTCTGAAGGCCTCAGAGAGCTCTTTTGATCTGGGCATAGTGACACCGCACACTTCAACAACAAAGAGCAAACCAAACTAAATGTCTGAGGTTTATAAATAAGACAGGTTCCTCCAAGATTCTCTCTAACGATGTTCTAATCATTTGCACCTGAGCTGGTGCACCTGATTCTAATTTTAGGTATTTGAAGTAGTGATAAATGTAGGGGTGTACTTACTTTTTCCACATGCGAAATTTGCATCGATGTTTATTTGAATTATACAATGGACTACAAAATGTAAATATTTCATGATATTTGTTATATTATATTGTGGCGGACACAAAAGCCCACTGGCGTGGTGACATAATTCCGCGCACCAAGTGGGCGGTGGCCATGCCCGAGGGGTAGGCGTGGCCTCATGATATACACCGGGCGCGCAGCCCGGAGCGCGCCAGTGTTACAGTGAGCTCCTGAAATAAAGACGCTTATAAGTTACCGCTTGTCCGCTTCCTCCTTGCTCGCAAGCAGCGCGCGTAACGCCGCGCTTTACTGGTGACCCCCTTGACGTTGGATCTGCCGGAGCGATCCTTCCACACGCGACGCCATTGCCATGGCCAACTTCATCAAACTTCCCGAATTTTGGGAGGCTCAGGCCGAAGTCTGGTTCGTCCAGGCCGAAGCTCAATTTCAGCTTCGGCGCCTCACCGGCGATGACACGCGCTATTGCCACGTCGTCGCCTCCCTCGGGCCCGGCACGGCCGCTCGAGTTGTGTCCGTCCTTCGCCACCCACCGGACGGCCACAAGTACGAGGCACTCAAGCGGCTACTCCTAGCCACGTTCGGCCTCACGGACGACGCACGGGCCGACCGCCTCCTGGATCTCCCCGAGCTCGGTGACACGCACCCGTCGGTCCGAATGGACCATATGCTGTCACTGTTGGGCGACGAAGCCCCCGGTTCTCTATTCCGGGCGCTTTTCCGTCGCCAACTTCCAGCGCAGGTTCGCCTTGCGTTGGCCGGGACCGGGCTAACGGAACCCCGAACATTGGCAGCCGAGGCGGACAAGTACTTCGCCGCTTCGGACACGCGGGCGAGAGTCGGCGTGGCCGTCACGGCCCTCATGGCTGATGCTGCTGATGCTGCTGCTGATGCTGCTGATCCACAGCATCAGCTTATACAGCATACGCAGCATGCTGATACGCACCTCGTGACCGCCGCAACGCCCCGCCCACCGCCGCGGCGAAAACCGCCACCGCGGGGAAACCCGCCAACTCCACCGGCCTGGCGGAGCCAGCCGCGCTCCTCCAGCTCCACCACCTGGTGCTGGTTCCACGCCAAGTTCGGCCACGAAGCTCGGCAGTGTCATCCGCCATGCTCCTTCAACAGGTCGGGAAACGCCTGGGCCGGCGCTCAATAGTGGCGATGAGCGCCGGCCATTCGAGCAGCCTGCTGATCATAACGGACACCTTCTCCGGGCGCCGTTACCTGTGCGACACGGGAGCGCAGGTGAGTGTCGTTCCCGCCGGCACGTCAGACAAGCACGCCGCGGGTGGGGGCCCCGCGCTGCTTGCCGCGAACGGGACGCCCATCCGTACGTACGGAAAACGCTGCCTCTCTCTGCGGTTCGGAGGGCAGGTTTTCCGATGGACGTTCGTCACCGCCGACGTGCCCATGGCACTGCTTGGCGCGGACTTCCTGTGCGCTAATGGGCTCCTGGTCGACGTCAAGCGCAGACGTCTTGTCCAGGCCGAGACGTTCAGCTCGCTCACTTGTGCGTTGCCCAGCTCAACGAGCGGCTTGCCAAGCGGCTTGCCGAACGGTTCGGTTCCGGCCACGTTGGTCTGTACGCCTCCGGCAGCGGACGCATTCACCCGCCTCCTCGTCGGCTTCCCGGCCCTCACGTGGCCCACCTTCTCGGCGGGGGCCGTCAAGCACGGGGTGGCCCATCACATCCCCACCGTCGGGCCACCGGTCTACGCCCAGGCACGCCGCCTCGAGCCGACGAAGCTGGCGGTGGCAAAAGCGGGATTCGCTACCCTGGAGCGACTCGGCATCGTTCGGCGCTCAGAGAGCGCTTGGGCGTCGGCGCTGCACATCGTGCCGAAGCCCGGCGGGGGATGGCGACCGTGCGGGGACTATCGCCGTCTCAATGACGCCACGACTCCCGACCGCTACCCCGTCCCCCACATTCAGGACTTTTCCGCCCGTTTGGCGGGCATGTCCTTCTTCTCGAAGGTGGACCTCACACGCGGCTACCATCAGGTCGTCAGGCCGGAGGACGTCCCGAAGACGGCGGTCATCACGCCATTCGGACTCTTCGAGTTCCTGCGCATGCCCTTCGGTCTGAAGAATGCGGCTCAGGCATTCCAGCGACTGATGGACAGCGTCCTGCGTGACTTGGATTTTGTCTACGTCTACCTGGACGATATCCTCGTCGCCAGCGCGTCCTGTGAAGAGCACCTACGCCACCTCCGCACACTCTTCGAACGCCTGGGCCAGCATTGCCTGATTGTGAACCCCGCAAAGTGCCGGTTCGGCGCCACCATAATCGATTTTCTGGGGCACCGTGTCACCAGGCACGGCGCCGTCCCCCTGCCGGCCAAGGTGGAGGCGGTGAAGGGGTTTCCGCGCCCCCGCACGATCAGAGGGCTGCAGGAGTTCCTGGGCATGGTGAACTTTTACCATCGGTTCCTGCCCCGTATCGCCCAGCTCCTGCGCCCCCTGCACGAAGCTCTCCGAAGTAAGCCGGGCAAAGGCGACGTTACCTGGACCGAGCAGATGGACACGGCGTTCACGGGCGCGAAGCTCGCCTTGGCTAACGCCACCATGCTCGCGCACCCGGCGCCCGATGCACCGATCGCCCTCACCACCGATTCCTCGGACTACGCGGTGGGCGCGGTGCACGAGCAATGGGTGCGTGGAGCTTGGCAACCGCTGGCGTTCTTTAGCCGGCAGCTTCGCCCGCCCGAACGCCGTTACAGTACCTTCGACCGCGAGTTGCTCGGGCTTCACTTGGCGGTCAGGCACTTCCGCCATCTGCTCGAGGGCCGTGCGTTCACTGCCTCCGTCGACCACAAGCCGCTGATCTTCGCGATGGGCAAGGTCACCGAGCCGTGGTCGGCCCGGCAGCAGCGTCACCTCTCGGCCGTGTCCGAGTACACGACGGACATCCAGCACGTCGCGGGGAAGGACAACCCGGTGGCGGATTGCCTTTCCCGGGCCGTCGCCCATGCAGTCCACCTCGGTATCGACTATGCCCGGATGGCAGCGGACCAGGCCGCTGACCCCGACGTCCAGGCCTTGCGGACCGCCGTCACGGGCCTCCGCGTCACTGAGGTGGCGTTCGACGGCACGGGCGCGGCCCTCTTGTGTGACGTCTCCCTCGGGCGTCCTTTCCCCATCGTGCCCGCGGGCTGGCAGCGCCAGGTGTTTGACGCCATCCACGGCCTGTCCCACCCGGGCGCGAGGGCCTCCCAAAGGCTGATCGCCGACAAGTTCGTCTGGCATGGCCTCCGGAAGGCCGTCCGCGGCTGGGCCAGGACGTGCCTCGCGTGCCAGCGTGCCAAGGTGCACCGGCACACCCAGGCCCCGTTGGCCCCGTTCACGGTGCCGGAACGCCGGTTTGACCACGTCCACCTGGACCTGGTGGGACCTCTGCCCCCCTCGCAGGGTTTCACCTACGTCCTCACCATGGTGGACCGCACCACCCAGTGGCCGGAGGCCGTGCCCTTGGCGTCGACAACGGCGGCCGATGTCGCGCAGGCTTTCATCGCCACCTGGGTCGCCCGGTTCGGCGCCCCCTCAGACATCTCGTCCGACCGCGGCCCCCAGTTCACCTCGGAGCTCTGGGGGGCGGTCACGCAGGGGCTCGGGGTCCGGCTGCACCGAACCACGGCCTACCACCCCCAGGCGAACGGCCTGTGTGAGCGATTTCACCGCTCATTGAAGGCCGCGCTCCGGGCCACCCTCCGCGACGGCGGCTGGGTCGACAGGCTCCCCTGGGTCCTGCTGGGCCTCCAGACGGCGCCCAAGGAGGACCTGCGCGCATCCGCGGCGGAGTTGGTCTACGGGCAACCGCTGCGGGTGCCGGGCGAGTTCCTCCCCGACTCCACGGCACCATGGTCCGCGGCACAGCAGCGCTCCGCTCTGCAAGAGACTGCCCAGAGGTTCGCCCCGGTGCCAACGGCATGCCACGGGCACCCACCGACGCACGTCGCCCCGGAGCTTCGCACGGCGGAGTACGTCTTCGTCCGCCACGATGCCCACCGGACACCACTGCGGCCCCCGTACGACGGGCCTTTCCGCGTGCTGGAGACCGGGGCGAAGCACTTCACCCTGGACATCGGCGGTACTCCTGACCGCGTTTCGGTAGACCGCCTCAAGCCGGCCCACCTCGACGTGGACCATCCACCGCCAGTGGCCCGACCCCCACGTCGGGGCCGCCTCCCTGCGGGCGGACCCCCGGCACCGCCCAGCCCCGCCGCCACGCCGCCCCCCGGTCCTGCACCCATCCCAGGGGCAGCCAGGGGCATCCCACCTGGCATCCCTGCACCCCGGACGCCGCCGATCGCCAGGGGGCGCTTCGGCCGGGTCATTCGTCTGCCCCGCAAACTGGCCCTCCAGGTGCGCGGGAATTCTGGGGGGGCGCGTGTGGCGGACACAAAAGCCCACTGGTGTGGTGACATCATTCCGCGCACCAAGTGGGCGGTGGCCACGACCGAGGGGTAGGCGTGGCCTCATGATATACACCGGGCGCGCAGCCCGGAGCGCGCCAGTGTTACAGTGAGCTCCTGAAATAAAGACGCTTATAAGTTTCCGCTTGTCCGCTTCCTCCTTGCTCGCAAGCAGCGCGCGTAACGCCGCGCTTTAATATCACCTTTATCTACCAATATTGTTGAAATGAAGATCAAATAGCTGTATGATGAAATATGTTGAAAAAGTCAACTTTACATGGGGTGTACTTACTTTTTCACGTGACTGTATATTTTCGAGCTATTGCACAGTCAGTCATCACTAGGGTTTAGGTTATTAAACGTAATTGTGTAATGTCGATATATCGCAAGATCGTCAATATTTGGAGTGACAATGATCGACTAGAAAAAATATCAATATCGCCCAGCCCTATGGCATAGTACCACTGTCTGTGGGAGGTGATATTACATGTCATATTGAAATACTGTACACCAATTATGAGGGAATTTCTTCATCCAGGTTTCTTCATCCAGAAAGAATTTGGTTTCAGACCAGGTCACTCTACTCTGGACATGCTGCTTCTGCTGTCTCAACAATGGATGGAGGTCCTCAATGCCAAACAGGAAATCAGAGCTGTCTCCCTTGACATATCACGGGCCTTTGATACGGTCTGGCACCCAGCTCTGCTCACCAAACTCTCCTCCTATGGTATCCATGGAAATCTCCATGCATGGCTTGCGGACTTCCTCTCTGGTCGTAGTCAACGTGTGGCCCTGAATGGATTTCTCTCATCTCCCCTTCCTGTTCAGGCTGGAGTTCCCCAAGGAAGTGTGCTGGGCCCTGTGCTTTTTCTGGTCTTTATCAATGATCTCTCCGACTCTCTGGAAAATCCTCTCTATCTCTTTGCTGATGACTCCACTCTCTGCCGCTCCATTCCTCTTCCCTCAGATCGGCAGTCTGCAGCCTCCTCACTCTCTGAAGACCTGGACAAAATCACAGACTGGTCAAACAAGTGGAACATGTCTTTCAATCCTGACAAATCTCACTCTCTTACTATGTCTCTCCGAAAAGATCGACTGGACAACCCTCCCATCTACTTTCTCAACAATCCTCTCCAAGAAGTTCTGTCGCTCAAGCTTTTGGGTCTCACTATCTGCCATGATCTTTCTTGGGAAAACCACATTTCCAAGCTGGCCTCCAAAGCCAGTCGCCGACTGGGCATCCTCCGTCGTGCGAAGTCCTTCCTCGGCACACCTGAGCTCCTCACTACATACAAGGCTTTCATCCGCAGCTCAATGGAATACTGTTCTCCCCTATGGGCTGGTGCTCCTGCCTCACACCTGGCTCGGCTTCACGCTGTTGAATCCAAAGCTTTCAAAATCATTGGAATCTCCCGCGATGAAGCTATCTCTGAGGGCCTTTCACTCACTCACCGCAGACAGGTAGGTGGTCTTTCTGTCTTCTACCGACTCCTCTCCGGCCTTGCTCCCCCAGCTCTCTCTGTGCTCTGTCCCCCAAATATTCCTACAGGTCGCACAAGATCTGCCAGCAACCCTCTGATGGTTAAACTGCCGAAATCTCGGCTCTCTGCTCACCTTCACTCTTTCATTCCTCTTTTCTCCTGCCTCTGGAACAAACTCCCACACTCCCTTCAATCCCTCTCCTCCCTCCAGGTCTTTAAAACAGCTGTTCACCACCATCTCTTATCTTCCCCCATCCAAAACCTTGATCTTTTCTATTCCCACTAATTCACCCCAGATCCACCTTGTTTGAAATTCCAACTTCTTTCCTGGAAATCCTGGCAGTGTCCATATGTTTATACCTCTCCCACCCCCCCCCCCCCTTCACATGCCTTCCCCCCAAAGCCCTCTCCCTCCCACAGATCTCTCGATGTCTCCATGTCTCTCGGTCCCTGCTCTCAAATGTTGTGTTTGTGTCCTTCCCCCTCTCTCCCCATCTTGTCTACCGCTCCCGATGTTATTTGTTTTATGTGTCTGTTTGTCTTTCTGTGTGACTAATGTTCGCTCTTTCACGAGCCTCGATCTTGTATACAAAAAAAAAAAAATATCCCGAAGAACAGGTTCTTCACTTGTGTCAATCTTGAAAATCTGTCTAACCTTGTTGCTAGGGAAGGATCGTCAAAGAAATCACACTCTATTTCCTTGGTCAGCCACTGGAAGAGGTTCATTCTCTTGAACTTCTCGGCATCACTATCAAACATGAGCTCTCCTGAGGCCCCGTTATAGCAAAGCTGGCTTCCTAAACCAGCCGCAAAGGGGCCATCCTCCATCATTCCAAATTTTTCCCATAACTTAAAAAAGTACAGCTATCCCATATGGGCTGTCACCCCAGCATCACATCTTTCTTTCCTGGATTCTGAGGAATGCAAATCTCTCACCATCACAGGGAGGTCAGTGGTGTCTGTTATCACCTTTCCTCCAGTCTCACTCCCTGTGCTCTCTCATCCCACCAACCATCTTCAAACACCAAAGATGCATGCGTTCTTCCAGTAAACAGCTCCTAGTTGAACTCCCAAAATCCAAGTGGACTGCAACAACTCAACGGTTTTGTTCATTACTTTTCCTGGCTATTACACTCCCTTCCTGATGTTGTTCTATCCCACTGTTACCTCCATGAGGGCTACAAGCAGATGGTGTGCTGCCATCTCCTGTCACCCTCCATTGACCTTGCTTAGCCCAACACACTTAATCGCAAATCGCTGTGTTTCCTTCTCTACTCTCTCTCTTTTTAACCTGCTCCTTCTTTTACTTGTGTTCAACTTTTGCCACCACTGCCTCAACATCATTTCATACTGTCGTGCCGCCGGCGATTGAGATCACCGATGACAGATAACTGAAACAGTCTTTAATTCAGAGGTGAGCAGCCGAAATTGGTGGTTGGTTTGTCGCACGCGGGATGGAAGGATGTGAAGCGCTTACCCGACGAAAGCACACGGGTTTATTCCCGAACCCACAACGAATAAACGAACATGACAAATAAAACGCACCATGATAATTGAATGAAAATAAATCAGAGAGGTGAAAATCAAAGGTGAGGTAAAAACTAATATATACTTTGAGGTACCACACACACACAGACTCAAATACAAACAAGGAGACAGATAATAAAATAAAATGAAATCCCTTTAGCTGGCCGGCACTCAGCTTGGTCGCAATAAATTCCTTTCGGAGCTTGGCGGCTGTTGAAGCTGGTGCAGCCACTCGCACGGGAAGCGCTCCAAAATGGCGACATCAATCGCCACGTGCCCAAGGCACTGCAAGCATGAGGCGAGCAGACGAGACAGCCCACTTTCACCTCCACTGTCAGGGGTAGCACACATGGCCCTCAGCTTCCTTGCGAGACAACACACCCAGGTCCACCAAGCGCACAATCGGCTCTTCCTCCACCTCTTTCTCCTGTTGACGAACAGTTAGTCCCCCAAAATGGCACCCACAAAAGAACACCCAGCTCCTCTCCAACTTCCATTTCTCTCTCCTTCTCTCGAAGATTCTTGCTCTGATGTCACACCGACCAATCGCAAGCTCAGGGGCATGGCCTCCCAGCTCTGCTCCTCCACACCCCTCGTACCATTCTGTGGGCGTGGCTGGCTGGCTTTGCTTGGCACAAGTGTTCATTAATGTGTGGCTTACTTGCCGATCGACAATGCCTGGGTACTGTTGGCGGTTGTAGTGGTTTAATGGAGGTTTGGCATGGCTGGCCTTGTGGTAGAGGTAAAAACGTAGGGAAAGGCGACAAAGGGAAATCACATACTTGGGAAAACTAACCTTAATTCCTAACTAGTTAGCACAGCTTCACCCCTCATGGGAAGACACATAAACAATCTTAAGCTCCAGCATCCCTACTTAAATACATTGAGATGTCTCCTCCGCATCAACGGTCCATGCTATAACAATACAATCCTATCTTTACTCTGGGATTCCTCCATCTACCCCCACAAACGTACCAATACCATCAGTCACCTCGTTCCTCTATGAGCCTCGATCTTGGAAATAAAATTTAACAAAACTAGTTTAATTTTATCTTTTAACAATGTCACCAGTTTGGAAATGCATTATTAATGACAAACATTGCACAAAAAGAAAAAAAAACAGAAATACACCCAGGAAACAATTTGACACATTAATACCTTGCCGCTCACGTCGTCGAAACTTCCTAAGACGCCGGTCGATGGAGGCAACCTCAGACCGGAGAGCCATGTAGTACGCCCTTATCTGCTGCAATCTCTGTTGCAACCAGGTGATCCGTGCAGCACCACTCAGTGATGGCAGCTCTAAGGTAACAAATCCACCACCCACACCACCTCCATTGTTAGTGGCATAGACCATCAGTATCATCCTTGTAAATTTACTGAGCAATATCATTTGGCAACTTATCTCATGCGGCATTCCCCTAATGAGCAATGAAAAATAGTGACAAACCTGTTATTGAGTTTGAAAACACTGTCTGTTAGTTACCCATAATGATTACTGTAGTGAAACAAAGGGACCTTGGAAGGATGACATGCTGAGTCAACCCACCTGGTGTTAATTCAACAGCACAAGGGTGCCGTTAAGCCAGCCACCTTAACAGTTAAGCCAACACCAAGCGTTCAAGACCACAATGGCCTACTCAGGTTGCAGACAGACGGACGGCCGGACAGACGGATGAGACACGATCCATAAGCCCTCGTTTCAGACTAAGTCCAACGGGGGTTAGGTAATGTTATTGAGTGGCCCAGTCAAAGTCCTGACTTGAACCCAATTGAACATTAATCGTGAGACGAGGAGATTGTAGCCATCGACGATCTCCATCAAACTTGACAGAACTAGAGTAATTTGCACGTGAAGAATGGGCAAAGATTTCACAATCTCATTGTGCAACGCTGGTAGACTCTTTTTCTAACATTCGGGCAGGATCTTTTTCCATTCACTAATATTAAGTATATATGGGTAAGTTGGTTGAATTTCCCCTCCTAAAGAGCAACATATTTTATGAAAGTACAGCATGCTCTATAAAATAACTTTAAAAAACGAGAACGACACTCGGTATGGTGCATACCTTAGCCTGTCCAGATAGTTTACGTTTTGTATCCCACTGATAGGCCGGATCTGCAACCGTACCTGACCAAAATTTAATCAACTCGTTTTTGTCACCTACCCAACACATCCACATAGTTTTGTCTGTCATAATCCATCCACAAAGTTTTGAAATATCATGCAATATATCGTTTTTGGTACTATCACTCAATGGTGAAGAATAACTGAATTTTCTTTTTAGCCGCGTCGCAAGACGCTGGTCATAGAGTGCCCTCTGCTGTTGTTGTTGTTGTTGTTGTTGTTGTTCTTCTTCTTCTTCTTCTTGTTCTTCTTGTTCTTGCAGAGAAGACAAAACCTCAAAGCTCCACCCATTCTGGGAACCATAGCTCCACCCATTGTGGGAGAGGCTTCATATAAACAAATATCCACCATTTTATTAACTCGCATAGCTTTGAGGCCTGTTTTGTAGGCCCGTGGTGTCTTCCTCTCTCACACAGTTTTATTTCAAATCAAATTCGATATATCATTTCATTTTTCACAGTCGCTAACATAGTTTTAGACTCGGTTGAAAAAAAACGGGAAGAAAATCCGATGAAAGTTGCCCTTTATAGAACGAAATGAATTCTCAAAGGCCTGTAACTTCAAGTCCATTGAGATTTTTTTTTTTTAAATCGCGGCACGGTCAGTCATACACCGCCCGAAATAAGAGACGGGAAAATGCCGAGATATATATATTTTGTTTAAATCGCGGCATGGTCAGTCATACACCGCCCGAAATAACAGACGGGAAAATGCCGAGATATATTAAAAATTCGTCCATTTGATGACAATCGTCACGATGAAATATTTAATTTATACGTCGTCACAATAATGTGGAGAGAGGAGCATAGCTTCGTTCACGTGTCGCCACACACGGGAAATTGCCGAGATATATTTTTTTAAATCGCGGCATGGTCAATCATACACCGCCTGAAATAACAGATGGGAAAATGCCGAGATATATTAAAAATTCGTCGCCACACACGGGAAATTGCCGAGATATATTTTCACTTTGCACAAAAATAACATCAAGTAATCGAATCAATAGGAATGTCCTGTGCCTATAACATCGACGTTATAGGCACAGCTGCATCTAGGCATTGTGTAACATCGACGCGGCTTTTGTTTTAATTAAAACTTTTTGTACTTGTTTTAATTCTCGTATCCAGATCCGTATTCATACCTTCACCAAAATCGAATCGATTTGTCCTCATCACAAACCCAACCTGTCCACCAAGTCTCGTCCGAATCCACCCACAACTTTTTGAGATATCATGGTATATATCGTTTTTGGCCCTATCACACAATGGTGACGAATCACATAAAAATGATATATCTGATCTACAGCTGGATTCGGATCTTCACTAAAATTAAATCAATTCATTCTTGTCACACACCCAACCTGTTCTCAAAGTTTCGTCCGAATCAGTCCAAAACGTATTGAGATATGGTGCTATATATACAGTGCATTCAGAAAGTATTCAGACCCCTTCACTTTTTTCACACTTTGTTATGTTGCAGCCTTATGCTGAAATCGTTTAAATTCATTTTTTCCCTCATCAATCTACACTCAATACCCCATAATGACAAAGAGAAAACAGGATTTTAGAAAGTTTTTAAAATTTATTAAAAAGAAAAAACTGAAATATCACATTGACATAAGTATTCATACCCTTTGCTATGACACTTGAAATTTAGCTCAGGTGCCTCCCATTTCTCTTGATCATCTTTGAGATGTTTCTACACCTTGATTGGAGTCCGCATGTGGTAAATTCAATTGATTGGACATGATTTGGAAAGGCACACACCTGTCTATATAAGGTCTCACAGCTGACAATGCATATCAGAGCAAAAACCAAGCCATGAGGCCGAAGGAACTGCCTGCAGAGCTCAGAGACAGGATTGTGTCGAGGCACAGATCTGGGGAAGCCTACAAAAAAAATTCTGCTGCATTGAAGGTTCCCAAGAGCACAGTGGCCTCCATAATTCTTAAATGGAAGAAGTTTGGAACAACCAGGACTCTTCCTCGAGCTGGCCGCCCGGCCAAACTGAGCAATCGGGAGAGAAGGGCCTTGGTAAGAGAGGTGACCAAGAACCCGATGGTCACGAGGGCTGAGCTCCATAGATCCTGTGTGGAGATGGGAGAAACTTCCAGAAGGACAACCATCACTGCAACACTCCATCGATCTGGGCTTTATGGCAGAGTGGCCAGACAGAAGCCAAACAGTTCAATCTTGGTTTCATCAGACCACATAATCTTGCTTCTCACAGTCTCACAGTGGGAGGCACCTGAGCTAAATTTCAAGTGTCATAGCAAAGGGTCTGAATACTTATGTCAATGTGATATTTCAGTTTTTTATTTTTAATAAATTTGCAAAACTTTCTAAAATCCTGTTTTCTCTTTGTCATTATGGGGTATTGAGTGTAGATTGATGAGGGAAAAAATGAATTTAAACGATTTCAGCATAAGGCTGCAACATAACAAAATGTGAAAAACGTGAAGGGGTCTGAATACTTTCTGAATGCACTGTAGGTGTTGGCCTTATCTCTCAATGGTGAAGAATCAATTTAAAAATTCTAGCAGCGAGATCCGGATCCGGATTCGGATTCGAATCTTCACCAAAATCTAATAATTTCGTCCTCGTCACACACCCAAACTCTTCACCAATTTTCTTCCAAATCTGTCCACAACGTTTTGAGTTTCACTGCCTCCCTCTGAATTCTGCTGTCAGCCTGAAGAGATGATAGTAATCCAGTAAAAACAGCTCATGAAAGACAAGTAACACACTAAAATATACCCGAGGAAACTTAAACAAGGTATTCAGACAACAAACCAAAAAGCATGATGCATACTGCACTAGTGCATTCACATCACTTTGAATCATGGAAGAAGGGAACATAGGACATCAATTTGGGACAGGGAATTAGCATGCATTATATGTTAAATGTTAAAAATTAACATGAATGTTAAAAAATTAACATTATAAATGACCCACCTATCTGTACATCAAAACTTGCAGGCTTGTCAGTCGATGAAATAAGTGAACCAGGACTGGGAGGGGGCGAGAGCTTTCCATGGCTTGGCTCTGACAGAGAGAAGTCTTCACTGTCACTGCTCTGTCCTGTGTGGTTCAATAAATGGGAGAATAGTTTTAAAGCTTTGCATTTCCCCGAGAGTAAAGTTATCTGCTTCTACATTTTTCACCCCAACATTATTGTTGCAAATCACTTTCCTTAGGTCAAACAAACCAAACAATTGTTAACCATTTCTGAGCAAAACATTTTGGGTTAAGTTTGGCAAGGTTTTGGTGAAGTTTATTAAAGAAAACTGTTTTTGAAAAAGGCATATAAAAATAAAGGAAAAATATAATTATTAAAGAAAACCTTTGGTTGTAAATACAGCCGACTCCTATTCAATTTAATTAATTTAAACTGTATAGGAGCAAGTCTTTCCCTTTGGACTAATCTTACTATAATTCACCAAATGTATGTATGTATGTATGTATGTATGTATGTATGTCCGTCCGTCCGTCCGTCCGAAGGTACCGCAAAAACGGCTGAACCGATCGCAACGATATTTTGGGTGGGTAATCCTGGGATCTCCTGGAGTAAAATAGGGTATATTGTTTTTCCAATTTCAGCTTTGGCCTCCAGCATTTTCAGGTTTGGACTCCCGCATAACGTTATTTTCCTGGGTGCCGCACAAACAGCTGCACCGATCACTGCACGGCTGCACCGATCGGACTCGGTGACCTCGGACAAAGACCTTTTATAAGGACATAGGATGAATCCCTGCTTGAGAGAATGCCAACCCCCTCGCCGCCATCACGGTCGTCTCTCCAACTCACAATCCCACGAGATATGCAGAAAGGACGACCCAAAACCAATTATCTTGTTTTTGATTCATATATAAACATCATTAAAAGTAAATAATGATCTCGGCCAAAGTTCAAACAACGTGCGTTTAACCTCTACATCAGAGAATTCCACATAGCTATTTGGGCGGTGTATACGCTAACAGATCGCTGTCTCATTCGATCTTGCCAAGGCTGTAACACCTATCAGCTCAAAATCCTTTTAACTGTTGACTTGGTAGTTTTTACAATGAAGGAAACATTAACAATGTTGTTAAAAGTTTATTTTGTGATTCATTTGTGATTGGAGTTATGTTGTTTGGAATGAAAAAAAGAGATATCATGTTCAAGTAAAGGACAACATGCCGTGATGGTTTCTACTTTCCAAACGTGAACTTCGCGGTTCGCCATATGCAGATTCGCCACGGACCCACGATCGATGTTTCCATACGCGAACGTACCCGTTTGTTTGCGAACGGGTACGTTTTTCATGGAAGTCCTTCACAAACTTGCTGTCCATGTCTGACGTGCGACTGAGGGTGCTACAGGAATGTGGAATTTATTGGTTTCATGCTTTAGCATTCACCATATCTGCATTGCCTGTTTGCCTCTGGCCTCCCACCCGTGCAGAGCACGGGTATCTCACTAGTAGTATCTAATATGTAAAGCTTATTCTATCAACTGGCTGACTGACTCATATTAATGTTCGGTACCTTCTCGATGTCGTAGAAAGCTGTAATTTGGCATGCCGGTGGACATCTAAGCCGGCACACCGGGGAAAATCACAGAACCATGTGTGTGTGTGTGTGTGTGTGTGTGTGTGTGTGTGTGTGCGTGTATATATATATATATATATATATATATATATATATATATATATATATACATATATATATATACAGTGAAACCTTGACTTACGAGTGCACCAACTTACGAGTTTTCCGAGATACGAGCCTTCGCTCGGGCGGTTTATTGCTTTGAGATGCGAGCCGAGATCTGAGTTACGAGCTTACGCCACCCGCCACCAGGTGGGTTCCGGTCACGTGGTTATCTTGCCGTGCAAGCATCTCTGCCGTATATCGCTGCTGCTTTGTTTTCGCATTTTGGTTATTTTGGAGCTTACGCCACCCGCCACCAGGTGGGTTCCGGTCACGTGGTTATCTTGCCGTGCAAGCATCTCTGCCGTATATCGCTGCTGCTTTGTTTTCGCATTTTGGTTATTTTGGAGCTTACGCCACCCGCCACCAGGTGGGTTCCGGTTACGTGGTTATCTTGCCGTGCAAGCATCTCTGCCGTATATCGCTGCTGCTTTGTTTTCGCATGTTGGTTATTTTGGAAAATTTCTTAGTTTTAACCATGGGTCCTAAGAAATTGAGTGCCAAGGGCAGTACTGAGAGGAAGAAGAGGATGATGTGCTTGGATATAAAACACGCAATCGTCGAAAAACATGAGCGAGGTGTGCGTGTTGTCGACTTGGCAAGGCAGTACGATCGTAGCAGTACGATCGAAACATTTTGAAAGGGAGGAAGAAACAAACCTCGTTGGACAGGTTTTTATTGAAACGCCCTGCAAGTGAAAGCGAGGAAAGTGTGGCGAAAAAGGCAAGTCATCTCCTCCTCCTCCGCCAGCATCTTCGTCTGATCTTCAAGGTAAATACACTTAATAAAACCAGTTTATTTCTTTACATTGTGGCGGACACGGAAGCTCACTGGCGTGGTGACATCATTCCGTGCACCAAGTGGGCGGGGGCCACGCCGAGGGGTAGGCGTGGCCTCAGGATATACACCGGGCGCGCAGCCCGGAGCGCGCCAGTGTTACAGTGAGCTCTTGAATAAAGACTCTTACAAATTACCGCGTTGTCCGCTTCCTCCTTGTTTACAAGCAGCGCGCGTAACGCCGCTTATTATGTACAGTATATACGAGGTCGTGCTTGTTTATACATTATTTGTTATTTATAAAGTACATTTTTCTTATTTAAAAACACGTAACAAAAAAAATTGGTGTGGTTTTTTGGGGGCTGGAACGGATTAATAGCATTTCAATGCATTTTAATGGGGAAATTTAATTTGAGAAATGAGCAAATTGAGTTACGAGCTCGGTCACAGAACGAATTAAACTCGTAAGTCAAGGTTTCACTGTATATATATATATATATATATCTATCTAGTTGCGGATCTGCCGCCGGCCTTCTCCCCTTATCAAGGGGGGATTAATCCCCTTGTCTTTAATGACCTGGCGCGACCCGAGACCTATTACGTCCCTTCCGGACAGCGCCAAATAGGGTTTCGGGACCAAATTCGCTCTTATCTAAGTACTAGCGCTGCCCTGGAAGCAAGGAAATAAGCCTCGCACGAACCACGTGTGATGGTAATACGCCGAGCGGTTTGCGTACACGTGGTCGTTTGCGTACACGACCAACTCCTCTTCCTCTATTCCCTGGCCTTGGTTAGCGCGTGCGTTCTCCTGCGAGGGTCAAGTTCAACAACGGTACACTGTGAGTTCTTTGACGCAAGTCCTTCTGCGAGTCCTTCTGCACAGTCCTCTCTCCTTCAAGTCCTCTCCCTTCTCATAACTCGTTCATGCGCCTCTCCCTTCTCATAATTGAGGTGGGGGGGCTTCGCGCAATCGGTTTTATTGCCAACCCTCTTAGCCCGACCGAATGTTCCAACCACGCTCTGTGACGCAGTGCTACAGCCACACGCTGTGAGCCCTGATTGGTAGCTCATGCTTACCGTCATCGCCTCTGATGCTCTGCCTCGACTCTGCCCCGACCTCAATGCCGGCCCCACCCTTTTAGGCCTACCTCATGTTAACTCGACTTGTGAGTGAGAAAAGGGGAGCAAAATTGATTGCACCTACCGAGGTAGGATGGTTTTCCAGAGTCGAGGTAGGATGGTTTTCCGGAGTAGGACCTATTCTCCTGTCTTTACACAACACAGGATTAACACTGGAAGGGGCCTACTCTGACATATACTAAGACATAACTATACTACAAATGAGGCTACATGTTGCACGTGTGACTATCTATGGGGGGCAAACCTATAACCTTTATTAAACTCACTTTACACATCTCAAAACCGTAGCACTGCCCCCCTCCCTCATCATACTCGTCCCCCAGTCGAACCTACCCAAGTAGGAACGACCGGTTTTGAGAAAGACTTGGGACTACCTTTTAATTATGTGTGACACATAGATGTGGTTCCCCCTAACATTTACTCTAACCCGTGTATGTGACAGTTTTACAACACTAAATATGTCCCACCTACTGCGTTGTGTAACTAACTAACAGACTCGCACCCACAACTAACCGAATTGCGGAATTAATTCTCAAACTACACATGAAGCCGGTGGGTAGCATCTTATTTACAACTACAAAACCTAATTATTTACATTTCTATAACCCAGCACCTGTTCTTTTTGGAAAGAAGATTGGAGGGGAGAGAAAGCACAGAAATGCACAATGCACAATACAAGTTCAAAAAGTTGACAGTTCACCATTTACTGCTGGGCCGCATCTTCTTCTTGCTTCATCATCTGTGTGCAATAAAAACTTCAAGTTCTTCTTTCCTGGCACACCAAGAATAAAATGTACACAGACCCGTGTTCATTTTTATTTGTCAGCAGGGCCAACCCTATGTGGTCCGCTGCATGACATCGATGCCACTCAAAATACGTGGTCCGAAGATGCGAGGTAAGTTTGCAGCAAATGACTGCTCAGCAAAGTGTAAAGCCACAAAACTTGTGATCCATGTGTAATGTGGTGCAGCAAATGCTGTACATGTACAGCAAAGTTATAATAAAGAATACGGCAGCAAAGTACCACGCAGTTCATCTGCACAGGTGTAGCAAAATGCCGCAGGAGTGCTGCACAGGCCTGGCCAGGTGCAGCTGCACTGTTCGAGGTTGCTGCACAACCTCCTCCAAAGTGGGTCCATGGGTGGGGAGGAGAGACAAAGCACAGTTAGCAAGCAGAAAGGGCGCAAGGGTACACCAAAACACAACGTAATGCAGCATGAGGGGCGCAGGAAGGGCGAGCAGAGCAAGCTCGTCCCTAACCGTCCGTGCCCCCCAATGTCAGCTTACACTACCCTTGCCCTTCCCTGTATTTACAAATTACAAATCCGTCTCTACGTCCTGTCTCCCATATCCCCCTCTAAGCCGAATTCGTCTCCAATCCCTCCCACGAAGGAAGAGATGGAACCACACACAATGTCACTTTCACGTCGAGATGCGTCTCACTTACTCAAATCAATCACCTGGTGCTGGTGCGGAGCTTTGTCACCTTGGTGAATGAATGCGGATGGCGCGAAGGGAATTCCTCATCCTAACTACACTAGTTACATTAACTCACTTACACTACCCGGGGTCATACCCTGCCAAATGGCATCTTTAAACTATGTGGTTCTAAAAACCTGATTCCCATTGACCACCTGGTGCCTTCCAAATTTGGGTCTCACTCCCCAATTTTTCTTACTGTGCCTTTGCACAATTTCGGGGCTGGGTCGTGTGGCTCCACTAGCAGGTCTACCTACCTGCGCCCCTCCGCCACTGAAGTCGCCACCCGAGCTTACCTTGCTCCTTGCGACTAACGAAATTGGGGAAGGCCCCTCCTGGCTCTCTCACCCCCCTGATGCCCTCCTCGGCATTGGGCTACCCGGGTCCTCTCCTGGGATCCTCGGGCCCCACTGAACACTACTCATAACTCTAACTGGCTCCCGGAGCCTACCTGCGGCCTCACCTGGCCGACAGACTACCAGTGGCGGAGTGCCCCAATAACCATACGCACCAACAAAGCCCACACGCCCAGCCATTCCACAGACTCATGCACCCAACCAAGCACTTCTGGCTACTTCCTGCACCACAGATGTCAATATCCAAACAATTTACCTAAGCCCTCTACCTGACTTTAAACTACCCACCCCAGGTATTTGTGAAGGGGTCCATCTCTCCCCATTCACTCCTTCGAACCATGCATTCCACACCTTTTACGTCACACCAAACATTCCACACCAAATATTCTCACACACAACAAGTTCTCTTGCACACCTCTTGTGCTCACACACCTGTTCCCCACTTGCAAACCATGCAAGTCAATTCACTTCAACACACTCCATTCGTCCTCAATACACCACTTCTGGTTATTCTCACCCAATGCCTCATTTGCTCAAGCTCAACACACACAGTGATTCTCATTCAATTCCTCATTTGCTCAAGCTCATCCTCACACACAATTTCTCCACACTACTACACACACACACATCATCATCTAACTAACTACTTCTCCCCCTAATACTCGTGCTCCCCTGTCTTCCCTTACACTAAGCACTCCCTCGTCATTAACAACCATCTAATCTCTCTACGTCCCCTCTACCTGTACCATGTCCCTACTCAAATCTTCTCCTCTACTGTCATTTCTAAATCCCTAACAATATCCAAGCCCGCCCTCGGCTAGTTTGCACTGCCACCCCATAATCTATTGCTCATGTGCCCCAAATGTGAGGAATGGCGAAACCACCACTGCCCCACGCCGGGTACCATTCACCAACACCATTGCTATTCCAGTCCTCTGAACTATGAGCCTCTCCGTGCGGCAATACATTTTCGGCACAGCTCAGCTTCGAAAAGCCGAGCAATGCATGCGGGTGGTTGGTCGCCTGTAGGTTGGGTCCGTCCGGCATTTTCAATTCAGGGGAGGAGATTTTGTTGGGCCAAGGTTGAGGGTGCCATCTCTGCGCGGAGCCTTTCGGTCCCCTGCACGATGGCCCAACCATCCATGGTCGGAGCACCGCACTGGCCAGGGGGCGCCTCTCCTGCCCCCCCTTGAACCGTGCCGATCGCCTTTCCCGCCAAGGCGCGGCACCGACCATACAGGGCGGGGCCCGGCGGCGCGTACCGTGCACGGTGCTCCTTGCGAGACCGCCGCGGCAACGATCCCCGCCAGTCCCCGCAGCACACAAAGCACACCACACACCGAGGGCTCGCGTCGGCTATACGTCGCGCTAAACGCTGCCCCGGTCTGCGTCGATGCTCGGGCCGCGTTCTCAACACACGCGACCCGTTCCACACTCGTACAACGCGGCGCTCCAGCGCCTCCCATACATTCCATACATTTCGTTACTGCACTCTCCCGTGCATTCTCTCCTCTTGCACACTCAGGTGCACACCACTCAGGCGCACTCACGCCGCTCGCACACTCCATTATCACACACTTTTCCTCCACACACTCCTTTACCACACACCCTCGTGTACACCCCTCCGTTAAGTACTCCGTAACACCATTGGCCATCGCACACCCTTACGCACACTCTTTTGTTACACACTCAGTAACAACCACGGGTGTGCACTCTCCTGTTGCACACCCAATCACGCACTCTGGTGTGCACTCCTGCACACTCTCTACAACACGCTCCTAGGCTATGAGCCAGACCCTCAAATTTTCGACATTATGCTCAATCAGAGGGAGGATGGCTAACAGTTATTTTTGGCAAGGCCAGGGACCCTGGTGCTGAAAAAAATGTGATAGCAGTGTGAAACTCTTAGCCGTATCTGTGTTATCATCACATTTGTCAGACCACCCCAATAACGCTTTCGGTAATTTTTCCGCCTAAGATTTAGGGGGTAGGGTTCGTTTTGGGGCTTTCAAATAATATCTCCTATATGTATCAGTTAGTGTTGTATACCAGGTGAAAGGTAATTGAATTATCTTTCACATGATGTATAGAAAGTGCCTGTGTGATATATAGTAACCTCTTTATGATCATTAAAACATAATTATTTCCGCCAACCCTCAAAAATTTATCACAAAATCCCCAATGAAAACAAAATTAGGCAAAAATTCAGTTTGGCGGATATTAAATGAATTTTTGAATTTGAGAAACACACAGTATGATTAAAGTCAATTTGGGCCTTAAATCTCATACACCTTGATAAAGATGAGAAAATCCAATATACAGTAGTTGCTGTAACCATGACCTAAAATCCATAAATGTATATCTTTCCGCTCTTATGATATATTGATTTACATTTTACGATTTTTGACCGACAGCATGTATATAGTTTGTATACCATTATTGGTCTAAAAATAGTATATATAATATTGGGATGTCAGCCATATATAGGCCAAAAAGTACTGAAATTGGTGTCAGAAATGTCTAATTCTAAAAATATGAAGGCATTATGACCAAACTGTATGTGGTGTTCTTGAATATACCACAGACGTATGATGCATGTGATGATTAACCTACTCCATGTATATGTATGTATCCTGATGTACCCTAACTTGGCGAGATAATTTACATCATATTCATGCAAACGTTTTTAGTCTTGTAGTGTTGTATGGTTCTCTTATATTACCAGCTATACATAAAGTAAACCAAAGGAAAACAATGTACTTTCTATTTAAGCAACATATATTTATAGACATCATACCATAAAGTACACGAGTTATCAATTCAGCGTACACCATATTTGTTACACATATGTACATGATCTTTCTCCATACAGTTCTACAATTCAGAAGTTATCCTCGTCATCGTCGTCGTCTTCTTCATCGTCTTCTGCCGAACTGTCATCACTCTCACCATACACTCTCTGGTTGTCACATGTGGTGAGTTTGCACATGTCTGTGCACTTCAAACCACTGGCCATGCAGACACACATGGGTAGTGTGCATCTTTTCGAACAGGTGCATGCCAGTAAATCCAGAACCGCCTGTGGTGCGGGCTGTCCTTGCATCCAGTCGACTGCCAGCTGCACGCGACCATCCTGGGTATCCCAGTGCCATCCTTTCCCGATTGGACTCGGTACTGCTGGATCCATCTTGAGACTCCTCTTCCAAATAGCGGCTTGATAGTTGGCTCGCTGTGCATGTTTGGTTAAGCAGTCTTTGCACGGAGGTAGCTGGTGACTGTCGATCTCTCCCCTCTTGGCACAGAACAGGTGATATCTCAAGTCATTCACCTTCACTGTCCCCGACTTCGGTGCGTACATGAGACAAGTGAAGTTCTCCAATTTATCCATCAGTTCCTCACTGACGTCCCAGTCCTCTCCCAGCTGTGTACATGCATCCTGCACATCTTTGTTGGTTCTGATGAGTTTTAGTGCAGTCAGTTTTCCTCGTCCAGCGAACGTGCTGACTGTGTCGCATCCGGTATAGGCATGCATTCCAATTAGGGCCTGACATACATTTGTGCCGACTGACTTTCCTATTTTCCCTATGTCTAGGATTTTAGCCCTTGCTTTGGTGCCACATTTCTGAAACAACTTGGCATGAATCTTGGTATGAAATGCCAAGCCAATGACAAGTACGTCGGTGTCATCTGAGCTAATAAGCACAGACTGGTATCCATGTGCGGCAGCATGGGCAGCATGCAAGAACAGACGACCATCTGCTTCCTCGTGTGTGCTTTCCAGGGCCACTACTTCTTGGCTAGCATCAGATGTGATCTGATAACACTTGTCATCGCATGTTACAAAGAGAACCTTTCCCTGTAGGCGTCTGATGTACTCTGGTTTCTTCCACTCTTCGACCAGGAACATGATAAGACTTGACTTGTTCCCAACATAGCTGAGAAACTTGCGCCATTGCCTTACAATTTGAGATGCTGTGATGTTTTTCAGCTCAAGTCCAAGTTCTTCCCCCCTGGTTAACCGTTCGCTGTTTTTGATGGAAGTCTCCTTGTAGGTGTCAAAGACGACATCGATCCTCTGGCTACTGCATCCATCCTTCAGGGCCATGGATAGGACAATCATGGCCACTTCGGCAAATGTAGTTTGATCACCTGCCACCTTCTGTATAAGGAGCATCCCGTCAATAATTGTTGCCGAATTGTCGGGTATCCTTTCAGCCGGGGTCACAGTCCTTTGCAAGGCCGTGGCTATGGCAGCTTTGTTGGTTTTCCGTAGAAGGCCTTCGGGTGTCGCCAGGGCCCATGGCAAGGGACCTAGAGGATGAGATAGCACCTCTGCCATGTGAAGATCTCGGCCCTGTGCCATCACGATAATTCTACCAAATAGAGCTCTGTCTGCTTGAAGAATTACTGCCCTGCCATTGCTTCTGCATTCCTTCTTCTTAGTGAGGTTGCTGAAAGTCTTCAGCTTGTTCAGTTGCAAAGGGTCGTGGAATTTCTTGATTGGTGGGTTGCTCTCAAGTCGCTCAATCTTGAAGTTTGTGTAGCACTTGTGTCCGACTTCCCATGCTTTCTCCAGATCCTTGGCAATATTTGGAGGGGCTGCGCGTGCGGTGGAAATACTGATGAGAGAGCTGGCCATAGTGAATGGGTTCACCCAACTCTGGATCAGAGTTATCAGTGATGATACAGCGTCCTCATCTTTCTTGATCCGTGTTTGCTGCAGATCCGCGTGTTGTACGTGTGTGTTGCTCACATTCACCATTTCCCTCATCTGGCGGAGAAACGCACTCCTGTGTTCGGATGTGACATAGTAGCGCTTCACTGCTCCAGATTTCAAGTTGAACCTGGTAGTGCCACCTGGTGTCTGTGTGTCTTTGTTGACAATGACCTCAGTAGTTTGGTCAACTGGAATGCGTCCAAACGGATTGCTTTTTGACATTTGAACTGAGAAGTACCCATCCGAGAACGCTTGGAAGATGCCAGGGTGCTGCGTTGGAAGGTTTGTCATTTGTGCGTAGTATGCTGATAAATACCGTGCATAGTTGATTTTGTCGTATGCGAAGCACCAAGGAATCATGGCTTGGATAGCAGATAGATGTAATGGCCAATTACCTTCTCGGGAAGCGCGCAGTAGAGCAAGCAAGACCGTTTCAACGATATCCACGTACGACATCCAGAATGACGACAATTCACCATTATCATGACGAAGGTGATGCAGGAATTGCTTCCAAACAGCCTGAACTTCTTCACACGATTGATCTTCCAACAGGTTGTTCCACTGGCTCTCATCTTGTCCCAATTCAGCAACTTCTGCTAACAACGTAGTGACCGTCTGTGTTGCCTCTGGTCGCATCTTTTCCAAACATGGGAGAAATTCAATCCACGCAAGCCTCATGAATGCTTCGTAGATGCTCTTATGTACACGGACTGCTCGGTTGTACATCTTCCCCTCCATAACCCGATTGAGTGAGCCTTCTGCGACGATTCCTGTTTCGATGCAAAAGTCTCTAAGACCAGCATCTTGGAAACGAGCACCAAGAATCGACATCACATTGCAGATTGTGTGGAACGTGCCGAGGCGAAGTACGATGTTAGCATATGTGTCTGTGTGTTTCCAGATGATCTCGGCAGCCTTAGCATCCATCATGGCCTGATCCATGACGACGACGATGTCCTGCAAGTGTAGGATCTGTCGGACGCTTTCAGACTGCTTCAAGATTTCTGCGACTGTGGACATCTCTGTAGCTGGTGCATTTATTGTAGGCATATATCTAACAATATCCTGAGAGACGCTGATAGATGCCCTGACGGTGATGTTGAATCCTGTCAAACTTGGTGTTTTTTGTGTTACTGGGTCCACCTGACGGGCAATGACCCAAAGAAGATTCTTGATTTGAGCAACTTCCATAGCCATCTTGTTTTCCGCTGCAGCTGTTGATAATGTTTGTAGTGGATGAGGCCCAACACGTTCACCTGCAATGTAGACAGGCAGTGTTTCTTCTGTTATGCAGACTGTTCTTTGCTTGAGCTTCTCGATCTTCGGAAGTGGCTCCTTTGGAAGGTGTGGTCCATACATTTTGGCCTGCACTGCAATGCTATTGACTCGATGTGTTGTTCCTTTCCCGGTCAGCGTCTCTTCCAGTCTATCAATGCTATCCCATGCCAAGTTTGTGAATACATACGGCTGGATGCTGCTTGGTAGGACTGTTTGCTCATTTAAGTTTGCTGCAAGTTTTTGAAGACATAGTGCAGTGTCATTTTCCTCCAGTTGAGTGTAGGATATTGCATGTCCAAGATGGTTCAATGTGCGAATTAGTTCTACGTTCCCTGTGAGAGTCTTAACTGCATATGGGAGCAACATGTGTTTCGGAGGCTTTTCTTGTCCACAGCTCACTGCATAGATAATGTCCTGGCTGAAAGATTGCATCAGCATGATGACCCTGTTTGATGGAAGCTCGTTTTCCGGATCTCCAGTCAAGAGGCCAAGCATAAAGCGCTGGAGATAGACGGGAACGACGAAAGAGTCATTGTCGACGTCGGCTGGATGATAGGGCCATGGAGTTGGTTTGTTATCCTTCCTTATCATCGATCTGATGTGTGTCGATGTCTGATCAATGACTTTGGACATGTTTGATGATTTCCCTTTCCAAATGCTCAGTTGTTGTTTAAGTGTTTGTATTTCTTTGACAGCATCTTGTAGTGTTACATTATCAGGTACGACAATCAGTTTTCCACTGTTGTCTTGAAAGATGTGAACGCTATTTCCAAGATCAGTTTCCAGTTTCCGTGCGAGGTTTTTTCTTGTAGCAGTTCTTATCCCATGCAACCCTCTTGATGTCATTATCGATTGTAGGTGCTCTACCAGCGTTGTCATCCTAACAATTTCCTTATTCGGGATTATATGGTTCCGGATGTATTCTAGCAACTCATTGTATGCTTCTTCTTCAGTGTAGTCAGATTCGTTTGTGGCGGCCGTGTTTCTGTCATGTGCATCTTTAGTGCTTGGTCTCGTGTAACTTCTGTAGCAAGAGAAATGGTATCGTGCTTCAGCTGCCACAATGTCTCTACTTGTGGCAGCCATGATTTTCGTGTCACATTTACGCACGGCGCTGTTTCGCAGTGTTTCATCTGCTCTCAGATCAACAGCCTTGCTCAACTTTTCACGGGATGACGTTCCCTTGCACCACTTGGTCTTTCCACAGAATATACAATCCGGTTCATAGATGCGTGATTCCGAAGATGCCCTTCTGGCTTGTCTCTTGCTCGCTGAACATGTTGCAGCAGCATCGTCGGTTAAATTGGATTCAGCTTTTCGTTTCAGTGCTTCCAAATCTCGCTTCATGGTGAACACGCTCCTGCACTGCCTGTGGTAGAATACTCGGGGAATCTCCTTCTCTGGCAGCGACTGAGCAAGGTCGAGAATGGGTGCATGGTTCCGTATTTTGGCCGCATCCAGCAATGTAGTCCACGAATCGAATGTTTGAGGGCTTATGAGCGGATCTTCTGGTTTGACATCTAACGATAGCTTATGAATGATACAAACGTCCTTGGGAACTTTCTGAGTGATCGCAATCTCCATTGCAAGTATTTGTTAAATTGTCTATCTGCGGTACACTCTGTTTCACCACCACCAATATCACCACCACCGTCTCACCTGGAAAGACACATAATATCGAATGAGACCACCACCACCACCACTACTACAAATTAGCATCAGTTGCTATAGTTGCTTAAAAATGTATTCTGCACCAACAAATCTACAAAGAGAAATACATTAGATGTCGTGCACCGCTGTCATGGTTGCAAATCACCTAAAATATAATGAAAATATTGACATTGATGACAACATTCGTATTAGCATGTCGACACATATTGCATTGAATTTCATAGCACATCATGATCATATGTGTGAGGATATTGACTCTAATTATACTGTATGTGTGTCTCAAATCGAAACATACCTTTTACATACCTTTTGATTTTTGCCTATTTTTGTTCCTAAAATTGGGGATTTTGTGATGAAGTTTTGAGAGTTGGTGGAAATAATTATGTTTTAATAATCATTATAAAGAGGTTACTATAGATCACACAGGCACTTTCTATACATCATTTGAAAGGTAATTCAATAACCTTTTACCTGATATACCACACTAGCTGATATATACACGTGATATTATTTGAGAGCCAAAAAACTAACCCCACCCCCTAAATCTTAAGCGGGAAAAATGACCCGAAAAGCGATAAATGGGTGATCTGACAAATGTGATGATAACACAGATACGGCTAAGAGTTTCACACTGCTATCACATTTTTTTCAGCACTAGGGACCTTGGCCTTGCCAAAAATAACTGTTAGCCATCCTCCCTCTGATTGAGCATGGTCGACCCCTCGGCTCATAGCCTATCCGGGGTGCATTCTCTCTCACTCTCCTCGGCCGTCGCACACTCCGCTTCACACTCCGTTTCACATTCGGTTTCACACTTGGTTTCACACTCTCGTTCCGGTGCACACTTCCTTCGCACACGCGTGCCATTCACCCTCGTACACCGCGTAAAGGACCTTCTACGAGCGCCCGGGCTCCGTCTATACCCCAAGCGCGCCAAAAATGTTTTCCCGCCAAACATTTTCGCACCATGCACACTCCTGCTCACCTTAAGGACCCTCTTCCGCGGCAGCACCTGCAAACTTTCATTTTTGTTAGGAAGCACGACATCACAATGCAAATCCAAACTTTGAGTGCATTCCATTTCTACCTCCGATTTAATTTCTGATTCTGCCGTCTCTTCGGCCCCAATTTCAACTATACACATTTATTTTTCTATATCTAGCTCGACATCCACCGGCGCGCTTAAAATGTTCTCTTCCAATTTGGCGGCCGTTGGCTTTTCCACACCCCGAGTCGCGATTTCTATCCCCTCGGTCCATGTAGCCGCGCTATGCTCTACCTCGCTCTCCCTGCGTTCCTCGCACCGCTTTACCTCGTCGTGTCCCTTTGTGACCTCTTCGCTCAACTTGCGCCTTATGTCCTTCCCGGCTTTCTTCATGTCCTTCTTCGATGCCGCCATAAATTTTTTCATTTCCTGGGTGGATTTGTCCCCCAATTCTTCCAATTGGTCACCCATTTTGTTTCCCAATTCATTTTTTACCTCTTTCAATTCCCAGGTGGTTTTGTCCCCAATTCTTTCAATTGGCCACCCATTTTGTTTTCCAATCTTTCCATGTCACTCCTTGCTTCATCTCTCTGGATGTCCATTTTCCCATTTATTTTATTGATGTCATTCTTTTGGGCGCCCATCATTTCTTTCGTTTCCCTTATTTCTTTCATGAATTGCGTCATGAAGAATTGCATGTCCACAACCCCCACTTGCGCAGCGGGCGTGGCCCTCGTTGCCACGTGTGAGGCGCCGCCATTTTCTACCCCTGCTACCTCTGCTGCCGCACCTTCATCAATTGCCTCTTCTTCCCCCAATTCTTCCTGTGGGTCCTGGGTTACCAACTCTTCCTCTTCATTTACCCCCACCGGCATTCGACCGCCTTGGCTAGCCATGGCACAAATTAAATTTGGATTTAAAAAAAACAAAAAACTAAATGCTGGTCGCTCATAATTTTGAGTGCGTTAAGCGCACTTCGGGTCCTATCCCAAACTCCTGGCACCAATTGTTGCGGCCAATATGCAAAATTGGTGTCCAAAATTTTGTCTAAAATTTTTTGTCCCAGGTTCCAAATCCCACTCCTGACTACCAATTGTTGCCGATCTGCCGCCGGCCTTCTCCCCTTATCAAGGGGGGATTTATCCCCTTGTCTTTACTGACCTGGCGCGACCCGAGACCTATTACATCCCTTCCGGACAGCGCCAAATAGGGTTTCGGGACCAAATTCGATCGTACCTAAGTACTAGCACTGCCCTGGAAGCGAGGAAATAAGCCTCGCACGAACCACGTGTGATGGTAATACGCCAAGCGGTTTGCGTACACGTGATCCGTGCAGTTATAATTAATGGACCCCGATTCAAGCGGTTTTACTCGTGCCACGCTTAGTCAATGGAGAAATCACAAAGACGATCGAATAAGGAAGAAAGAAAGAACAGATAGATTTAATTATTATGGCACGTATATACAGTCCAGGATGAAGAGACACAGAGCAGCTTAGACAGTCTTAATTACCCCAGGGACAACGGGCCCGTCTCACTCACACTCACACGGGGAAAGGCAGATGAGCAGGTGTTCCCCACGTGCTGCGGTGGTCGTCCAGGATCGGCCCCGTCTCACTCTCCATGGTCCCCGGCACGTCCCGTGAAGATGGAGGTAGACGAAGGCAGGAACTCGTATCGTGTCGCTCGAACAAACGGGTAATCTTGGGGCGAACGGTAGAGGGCAGACTTTGCGCGGCTGGCGGTTATTCAGCCGCATTCACTCGCTTGGCCAAAAATGCGCTGTTCGCTACAAACGCGCCTGGCTGCGCCCACGTATATTCACGACCAACTCCTCTTCCTCTATTCCCTGGCCTTGGTTAGCGCGTGCGTTCTCCTGCGAGGGTCAAGTTCAACAAAGGTACACTGTGAGTTATTTGACGCAAGTCCTTCTGCACAGTCCTCTCTGCTTCAAGTCCTCTCCCTTCTCATAACTCATTCAAGCGCCTCTCCCTTCTCATAACTGAGGTGGGGGGCTTCGCGCAATCGGTTTTATTGCCAACCCTCTTAGCCCGACCGAATGTTCCAACCACGCCCTGTGACGCAGTGCTGCAGCCACACGCTGTGAGCCCTGATTGGTAGCTCATGCTTACCGTCATCGCCTCTGACGCTCTGCCTCGACTCCGCCCTGACCTCAACGCCGGCCCCACCCTTTTAGGCCTACCTCGTGTTAACTTGACTAGTGAGCGAGCAAAGGGCAGCAAAATGGATTGCGCCTACCGAGGTAGGATGGTTTTCCGGAGTCGAGGTAGGATGGTTTTCCGGAGTCGAGGTAGGATGGTTTTCCGGAGTAGGACCTATTCTCCTGTCTTTACACAACGCAGGATTAACACTGGAAGGGGCCTACTCTCACATATACTAAGACATAACTATACTACAAATGAGGCTACATGTTGCACGTGTGACTATCTATGGGGGGCAAACCTTTAACTTTTATTAAACTCACTTTACACATCTCAAAACGATAGCAATATATATATACCTTGACTTACGAGTGCACCAACTTACGAGTTTTCTGAGATATGAGCCGTCGCTCGGGCGGTTTTTTGCTTTGAGATGCGAGCCGAGATCTGAGTTACGAGCTTACGCCACCCGCCACCAGGTGGCCCAACGAGCGTTCCGGTCACGTGGTTATCTTGCCGTGCAAGCATCTCTGCCGTATATCGCTGCTGCTTTGTTTTCGCATGTTGGTTATTTTGGAAAATTTCTTAGTTTTAACCATGGGTCCTAAGAAATTGAGTGCCAAGGGCAGTACTGAGAAGAAGAAGAGGATGTGCTTGGATATAAAACACGCAATCGTCGAAAAACATGAACGAGGTGTGCGTGTTGTCGACTTGGCGAGGCAGTACGATCGTAGTACTTCTACGATATGTACGATTTTGAAGCAGAAGGAGTCGATAAAGGCTATAACGCCAGCCAAGGGCGTTACGATTATTTCAAAGCTCCGGACCTCTATCCATGAAGAGATGGAGAATTTTCGAAACATTTTGAAAGGGAGGAAGAAACAAACCTCGTTGGACAGGTTTTTATTGAAACGCCCTGCAAGTGACAGCGAGGAAAGTGTGGCGAAAAGGGCAAAAGTTATCTCCTCCACCTCCGCCAGCATCTTCGTCTGATCTTCAAGGTAAATACACTGTAGCGCGATGCTGCGCGCGCTAATGCTTACGCAAGGAGCAAGCGGACAACGCGGTTCATACAAGAGTCTTTATTCAAACTGCAGCACTAAGCTGCTCAAGGCTGCGCGCCCCGTCTATATCCTGAGGCCATGCCTCTCTCCCCGGCGTGGCCCACCCCCACTTGGTGTGCGGGGTGATGTCACCACGTCAGTGCTTTCGTGTCCGCCACAACACTTAATAAAACCAGTTTATTTCTTTACATTGAAGGAGTCTGGACTCCAGTAGAATACGGATAAAAGGATGGCAAGGCACAAACTCGTCCGAGAAGATGTTTATTCGTAAAACCAACTCGGGAACACTAAAAAGCCCGTTTATCGGGCTGCCTTATAAAGCAAAACCAAAAACCCAAACCGAAACCGAAAGCCACGCCTCTCAAGCGAGGCGTGCTTCGGTGGTCACGTGATCCACAGGTGTAGCTCATTATACCCGCACGCACGGGAGGCTTTGGCGGTCACGTGACCAGCCACTCTGGCGCCAGGGATCCCCGCCGGTGACGTCACCGGCTGGAGCAAGGAGATTCTGATGCCGGTCTTGCTTGGGGGACCCATGGGTCGCTACAACATTCTCTTTTATTATGAACAGTATATACGAGGTCGTGCTTATTTATACATTATTTGTTATTTATAAAGTACATTTTTCTTATTTAAAAACACGTAACAAAAAAAATTGGTGTGGTTTTTTGGGGGCTGGAACGGATTAATAGCATTCCAATGCCTTTTAATGGGGAAATTTAATTTGAGAAACGAGCAAATTGAGTTACGAGCTCGGTCACAGAACGAATTAAACTCGTAAGTCAAGGTTTCACTGTGTGTGTGTATATATATATATATATACACACACACTTTCACTTTCTTGTAAGAATTTGTTTTGAAATACAAATTTTTATTACCTTTACACGAGTGTTAAAAATAACCATATTTCTGGCTCACCCTGTATATACAGTCACGTGAAAAAGTAAGTACACCCCTTGTAAAATTTTGACTTTTTCAACATATTTCAACATACAGCTATTTGATCTTCATTTCAACAATATTGATAGATAAAGGTGATATAATATAACAAATATCATGAAACATTTACATTTTGTGGTCCATTGTATAATTTAAATAAACATAAATGCAAATTTCGCATGTGGAAAAAGTAAGTACACCCCAACAATTATCACTACTTCAAATACCTAAAATTAGAATCAGGTGCACCAGCTCAGGTGCAAATGATTAGATCATCGTTAGAGAGGATCTTGGAGGAACCTGTCTTATTTAAACCTCAGACATTTAGTTTGGTTTGCTCTTTGTTGTTGAAGTGTGCGGCGTCACCATGCCTAGATCAAAAGAGCTCTCTGAGGCCTTCAGAAAGAAGGTTATAGATGCCTACGACTCTGGGAAGGGATTTAAAAAGATCTCCAAACAATTTGAAATCAATCATTCGACTGTCCGGAAGATCATCTACAAGTGGAGAAGATTCCAAACAACTGCCAACTTGTTCAGGCCAGGCCGCCCCAGCTAGTTCAGCCCGAGAGCAGACCGCAAGATGCTGAAAGAAGTCTCCAAGGACCCCAGAATGTCATCACGTGACCGACAGGTGGCTCTTGCCACTGTTGATGTCAAAGTTCACGAGTCTACCATTAGAAAGAGGCTGCACAAATTTGATCTACATGGGAGGTGTGCCAGGAGGAAACCTTTGCTGTCCAGAAAGAACATCAGGGCAAGACTAAAGTTTGCCAATGATCACCTCGGCAAAGACCAGCACTTCTGGAACAATGTGCTCTGGACAGAGGAGTCAAAGGTAAAGCTATTTGGCCACAGTACCAGAAGACATGTTTGGCAAAAACCAAAGACAGCATTTGACCACAAGAAGCTGATACCAACTGCAAAGCATGGTGGTGGAAATATTATGGTTTGGGGCAGCTTTGCTGCATCAGGGCCTGGGCAGCTCACCATCATAGAATCCACTATGAATTTTTCATTGTGCCAGAGGGTGCTTGAGGATAATGTGAGGCCATCTGTCGGAAAGTTGAAGCTCAACCGAAGGTGGACCTTGCAACATGACAATGAACCAAAACATACCTGTAAATCCACCAAGGAATGGCTGAAAAGAAAGAAATGGAGGGTTCTGGAATGTCCAAGTCAAAGCCCGGATCTAAATCCCATCGAGATGTTGTGGGGGGATTTGAAACGAGCTGTAGATGCAAGAAACACCTCAAACATCGCACAGCTGAAATAATTCTGCATGGAGGAGTGGGCAAAAATTTCTCCCAGTCGATGTCAGAGACTGGTAGACAGTTATAAGAAACGCCTACTTGAGGTTGTTTCTGCCAAAGGGGCAATACCACCTATTAGAGCCAAGGGTGTACTTACTTTTTCCACATGCGAAATTTGCATTTATGTTTATTTAAATTATACAATGGACTACAAAATGTAAATGTTTCATGATATTTGTTGTATTATATCACCTTTATCTATCAATATTGTTGAAATGAAGATCAAATAGCTGTATGTTGAAATATGTTGTAAAAGTCAAAACTTTACATGGGGTGTACTTACTTTTTCACGTGACTGTATATGTATATATAATATATATTTATTTCGGAGAGGATCATCAACTTACCCCCTGTGGAAAGGAATCAATCCATGGAAGAGTTTCTGGCTCCCTAGCCGTTATCAGCGTGGAGTGGTTTCCCCAAACAAACTTCCTTTAAATTCAATTTTTTATAAACCAAATGGGCCACAGAACGCATCGATTTGGCTTCACAGTCGATGGTTGTTTGTTTTTGTATGCAAAGTCAAGGCTCATGAAAGAGCTAGAACTCAGAATGGATCAGGACGCAATTGAACAAAAGGAACAGCACCAAATACGTTGTGACTTTTTTTTAACCTTTAACAAGCTTGAATGCACATAAAATGTAGGAAGTAGAATTTTAGAAATATGTAAGGACTGTCCAGAATTGATCATAATTAATCTCATGCTACAAGCTGCCACTTTAATCATTATGCCTTACCTCCCTCCCTCTCTCCCACCAACTGTTCAATATTTGGACTGACCTTTGATGGACAGTTTTTCAGTCTTTTGTGTGGTTTTTTGAAGTACTCATTCACTGCTTATCTTGCTTCTTCAAAGTAGAAGTTTAAATGCAAATTATCGAATGCATCAAGCATCATAAATAAAAAAACATTTTTAATGCTCTGAGCCATCTTCCTTCCCCCCTTCTCCCCCCCCCCCCCCTCCCCTGCCAACTTTCAATTGTTTCTTGAATCTGTGAAAGTCAAGGTTGTTCCAAAGGAAAGGAAATCAAAATTAGCCATATTCAGCAGATGAATATGTCATCCAGTGACAACCGTAGAAATACTGGACATTGCAACGTCAAACAAAAATGCGCTTTTTAGCTTTCCTGCTCACTCAAAATTCTCATTTTGATGCAGACAAACCCGCTTTCGAAGTCATTCTGGAACGCTTGTAGCATGCACGCCTTTTCTTTGCCCGAGTTCTCTCTGAAGATCTTCTGTCTCTTTTGGGACCTGTATCCCAAAACGGTGAAAAAAAAAACCACATCGCATTTTCTGTTACTTCAGAAGAAAAAAAACTCACAGCAAAAGGTTACTTAGATCACCATTACCATGTCATCTTTCAATATAAAGCACAATGCAGGAGTATAGAAAATTATGCCTTTTATAGAGACGTGATAGATATATTATTAGCCCCGAAGCAAATGTTCAGCTAGCTGTATCACATGATGTAAAATATGCAATCAATGTATGGCAATTCATAATTGGTTACATTAAATTAGGCTTTGTCATAACATTTGCATCAATTACTGAAGTGCATTAAATTGAACCCAAGATAATTACAAAGCATGAAGGTTAGTTGGTGCTTTGTTAAACTGCAAGTTTAAAATGACCAAAGTACCTCAAAAGTATCAGAATTTACATTGCAAGAATATGTGGAATTGGAATCGTAATCTTTGGTAGTGCTGACCTGGTAGTGTTCAGGATGTTGATAATCACTGTACACAAGTATGTAGTCTTTCATGTTTTGACTAAAGTGTATTTAGCCTTCATCCAAATGCTATATTTTGGAAGAGTACACCTTTATGTCAGCACTATACCCACACAGATCAAGCCAAGAGATTGAATAAGATGGAGATGCACACAGAACTAAACAGCACTCATTAGAGTGCATACCTCCACTAGGCTGGATAGTTTACGTGTTGTATCCCACTGATAGGCCGGATCTGCATCCAGACCTGAAACAAAATCTAATCAGTGTGTTCTCATCACCAACACATCCACCAAGTTTTGTCATAATCCGTCCATAACATTTTGAGATATCATGCTATATATTGTTTTTGGCCGCATCTCCCAATAGTGAAGAATCAATTTTTTAATTCCAGTATCTGGATCCGTATCTTCACCAAAATCTAATCAATTAATCCTCGTCACACACCAAATTTGTACACCAAATTTAACCCAAACCCATCCGCAACCTTTTGAGATAACTTGCTCACAGACAAACAAACAAACAAACAAACAGAAAAGCAGGCAAATGGTGAATACACAATCTCCGCACACATTCAGTGGCGTAGGTAATTAGAGTTGCTCACATATACCAAAGTTTCCAATCCGGGACAACAAGAGTTGAAAGAAGAAACCATTATATAACTTAAAATTTCGCATTTTGTAAACCAGCATAACTCCCAAACAATAAAAAGCTGTTTTTCTTGTCAAAATAGGCATTAGTAATGTATTGGTTGCTATGAAGGCCAACTTGTTTACTCAGGAAGGATTCATCCTACCAGTATATGTTCCAAGTACCAAAATCATAATCTCTATAGCCTATATAATATGTATATGTATACCAGTTTTCCCCATCAAAATCCAACAACTTCCCAATGTTGAAAAATAGTCAATTGGTTGGCCCGTGCCAGCCATTGGGAAATTCCCCATCCATTGAGGATGTATCTGAAATTTCTTATCAATATGCTCTGTGGTTCTGTAAAATATTTTTGAAAAATAATTCATAAATCTACGATGGACACCAATCCTTTCAACTGATCACGTTAATTTACGTACATTGAACTTAACTCGTGCATACCCGCTGGTAATTTATTCACACACGAAGACGCGACCGATCCTAAAACTGGGTTACTCCCTATGTTGCCATCCCATTCATTCTCTGTATTCAACAGCATTTCCATATATCTTTTCCATCTTCCTTTAATTCCATCTGGGTCCACAACGATTTGTCCCACTTCATCCTTCAAGCAACTCACCCCCATCACATCACACCTCTTTCGCTATCTGCTTTGCAATCCTGAATACTGCTCTCTGACCCTCTTCCGAATCCAACTTCGGAGACAAAAGGTCTGAAGGTGAATATAGGAAAGACGAAGGTGATGGCAAGTGGTAAAGCATGTGGTGAGGTGGAAAGAACTGGGAAGTGGCCATGTGCTGTGTGCAGGAAGGGTGTCGGAGTGAATTCCATTCAATGTACAATGTGCGCTGAGTGGGTTCATCAAAAATGTAGTGGTCTGAGAGGGTCATTAACCAGTGTGGCAGCTACATTCAAATGTAAGGTGTACACAGAGGGAGCTGCAGATGGAGGAAATGTTGAGTTCGATCTTGGAGACGGCATGAAGCTGGAAGGTGTGAAAACATTTTGCTACCTCAGAGACATGCTGAATGGAGAAGGTGGATCAGACACGGCAACGGTTGCTCGAGTGAGATGTGCATGGAAGAAGTTTCGGGAACTGAGTGGCATGCTGATGAGGAGGGGAGTGTCGTTGAAGCTGAAGGGAAAGGTGTATGCTGCATATGTGAGAAGTGTTAGGATTTATGGGAGCGAGACATGGGTCATGAAAGTAGAGCAGCAACGAAGGCTGGAAAGGGTGGAAATGCGAATGGTTCGGTGGATGTGCGGAGTATCGTTGAGAGAGAGGAAGACAAATGATGAATTGTGAAAGATGATGGGAATAGAGCCTGTGGTTGATGCTGTGAAGAGGAACAGGTTGAGATGGTTTGGTCATGTGTTGAGGAAGGATGAAAGTGACTGGTTGAGAAGAGTGATGGAAATGAATGTAGAAGGAAGTAGAGGACGGGGAAGACCGAGAAAGACTTGGCTAAAGATGGTGGAAGAAGAAATGCGGGCAAGGGGGTTAACAAGGGGAGATGCAGAAAATAGGGCAATATGGAGAAGATTGTTATGGGAACCGCAAGGCTAACCCCCGCTCTAGCAGGGAAAATGGCCTTAAAATGCATGTTGTTGTTGTTGTTTGTTCTGTAAAATATTTTTGAAAAGTAATTCATAAATCTACGATGGACACCAATCCTTTCAACTGATCAGGTTAATTTACGTAAATTGAACTTAACTCGTGCATACCCGCTGGTAATTTATTCACACACGAAGACGCGACCGATCCTACTACCATAGGAATAAAAAAGAAAGGAAAAAAAGTTCAACTAGAAAGCATCAGAAAATGCAAAACCCACATCCGCTTTGTACTTGACCAAAACCTGACAAAAACAGCAGTTAAAATCTATAACAAGCGTTATGCCTAGGTCCCCCGTCGGGGAAGTGATGTGAGTTGACAAAGTGGAAGACGCAGAAAACATGCTATGATATGATATTTCGCTCACAAGGTTCAGACATACATGGAGGCGGCCATCTTGTATTTTGACGTGGTGACCCAATTTTCAATAGCGTTCTTCCTTATGCCGAGATACACCCACACACCAGATTAGAAGTTAGTAGTTCGTTTATTTTTCAAGATATTCCGCTCACAAGGTTCAGACATACATGGCGGCGGCCATCTTCGATTTTGATGTGGCGACCCAATTTTCAATAGCGTTCTTCCTTATGCGTAGATACACCCACACACCAAATTAGAAGTTAGTAGTTCGTTTATTTTTCAAGATATTTCCCTCACAAGGTTCAGACATATATATGGTGGCGGCCATCTTGGATTTTGACGTGGCGACACTATTTTCAATAGCTTTCTTCCGTATGCCTAGATACACACACACCAGATTAGAAGTTGGTACTTCGCTTATTTTTCAAGATATTCCACTCACAATGTTCAGACATACATGGCGGCGGCCATCTTGGATTTTGACGTGGCGACCCAATTTTCAATAGCGTTCTTCCTTTTGCCTAGATACACCCACACACCAGATTAGAAGTTGGTACTTCGCTTATTTTTCAAGATACTCCGCTCACAATGTTCAGACATACATGCTGGCGGCCATCTTGGATTTTGACGTGGCGACCCAATTTTCAATAGGGTTCTTCCTTATGCCTAGATACACCCACACACCAAATTAGAAGTTGGTACTTCGCTTATTTTTCAAGATATTCCGCTCACAATGTTCAGACATACATGCTGGCGGCTATCTTGGATTTTGACGTGGCGACCCAATTTTCAATAGCGTTCTTCCTTATGCCGAGATACACACACACACACCAGATTAGAAGTTGGTACTTCGCTTATTTTTCAAGATATTCCGCTCACAAGGTTCAGACATACATGGCATCAGACATACATGGCGGCGGCCATCTTGGATTTTGACGTGGGTTGCACTCACACACCAAATTCGAATGCGGTCCTTCGCTTACGCACGCACGCACGCACGTACGCACGCACGCACGCACGGAGGGGAAAACCATAGTCCCCCTTTTGCTCCGCGGTGCGACGGGGGACAATAAAAGAGTGTGTGTGTCAGCCACTGTGTGTGTGTGTGTGTGTGTGTGTGTGTGTGTGTGTGTGTGTGTGTGTGTGTGTGTGTGTGTGTGTGTTTGTGTGTATGTGATTTTTTTTGCCTGCTATCCCCATACGTGGGTGGGCCTGAGGAGATCTACTGCGTCTCAAAGTATCTCAGTCCATTGGAGTGTATGCGTGTGTGCATGTGTGTGTGCATGTGTGTGCATGCGTGTGTGTGCGTGTGTGTGTGTGTGTGTGTGTGTGCGCGCACGTGCATATGTGTGTACAAAATATGTGCAATACAGTCGTGGCCAAAAATATTGGCACCTTGCACTTTTTTCAATTAACTCACAATTTTCTCTAAAAATTATTAATATTACAGAACCATTGTTTTTTATTCAGAACTTAATATATCCTTACAAATCAGAAAATAAAAAGAAATGGCATTGACAAAATTATTGACACCCTATACTTAATATTTGATAGCACAGCCTTTGGACAAAATAACTGCAGTGAAGCGCTTCCTATGGCATTGACAAATGACAAATTGACAAATTCATCGAGTTGGCGATGAATGGTGTGAGTTGAAACTGTCGTACCTTGTGTCTAAAGGTCAGCTTGAATCTGTTTGACAGTTGATAGAGGTGCTTTCTCCACCATTCGAACAATCATTCGCTGCAATATTTGATCAGGTTTTCTCTTGCAGCTACATCCAGGGAGGTTGGCTACAGTGCCATGGGCCTTAAACTTCCTGATAACATGGCGTCCAGTGGACACAGGAACATCAAGGTTCATCAAGGACACAGGACACAGGAACATCAAGTGGACACAGGAGCATCAGGAACATCTGGAGATGGACTTGTAGCCTTGAGATTGTCCATGCTTGGCTACAATCTTGTGTCTGACCTCCTCTGACAATTCTCTGGTTTTCTTTCTTTTCTCCATGCTTATTGCAGTGCACACAGTGACACAAAACAGCAGAATGACTCCTTTTCTCTGTTCAAACTGGTTGAATGAGTGATTTTTATGTTGCAGGCACCTGCAACTCACCGTAGGTGAGTTCAATTCCAAGTAAAGGAGAATCACCTGCTTGAAATCTAATTATTTCTAACAACTTCAAAAAGGTGCCAATAATATTGTCCAAGCCATTTTAGGATTTCTGTGTGGAATTAGCTATGATTTCATAATTTTTTCAGCTTTTTTTGTTTTGGTCCACAGCAAACCAAAGAAATACATATGTGGATACCAAAATATTTTTTTATTTCAACAATTTTCTGGAAGAAATGGTGCATTATTTGAAAAAGGTCCAAGGGTGTCAATAGTTTTGGCCACAACTGTGTCACGCAAAAGACACGTGTACACAACATACCACTGCAAACATGTCACACATAACGTGTGTACCCAATATAACATGTGCACAATATGTATATGTGTATATATTGTTACGGACACGACTTAGATGTTATGATGGGCCGAGCGGAATGGCCGCCGTGTTCGCACAAGTTACCCGATTATACTCGAACGTTGGCCGAGTCGCGCTACGCTAGATCAATGAAGGAAAGGACACAACGGCTAGGTTAAATGACACGACACCAGGGGTACGGTTCTCAAGACCTCCGGAGGAGGTTATAATATTGCGGAAGGTTAGATTACAGGGATGAGAGAGACAGCATAGGAAGATAGGCACTTAGACACACTTATCTTATTCCCGACAGACCACAGATAAACGGGACAAAACTGACTCACACGGGGATTGATGGCAAGGAAGGCAGGTAGTCGATGGCTCAAGGTGCACCTTGGCTCAGGGGCAAAATCGACCCGGTCCGGTCCAAAGATGTGGGGAGGTCGCTCAGCGCTCGGAGGTCGCGACTTGTCTTTCCAAGCTGGGGGCGCATCTGACCTCACGTCCGGTAAGTCGCTGCGTATATCCGGCGGGGAGTGACACGCCCTCGGCTAGTTAGCTCCGCCCCAGATGGAATCGGTCCGCCCTTCTTATTGGGTGCGGGGGGGTTACCGGGCTCCGCCCTTGACGAGGAGCTGACAGTGAGCCCCTTCGTGGTAACCCCGTCGGAGCGCATGGTCAATGGCGGCTAACCAAGCCGGTGTGAGGACGCACACTCCCCGCACGCCGTTGTTGTAGTTGTTGTTGTTGTTGTTGTTGTTTCATGGGGAAGATGGGAGGAGGTATGGGGAGGTCCTAAACTCACTACTGGTGCCATACGATCACATTCTGGTGCAACGAAGAGTCAGAATTAATGGAAACGAGTCCTTAACTGACATAGACTAAGAATAACTAGCAAGAGGTCCGAAAGTTGTCTACGTGAGATGCGGTGGACCTGGGCACGACATTTAATGGGGGAAAAAGGGGAAGGTCGGTTCTACAGAGTGTTGTTTACAGACAATGGGACTAGGGAATGGGGGATTGGGGATAGTTGGGGAGTATTGGGGAAATAGGGGAATATTTACAAGCGGATATGGAGGCCAAATGCCATATCCGCAACATTGCACCCTTCTCTACCCTCGGGGCGTCCCGACCCGATAAATTTTTACCTATTTTAGTGTGGCACTCAGATGTAGTTCCCTCTCCTATTAACTCTACCCTGAGTGCGACAGTTTTACAGATATTCACAAATGAGTAAATATGTCCCCCTGCGACGTTGCACCCTTCTCCTCACAGAAACACGCCCACAGGATAACCGAATTGCGGAAAGAATTCGCAAACTAAACATACAGCCGGTAGGGAGCATTATTTACAAGACTACGCTGATATTTACACTACGATCCAGGACCTGTTTTTGGAGGAACACATGCAGATGTTATGCATAGAGAGAGCATGCATGCCAGCATCGATACACCAACCCACGAGTGCTCTGTGGCCTTACGGCCTTTAATAATGTGCAGAGCACCCCATCCAAGCACCAAAAGCACCACCCCATCATGTACAGTCAGCACCATCCGGTGCACCAATAAAGTGTCTATAAATCACGGTGTGGTGTCACAGCCGGCCGATGGTCTGCCGCTGGTCTTGCCTTCGTGTGGTGCACTTGGCCTTCTTACTGCTTTCAAAAATAAAGAAAGGCGCCAACCGCGTCCATTTCTTTATTGTGGCCGTCAGGGGGCCAACTATAAGTGGTTCACCTGTATGGCATAGGTGCCACGTTGACCCATAAGTCCATCCACGGGTGGTGCTTGGCCGCAAAAGAACTGCGGTCCATTGTGGGTGGCCACCAAAATTGCGGTCCATATGGTGTATCGATACAGGCAGCAAGCAGCGAAAGTGCAGGCCCACAACTGCGGAGCCAGCACCTCTCTCTCCTCTCTCTCTGCCCCAAAGCCAGATCCTCGGAGGTGGGAGACAAAAGAAGAAGACAAGTGAGTAAGGTGGTAAGGGCGCAAAAGTGCACGCAATGTAAGGTAATGCACACTGGGGGCACATGGGAACCAGGTGAGACAGGTACGTTCCTACCGTACGCCCCCCCCCCCCCCACCAGGTAACCTACATGGCCCCTCCCTTACCCCTTACTGCATCCACAAAACACAACACTACCCATAAACATCTACTTTACAAATCAACAAACGTCCCTACTGTCTTCCCCGTTCCTCCCATAAACCAAATTCGTCTTCTCTCCCTCCTAACCAATCAAATTTGCCATTTTCAACTCTCATCAAAATTTGCCATTACCAATTCATCATCAGTCCCTCCTAGGGAGGGAGAGATGGAATCACCCCAATGTCTCATCCACGTCGTGATGCGTCTCACAAATCCTCACAGCAATTCTCATTTCCTGCAACAAAACAAAGAAAACACAGGTGTGGAGTCATCATCATCACCACAGGTAAGTGGCTGCGTATGGTGCGACAGGTTCATCAATCCTAACTATTTCCTAAATGACTTTAACAACTTTACATTACCCGGGGTCTTTCTCCGGCCAAACCATTGGCCCTCTTACACTATGGGTTCTAAAAACCAATTCCCATTGGCCAAACTGTGGTGCTTTTCAATTTGGGGTCTCACTCCCCCGATTCATCTCCCGGTGCCCTCGCACAATTTCTGGGCTGTGGCGTGTACCTCTCCCAGCGGGTCTACCCACCTGCACACCTCCACCACTGCAGTTGCCTCCGAGCTTACCTGCTCCTTACCCTAACCTAACTACCTGGGGAAGGCCCTCTGGCGCTCTCCCCACTCGGTGCCCTCTCTGGCACTGGGCTACCCGATCCACACCCGGGATCCTCAGGCACCCACTGACACTAACGGCTCCCAGAGCCCACCTGCGGCCTCACCTGGCCGACATCCTCACAGTGGTGGAGTGCCCAACCAACTACACACACTAACAGGCTACACGCCCAGCCATTTCCACAACACTAATGCACCCATCCACAACACCATTCTGCAACCGCACCACAAATGCCAATATCCAACCACAATTTACCTATACCCTCTACCTAACACTTACACTACCCGCCCCGGGTACTCGTGAAAGGGGTCCACTCTTCCCCCATCCACACCTTCGCACCATGCACACCACTCCGTACCACTTACTCCAACTCTCTCCACACACCTGTACTTGCACACCTGTGCTCTCACACCTGGTGCCACCTGCACCCTTCTCTCCCCAAGCGCATTCGCGCTGATCCACAACACTCATTACTCACACACTGCTCCACACACCTGTCCAGTTGCACACCTGTGCAATCACACCTGTTCAATTCTCACACACACGGCATCATCTCAGCTAACTACTCCCTTCTGAAACTTGCGCTTCCCAGTCGTCCCTTTAAACTATTGCGCTCCCTCGTCATTATCATCCACACTAATCTACCTGCGTCCCCACTACAGGTATCAGTCACTAACTAAACTTAACGTTACCTAATGTCATCTTCGCTAGATCCCTATCAATATCCTAACCCACCCGGGCTAGTTTTCACTGCCATACACCCCATAAGCTATTGCTCCTTTGCCCCCACATGGGAAGGGCGGCAGGGATGCCAGCCTTACCCACCGGGCCCATCGCTCACTACCAATTTTGCACATCAAATTTCAACAAATCAAAAATTTGGCCAATCACTGCCCATCATCTGCCAATCATTACTGCCAATCCCTTGCCAATCATCAAATTTTGTTTTTCTCTAATTTTGGGTCCAAAACACTAACCTCATCACCCAGTCTACTCACTAATGCCTCTCGGTGCGCCAATTCCTGTCCAAAGCCCGGCTTCGTAAAGCCAAGCCATGAATGCGGGTTGTTCTGTGCCAGCGGCTGGATGCGTCCGGCACTCGGTGCAGGGACGGGGGCTTACCCGGGCCGAGATCCCACGCACCATCTCGGCGTGGAGCCATCCAATGTCCCGATCTCGACCTGCCGGAATGCCTCAACAAAAAGTGGTCGCCATGACGACCCTTCCGGTCGGGCTGCCAGCTCCGCCCAGTGGAGCCCGGACGCGGCCGTTCCAAGCGAGGCCCGGCACGCACCGAGGGCCCGATTCGGCTAAAAGTCGACCTAACCGCTGCTCCGTTTAACGTCGATGCTTCACCTGCATGCTTACACCCCGCAGCCCGTTCCTTGCTCACACATCCAGCCGTTTCCATGCTCCTCGTACCTTTCCTTACACACCCAGGTACCCTCATTCCACTCACAGCCTTGGTCACACACCTGACCACCGAACACTTTGGCACACATTCGTTGGTCGCACACCTCACCAACACACCTCTTCGCGCCCCCTCCTCGGTCACCTCCTCTGTGACAATCACAGGTGTGCCCTCACTCGTACACCCAACCACGTGCCTCACTACCAATTCCAGCGTGCATTCCCACACACGCTCTACCATTCCAGGTGTGCATCCTTCCATTCCAGGTGTACATCCTCGCTCACCTGTCACAACCAACTCACTCTCCTTGTCACTCTCACTACTCTCACCTCCATTCTTGACAGCGCACTCACCCTTACTCCCGACAGCGCACTCTTTCCTCAGGCACCTGTCCGTTACACACCTTTCTCGCGCACACTCTTGCGCACACTCTCCCGTCACACCCTCTGTAACACTCACCACAGGCGTGCATTCTTCCTTGCCTTTGACAGCGCACTCTTTCCCCATGCACCTGTCCGTCACACACCTTTCTCGCGCACACTCTTGCGCACACTCTCCCGTCACACCCTCTGTAACACTTACCACACCACGCTTCCATGTGCTCCCTCGCACACGCGCTACGACCGACTCACTCTCGCCGCACCCTCACTCCTTGGCACGCACTTTTTCCTCACACACCCCAGAGTCGGACTTTCTCGCACACCTCCTTTTTCGCACACCAGACCTGTCGCACACTTCACCAACGGCCTCTCACGAACACCCGGGTCCATCTCGACCCCCAAGCTTCTTAAATCCCCTGGCGCATCATACGCACGACCATATTGGTCACCACTTACACCGGGTCCTCTTCCTCTTCGCTTCTCCTCCATCACCTGCGAATCCCTCATCCGGTTAATGAGCACATCATCACGATCCAAACACAGACTTTGGACCAATTCTTTTATCTCCTCTTTTATCTCTTTCTTATCCCCTCTCCGTCGCTTCTTAATTTCGCTCACCCCTTCTTCCACTTCTTCTAATTTCTGCTTCACCTCCTTTATTCCCCGGTACGTCTCCTCAAGCTCGTCCTCCAAGGCTACCTTGACCGTTTCCATGTGCGTCCTCACCTGCCGGTCCTTCGTCTCCATTACCTCTATCACCTCGTCCAACCTCGTTGTCAGTCCCTCACGTACCATCTGACATTCCCTCTTCGTCGCTATCAAGTCATCTTTTAGTTCTTTCTGTGTCGCCTTTAACCCTCCTAATACCGCAGTGTTCCTTTGAACCTGCTCCGTTAGTCCTTTTTGTCCCTCCGTCAGCTGTTCCACCTCCTGCGTCAGGTCCTCTATGCCCCCTTGTAACTTTACAGTCCCCTTTCTCACCTCCTTCTCCATGCGCTCCTTACAGTGCCTCACCTCCTCGCGCACTCCTCCGACCTCCTCACTCACACCTCTTCTGATCTCCTCTCCCATCACTTGCATCTCCTGCCCAGATGCCACCCTCATCTGCTCCATTTCCTCCCTGTGAGCATCCAGTTTGGTTTCTACCCCCATTCTGACCCCCTCTATCTGCTGCCCCATTTGTTTAACTTCCCTTTCCGCTTGGTCCCTCATGTCCCTCAATTTGCCTTCCATTCTGTTTTCTAACCCCTCTAACCCCTTTTGCATCCCTTCCATTTGATTCTCTTGAGCGGCCATTCTGTTTTCTACCCCCATTAACCCATTCTTTACCTCTTTTATCCCGTTGTCTAACCCCTCAAAATTATTTTCTAACTTCCCAAATTTCTTGTCTAACTCCTCAAAATTATTGTCTAACTTCCCAAATTTCTTGTCTAACCCCTCACCCAATCGCTCAATTTGGCTCCCCATACTCATCTGTACAGCTGCCTGTAGCTGCGCAATGAGGGCCTGCATGTCAATCGGCTGCATGTTAAAGCCCGTTGATACAGCGGGCTCGGCTACCGCGTGCTCTTGCGAGGCGCCATTTTGCGCGCCCGCAACGTCGGGCGCAACGACGCTATTTTGTGCGTCTGCTACCCTCACTGCTTCGCTCTCCTCATGTCCCTCAATTTGGTCCTGGATCGACCCTGCCTCACTCTCCTCTACCGGACCCCAGCCCACTTGGTCTGCCATAGCGCGACTTTCAAAATTCGGGTTTTTATATTTTGTAAAACACAATCAAATTGCGCCGTTATAATTTCGAGCGCGTAAAACGCGCTCCGGATCGAATCTCACTCCTCGACACCAATTGTTACCCTAATGGTACAATTGGTGTTCCAAAATTTGGGCTAAATGAATTTAGTCCCAGGTCCGAATCCAACACTCCTGACACCAATTGTTACGGACACGACGTAGATGTTATGATGGGCCGAGCGGAATGGCCGCCGTGTTCGCACAAGTTACCCGATTATACTCGAACGTTGGCCGAGTCGCGCTACGCTAGATCAATGAAGGAAAGGACACAACGGCTAGGTTAAATGACACGACACCAGGGGTACGGTTCTCAAGACCTCCGGAGGAGGTTATAATATTGCGGAAGGTTAGATTACAGGGATGAGAGAGACAGCATAGGAAGATAGGCACTTAGACACACTTATCTTATTCCCGACAGACCACAGATAAACGGGACAAAACTGACTCACACGGGGATTGATGGCAAGGAAGGCAGGTAGTCGATGGCTCAAGGTGCACCTTGGCTCAGGGGCAAAATCGACCCGGTCCGGTCCAAAGATGCGGGGAGGTCGCTCAGCGCTCGGAGGTCGCGACTTGTCTTTCCAAGCTGGGGGCGCATCTGACCTCACGTCCGGTAAGTCGCTGCGTATATCCGGCGGGGAGTGACACGCCCTCGGCTAGTTAGCTCCGCCCCAGATGGAATCGGTCCCCCCTTCTTATTGGGTGCGGGGGGGTTACCGGGCTCCGCCCTTGACGAGGAGCTGACAGTGAGCCCCTTCGTGGTAACCCCGTCGGAGCGCATGGTCAATGGCGGCTAACCAAGCCGGTGTGAGGACGCACACTCCCCGCACGCCGTTGTTGTAGTTGTTGTTGTTGTTGTTGTTGTTGTTGTTTCATGGGGAAGATGGGAGGAGGTATGGGGAGGTCCTAAACTCACTACTGGTGCCATACGATCACATTCTGGTGCAACGAAGAGTCAGAATTAATGGAAACGAGTCCTTAACTGACATAGACTAAGAATAACTAGCAAGAGGTCCGAAAGTTGTCTACGTGAGATGCGGTGGACCTGGGCACGACATTTAATGGGGGAAAAAGGGGAAGGTCGGTTCTACAGAGTGTTGTTTACAGACAATGGGACTAGGGAATGGGGGATTGGGGATAGTTGGGGAGTATTGGGGAAATAGGGGAATATTTACAAGCGGATATGGAGGCCAAATGCCATATCCGCAACAATATTAAACATAAAAACAATAAGTGCATAAAATATACACCATATGATGTCAGGCAAAACAAAACAAAACATGCCAAAGCAAAACCAAAAGCAAGACCAAGGCCAAACATGTGTGTAAACCATAATCGTGCATGTGTCCGTGCAAATCACAACCCATTAATTGTGTGTGTGTGTGTGTGTGTGTGTGTGTGTGTGTGTGTGTGTGTGTGTGTCTGTGTGTATGCACGCGTCACCACCACCAGTCCTCATCTTGCTTAGAACCCCCTTCCACTCAGGTCCGTCAAATCGCAGGCCCTCCTCTCACTCGGTTCTGCAAAATGTCAGGCCCCTCTCCCAATCCAGTCTGCCAAATCTCAGGCCTCCCTCCCTGTCCACGCTCACGTGTCCTGCTCAATGGGTTACGGGTTAGAGTTGGCAAAACCCATCAAGCCACGGGCGCCTCCCCTGCCCCCACCAAAGCCGCCCACAAAGCTATTGTATTTGACACGTTACTGGATCTCACAGAGCTCAGTTCCCTGCAGGCATAACATGGCATAAAGGGAGTTTTCGCTCTGTATGATGAGGTCGTAGACATCCCGCAAGCTGTCAGGCCAGGCCGCGTCCCAAATGATTCACGAGACTTCAGGCCCCACGTGCATGGTCCTCTGCGTCACCAAACCCCCATGCACTCCGAAGCCACTGCATATGGCACGAATCCTTGATCTCACCTCATTCTCTCACATTCTAAACGGACGGAACTCTGCAGGAGGTCCGCCAAACCCTGTGCCTTCCCATCCAGCAGCACGGAGCCCACAAAAGTCCCACCCAGCTCCAGAGCCAAGCCACACAAAGGCATGTCGAACGGCACGACACCGACCACTGCCGCTTTCAGGTCATTCCTTACTGTCTTTAAAACTGATCTATTCCACACAGCTCCTGGTCCTCTCCGTCCCTGGCAAGAGGCAGGCGGCACAACGGGCAAGGCAGGCGGCACAACGGGCAAGTCATGCCGCCTCCCTCACCACCGCCATCTTCTTTGTGTGTGTGGGTGTCATCCAATACTCCAATACCATGAAACCTAGCAGCCCAAAACTTTGCATGCCTACTAAGGGAACTCCAAGAGTGTGTGAATGAAAACTATTTTGGTGTATTTAAATGCCCCTTTTGAAGACAATTTTGGGAGTGCTCATCATAAATAAAAAAACAAAAAAGCCTCAGCACGATGGCAGCGATTTTATGCATTATATGATGTGGTTTTCCATGATGGCCTCTCACGGACTAATTAAAGTATATAATCGAAATCTGTTTTCAGATTTGAGGATCAGAGCTAGAATTGCATTGAATTGATTGCTGTCCATAGCGTGGAATTGAAATGCATCAAATCAGACTTTTTCAACCTTTATGTACACATCGTAACCCACAACTTCCAAGTGAAAAACATTTTCTACAAATTTCAGAAAATTAATTAAAAATACAAAACTAGAACACCTTGGTTGGATAAGTGTCCTTACTTACTTACTTACTTACTTACAGCTCTTAACTCTCCCCTTATTTACTCTAAGGCTGTGGCCCATTTGTTAAGTCCTTTCAATGTCCGTTCCATTCTGCTGAAAAAAACTCTTCTGCACTCATTTAGCTGTACCCTTCATCATATTACACGTCTCGATGAAATCCTCAGTTCTCATAGAACCTAATTACCTCCACCACCAAAGTTGGATGGAGGTTATGTTTTCACCCCTGCCTGTTTGTCTGTCTGTCTGTGAGCAGGATATCTCAAAACGTTGTGGATGGATTCGGACAAAATTTAGTGGACATGTTGGGTATGTGACAAAAATGAATCAATTCATTTGATTTTGGTGAAGATCTGGATACGAGAATTTTGTTATTGAAGTGATTCTTCACCATAGAGAGATGGGCCAAAATTGATAGATAGCATGATATCTCAATACATTTTGGACGAATCAATGAACGGTATAACTTTCAACTTTAAATTTAAAAAAATATTAAATTAAACAACATTAAATAACATTATTTAATAACATTATTATTTAATTTAATTAATATTTAATTATTATTTAATTATTAATATTTAATTACTATTTAATTTAATTTGATTATTTAATTATTAACATTATTATTTAATTTTATTATTTAATAACATTTAATTTAAAATAAATATATATATATTTTTTCTTAGTCAAACTTTAGTATAAGTTTGTGTGTGCGTGTGTGTGTGTGTATGTATTGTTAATGTCCAGCTTCCTTCTTGTGACTACGGTGCAGTAATTGCTCTTTATTTTGATTTGAAAGAACTGCTTTAACTGTCAGGCTCTCTTTGAGACTCCTCAAAACTGTCAATGGTCATCTTACTACAATTCACCAAATGTCCGTCCATCCATCCATCCGTCCGTCCGTCCGTCCCCAGGTACCGCAAAAACGGCTGAACCGATCGCAACGAAATTTTGGGTGGGTAATCCTGGGACCCCCTGGAGTAAAATAGGCTGTATTGTTTTTCCAATTTCAGCTTTGGTCTCCAGCATTTTCAGATTTGGACTCCCGCCTAACGTTATTGTCCCAGGTACCGCAAAAACGGCTGCACCGATCTCAACGATACACCTCCATGCCCATGGGATTCCCATGGGTGACCCCACTAGTTTAACTTATTTCAAACTTGATAGAGTTTGTCTAATGACGTCATCAATTGACATTACTACATGCAGCAGCCATGGTGGATGAATAACAGCATCACCATGAACGGGTTAGCCCAGTGTAAGCAGCCATGCCTAATAATGATAATGCTGCCCATGTTGATTTGTCTGGAAAGTATTACTTGGGAATGAGATACATAAATCTACGTTTCTAAATGGTGCTGACCCAGATTACCAAGCAAACCCACAAAATATTTGTGGAAGGTGTAAGATACATTTCCAATGAGTGACTAGAAAACTTGTTAAAATGAGTGACTGAAAGAAAAAAAGTGACGAGAAAAAAAAAAAGAAACTTGCATTCCCAAATCAAGTTTGCCTTTTTAATGAACACTAAAATATATTTATCAATGAACAGAGGACATGATAATAAAAAGAGTCTCACCTCTGTTTGTTCCCTCAGTTGTGGTAACGATGCGATGTCTCATGTACCGGCTCCTACAGACACGCTCACTTCTTTCCAGATGACACTCCTGATAGCCTTCACCATCGGCTGGACTTGCCTCCCCATTTCCGGATGATGGAGAAAAGCTCGTTTGCCTCTCTGGTTGTGTAATGTTACCCGGAAAATTGCATACCGACAGGGCATTATTGTCAGAAACTCGCTCTGCTGCCACCCATGTTAAGGCTGCAAATGCTTTCATTTTCACTGCACTCACTGTCCCAGTGTCAATGTCATCACCAGGTAGTGGTCTGTGGCAGTCTATGTCAATGCTAGACTGGCAACCCTCTTGAAACTGTCCAGCATTGCAAGAATCATCTACGCCGTCATCAGCCGACATGATAAAAGATGTACCACCAATCTGCTGATCTTCCATTTGCCCTGAAGAATAATCAGTATCTTTCAGAGCTTTCTCCTCGAGAGGATCAGATCTCTCACCTAAATTGGGAAAAACTACTGTGTCCGAGTCAGGCTGTAATACAAAAGGACTATTAAATTTCGGCTCAATGTCTTGAAAGACCTCAGCAGTCCCACTCTTTGAAGGACCCATATCTCTCTCTCGTTGTTCGTCAAAAACAAAACCCCGAGATGGTACTTCTGAGATCTGTAGGAATAATTCCCCACTTGCTAACCTCCTATCTATGTGATCAGCTTGTAAAACATTCCCAAAACTTTTGTCCAAAGATTTTTCTTCAGATACAACATTCCCAGTTACTACTGTACAGCTTGTAATATCATTTTGACAAATGTTATGGGCCTCATCCTTCCATGCTGATATCTTTCCATGGGAATATTGATGGATCTGTGCTAAAGGCTCATCTTTAATGCTTCCCCAATCTTCATCCTGATCTTCCTGTAGCTTTACCACTTGTCTCGTCTCCATTTGCTTCACCGCTGAATCTCTCCCACAGCCCGTTTCAATGTTTCTCAGATGTGTCTTTGTATCCAGAGGTTCTGCCAATGACCATTCCACATTTCCTGTTGGTATTGCTCCAAAGTCATAACCTCCTTCCTCTTCACCGCTGTCTGGTTTTCCTTTCATACAAGTAACAGAATACAACAATGCAAAATTAAAACAAGCAGAAAGTATCAATTAATGTATGATATGCAATACTAAGCAATGTAAGGGTGCCATTTGCATATTAGAAATAAATACAAGGGGATTGGTGAAATTGTGAAAATTAATATTAAGAAAAGGAAGCAAAAGGAGAAGGCAAATCTTGGTAATAGAAGAGAAGAGAATAGATGCTAAGGGAGTGAGAAGTGGGGAAGAAATTGGGGAATAAGGAGCTTGAGAGGAGACAGAATTGAGGAGAAAATTAGAGGCTGTGTAATAGAGGGTGGATCAAAAATTTCCACATTTTGCAGGCTTTGTATGTATTTGATCCCGACAGAGGATAACAATTAAAAATGGATGCCTGGAAAAATATTTTTTAAGAAACCTTGAGGTTGTGTTGCAGTTTCTTTATTGCCAGCAGTACCACGTCTTTGGCGGGCAGTGCTTGGGGCACTCTCCACTTGGGTCTTTGCCAAACATTTGGTGAAGATGGCAATCGGGGATCGGCTAGCCATTCCTGTGGATCTGTTTCGGCGAATGCATGTTGAGCCTTGACCTGCATCTTCCGCTTTCACCTAGTGCATCATATCAAAAAGATGCTTAGGCCAAACTTGAGGGAAGATCACTGCATAGCATGGAGCACAAATGTACCATTTACAACGCAATTAACAAAAAAAAAGGAAATTATTTTCATTTGAGGAAATGGTTCACTTCCTTAGATATTTTTTTTGTATACAGTGTTGAGGCTCATGGAGGAGCTACAACTGAACGGATCAGGATGTAAAAGAACGAAAATAGCAGAGGAAATATGGGGGGTGGAAACATACCAACAACAGGGTTGAAGGACAAAAAAGGGAGACTTGAAGATAAAAGGGATGTAGGTAAGACTGAGGGCAAAGGGGGGGAGGGGAAGGGGTGGAGGACACAGGGAGTCTTCTTTGTTCATATGCAGCACAAGGCTGCGGGGTAACATCATTGGCTGAGGGTGTGGCTATGCCTCTGATGCAATGCCCTCTGCTCATTAGCGTATGTATTTGTAATTTGTACTTTGTACATGGTGCAGGCAATATCTCGCCTATTCTTCGCGAAGGATACAATGAGGTCTTTAACGTCCACCAACAAATTCTGGCAGACGGGATGCCCGTTTAATGGCCACCTGAGGGATGGCACACACATTGGTGAATTACCCCCTTATTAAGGCCATTTTCCCTGCTAGAGCTGGGGTTAGCCTTGCATTCCCCATGTCAATCATCATGGTTCCCTTTTTGAGGCAATGTTTTTAAGGCCGGATGACATTGGTGAATTACCCTGCCTGTGAAACACCTAGATGACAGTTTATAGCTGGGTCGAGATTCAAACCCACACTATATCGTTTAGAGGCGAGTGTGCGTACCACTAGGCCACCCTGTAAGCCCACAAGGGGTGAACAAGATGGACACAGCCACAAACTCTAAATCACAGAAGTGGAAAGAAAAACTGGAAACATGAAAAGAGGTGGGCTTAGCAGGGGTTAATGGGGGTAGAAAAGATCATGGTTGTGGATGTCTTGAGCTGTCTTGAGCCCTGGAGGGAAGAACGAGGTTGAAAAGACTGGGAAAGTTGGTTCCACAGGTGGGAAAAAAGGGGAATGAACGAGTGGAGGTGAGCAGTGAGTCTGGATTTGGGAAGTTTCACCAGAAGGGGGGATTGTGTGTAGAGTGTCAAGTTTGTCAGATCATTGCTCAGGTACTTGCTACGCCACTTGATACGAGATTTGTTCCTGAAATCAGCCGAATGCAATACAGAAGCTCAGCAAATTGAAAGAATGCAGAACCATGAGGAATCTATAGTAAGCCATTAAAAGCAGTTCAGCAAAAACGAATACCAGTACTTTAAACAGGAAACAATAATTAATCTTCCCACTAAAGAATAGGGGGATGCTCATACATGTTGCAGGGGTTGTTTCTACATTTAGCACACCCAATTTTTAATTGTACCTCAGACTTTCTTAGACCCCATGGAGTACTAAATCACCATTTAGGTTTTTTACTTCTTCCCTTTTTCCTGCCAATGTCAAAGCTGTAACTTGGAGCTGGCTTGGACTTTTGGAATGAAATTTTGCATCAATAATGGGAATAAAAAGTATGCAGCATTGACATAATTATTTTTGACCTTGACCTAATTTTAAGGTGATGACTTAATTATAGACATTTTAACATTTTTCACAATAACTCCACTAAGGTTTGTCCGATCGGAATGAAATTCGAAACTGCCTCCCACGGTAGCCAAGAACAAGGAGGATTTACAGTTAATTTACATCATACCCCGATTTAAAGATCAAGGTCAAATGGCGGTCTAAAAGAAAAAAAGCCTTTTTGCCATCGCTCAATTTTGCCAATGCGGAATCTTAAAGACTGCTTGGCATTCCAAATGTACTTGCATCATAATAGTGTACCTGGATCAAAGTTGTACACTTGATACTTGATTAAGTGTCCTTGATCTACTTATTTGGGATTGTGACCTAATTAACTAAAAACACCTTTTTAATCATAGCATGAATAATTTTCCTCCGCTTTTCATGATGTTGAGTTTTATGGATAGATTAAAGATGGGGACACATTTTCTTAATTTACACTCTATCCCTAAATATTCAAGGTCAAGGTCATATGGTGGCCCAAAAAGAAAATGGCCATCATTGGATTGCTGGCTCCAGGGGAGGCTTACCCTTGGTGATCACAAATATATAGTTGAAGTAGCGATTGTGTTTTCAGCTCATCAGCCATACTTGAAGGGACCAAAAATTAAAAAAATCCAAGTTTGCATGTATTACATTATCAAACTGGAGAGTTCATAGAACATGTTACTCCACACAGTGTTCAAGTATATTGTGACAGCCATCAGGTTTCTATCCTGATTCCGGCATTACGAACGTCGCCTACGGATAACTCCAGGAGGACAGCATGTCTTTAAGAGATTATGATTGCCAGTCACCCCAGAACTAGATCCCCGTTGGGTCCCACTCCCAAAGTTATGTTACCATACAAAAAAGACCAAGTACGAGCAGGTAAAGTGTCGATGATTACATAACTAATCTTAACTAGGTGGCCAAGTTGGACCACTAGTTACATAACCCGCTTTGAGTGTTTACCGACCCCAATTAACCCTTAGCTATCCTATGCCGCAATCAGAACTGACAAAATATATCAGGACACAGTTTCTTAAGGAAAGCACTTTTAGTGCACAGAAGAATCAGCAAGCATTTATAAAGGGAGCAACAATGGCGGGCATATTCCAAAGTATGTACAATACAACCCCATTATCTCCAATGCAACATTCTTGCCATCGGAACCTTAACAGTGACTTAGCAACTACACAATAGCTGGCACCACATACATCCAGGGAAAAGAGAGATGGGAAGAGCATCAAAAAAGTGGGAGAGAAAGGGAAAGCTATATTAGGGTGTCATGCCCTCTCACGCATTGTGCCGGTTTGTTGAGCTAACAGCGCTAATTGTTGTGATGACCCATCATGCTCCACTTGCGATCCCTCCTCGCCATTGCCTATGCACTGCCTTCCCGTGCACTCATGTGGTTCATTCACACCACAAGTGGGATGTATGATTTTGGCAGGAAAGCACAGGAGGGGTGTGAGGCGAAGCAGTGGTCGATGGTGCGTTCATGTGGTGCCGCGAGCCAGGCTCGACACAAAGGTGTGAAGGGGTGAGGGGTATTGGATGTGTAAGAGGCCTAAAGCATAAGAATGAGATAAAGTGAATAAATAAATAAAAGGAAATGGAAAGCAGAATGAAGACACGAAAGGAAGAAAGAAGAATGGAGAGAAAGCAGGGATGAAAGCCAGTCAGACGAGAATATGCACTAGGAGAGTTCGCAAGAGGTTCGAGGTGGGCTGATGACTCGTAACGCTCACTCTATTCAGGGTCTCCTCTTCTTCTTCGCACTGGTTCACTCTTACCTTTTATTGGCATCTTCTGCCCCTCCCCTCCACCTTCACTACTCACGCCCCCTCTTCCCTTTTCCCCTCCTCAGTTCATTAGAGGAGCTCGCCTGCCGACAGATCCCTACCCCTCGTACCCGATTGGCGTTCTGGTACTCCGACCACTGGTGACACTTGGTGATTGGCTCTTGCAGTTCAGGCATGTTGTCTATGTTGGGATAATCGATTGTCCCCTGATATTCACCAAACTCGTCTGAGCAGGCTGCGTATAGTAATGAGGCCGGGGATTTAGGATCAGTGGCTGGCGAGTTGGGACAATTTAGCGAAGGACAGGAGCTGGTGAGTATTATGTGAGAAATGAATGTGGAGAGCATGTGGAATAGGAAAAAGTACATATAGGATTTTTAACCAAACACTCGCACCGCATATCTACTCACATGAATACAGTATACGTATATCTAAAAGATAAACAGAATACTAAGATATAACTAACTAGCCATGTGTAATTGTTTCGTTCTTCCCAGGGGTCCAAAACTGCAACAATATACTTCAATTCAAATATAATAATGATTTTAAAGATCATTTTATAAATCCTGGAAGTTTAGTGCCATTGAAGCAGTCTTATACATTACCCTTATACACCACCCTATTAACGTGTCAAAGTTCTGCTAAACGGAAGGTTTTTGGAAGTGACAAGAAGGCGATTTTTGTTCTACAGTGTTCAAGTATATAATTCAATTTACATAAAATAAAGATTATAGAAGTCGTAGAAATAAATAAATTCCGGAATTGATGCAGTGGCTATTACACCAAGCTCTCCAACTTGTTACATTAGTTATTCGTGCCTGTTGTATGTGTTGCATATGAAGTCCACTGCGCATGCGCAATTCAGAGACAAAGTACTCTAAAACGGCAGGTTTGTTTTCCGATTCATATTGACGTTCACGGCACGGAACGTTCCCCCACCAACAAAAGGAGATAGCTCCTCCGCCGCAGCTGTCTGTCTGCATATGGGAGGTGGGGATTTGTTAATTGCCGGGGCTGCGTTTGGCGAATGCTCTTGGAGGCCAGAGATTCGTGGGGGGCCTTGGGGCTGGGAGAAATTAGGACCTCAGGGCAATGATTGGCGGGGGTAGGGGGGCTTGGGGGCAGAGACCCTTGTGGCCCATAATTGGTTCGCATCGAGAGGCAGATATTTCTGTTGGAGCGTTGTTTGGGTACAAAATCCAGCCCCAACAAGAATCTCTCTCTGGATTGGACTCACTGATTTTCTGGACTCTCTGCCTCTAGTTGCAGTCTCGTCTAGTGTATCTGACCGCTTCTCCTGCCCTGGTGGAGGTGACGTAGCACTGTTGTTGTTGTTGTTGTTGTTGTTGTTGTTGTTTTTTGTTGTTTTTTACAGGCTCTCAAGGCTCGTGGTGGAGCTGTGGCACAAATTATGTGCACATGCAGACAGATACATGAGACAACACCTGACTTGATTTTCACACAAACACAACCACTCAGATTGTGGCACTCTAGAGTACCAACAATCACTTACGAGAGCACTTTGGGTATCAGCGATGTATTTATGCCCGCTTTTCTCTCCGCACTCAATGGAGAAATTGAGGTGGAATGTCCTCCTCCCCATGCATCCCAACTTATGTGGTTTTTCCCTGCTCTATCCTTAAAAAACAAATGCTGAGTGGCAAGATCATCCAGCTTCATGCTGCAGCTGTTCTGCACCAATTATGTGCTCTTCACCATGCACCTTTCCCTCTGCACTACCCGGTTCTTGTTTGAGTATTTTAATGTTTGTGTGGTGCTTTGGGCCTGGGAGATAGTTGTCTCAGGATTTGTGTTTACCGTGTCTTGTGGAAAAAAAAAATTTTATGCATCTTTTAAGGAGCAGCTTGCTTCTTGTTGCCGCCATTTTGTCACACAATTGACTGGGTTAATTTGGGGATTCTGGAGGGTTACATATTGTTACATTTGTCGGGGGTAGGCAATACCTTTGTCCAGGTAGAATTGTATAGATAGTGTGCTGTGACTGGCATTAAGAAGAAGAAACCCCCATGTACAATAAGTAAGGAATCCATTCAGACCGGATGTCGTGTAAGCGCGTATCTACGTTCCCATTACGAGGGGTGGGGTTATATTAATTAGTTAGATATTATGGGTGATTAATCCCCTGTATGTAATGGCCTCTGTTATTTTTTCTCTGTTCCTTATGACACCAGCAGCACACACACACACAAAGCAAGAAATCACGCATTTATAACACGAAATAAAAACAACCTGAACAAGACATTGGACAATACTGCTGGTGCTGCCAGCAGCCACATGACCACATCAAGCCGGCAGGCCTGTAAGGCCACGCCCCGAAGAGCAGTGATTGGTCAGGACACCAAGAGCAATGAGATGGCACAAGCTGATAGGAGTGGACACGCAGACGTCGACGGATGACGTCAGGGCCTTCAGTACAAAGGATTGTGTCCCTGACATTTTCTCCTCTAAAGCAAGGGACATTCATTGAGAATGAACGATCGTTTTAAGGCCATTTTCCCCGCTAGAGCGGGGGTTAGCCTTGCGGGCCCCATGACAATAATGGTTCCCTGTTTGAGGCAATGTTTTTATGGCCGGATGCCCTTCCTGACGCCAACCCTTAGTCGCCTCTTACGATGCGCAGGGATACGGTGTAACTATTCTAAATCGGGGTACACACCGGGATCATTCATCCCAGCAAGCTGGTACTCAATTTGCCGACCTCGGAAGGATGACAGGCTGAGTCAACCCCCCTGGCGTTAATTCAGCGATCGACCGGGATTCGAACCCAGGATCCTAGGATCCCAAGCCTGCACCCTAACCACTAAGCCAACACCAGGCAATTCACAATTGAAATTGAGAACGGTCACAATTTTTTATATCTTCCTGCCTCAGGACTCCGTAGCGAACTGTCACTATGGGACTCCATAGCCCCCCCCCCCCCCCCCCACGCACGCACATATAACGAAGGTATGCTAATGGATTGAACCCCTTGGAGTTAAAGCTCGTTTAGTTATCCGTGTCGCCCTGCAGTGTTCACTACAGGGTAGACACACGACGATATTTTAATCTCATGTTTTAACTGGCGTGGTAATAGGCTCCGCTTGATCCCGGACTGGCGACAACTGCTCTGCGCCGGCTTGTGGGAGCCAGTTTTAATTCAGCTACCTTTGAAGTCTTGGTTTCATTGAAGGCATTAACCCTCTTCGGTGTAGTTGCAGCACACACAACAATATATAGTTTAATAGTTTTACACTTTTGTCTGAAAACAATATGCAAAGCAACATCACAATCCTGTTTGATAATTACTTCCTGTTTGATGAAAACCTACTTTAATAGAACTTCAGTTAAAATAGACTGGCAAAGCAAATGTTCGCACAATGGTGATGACATAAATGAAATAAGGGTCATTTGTTCCATGATTCAAATTTACTTTCTGATGAACAACAACGGCACAAATACATACCTTGCTTTTTCTCCCATAACCAAAATTGTCCACTCTTTGATGAACGTCCTTAACGATGCGATCATTTTTAATCCATTCATCATGCCTGCATCAAAGAGGTATAAGGAAATAGTTGCTACAATTTTTTTGAAAATCAAGGAATGTCAAAATTGGTGTGCATGTCAAATACCTGCTGTTCCAGCCAAGGTAATGCACCAGGTAGTGGTTGTCGCCTGCTTCATGCTGTTGACGGCAGATACGAGCCTCATACGTACGCAATGACTTGCCTCGGCCATATTTGACATGTACATGGGTTCCCAAAATCAAATCTTCTGCCTCTTCTTTGTGAATAGCTCTGTCGAAGGCCTCCTCTTCATTATCTTGTTTTTCTTTACATTCTTCTTCGTCTTCTTCCCCCATATTCTCTTGTTTGGCATTATCGGAATATTCAATTGCCCTGTGGAGATACCAGTAGTTTGAGAAAAACGATCAAAGTAGTATGATTCCTCGAATAATTTTGTTTTGTTTGACACCCTTTCTATAACAAACGACACACCCAAACCTTCAGCTTTTATTTCAACGTTACTCGTAAAAACAACAATTATGATGTTGGACACCTTACCTTCCTGCTCCGTTCTCCCCTCTGCCTTCATACTGCTTAGCTGAATCACACTCGGGTGATGCCAAGTACCGCAAACTTCGCTCTACTTGTGGTCCCTCCATGTTTCTTAACACTTTGTCTACCTGATCAAAAGAACTATCTTCTGATTCCTTACTTAAAATAATTGGCTCCAGCCTAACTCCTGGGGTGGCCTGTATTGCTGGTTCTTCCTCCAAAATTCCTTCATTTGGAGTCTTCAATTCTGGCATGTAATCTTCTATATCTGAAGTGCTCTCCGCTCTCTCCTCATCTTCAACTTGTTGCAAATGCTTATCATCTCCAACCTCCGTAGTTTCTCCTAAACTGTCAGCCACAGCTTCCTGACATTTCAAGGGCTTACAAGTTTCACCAAAACTAATTCCTGCACATTGGCAGTAGAGTTCAAAAGCATATAAGTACCTGTGGAGGGAGAAGGGGGAGGGGTTTGGGTGTAAAGAGGAAACGATGGGGAAATTAACAACATGATGGCATCTATCTAGAATACCACCTCAAGAAATATGTATCATTCAGGAAGCATGTGCAAGTACTGAGTGACTCTTGATTAGGCCCAAACTATTATGTATCTGTTCTTTCAAAATGTCCTGGTGATTGGATGTATCGAGGTGAACCAATTAGTTAGGGCACTTTTTAATTTCGATGCTATTCTGGCCTTTCCATTAGTACTTGCACACGGATGTTAAAAAAATCCCAGTGCCGTTTGAAAAGGCAGTGAGTCTCTGTTGTTAAAATTGAAAAAAAAAATCATTGTGCCATGGCTGAAGATCTCCAAATCTTGATAGAATCAGGGGCTGGTCCAAAACTTGTAATATGTATTTGCAGAGAGGAAGAGAGTGCTGCCTGTCTAATTGAAGGATGAGGGATGTTAAAAAGATTAGGTTTTTCCAGAGAACCATAAAGATCATTGATGACGATTAGGAACAGGACTGAGCCAAAGACACTGCATTGGGACACTCCAGTCTCAAAAAGAAGAGGAGATAGGAGGATCCATCCCGTTGAGAGCTACGCAATGACGATGACAATGGAGGCAAGCCATGCCTCCATTGTCATCCTTTGTCAGGTGGCCTTTGAAAGCTCAATTTCAGAACAAACACGTTTCGTTATTCTTTTCGATATCTGACTTTCGGTATTCCTTTAGTCAGTGCAGTATACTGTTTATTCTACCAAGTGAGTGCCAGGGGTATCGTCCCTATGTTTAATTTCTTAAAAGTGTGCAATACACTGTGGAAACATGGGGTTTTACGGCCTTCACAACCATGGCGCTCACCTGGTAGAATAAACCGTATACTGCACTGACTAATGGTATTTTAAACCAATTTCAATGGTCACTGGAAGACAGGGCAGCATGTAGAATCATACTAACATGATCATAAGACATTAAACAAACAAACAAAAAAATATCTATTTTGGGGGGAAAACCCCCCCACCCCCCATAGACCACCTTAGACACCGATTTTTTAAATGCCAGGAACAAACCTTGGTACAAAACGGGTGATTAAGGTTGTGGGGTTAAGTTTCATCGGAATTGCATGTGTAGTTTCAGAGGAAAAAGCAAATTCCTATTTTGGGGGGTCAAACCTGGATCCACTTTGACCCCTGGTAGACCCCTTAGACCCCGACTTTTTTAATGCCGTGAACAAACTTGTCACAACAAAACAAATATAATTTGTGCCAAATTTGGTCGCAATCCCTTCTGCGGTTTCGGAGAAGAAGTTTCAAGTATTTTTTGACGGACGGGATGGACTGGCGGACGGACGACGCGCCATCGCAAAAGCTCCCCTGAACTTCGCTCCAGGTGAGCTAATAATATCAACCACTACCGTTTACCTCTTATATGTACTCTTGATGTTGTAAGATGCAGCAGAATTCAACACAGGGATGCCCAATTCTTTGTACACCTGTTTCCACATTGGTCCTCCTTTTACCTGCTCAGAAACACAAAGCAAGTTGCAGAATCTTTTCCTGCCTTTCAAGCTGCTCAAATAAGGCAAAATGAATAAAGAAAATGGCCTCCCTGACTTAGTACTGGCAATGAAACAGAGATGGTAAACAAGCATGAGCATCATGCAATGGTATTACAACACCAAATACTTCTACAACAGCTTACATTAACCACTTTTTGGAGTTCACAAAAGGTTTACGCAAGAACAATGCTTGTCGAGTAACACAAGTGTTGTTTTGCTGAAACAAAAGCTTAAATGCATGTTGCGTGCTCAAATCAATGACTTTTCAAATTAGAATCGTTAACTGCACATAGAACGTGCTCAGGAGACACACATTTTAAAACTTTGTTGACAGTACAGTTGAGTAGTGTTAAGACTAACATTTAAGAAGTCAAACAGTATTTGGCTTACTACTGCCTGTTATGTCTGCGGCTCAGGTGAAAGCTGAGGAGGCCAAGTGCATGCTCGATATGTCAGGATGTTTTGAAACTGGGCTGATTGTAAGAAAACTGCTGAACAAGAAAATACTCGTGTGGGAAAAGACGTTTGTACAAGAACGCAAGTCGTCAAAGGAGCTCCTATCACTGCGTGTCAATACTACAGTAAGCAAATCTCTTTAACAATTAGCCCGTCAGCGCTGCGGGACATGGGGTTTTGCAATTGCTTTAATGGATAATTAGTGGTAGGGTTTAAGGATAATTCCTCCAGTGCGTCCTTACCCTCTGTAATCTTTCCCCTAACGTTTTTTCTGCCACGGCGGCCATGGAAACCACCTTTAAACTATAACAACCACGCTGGCAGGAAGCCAAGAATGAGCCGGTCAGTTTAAGCCCCGCCCCAATGGACCAAATCGATGAAAGCCCCACCCACCGGAGGCGGAGAAACAGGGGGGCAGCCAGAAGAGCCGGAAGGCCATGCCCCGAGGAAAGTGATTGGACTGTGGACGTGGGTGGGGCAAAATGAGTGGGAAATGACATGATTGGCTCTGGCGGTTGGCCAAGAAGAGGAGGGGGGCAGGTTCGTCGTTTTACATGGAGAAGAAGCTCACCATTTTGTGTGCGCTTGGTGCTTTCACCCTGTGTGCGAGCTTTTGGACAGCGTGGCTGCATTGGCGGCTATGGAAGGAGGTTTTGGAGACTGCTGGGCTTGTGGTGGACTGAAGGCTGTGCCCTTTTATTTTTATTTTATTTATTTTTATTTACATTTTATTTTATTTTATATTCCCGTGTGTCCGTCTTTGAGTCAGCATGTGAGGATCCTCGAAGTAGAGAATTTTAGTTTACCTCACATTTCATGTTTATTCATTGCTTTATTCTTATTACCTCTTCCACCAAAGGTGGATGGACGTTATATTTTCACCCCTGTCTGTCTGTCAGTCCGTTTGTGAACAAGATATCTCAAAAAGTTGTGGAGGTATTCGGACGAAATTTGGCAGAGATGTAGTGTCTGTGACAAGGACGAAACGATTAAATTTTGGTGAAGACCCGGGTTCGGCTACTACAATTTCTTCAAGTGATTCTTCACCATTGGCAGATAGGGCCAAAAACGATACATAGCAGGATATATCCTAAAGTTGTGGACGGATTTGGACGAAACTTGGTGGACCAGTTGGGTGTCTGACAAGAACGATTCGATTTGATTTTGGTGAATATCTGAATATGGATTCGGATATGAGAATTATTTAAATCTTAAGTGATTCTTCACCATTGAGAGATTGGGCCAAAAACGATACATAGCAGGATATCTCAAAAGGTTATGGATGGATTTGGACGAAACTTGTTGGACAAGTTGTGTGTGTGACAAGGAAGAATCAATTCAATTTTGGTAAAGATCTGGATCCGGATCCAGCTAGTAGAATTTTTAAGTGATTCTTCACCATTGAGTGATATGGCCAAAAACGAGGGGTAGATCAGGGTATGAAAGATTGGACCTATGGTGATTCCTGTGATTGATTTTGATTAAATGTGATTCTGTATTGTGATTTTCTGGTCTACTCCGAGATACAAAACGTAAACTGTTCACCAGGCGGAGGTATGCTCTCTACTAATGTGCTGTTCTAGTTAAATAATTGTTGTATTTTCATTTGTCGTGTTTATTTGTTTGTGGGTTCGGGAATAAACCTGTATTTCTTTTCGTTCAGACAATCATCTCGCAGCCTTCCAGCTCACGTGCAATAACTGCCATTTTTGGGTACCGCATAAGGAGTTAAAGCTGGTTCGGTTATCTGTCAACAGGTGGTCTTAATCGCCTGTGACGTGACAATACTTGCAATTTACCTCATAATTACGCACCAAGCAGTCAACTTGGTACGAGCCAACTTTTGTTTTTGAAGGGTTTTTTCCTTTGATCCAATATGGCTGCCAGACCACGTAAGCAATGACATCATAAATTTATATTCCCTCATATAATTGTTGTGTAGATCACCGTTTCAATTTTTTCCATGTAGTGGTTTCAGAGATATGGAGGTGCAAAGTTTTTCCAAAATGGTGCCCGTACCACGTGACCTATGACATCATAATTATCACTAAAATTTTACAGGAGGAGATGCTCCTATGGTGAAAATTTCGTGTCAATCGGACCAACAATTGCAGAGAAAAAAAATTCATTCTGATCGGATCAAGCGTTGTACTTGTCAAATTATGACTTCATAATTAAGATGCCGATGACATCATCATTAACATATCTTATTCCCCATGGGGAGTACTTGACAACGCACCATGTTTCAATTTTTCCATGGAGCGGTTTCGGAGATATTATATAGAGGTGCAACGTTTATCGATTTTTCTAAGATGGCGCCTGGACCATGTGATCTATGATGTCATAATTATCATTAAAAAAACAATTCTACAGGAGTAGGTGCTCCTATGGTCAAAATTTCGTGTCCATCAGACTATCTGTTGCAGAGGAAAAAAATTTCATACTGATCAGATCAAGCGTTGTACTTGTAGAATTATGACGTCATAATGAAGGCACCGATGACATCATCATCAACATATCTTATTCCCAATGGGGAGAATTTGACAATGAGCTGTTTTAATTTTTTCCATTGAGTAGCTTGGCAGATATAGAGATGTAACGGTTTTCCAAGATGGCGTCTGCACGACGTGACCTATGACGTCATATTTATGAATAAACATTTATACAGGTGGAGGCGCTCCAATGGTAAAATTCCGTGTCAATCGGACCAACGGTTGCCAAGAAAATAAATTTTAAAAATGCAAACATGCACGTACATACGTAACCGAATGCCAAACCCTGCTTTTTGCTTCGCGAGCATCGGCTAACAAACCTTTAATATGAGACTATGGAGAACACAAATTTGTTAAAAACGTAGAATTTTTTTAGCTGTTGTTTTCGTGAAGTTGAGTTTGAGTGTAAAGCGGATGTGGACGTCCTTTGCATTTTGAGACGCTTTCTAGTTTACTTTGCGATGGTTTTTAGTGCATTGCATTTTCCTTTATGACCTTATAGTGCACCGTTTCTTTCTGTGCTTTGCTTTAAGCGCACAACACCACTATGCTTCAAATAATCGTGCCATAGTTAAATGAACCCTTCATACATTGTTACCTTAGTTTCTGGATTTACTTCAGCTTTGCTGTACATATGATTTAGTGAAACATTATTATTCTTGTAGAGCAGCAGTTTTCCAAATGTTCAACGTTGGCCTGTTGACGATGCCGCGTCGGTGTGAGATGTGCTCAGTCGAGGTTCAATGATGCAACAAATTGCTGGTTCACTCTCTCATCGATTCTCTCTTGTATATTTTGTGCACGTTTTCCAGAAAGCCTTTGACGCTCTATTCAACATGTCTTTTCATGTATGTATGTAGGTAGGTAAGTACACAGATATATACAAGTTAAATAATTGGGTGGAGCCACATTTTAGGATACTAAATGTTAATTAAATCTGCGGAACAAACGTAGTCGCCATAACAGAAGTCCATGCACCACAGCAGTTTGTGCCATTTAACGAAAATGTTGCACAACTAAAACAACAAGCATGCAACCAAAATGGAAAAATAAAAATAATGTCTGTGGTTTAAAATAAAAGCAATCACGTCTCGACTGTACACGGTAACCAGCACATCTTGACGAGACTTACCGGTAACTTCCCTTTCTGATTGCAGGAAAAACAAACAATTTGTTTTGCAAAATTTTGTGAACAGCAATGTCAACTACAAAGTTCAACTTTCAAGAGCTTGATGTTTTTGTTCCTGCCTTAATTAATAATTTTACTATTGTACTATTAATTGCATCTAAAGATGTGTGGAAATGGGGTTAGTGGCTCATTGCCAGAAATAGCAACTCCTATGGAATGTAGTACTTCATAAAAACATACCTGCTCACAGCCACCACAACGCTGCACTATCTGGTATAGTTTGAAAAGGTCCAGATTCCGATAGCACAGCACAGGAGTCTTAATGATGGGTGTGCCTGTAACAAAGCGTTATGCTGTAGGTTAAATAAAGTGATGGCCGGACAGTGTTCCGTTGTATGTACAAAACACCATTTTCAGGTGAACATCTTACCACGGTGCTCCATGAACTGAAAGAGTTGGAGTAAGAAATCGGTGTTACTTTCATCAAGCATCTCTACAGCCTCCTGTCAATGTAACAGGACACATCATTATCGACAGAATGTGGACTAAAGTAAAACAGTACTTGTAAAGCCACTCAAATAACGTGAGAGAACATCATTCTGCCAGTAGCATGACCACAAGTGTACACCACACTTCTGTGTTCCCCAATGACACATTTATTAACAGTGTTCCATGAAACGGTCATCACCCGATGCGATGCACGTAACACAAAGTGAAGTTTAGCATTTCGTTCACTCCGTCTGTCTGGCAGACGCCAGTCGATGATCGGGGAACTGCTTAATTTCAATTTAATTTTATATTTTCAACATTGTAGAACACGATTCGGAACACGATTCGGAACACGAATCGGAACACGAATCGGAACACAAACCTGCAATGTAGCACTACTTTGGCTCTGAATTTGGCAAAAACGTACCGAATCTCATCCTGAGTGCGCATACGCACAGCCCAGTGAAGCAATTGCTTCAGTTTGCGGTGTCCCTCAGGGTTCTGTCCTGTCTCCTACACTCTTCCTTATTTTCCTCATTTATCTTCTTTCTTTTCATCAATGTTCTTTCTTCTACAAATAACTAAATGCATTTATATGCTGACGACTCAACATAACATTCCTGTACATTTTTCACGTCTGCTCTATCTTCTCTTGCTTAATCTAGATGTCGTTTCATCACAACTACCTCTATTAATTTGGATTAGGACTGGATTTCTCAGTGGGGCAAATGTAATCAAGTTAAGTATAATGCTTCTCAAACTCAATTTCCTCCTATTTCTTTTTCTAAAACTTCTCTCAACTTTTTCATCTCATTTGAAGGTGCTACAAATTTACCACTCAATGCAGTAAACATACTTGGTATTACTGTAACATCAAATTTATCTTGGAAACCTCACATTATATATGTGAGGAAACCTCACCTCACAAATAAATAAGTATGCCTCTAAGAAACTGAGAGTAATGTTCAGATATCGCAGATTCATCTCGTCTGCACAGTTGTTCCGATTATTATAAAGGATTGATTAGTCCTTGTATGGAGCACTACTCATATCTGGGGAGGTTCCAGCTCTACTTACTTGACAGGGGAGGGTTAAGGGGGGGGGGGGGGTTTAGGAGGGGAGGGTCGAGTCTAAAGTCGAGTCTAAAGAAATCCGTATGATAAACTCTCCCAATCTGATCTGAAAACTCGACCTGCTTGAATATGCCACAACGTTGGCTCTTTTTCCTTTTCTATAGATATTACTTCGGCTTAAGTTCCTGAGAACTGGCTGCTTGTGTACCTCCGCGATTGTCTAGAACACAAAATGCTTGGCAAGCCGCTACGTCACATGCTTATTGTGTGGCCATTGGCAACTCAAGGGTGGCCGTTATAAGGTTTCTTTATTTCCTTTCACCACTAAGCTCTGCTATTCTTTACCTTTTCCTAACAGTTATGCAGGTTTTCCACTTCTGCAAAAACTCTTAGATTATTTTTCCTTATCTTCACTTCTCAATTTTTTCAGTTTTTTTTTTGTTTCTTTCATTTAAGGCCTGCCCTCGATAAGGATGATACAGACTGGGAATGAAGCCTTTAACGTAAAAAAAAAGATAAAGGTCAGTCTGCCTGTCTGGCAGCCAAACAAATTTGAAAATCATTCCAAACAGGAAACTTACTGCTTTTAGGGGCATCATAAAAGGCACAAATAACAGGCATGATTAATTAATTTAACATGTTGAATAAGGTGGTGTAAAATATGGGGTATCAGTGGCGGTAAAGTTCCGAATAAAATTTTTTTTTTCTACGGTCTTTAAAACGTTTGATTTATTTTAATTTAATTATTCATGTGAATACTAGAACACAAATTTCCTTCTTTGCACTTCCAATAACCTCCAGTTTAAGAGTAATTAAGCAAAATTTTACGTTGTCATGACCAAGAATATTTAGACTAAAAACAGCAAGATTCAGACTAAAAATTGTGGCACCTAGCGGTGGAACCACAGAGCTAACTTCGTCCAAAATATCTGTTTGTTTAGTGCATCTTTTTCTCAAAGATCATTCCAAAATCGTGAGTTTCTCCAAATAGAGTTGGCGGCAGAAGGTACGGCTCTGGGCCGTTTGTTTAATCAAGAATGACCTAATATCAAACTTTGAGTTAATTATTTTTCCAATTTTGACCCCTGTGACTCGAAGACCCCACCCCCTGGGGTATGAACTGGGGGTCAACTCCAAATACTTGTTACATATTTAATGGGTCCACCAATGCTGATTGCATATACCGTAAAGTTTTATTAAAATGTCTAAAAATATGCCCGTAATCGCATTTTTTGCTATTTGACCTTTTGACCCCGCCCTAGGGGGCAAGGCAAAAAATGATACTGCTTTTGCACCTTCTTGCCATGTGGTGATCATAACGACAAAGTGTGGTGAATTTCTGTTCAACCGTTTGAGGAGATAGCGTGATGGATGGACAGAAGACAGAGACGGATGGAGCCGATTACAATATCTCCCCCATTTTTGTCATAAAGTGTGGCAATAAAAATTACAATACATACCTGGGTATCTCCTCCATCATCAACAACAGCAGCTCCAGCTCTGGTGGTTGTGGCTGACCTCTGTGGTGATTGTTGCTGCACAGCAGCAGGGCTTGCTCTCCATAATGCTGGAATCTCATGGTACTCCTGAAAACGAAGGCCAGCTTCAAGTGCTGCCAGAACACAATGAAACACAGTGCTTATTGGGTGTACAGACAACAACAACAAAAAAACATTTTTTGTTCAACTTATCAATTTCAAAAGTCAAAAAATCTTGAAAATATTTTTGGAGCGATAAAAATTTGGAGCTATAAAACCAAATGTTGCAAGAATATTAATGTAAAACTTTATATTTATACTGTAGTGCAGCATAGCTAGTATTCGTTGGTACATCCCCATCAGGTTTAAATATTATGCAGGAATACTTTCCCTGAGACCCAAGCATCAACTGCTCATCTCACATGGGGTGAACCCATATTAAAAGGCCGTGTGACATTGTTTCATATCTTTATACACATCATGTAAAACACCAGCAAGATGGCTATTAATCTCTTCCTCAGGTTAAACCACACACCATCCATACTCATTATCTTTTCTACCCTCATTAACCTCACCCGTGCCCACCCTTTAATTTCCAGCTTATTATTTTCACCCTTCTCCCTCCACCCAACTCCCTTTTTAGTTTCTTTGCCTTTTCATCCCCCAGTCCTCCCTTCCTCTTTTTTCAGGCCCCCTTCTTGCTGTGCTTGAGCTTGTATCCTGCTTGTGTCCACCTCACCCCTCTCATTACGCTCTCATTATTCCCCCAAGCATCACTCTACCCCGCAGCTGGTGAGTTTCCCCATTTCCTATTGTTTTTTTCTGTTCTTTTTTAGCTCTTCTATGAACCTCGACTTCGTGCAGAAAAATAAAATTCTCACCTTGGGCATAAGCACTAAATCGTTGTTATCACCCTACTGCACAGTGTTTGCTGGAGCATTTAAATTATGAATTTACACAGGAGTCGTAATGATTGGTGACCCTCTGTTTAACGATTAAGTGTGAAGAGTAAAGACATCAAGTATATGATGGGTATGTGAGAGTGAAGGGCAGAGATACGTTAACGCTCATTGTTGACATTCTTCCCTCTCCATTACCACAACATTTAACAAGGGCCTCATGCACAACCGATGGCTGTTTGAACCGGATACTTTGTAGAACTATCAATTTCTGAACCATGAAAAACAAAGTACATTGGAGTGATTTTACAATTTTATTCTTAACGTCGGAATGTCAAATGCGGGAAATTATGTCAATGTATTTTAAGTTATCCGAAAAAATGTCTGCATGGGGTTCACCATTGTATGTTTGCTTTGTCAAAACCACACACATTTGTGTTGATGACCTGAGAATAACCGCCTGGAATTTGCATGAAGGAATCCCTCAAGAAATGGCGAGCATGTATTTTTGCAGCATTTAAGTGTCTTGCACTACACCTCACACCTCGTGTTCAATGCTATCGGCTTCGAAATCCTCAAAGAACACAAGGGTCGAGAATAGTAATGCTCAAATTCTCACCGAATTACTGCATGTCCTCAACAGTATTCACCATCTTCATTCGCACAATCCGCCTTGTCTATATGGGGTCAGCATGACTCGAACCTCTGCTCAATCTGACTTCACACAACATATGGCACAACCGTCGTGCCAAAAAAAAACAATTTAAAAATGGAAATGAAGATAACTCAGACTTTTAACAACGCGGGACTGTTTCATCCTGATCCATTCAATGTTAACGACATTATTTTGGCTGACTCCACTCCGCCATGACATCGCTCATCCTTCAGATAGACAGGCAGCAGCCTCGCCCTCTCTTCAGACCTTGACAAAATCATAAACTGATCAAACACTTGGAATATGGCTTTTCAATCCTGACAAATCTGTAACTTCCGCTTCCTGTTTTGCTGGTGGGGTTGCGTTTTTTCAAAGCTGTCCACGCTCTCCACACTATCAAAGTTAAGTAATTGTTCCCGTTTGTATTTTTGTCTAAACTGTATTTTATTTTACGGTGTGTGAACCTACTTTGTGTCCCTAGGAAGATTATCGGTGTAAATCGTTCATACCTGTTTAAAATCGTCCGTTATTTCGTGCCGCATTTTTTGCGGGCTGGTACTTTAAGTTTCCTACCTTAAGGCTCTGTTTTCTCTTAGCGGTCGATTGTGGTCCATTTACTTTCGTTCTCTCAGTTTTCCAAGTCTTTTCACCCCATACTTCCTTGTTTAAAATCTTAACTCAAAAAAAAATAAAAATTATATTTCCTTCTTTGTTCTTGTTCATTCGTTCTTCGACCACGTGTTTCATCCCCATTCCCCCAGATAGTTTTCACGGTTTAGTTTAAAAATGTTCCGCTTCGCTCAAACTTGACTGATCTCTCCATACAGGTTGCTTCTGACAAACCAGACTTGATCTGCTTAACAGAAACTTTCCTCCTTCATGATGTCTCTGATTCCTTAATATCTCTCCCGGCTTACTTCCTCCTCTGGTAGGATAGACCTGAGCCTAGTCCTGGAGGTGGGGTTGCTATCTTTATCAAAAACTCTCTTCCTCACTTGCCCTGCACTGCCCTCTCTCCACCTCACCCCCAGGAATACCTCTGGCTACGGCTTCCCCTTCGCTCCCACCTTTTGTTCATATGTGTGTTGTACCGTCCACCAAACAGTGATGACTCCATCTACATCTCGCTGTCTGATAATATGGACCAACTTCTATCTACTCATCCCAACTCTCTCTTCCTCATATGTGGTGATTTCAACTGTCATCATGCCAGTTGGCTGGGTGTGGGTACCTCTCTCACCAACAATGGCTCCTCAGCAAAGGACTTCTGTGACTAACTGGGACTGACACAATCTGTCAATTTGGACCTTAAAGGGCCACAGACACAGAAAATCATGTTTGGTTTAATTAATAGATATTGCTTCACTTAACACTTAATCGTCCTTTTTTTTGAATAAATATCACTCGATTGGCCCCCGCCACCCAAAAAACGGCGATTTGATTGCTCATGTGACTGGCTACGTCATCGAGGGAATTTTTGTTGCTGCTGGTAGTTTTTAATAATGATTTTGACTATCAGAAGATTCTTGGTCAGGCAGTTATCATTGCCTGCTGAGAAACCTTTCCCTCGATTACATCACACAGGTGACATCATGAAAGAACATCACGATTTTAGGGGCAGGACTCCACTACCAGATAAAAACTACCAGCAGCAACAAAAATTCCCTCGATGACGTAGCCAGTCACATGAGCAATCAAATCGCCGTTTTTTGGGTGGCGGGGGCCAATCGAGTGATATTTATTCAAAAAAAAGGACGATTAAGTGTTAAGTGAAGCAATATCTATTAATTAAACCAAACATGATTTTCTGTGTCTGTGGCCCTTTAATTATTGAGTCAATGAGTATCATTCAAGGCTAAATTAATTAATTCTCAAACACCTCCCAGACAAGATGAAACCGGAACAGGTTTTTTCGACAAAGAGCAAAGAAACTTTGATGGCGAGTGCACTGACGGCTGAAGATCTGAAGGATGATCTGAAAGTACTTTTGAGATCAGGGAAAATATTGAGAGATTTCACCAATTCTTCCCCATGGAAGTTCCATGGAACATTTGCCGATTGCAAGGCACCTGTATTGCTCAAGTCATTTTGTACACATGCCATCCAGGGCACAGGACAGGTCAAAACTACCAACAGGGAGGAATGTATAAATCAAAGTGCATCCTTTCTGGCACAACATGTGGGGGCTTACAATCTGATTGACAGGTGTCGTACAAAAGGAAAAAACAAGGATGGCGCTTTCAGACATCATTTTGAAACTCCTCTTAGTCTTGGCTTAGCGTTAGACATGCACAAGAATACAAGATCCAAGCTACTCGTATAAAAACTAGGACAACTCGACCTTGCCATCACCGACCCAAAGGTAATGGAAATCGATTCTTCGTCAAGCACATTACATAACAATGATTTGGTTATAGGCTGGTGAAAGTCACCCATGCCTCCCATCTCCAGCTGAGTGTGGTTGGAACTTTGATGACGCGACATGTTGTTTTGCTCCAGGTCGATGTTTGAATCCACCAGCAACTGACACATTAATTAATTTAGTGAAGTGTGGGTGCAAATTTGAATGCAAGGGGAAATGGAGTTGGCGGAATAAGAACATCCCATCCACAGAGGTATGTAGCTGCTTGGGTTATAGCTGCAGCAACAAAGCCACAGATGAACAATTATTAAGAGATAATGATGGGTAGGCCTATTAGGCCTATCTTTTAGGTAGTAGGTTGTTGACAGCAATCGCTCAGGGTAGTACTACCATTCTGACTTAGGAGCGTTAAAGTGGTGCCCGGAAACATCTTGCACTCTCCGTGTCAGGATTGCTGGTCTTCTTACTTTCTGTTTCACTCAAACTAGAGCGACCGAGCTGGCTTCAACCTCTCTTTCTTGCAAACAAACATCATTCACTATTCATCATACACTTTTCCTCTCTTTTATTGAAGGCCTGGCCTTGATGAGGGCTATATAGTCTGTGACTGGAGCCTTCAACATAAAAATAAAATAAAAATTTTCAGAAAATTTTGAGATGATTGAGGTTCAAGATAGTGGCAGCCTATGAAAAAGTAATTAACAGTGATATACACAAAATATACAATTGATCAAAAACTTTTACGTCAGGTCGGTATTTTTGAAACTGCCACTGGTAATATGTAAACCCAATGCTACCTGCCACATGGTTGGGTTGCTGGCGACTAAACCGACACCCTTAACAAGCTCTTCTAGTGGGGAGGGTGATTGTGACACCCTGCCAGGACCACAAAAAACACCTGACAAAGGGCAGATGAGCTCTCATAGGGAGCGAACGGCCATTCGGGTAGGAGATGGTGTCTCTTAAAAAACACCCATCTGGCTTGGACCGGTTCAAGTCATACCAAAGACTTTTAAAATGGTATGTGCTGCTTTCTTGCTTGAAAAGGATAGAGCACGGACAATCTCCATTGGTTGGCATCCATGGGGACGAGGAAATGCCCCGCTGAGTACGGTGAGAAAAGCGGCGCCATTGTTATGATGTCGCTGGTACGCAGAGTATTCCGGGAAGTGATGGTAGTGACGGCACATCCTCCAAGGTGTGTGTGTGTGTGTGTGTGTGTGTGTGTGTGTGTGTGTGTGTGTGTGTGTGTGTGTGTGTGTGTGTGTGTGTGTGTGTGTGTGTACCAAGGGTCTATTCAAATGGTAAAATTATACTTAAATTGAGAAATTCTATATAGAAACATGAATTGTTAGCTTGGCACATATTTGAAGACTGCTGTCTCCATTTAATGTTGACTCGCCGTGCTTCCAATTTCTCAAGATTGCAACATCCGTAGCAAGAGATATCCTGGGTATCGTTCTAATACCAACGACTTGATTGCATCACCTCACTCCGTGTTGGCATACAGGGATGAGCAGCAGTTTCTTTTGTTCTTAGGAATGTTTTGCTTGAATTAATTATGATAACGATCACAGGTCGAACTATACTTAAAGAAGACCTTTTTGTGGTACAATTCAGATCGTTTTGAAGGTGCTACGATTGTACTCTAGCGACCATCTTAACGTATCTCCGCAGCTGCGTTTTGGCTTTTCAATAAACTTGTTACTTCTACAAGAACTGGACTCGTGGCTCGATCTATGTCAAGGAGAGGAGCGGGGTCAGTGTGTGTGTGTGTGTGTGTGTGTGTGTGTGTGTGTGTGTGTGTGTGTGTGTGTGTGTGTGTGTGTGTGTGTGTGTGTGTGAGAGAGAGAGAGAGAGAGAGAGAGAGAGAGAGAGAGCTCAGCCTTAGCCCAAGTATATATAAAAAACAAAAAAATATATCATCCCCATTTATAAAGTCAAGAAGCCCACCCTAATATTATTTCCTCATTAATACAACTATGGTAGGTCAACCAATTAAGCCATGGTCCCATAGAGCCTGCGTTGGTATACGATGGTCGGATCGTGGAGCATTGTGGAGCCCATCCTGCGTCGACGTACGATTTTGTGGCCATCATAGGTTGGAAAATCATCTTTTGAAATGTTCAAAAGATGGTCTACGACGGTCAACGTCGTAGACCATCGTACGACCGTCGTCCGATTGTCGTACGACCACGTGAGACAATCGTACGACCACATAGATAACTTTCACCTGTCCACAAGTAAATGCCAGACACGTACGATATCGTACGACATCATACGACAATCCTGCGAGGACGCAGGATCATCCTGCGTCCTCGTAGCTACTTTGGGGGTAGCTACTTTGGGGGCATATAAACCCCAGCCATCAGCCATCACTTCATCATCATCAGTTCATGCCGACTTGTTCAGTGATCATCATAGCGTTGATTCCACCCCAGAGGCTGAGGAGGCGTCAAGAGCAAGATGACGTTGACGTTGACATGATTGCTATAGCTGTTCTGCTGAGGAGGCGTCAAGATCAAAGAAGAAGAAGAGAGTTTTGGGTGCGGCCCTGGATAGCCAGGCGAGAGTTGTTCGGCACGTATCATCAGCTGATGACCGAGTTGGAGTGGGAGTCTCACGGAGATTTCAAGGGCTACCTGCGCATAGAGCCGGCCATGTTTCACGAGATGCTTGAGAGGCTGACCGACAGGCTTGAGAAGACCAAGACCAACTGGAGAACACCCCTTGGGGTGGGTCTCAAACTTGCAGTGACCATCCGCTACCTGGCCTCTGGTGACAGCTACCGAAGCCTCGCTTACTCCTTCCGCGTGCCGCACAACACCACCTCCAAAGTCGTGCGGGAGGTGTGTGCCTCAATTGTGGACGAGTATAGCCCAGAGGTGTTCAGCACGCCCTCAACCCCTGATAGCTGGCATGTAGTAGCTGACCGCTTTGGTTCCCGGTGGAACTTCCACCATGCGTGCGGTGCACTGGATGGCAAACACATTGCCATCAAATGCCCCAAAGACTCTGGTTCACTATACTACAATTACAAGGGCTTCTTCTCCATCATCCTCCTTGCCCTCGTCGATGGGGACTACAAGTTCCTGTGGGCTGACGTCGGGGCCAACGGCTCCGCGTCTGACTGCTCCGTGTTCAACCCTTTGTACGGCCCTGATGGATAACACCTTGGGACCTCCCCCTCCCGAACCTCTACCGAATGATGACAGGGACACCCCGTACTTTCTGGTGGGAGATGATGCATTTCCACTGCGAACATGGATGATGAAGCCATTTTCTCACCGCCAAATGTCAAAAGAAGAGGCCATCTTCAATTACCGGCTGTCCCGCACCAGACGCATCGTGGAGAATGGTTTTGGAATACTTGTGCACAGGTGGCGTTTCCTGCTCATCACCCTACAGCAAGAGCCAGAAAATTGCAAAGTTATTGTAAAGGCGTGTCTGTGCATACACAACTTGATGCGACTGCGATATGCCGGTCTGCAGAACCAGGACTTGGATCGCGGAGATGCACAGGGGAACGTCATCCCGGGTGCCGAGAGGCAGAACCAAGTGCTAGCAGAGATGGGCGTCAAGGAGGCAATCGTGTGACTCGTGAGGCCAAACAGCAGAGGGTGTACCTGAAAGGGTACTACAATAGTTCAGCTGGTAGCGTACCCTGGCAAGATGCAGTGGTCAACATAGCATGAACTCTGACAGGGACATGTGACTAGAACTCTAGTGGATATATATGTGTGAACTCCAGTGGAGACATACATGTGTGAACTGTAATGCATATATATATGATGTATGAACCATGAACTATATTTTAATGGGTTTTAAATGTTAATAAAGAATACCAGTCATTGAAATATTTATATATAGTTGTTTCATTATTAGCTGTTAATAATAAAAATTTAATAATAATAAATAAAGAATGAACAAGTTAAAAATACTTTTAGCAAGAGAATTAATAAATTGCAAGTTATTCTCTTGGTAGAAGGTTTTAATACTTGTCACTTTTTCTTCCATTTAAAGTATTTTTAAAGAAAATAAATTTGAAGAAGTCCAAAAAACTTTTAAAATTTACTAAGTACAGTTTTTATATATCTATTTTCTTTGACAACTTTATTTACTTATTTTTTTAAAACATAACTTGTTAATTTCTTAATTTTATTTTCATTTCTTACTTTGGTTTATTTATTATTGTCTATCATAACTTTATTACACTTTGAGCATATCACAACAAAATCATCATTCATTTTAATAAACTTTATTATGATGCATAATTCAGGAATACATATCATACATACATATAAAAAGTTTACTATAAACACAGTCTTATACACAGTCACATTGTTTCATATACAGTCTTATACACAGTCACAGTGATCACTGGTTGTCAGTATCCAAGTTGTCGGGGTTCAGCTGATTGCGGCTGTCCGCTCGCTACTCCGAAAGGCCGCTGACTCCTCCGATGCCGGTCCGGGACTGGCTGGTCTGGAGTGTAGACGGGATGAGGCCTGACATATCCAGCACGTTCGATGGCACCTGCCTGGGCATGGACAGCGGCTGTGCAGCGGAGGTGAAGGGGTACTGCCTGGTCAGGGCCAAGCCAAACTCCCCCCAAATGCTGCACAGGTGGCTGCACGGGTGGCTGTGGCTGCAGCTGGCGCTGATAGCCCGGGAAGAGGATTGGCTGCCGTACGGGTTGTCGGGGGAGCTGACGCTGTCCTGGCCGGGTTCGTTGGGGTGCTTGTGTGGAACGGCTCGGGACAGGAAGCAGGAAAGGGATTCTGTAAACATAAAAGGAAGGAAAGGAAAAATTAGTGATAAGAATATAAAATATATATATTCAATCATTAAAAATTATTTTATATAATTTTAGTATTACAAATTGTATTTTCAGTGTACAAATTATAAATAATAAATTACAATAGTATAATTGTATAACTTACTGAATCCCTGGCTTCCATGATCCACTGCATCGAGCGGCGTTGGAAGTTTCCCCACTACCGTTCAGGGAGCTGGCGGCAATCCGCCTCCAACCACGACATGTAGGCCCCAATGGTGTCGACGTGGGTGGGGGGGGGGGGGGGGGGGGGAGGCGGCCTCGGCGCGTCTCTCCACATGGCTCTTGACGAGCTGCAGCAGGGTCTCGTCCACCTCGTCCCAGCGGCCCTTGCCAGTCTTGGAAGTCTTGCTGGTCTTCCTTGCTGCTGTCTTGCCGGTGGAGGTTGAGGGCTGGGTAGACTGGGAAGAAACTGTACTGCCGGGCTGTACGGCGCTGTCGTCAGACGATTGGTCACCGTCATCTACCGTGGGGGCGCTACCTATCACACCAAGCTGGGATGTCTGTGTCCTCACTGCCACGTCGCCCTCCAACCAGGAGAAGTTGGTGAGGACCCACTTGTTCCTACTCGAGACGTGGGTTTTTCCCGACCCGGACTTCACGTTCTTGCAGCCCCTCCACCTCCCATAATTGCTCCTCTGTGTGGTGAACCATGTACGTAGATTCTTCCCCACCAGATCCAGCCCAACAAATGTCTTTGCTTGGCAGAGCATAATGACAACAAATGTCATTCAGCAGCCGCTCCTTCATCTCAGTCTGCTTGAAATCCTTTCTGGTTTTATCCCAAAAGGCTGGGTGTTCCGAAAACCACTCTGCCAGCTCGGTCTCCTGTTCCTCCGTCAAAAGGTCTGACACGGATGCACAGACCTGGTCTTGGTCTTCCTTTTCTTGGCTGGCCGCTATTATTATCTCCTCATCACCGTCATTGTGCTCGTCACTCTGGTCAGGGTCTCCCCGGTGGTCTCCCTCCGCCTCTGCCTCTCCCTGCTGAATCAGGTCTTGTTCTTCTGGGTCTTCCTCCACAACAGGTGCCGGCTGCCTCCCCTTGTCCTTGCCCTTGCCACCTTTTGGAGCCATCTTCTTTTATCTTCAAATAGTTGTGTACTGAACTGAAAGTGGAATTGAACTGAATTATATACCATCCTGTGATGACTCACGACGTCGTACGACCACGTGAGACAATCGTGGGCCTATCGCAAGATGTTCAAGCGACGTCGTACGACGTCGGACGACTTTATCGAGATATATTGGAAGCTATATCATACGATAACGCACGTCATCGTACGATGGTCGTACGACGACGTGCGTAGTCGTATGATTGCAATTGCATAATATTTTATTGTCTACCCATCGTAGCCCATCGTATACCAACGCAGGCTCTATGGAACCGTGGCTTTAGAGGTGGTTGGTGATATGGAACCTTCATTGCAGGAAATCTTATTATTTGATGGACACCTAGTAACAGGCATATACTGGTAACCATGGGATCGATTAAACACAGACCTTATAAAGAGGGATGTCCTCTATGCTGTTTTGCCAATAAAGTATACAACACTTGTCAATTTAGAAATAACTAGAATATAAGACCGGTCGAATATAAGACAGGAATACCAGTGCAGGTGTATACCAGTATATACCAGCCGAGCTATACACTCAGGGAGTGAGGACAGGGAGATTGCTAATGGGATAAACATCACAGCCTTTTTAGATGCTGAATTGCGAAACACACAAAGAGGAAGATCAAAATAAAATAATTCATCCCCTCCCCTTCTCTTTTCTTTATTTTGATCAAACGGCTTGGGATACATATTCGGCACAGGTCATTGCAAGATACAAACTCTGAGGTTACCTCATCTCTGCCTTTGGGTAAATACTAAAAAACGGGCCTTTCCATTTCCTCAGTATAGCTGTGTTGGCTAACCGATAGAGTAAGCAAAAAAAAAAAAAGGATTCCATGGAGATTCTGCCCTCCATGCAGGGATAACCAGCGTTGCAAGTTGGCGTTTGCAGTTTCACAACGTGTGTCCATGTTCCCATCCAAACATGAACCTTCATTCCTTGTTTTTCGCATCACAAACCTTCCTGGGAGTTCCCTGAATCCACCGTCGTTGGTTTCATTGCAATCCACTAATCCGTTCTCAAGGTACAACACAACAAACAGACAGACACGGCTCCCTTTATAATATAGATGTTTCGTGTGAATCATCAAATTGTTTGCATTTTCTTCTCAAAATGTACGATTATGCATGTCTTTACTTTGGCATACCATCTACTCTACAGGCTACCCATATTTTTCACGGTGGCCATTTTGAAATAAAAAAATGGCTGTCATATAGTCTTTCTTGCCCATAACATCATTTGTTTAGCTATCTGTTATAAATTATGGTATTGTTACGTGTTCCTCCCCGACCTCCGGGTCTCGGTATACCTCCGAACCCCTGGAGGGGCCACGGTAGAAAGATATATTACCCTGTGTTGAAAATCAATAGTGAAACCACACCAATGATTATAAATGAACAAAATTGTATTAGAAATCACACACAGGAATAACGGGATAACAGATGGCCATTAAGAGTGCACTCTATATATATATCCTATATAAAATCAAGTAACTCACTGCTCTGCCAGCAAATGAACGGACACTCCTCAATGTCTCTCTATAACATTTCCCAAGGCGAATGGGATTCGCCCCAGCGGTCGATAGAACGAAACCCGGTCGAAGCCCGAATCTCGCTCTCCAGTCGATATCCGAAACGTGTACAGTGGGCAAGAGTGCACACCCCGCCAAACTGTACAACGGCGCCCTCCAGAGGCGCACCTTCACCGCTCACTCAGCAAACCGCAACGTAATTGGAGACGAAGCGGTCGCGCACACACATCCCCGACAGACGGTAGGATGTTGGGGGTGAAGATGACACGAAGCAAACCTTCGCAGGTGTCTGAAACGCGGGGTTCAAAATGGCCGACGGCTCTGGCTTGAGCCGATGCCACGAGGCGAGGATTCGTCGGAATCTCAGCGCCCCAAATCTGTCTACGCAGATTTCTCCACTCCAGCGAATATTCTTATCGCCGGATGTCCCTTCCAGGAACTCAAAATCCCTTCGCGGCTGTCGGTAAACCTTGCTCGTTACGGAGCGCTAACGTCACGCGTCCTCTCCGACTTTTCTCACGCCGCTTCTTCCTCTTCACCTCATTGTCTTCTCGTTCGGTTTCCTGTATCATTTTAAGTTAACCGTTTTAACTTTTAATAACTGTTCATAAACAATAAACCTTGGGAAGACAATAATAGTACATAGAATCCGAAATCTTTCAAGTAGAGGAAAAACCACAATAACGGAAGTTACGAATCCATAACACTTCCCCCCCCCTCAAGAAAGAAAGTTTGAACACAGCAAAAACTTTCTTTGCATACAAACTCTTTAAACAAGCAAGTAAATTCCCAACCCAAATCATCAATTCCCGTGGGCCACAATATTCAACATTCCCCAAAAAATAAAGCAACAAAATTTCACACAACCCACAGAGATTTCCAAAGTTAATTCACTCTGGACAAAGCATCAGGAACGACATTGTCCCTGCCCTTTACATGTTCAATTTCCAAGTTGAACTCCTGCAAAGCCAAACTCCATCTCATCAACCTCTGATTTTTCACTTTTAGTTTCTTTTGCATGAAGATTAAGGGGTGGTGATCAAAAATCCAAAGTCAAGCAAATCGATAGCACTTTTTCTGGGAGGCCGAGCTTAGGGCCAGGTTCCATGGCGGTTGGGTGGTGAGGCCTGGACATATTCACTACATATACGCCCTTAGGAACGTGGAGTTCACGGTTAGTCCATGTAGGAAAGTTCACTACATGGACGCCTTTAGGAACGTGGAGCTCACGGTTAATCCGTGTAGGAAAGTTCACTACATGGATGCCTTTAGGAACGCGGCATTCACGGTTGATCCGTGGAGGAATCTTGGCTCGGCTGCTCCGCAGCATTCAGGGCTTCAACTCTTTCTAACTTTCCTAACAATCCCGGTTGGACCACTTATCACATTAGTCACATGAATAGCGGTCTCCTTCTCGGCCACTGCTCTGATAATCTTTCCTTCCGGAGCAGCCATAACTCTGGAAGCCTCCATAATAATATCGATTGCGGCCCTCACCACTACCACTCTGTGGTCCTCCTCTGTAGCCCCCTCGACACCTAGGAAATGCCTTCCCTACTGTTATGGTCCGACCTTCCAACTCCTTGCTATTCAGATCCTTTTCTGCCACTCTGGCGTCCTTTGAGTTTTCAAACGTGACAAAGCCAAAACCTCTTGACTTTTGTGTCTCCTTGTCTTTTATCAGCAGCACTTCCAAGAGTGGTCCATATTTGCTGAAGGCAGACTCCAGAACATCTTCCTTTGTTTTGAAGTTCAGTCCCCCTACAAATAACTTGCTAAATTTGTCGCCATCCCCAACTAATGTGGTGTTATTTTCCCTGCTGGGCTTTTTAACAACCATCGGGTGACCATAAACTTGACCACCGGCCAAATCATTCCCGATGACAACAGATACTCCCTCTACAGGAAGAGTGGCTTGTAAACCTACGGTGACCGGTCCTGACACCACATCGGACTCCAAATGGATGGCATGAAGTGGAGCTCTAACACAGCCACCAATCCCCTGTAAACGAACACTATCACCAGTTGCCGTCTCCTCTGACAATGGCAAGATGCCTTCAAGCATTAAAGATTAATGTGCTCCGGTGTCCCTCAATACCCTAACAGGTCTCCGGCTAGTCGAGGCTCCATCCAGTAACACAAACCCCTCTGAAATAAATGGTTGGTAACCCTTTTGAGGGCGACCACTCACATTTGCCATTGCATTCGGAGTGGTACTAGTCGAACTCCGCTCCTGATTTTCCTTTCCCAGAGCATAACAGTGGGACATCAAGTGTCCAGGTTTATGGCAAAAAGCGCAAGTAGGCCCGGAGGACAACCTCGTGGTTTGCCTCGAGCCCCCCGGAGGATAAGTCTGCCTTGGAACTGTTGTCTTCTGATTTCTAGAAATCGTAGTATCAGAGTGGTCCTCATAGTCATCTCGAGGCTGCCCCCCTGAATCTTTGTTCTCCGCACCAGATGTATCATAACTCTCCGTGCGAACTCTAGGCGGGAAGTTAGGTTTATGGAACCTCATCCTGTGTGTTAAGGCATAGTCATCTGCCATGGTTGCCGCCTCATACAACTTTGGTACTTTCCTTTCCTCCAGATGTACTTTAATGTCCTCATGGACACACTGTTGGAATTCCTCCACCAGGATCAATTGTCGCAATAGTTCGAAGTCTTTCCCAACTCCTTTTGAATCACACCACCGATCAAACATGGTTTCTTTCATTCTGGCAAACTCCACATGGGTCTCATTCTCCCTCTTCCTGGCGTTCCGGAATTTTTGCCGGTAAGCTTCAGGGACCAATTCATAGGCTTTGAGAATGGTTTTCTTCACTATCTCATAATCTGCACATTGCTCAATCGGTAAAGCCGAATAAATATCTTGAGCTTTACCCACCAGAACACTTTGTACTAATATGGTCCAGGACTCCTCCGGCCATTTTAGCAGTTGAGCCACTTTCTCAAAGTGTAAAAAAAACTTGGCTACCTCCTTTTCATTGAAGGGTGGAACCAGCCTCACATGTCTGCCAACATCCCAGGTGTTTTGACTCGTTGTCGAACCAGTCGGCATGGGTGGTACCTCTCCCCGTTCTCTCATTAACTCCAGCTCCTTGACTTTAATTTCCTGCTGATGCGCCAATTCACGGTCCTTTAAGTCCCTTTCGACTCTTCTCTCCTCTGCTTCGAGTTCGCTTACAGCTCTCCTTTCTTCTGCTTTTTTGTCTTATAACCTTTCCTGGAGTTCTCTTTCAACTCTTCTTTCCTCTGCTTTTTTTTCTTCTAACCTTTCTTGGCTCTTCAATTGCATCTCCATTTTTTGGAGCTCCACACTTTCTTGTTCTTCTGGTAACCAATCCAAGGCCACTGTCTGCATCTCTGTTTTCTTCATTTTAGCTCGGACCTCCAAGTTAAAATGTTTGCCCAATATCAAGAGTTCCGATTTTAGTAACGCTTGGAACTGTGCCTCACTAGGGGTCGCTGCAAACTTCTCTGCGTCAAACTCCATGGTGACTATCCGTTAACACGTGTTAACCTTCACACAAGAAATTTCCCAAAAAAAAAAAAAAAATCTTTTTTTTGAAAAATTTGGGAATGTTGAAAAATTTCCAAAATTGGAAAATTTGGGAATGCTAGGGAATTCTATCCCGGACGATATTTAGGGAATTTTAGATCCCGGACGAAGACCCAATTTGCAATTGTCAATTGGAGTCAATTGGACGAGCCCCCAATTTCTGTTACGTGTTCCTCCCCGACCTCCGGGTCTCGGTATACCTCCGAACCCAGGGAGGGGCCACAGCAGAAAGATATATTACCCTGTGTTGAAAATCAATAGTGAAACCACACCAATGATTATAAATGAACAAAATTGTATTAGAAATCACACACAGGAATAACGGGATAACAGATGGCCATTAAGAGTGCACTATATTAAGAGTGCACACCTCATTGTCTTCTCGTTCGGTTTCCTGTATCATTTTAAGTTAACCTTTTTAACTTTTAATAACTGTTCATAAACAATAAACCTTGGGAAGACAATATAGTGGGGCTGCTTAACTGATGAATTGTGCCTTTTCCCTTAAAAGCATGAAACTTGGCACATGGCTAGAATACCCCAAAAGAAAGTTTTTAGTCCAGGGGGAATCTCCAATTTCACCCCATATGGCGGCCATCTTGAAATTCAAGATGGCCACCATAACAGACCTGTTTTGATGAATATCTCCATAATTAGAACAGCTATCTAAATGGTTGCAGTGCCTACACCTACATTTTTAGGGTCTAGGAATCCAATGGTAACATAAAATATTGAGCAGTCATATGAAAATATTAATTTTGCATAGTATCATGCATACTGGGAATGCATATAAATACTCTTAACAGGTTGGCATTCTTCAGTGATTAAAAGTGTCTGACATCGCAGACTAACTGTGCCATCTTGTGGTTTTCTAGTCTTTGCTGCATTCTCCATCACATGCGCAGAGAGAAGTACAGGGAAGTGCAGCTTTCTTACACCGGCAACGACCAGTGCATCCTTTTTTGCACCCACACTTAACAAGTTCATTGCAGATCTTTGCAGCCTCTGGAAGTGTTGTCCATATTGGTTTGAACTGGCCAGCAGACGTTTTTTGCCAACCCCATTCAGTGGGGCTTGGTAGATCAGGCTTAGCATGCAATGCTTGTCCCCAGCATAGTGCGCCTTGGTATACTGCCCGCTTTACGTGCTGCACAAGGGCATCATGTGTTGGTGGAATTGATTCCACTGGTCTGCCCTTCTTTGCAAACAGTTTCTTTCGTGCAATGTTAATGTCAGTAGCAGTACTTGTGCGATCATACAACAGAATAACAAATCTCTCAATGACGTTCATGCAGGTTTCAGTTATCTCTGTGCTCTGGTGGCAAATTTCTGCTAGTACCTCTGTGAGCTCAGGGAATGATTCCCACACATTCCATGCAGTTACCTTTCCACGCCCATTAAACGCTGAAGAAGTGTCACACCCTGTTAGTGCATGAAACATGGGGAGGGCTTTAGATTTCTCAGGGCCAAGAGCTGTGGCTATATCATGTGCAGAGATAAATCGCATGTTCTTGCCTGTCCCAAATTGTAACCATATCATCACTGAAAGCTTCTGGGATGCTGTAACTGCAAGCACGACAACATCTGTGTCCACAGTTTGTATGAGGACCTTACTATGCCCTCTCTGTGTTGCATCAGCAGCATGTAGGAACATCCGACCATCTGCCTCTTCCTGAGTGCACGGGGAGAGTGATTCTAGATCAATGCGTGGTGGAGCAGTAAGAACCTCTGTATCAAGTGTGACAACTAGCTCCTTGCGCTGGTCTTCAAATGATTTAATTGTTTCATTGGAAAGGAAGCTGAAGAGTTCACGCTTGTTTTCATCAACTTGAAGAAAGTTCTGCCACTGTCCAGGAATTGCAACTGAGGTATCTACTCGTCGGCGAACCCCCTTGCCACGCTTTTCACGGGTCATGCTCTTAAGGCTGTCGGGTAGGTAACGGTCCCACACCAGATCAAGTCGGGTTGCAGATTTGTACTGTGAGAAAACAAATGGGATGAAGACCTTTTCGGCATATTCGCCAAATGTTTTGACTGTGCCAACATCGGGCTTTAGCTTTTGAACAATTACTGCCCCGTCAAGTATGACACATGTCACCTCTGGCATCTGTGTGCTTGATGGTGAAAGTTCCTCTAAGCAGTCCAAAAGGTCGCTCTTTGTACCAGGTCGAAGCTTCCCATCCTTGGACAGAGATGGAGGGAAAGATTGATTTTCATGACGGAAAAATTCATCCAGGTTTCCCTCGCGGGTTTGACAGGCAATATAGAGGCGAGAAAACAGTTGAACATCACTCTTCAATGAGGCTACCTTGTGTTTATCTGTCAGCTGGTCTGTTACTGATGAGCTGCCAAACAGAGGTAACTTTTTGTGCGGGACGACATCATTCAAAGGCTTTGAGTGTTCAATCAGCCTCTCTTGCACAAATGACTCCAGAGCCTCCTTTCCCACTTTCTGCACGTCTTTCACACTTTGTACGACTGATGCACTTGCTATATCCTTTGTGTCAAGGACCAAAAGGTCAGCGGTTTCTTCAAGAAATGGATTACCTAACTCCTCGATAACTGATACAAGTGATCTGACATGTTTGTCAAAGGTCATCTGGGTGCTTTTATTCTGATCATGATGCAGTGATGGCGCTTTGCTTTCATGTTGCTCCTGTGCAGTCTCAAACTCATCAATCACCCTTGAGACCTCTGGACCTGCAACCATCCATCTTTGCAGAGCATGGGCATTGTCCAGCAGACCCACAGCTCCTCCATCTCCCTTGATACCATTTTGATATCTGTTCTAATTATGGAGATATTCATCAAAATAGGTCTTGTATGACGGCCATCTTGGATTTCAAGATGGCCGCCATATGGGGTGAAATTGTGGATGCCCCCTGGACTAAAAATCTTTCTTTTCGGGTATTCTAGCCATGTGCCAAGTTTCATGCTTTTAAGGGAAAAGGCACAATCGATCCGAATTTTTTAGCTAAGTCACCCAGCTAATAATAGTACATAGAATCCGAAATCTTTCAAGTGGAGGAAAACCACAATAACGGAAGTTACGAAGCCATAACAGTATCAACATAATAAATGAATTCACAACTGCAACGACAACTTGTGTTTAATGACAACTATTCCATAATGAGTGTCCATTTTCAATGCAGGTGGCCATCTTGGATTTAGTACACACGTGTGCGAAAAAAATTACGACCATATTTTTTGTAAACATTTACAACATAAAGCTACAAAATCAAGTAAAAGTTTACTTTTAATAGACATTTGCCATGAAATTACAAAACAGCCCAAACAATAAATCCATTGAAGTTACCTATATACGTACTGTAATTAGATAAATAAAAATGTCTAAATTTCTGAAAAATAATCACCCCTGCACCCATCATAAGGTCCACACATCCCTTCTATCATATCCCGTTATTTGTACCTCCTTCACCTTTCTTTCCCCTCCCCAGTCTCCACCAAAGCACCCCCCCCCCCCCCCCTCTCCTTCTATCTTTTCCCACTCTCCTAACTTTTTCAATAAAACATTTTCCAAATTTTCAACATTAAATATGGAATGGACCTTTAATCACCATGATAATAGTAACCAAGGGCATACCTCTAGCCACCCCCAATCAGATTTCAATAAAATTCATATTTTAAAATATGCTATTGGTTCCGATCTTCCATCCCAACATATGTTTCTAAACTACTCAAATCTGTTTCCTGTTTTTGAGCCAATTTTCTATCCAGTCAGCAAACCTGCTGGTTATCATTTGACCTTGCCTTCATAAGCAACATTCCATGTGGCACCTTCAAAAATGGAAACTAGGAACAAGTTATAAATCGATATAGCTGCACTCCATAAAAATTTCAGCATCAAGATCACAGTCACTAACCCTGCCTGATGAAAGGGTCTGTCTTGGGAGCAGAGTGTCTGTTGATGATGCGAACATCCTTCCGGGAAACACAATGACTGTGACACAGAAACACGCTTCAATGAAACAAAATCGAGCTATCATGGTGACAGTGGAAGTACCCTTCACTACCAACTGAGGCACATCATGTATGTGCAAAAATTAAATACTTTTTTTTTACCCCAAATCCCATTTGAGCTAAAGGGTATGTTGTAGCACTTTATATGTCTGTCCATCCATAAGTTATTTCACTTCCATCCCATATGTTGGGAAGATATCGAGGTGGGTTGATGTAACTTATCAGGTTAAACTGTTCTGCAAATATGCCTTTTTGTGGTATTCAGTAGATGATTGTGTAGATGTGATTTTTATACTTTTATGTGTCAAACCTCAACATCCGCATGAAAAGCCAACACCCCATTTGTCCCTTTACATGGAAGTAATCACTGTTTGTGCTCCATCAATCTACATGAATGGGATCCAAAACTGGTTGCGTTACATTTGCCATTTTTGTATACAGAGTCGAGGCTCATAGAGGAGATAGAACACAGAATGGACCAGGACATACCAGGAAAAAAACAACAGTAAAGAGAGGGATGTTGTGGGGAAAGGAGAAAACACACCAACAGCAGAGTACAGGGCCAACATCGGAGAACTTGATGAAGAACGAGAGCAAGAGGAGGTGGAGAACGACACAAAGGGATGAACAAGTTGGATACAGGCACACACTCTCAATCACAGAAGTGAGGATGGTGAGAGAGTGGGGGAATATATATATATATACAGTAAACCCTGAAATATCGTGGGGATTACCTTAGTAGAAAATGCCGCGATAGTTAAGACAAATGTTAATCGGAAAGGTTCCTCGGCTTCGAGAAGATACAGAGGAAGGTGGGCGGCAGCCAAGCATGATTCAAGGCTTTACATGATTCAAGCTCTGATTTTTTTTATTTTTTTTTTTGGATACACTGTCAAGGCTTGTGTAGGAGCTAGCGCATTAAACATGAAAACATGCATGGACACATAAAACATACAATTAAGGGAGCGGGAGACAAGAGGGGGAGAGAGAGGAAAGCACACAAGCGCAACAACAGTGAAGTACAGGGACATCGGTAGATCTGTTGAAAGGAGATGGCTGGTGGGCGGGGGAGGGATAAGAGGAGGGGTACACGGTATAAAGCAAATGAACACTTTTAGGAATTTCAGGAATGAAGTCGGAGATTGAAAGAGGTGGATTTGGGGTGTTTTAGCGGGGGTAGAAAAGATCAAGGTTTTGGATGGGTGAAGATAAGAGATGATGGTGAACAGCTATTTTGAAGACCTGGAGGGAGGAGAGGGATTGAAGGTAGTATGGGAGTTTGTTCCAGAAGCGAGAGAAAAGAGAAATGAAAGAGTAAAGGTGGGCAGAGAGTCTTGATTTTGGCAGTTTCACCAGAAGAGGGTTTCTGGAAGATCGTGTGCGTCCTGAAGGAATATTCCGGGGACAGAGCACAGACAGAGCTGAGGGAGCTAGGCCAGAGAGGAGTCGGTAGAAGACAGAAAAACCACCAACCTGCCTGCGGTGAGAGAGTAAAAGGCCCTCAGAATCAGCTTCATCGTGGGAGATACCAATGATTCTGAAAGATTAGGATTCAACAGCGTGAGGCCGACCCAGATGTGAGGCAGGAGCACCAGCCCAGAGGGGAGAGCAGTATTCCATTGAGCTGCAGATGAAAGCATTGTATGTCGTGAGGAGCTCAGTTGTGCCAAGAAAGGACTTTTTTTTTTTTTTTTTTTTTTTTGTATACGGGATCGAGGCTCGTGAAAGAGCTAACATTTATCAAACAAAAAATCAAAGACACACAAAACATATAATAAGGTTCGTGGTAAACAAGATGGGGAGAGAAGGCAAAGCACAAACACAACATTTGAGAGCAGGGACATCGGGAGATCCGTGAGAGGGAGAGGGAGAGGGCTTGAGGGGAGGGGGTGTGGGAAGGGGGGAATGGGAGAAGTATAACACACAAGGACACTGCAAGGACTTCCAGGAAAGAAGTTGGTATTTCAAAAAAGTAGATCTGGGGTGAAATTAGTGGGAGTAGAAAAGATCAAGGTTTTGGATGGGGGAAGATAAGAGATGGTGGTGAAAAGCTGTTTTAAAGACCTGGAGGGAGGAGTGGGATTGAAGAGGGTGAGGGAGTTTGTTCCAGAGGCGGGATAAAAGAGGAATGAAAGAGTGAAGGTGAGCAGAGTCTTGATTTTGGCAGTTTAACTATAAGAGGGTTGCAGGCAGATTTTGTGTGACCTGTAGGAATATTTGGGGGACAGAGCCCAGAGAGAGCTGGGGGAGCAAAACCGGAGAGGAGTCGGTAGAAGACAGAAAGACCACCAACCTGCCTGCGGTGAGTAAGTGAAAGGCCCTCGGAGTTAGCTTCATCGCGGGAGATTCCAATGATTTTGAAAGCTTTGGTTTCAACAGCGTGAAGCCGAGCTAGGTGTGAGACAGGAGCACCGGCCCAGAGGGGAGAACAGTATTCCATCGAGCTGCGGATGAAAAAGCTGCAGATTAACGGGAGACTTCGCACGACAGAGGATTCCCAGTCCGCGACAGGCCTTGGAGGCCAGCTTGGAAATGTGGTTTTCCCAGGAAAGATCATGGCAGATAGTGAGACCCAAGCTCTGGAGGGAAGTCGGTTTGAACATCATTGGGAAGATAGTTCCGTAAATGGGAGAGAAAAAAAAGCAGAAGTGTACAGTAAGCCTCGATTCTGTAGGTTTATCCAGGAGAGGTTACTGGAAGAATGCATGCATCCTGGTGGAGGTGCAGACAATCATGCACTGAGAGAGAAAAGGGAGCTAGACCAGAAGAGCAAGAGAAAAAAAAGAAATACAGGCACAACCAACGTGTTTGCATTGTGGGAGCAACAGGCCTTGTGATTTGGAGTCATCACAGAAGATGCCAATAATGGCCAGTCTGTCCAAACAATAATTGCACATACCTAAAATAAATTGTTTGCAAGAAATGTACATGGTAATTTTAATTTTGATATGAAAGCCAGTCAGACAAACATACTCACAATGTAGATGGGCCTTCTTGTGGTATTGTGTAGATCTGTGATTTTACAGCTTACCCTATACTATCTCATTTTCTGAAAATATCAAAATCAACCATTTTTGGATTTCACCATGACCAAAAATTTTCATATCACAGATCCCATACTATAGTGCTAAGGGGTATTACACCTATTTTTATTTCATCGGTGAACCGATACATATTGTTACATTTGTAGATGGGGGTAGAGATTACCTTAGAATAGATAGAACAATATAGAGTAGTATGGTCCATGTATGAGCAGTTAGCCAATCTCGATGTAATAAGCAGGGACACGTCAGCTTAAGGATTGTCTTGTTTGAACGTGCACCATACGGTGGGAGGTGCGTGGTATTAAATATCTAAGGTTTAAAGTTAAGCAAATGTGTGTAAAGCCTCTTGTTATCCCCTGGGTGAGGAGGACTGGGTACATGGCTTAGGAGAGAGGGGGTGGAGTGATGATGATCATCATCTGATTGGGGCGGAGCTATGAACTCCTCCGAGGGTGGAGTGTTTCCGGAGAGCATGGGGAGGAACCAGTGGCTCTCGGGTTTGGTGCGTTCATGCAAGAGAGGGGGCAGGAAACAAAAGTGTTCTGAGGAGGGTTTTCGTGGCTGAGAAGAATCATGAGTGTCCTTGTTGAGCCTGAGGAGAGCGGCTAGTATTCTGGTGGAGTCTGAGGAGAATTGGCATTGTGTCAGAAAAAGGTTTCCCTCGTGTGAGGAAAGGTGCGCTTCATCGTCCGGCCTACCTGGCTTCGTCCTGTGCCTGTTTTGGCACCCCCCCCCCCACCCCCCCCATGCCTACATCGTCGTCCTGCCTCTCCATCCTCTCACCTGTTCGAGACTGCTCATCTCCTCCTCTGTTACCACCAGAGATAAGCCTACCCAGTTCTCATTCCCTTTCCGCTTCTGTGATCGAATCTGATGTGTGGCGTCTCAGATTTCTTTCGATTAATTTTCCCTCATTGTATATAATTATCTATTTATTTCTTACATTCCCCATTTTCTATCCTCCCATCCTCAAATTCCCCGCCATTGGATTAAATCTACCCCTGGTTTTGTTGGTCGGGAAATAAACCCATCGTGAGAGATTCCAAATATTTTGAAAGCTTTGGTTTGCACGGTGTCAAGCTGAGCAAGATGTGAGGCAAGGGAGCCAGCCCAGAGGGGAGAGCAGTACTCCATCAAGCTGCGGAAGAAAGCCTTGTAGGTGGATAGAAGCTCAGGTGTGCCAAAGAAGGACTTTGCACAATGGAGAATGCCCGATGGAGGACAGGAGGTCAACAGTTATATTCTGACCATGGCCAAGTAATAGCAAAGGTTTTATAAGTGGCACATACAGCTTCTTTGCTTGATTCTCAGCATCTGGTTTTAGAGGCCAACTTTGAAATTTGGCTTCCCCAAGAGAGATCATGGCTGAGAGTGAGACCCAAGATTTTGTGTGAATGAATTTTAGGCAGAGGTGTATTTGAATGGAGCAAACGATTTCAAAATAGACAGCAAAGTGGTGTAAATAGGCACAAAAGTCAGCCAAAAACACCAGACTCCATGGCATTGTGGTTCGAGCATTTGCTCTAAGACCGGGAGGTCAATAGTTATATCTGACAAGGCTGAGTGACAGCAAGGGTTTTAAATGTGGCACATACTCATTCTTTGCTCGATGCTCAGCATTTATACTTTAGAGTTTAGAATAGAGAACATTGGTAAACTTTGTGGGTTGACATCTCATGGACAGGATGGGGCAGGGGTAGAATTTTCCTTTATTTACCCGCTGACTGCAGAGAGAAAAGTGACATCAAAAGATGATGTTGCGAGCACTCCCAAAGTGCTCTGAGAATTTAAGTCATCTCCCCTAAGATGACCAGGTGTGTTTTTCTGCAGTCAAGTTCTGTGTTGTATAATGTATCTGTTAGTAACAGGCTCCTCCATGCATCTTAGAGCTTGTAAAAAAAATTTTTTTTTTTTAGGTACAACACCTCAGCCCAATACGTGAGAATAGTGCTACAAACAAGCATTCTGACTGACTCCATTTTAACCGAGCAATAATCTTGCAAATTGCCAGAAAATTGTGGGGCCCCCTCCAGTGACAAACTCTATTTTAACAAATACTCGTCCCTACCACCGAGAGCTATTTCGCAGATTTAGGGGGGGGGGAGACAAATACCTCTCTGATACTTGAAAATAGAAAAAAAAGTGTACCAGTGCATTAACTAGCAAATTAAACATTGGTTCAGAATAGCACACGTGGGTGAAGGTGACATTCAGGATGGAGCATCATGCATGCCCGAGAATCTGATATATTTAAAATTCCTGTAAAAAGGTACTTACAACCAAACTAGTCAAGTATCTCATTTATGTAGCAGCTAAACGGCAGTTAAGTTGATGTGAAAAGGCAAACTGGCCTGTTTAGCATTCCCATCTAAACCACTGGCTCATGATGTGGAGAATTACGGATCAAATGCAATGTACTGTACTATTTCTTTTGTCTACTAATATGGTGTAATTCACGTTAAAATATACTGTCATATTGTCTTTGTTTTGTACAAGCTCTTCCATGAGCTTAAATTCAATGTTAAAAAAATACAAAATTAGGGCGTGAGAAATGTGACTTTTTGGATGAGGTGTAATGCCCTAATGTCTGACACATAAAAGCTGTAAAAGTCACATCTACACAATACCTCAAAAAGACATCTACGTAAGATGGAGAGATGACAGATAGATGAGATGGGTGTAAATTTCATCAACCTGCCTCAATTATTTACTGAGATATGGGCCAGAAATGAAAAACCCTAATGGATGGACAGACAGGGTAATATACCTTAGCCCAGATTTATTGGCCAAGGGGTTAAAAAGGCAGCAAATTAAATGCAATCATTTATGGTGTCCCTTTCATTTACTAATCTAAAATTAACCATGTGCAACAGATGCATTACAAATGTTAAGTCTCATCTTGTAATTAAATGCCAGTCAGCCAAACGCACTCACAATTTGCCATCTTGGAAGGAACGCACCAATAACTGTTCCTTTCGCACAGCTGCTGGGGAGTCAATGCAGTCTGGGGAGATAACCTATCAGGCAAAACGTGCAAATAACACAGCAAAAAACATGCCACCCTGCATAAACGATGCATGAAATTTTAATCAAATAAAGAGAAAACTCACAACAAAAGAACAAACAACAACATCGGAGACTAGAACAGCAATCTTTGACGTCATGATATCGACCGATATGCCTCTGCCCACATTATTACATCATTATACATACTTGTACCAAGTTTGATTCAAATCACTTCACCTGTTCTCAAGTATCACATTTTTACCTGACATGACCTCTGACCTTTGATGCAGAAATCTAATCAGTTCATTTTTTCATCATAATATATAGTTCTACCAAGTCTGGTCAAACTCCCATCACTGGTTCACAAATTAACGCAGTAATATAATTTTTACCAAACAGGACATCTGACCTTTGACCTCTTGGCCCCGTAATCAAATCCGTTTATCCTTACATCACGATACATACTTGCACCAAGTTTGACTTAGTTCCCTTCAGCTGTTATCAAGTTATCGGGGTAACAAAAACCTTTTGCAGACTCTGACCTTTGACCTCTTGATGCCGAAATCGAATCAGTTCATGTTTGCATCATTATACATACTTGTGACAACTTTGCTCAAAATCCCATCACTGGTTCACAAGTTATTCTGGCAACAGAATTTTTTGTACCTAACTTGACCTTTGACCTCATGATCCCAAAATCTAGTCAGTTCATCTTTACCTTGGTGTTGGCCTAATGGTTAGGGCGGCGGGCTTGGGACCCCAAGGTCCTGAGTTCGAATCCCGTTGAATTAACGCCAGGTGGGGTTGACTCAGCCCGCCATCCTTCCAAGGTCGGCAAAATGAGTACCAGATAACTGGTTACAGAGAGGCATTGCATCAGCGGCAGACGCGCCCACTGAAAATGATGCAACCAGCAGCCGGGTGGCTGCACACAAACCACCCACATCTTTACCTCATTATACATACCTGCACCAAGTTTGACTTGGACTACTTCAGCCGTTCTCAAGTTATTGTGGTAACAAAAACCTATCACGGACGACAAACAGCTGGATGGACAACCCGAAAACATAACGCCTCTGGTGACGTCATCGGTGGAGGCATAAAAAATATATATCGATCTAGACACGTTTTATCTCACCAATGCAGGAAACCACGAAGGTCCTTTTCGCTTCTCTTGCCCGGCCTCCACACATACCAGCTTTCCCATCATGCTCTGCGCATTGTCCTCCAGATCTTTCATGCTAGTGCTTTCATGTTCACAACATGCCATATCGAATGACATTCTGTAACACAGGAAAATTTCTCCTCTTTTATTTTCCTTCTGATCAGCAGTATCACATCACCAATGACGAACAAAATGAATTTTGACAAAGGTGCAACTTACATGGCACTGGATCGTGGTCGCGTGTTCACCTTCTTACTGGTACTGTGACTCGTAAAGAAATCAAAGTCACTCATCGACATGGGGTTTAACGTCTAAACAGACAAACACAGAACTTTCCATTATTTTACATTTAAATGTAAAATAATAATAAAGGTCAAATAGTTTTTGTACTGGCAACAACTCCATTGCAAATAACCAAATACCTTGGTCTTCTCAAAATGGCGCTCCCCTTTTAGCCGCAGTGCAGAGCGTTTCAATAAGGCCTCATCCCCATCATCAAACTCTGTTGAGAAGTCCAAAAAAATCATATCACCTGAAGACCTGCTTCACTTGAATATTTTGACCGAAATAAAACTTTGGAACAAAAACAAGTCAAGAAGAAGATTTTTATTAATGTCAATCATCATTATTATTTGACCTTTAATATTAAACTACGTATTGACAAACAAAAGCCTCAATTCCTGATGAGGCATCCATAAAGAATTATACAGGGTGGTTTGCCTTTGCCTTCCCTGTGGTATAGTCAGGTAGGGAATTGGTAATTACTCCCGCCAGGGAGTAATGCATTCACTCGTGTCCGTGTGTGTGTGTGTGTGTGTGTGTGTGTGTGTGTGTGTGTGTGTGTGTGTGTGTGTGTGTGTGTGTGTGTTCGTGTGTTTGTGAACAAGATATCTGGAAAAGTTCTGAACGGATTTGGATGAAAGTTGGTGGGATGATTGCCCTTGGGATAAGGAAGAATTGATTAGTTTTTGGTGAAGCTCAGGATATTATTCCCGATCCAGGAATTTTTTGAAGGATTTTGTTTACCATTGGAAGACAGGGCTCATTTTTTTTTATCATTATCTTCTATATATTCTATATTTAAGATTGTGATATGAAAATAGTTTTCATATTTGTTGTAAATGTAGTTTAAACTCGTGGTTATGCAATAGAGCAGTGTATTTTTTTTAGCAGCGTCGTCTTCAATGTTCTTTTTTTTTTTTTCTAATAAAGACATATTCTGTCATTTTAAAACCACCAAAGTGTGTAGTAGGTTTCCCCGTTTAATAAAATGTATCGTTTGATACGTATAATGCTTTAAAACTGTTTTTTTTTTGTTTTGTTTGTTTTTACCTCAGAAGAAAAACAACAACAGGCATTTTAAAGGCCATTTTCCCTGCTAGAGCGGGGGTTAGCCTTGCGGTCCCAATGACAATCTTCTCCATTTTGCCCTATTTTCTGCATCTCCCCTTGTTAACCCCCTTGCCCGCATTTCTTCTTCGACCATCTTTAGCCAAGTCTTTCTCAGTCTTCCCCGTCCTCTACTTCCTTCCACATTCATTTCCATCACTCTTCTCAACCAGTCACTTTCATCCTTCCTTAACACATGACCAAACCATCTCAAACTGTTTCTCTTCACAGCATCCATCACTGGCTCTATTCCCATCATCTTTCGCAATTCATCATTTGGCTTCCTCTCTCTCAACGATACTCCACACATCCACCGAACCATTCGCATTTCCACCCTTTCCAGGCTTCGTTGCTGCTCTACGTTCATTACCCATGTCTCGCTCCCATAAATCATAACACTTCTCACACATGCAGCATACACCTTTCCCTTCAGCTTCAACGACACTCCCCTCCTCGTCAGCACGCCACTCAGTTACCGAAACTTCTTCCATGCACATCTCACTCTAGCAAGCGTTGCCGAGTCTGATCCACCTTCTCCATTCAGCATGTCTCCTAGGTAACAAAATGTTTTCACACCTTCCAGCTTCACGCCATCTCCAAGATCCAACTCAACATTTCCTCCATCTGCAGCTCCCTCTGTGCACACCTTACACTTGAATGTAGCTGCCACACTGGTTAATGACCCTCTCAAACAACTACATTTTTGATGAACCCACTCAGCGCACATTGTACATTGAATCGAGTTCACTCCGACACCTTTCCTGCACATAGCACATGGCCACTTCCCAGTTCTTTCCACCTCACCACATGCTTTACCACTTGCCATCACCTTTGTTTTTCCGATATTCACCTTCAGACCTTTCATCTCCATACATTCCTTCCACTTGTTCATCTTCTCCTTCAGTCCATCCATACTTTCTGCAATCAACACCAGATCATCTGCATACAACAACTCCCACGGTAAACCCTCCTTTACGTTCCGAGCCAGCACCTCCATCACAGCTACAAATAGTATTGGACTTAGTACCGACCCCTTATGCACTCCCACCTTCACCTCAAACTCACCACTGTTCCCATCCTTCGTCCTTACAGCTGTGCGCGCTCTTTTGTACATTGCCATCACTACTCTGATCAACCATTCCTCCACTCCTAACTTCCTCAATGCCCATGTCACTACTTCACGTGGAACCCTATCGAATGCTTTCTCCAGATCAACAAACCCAAGAAACAACTTCTTCCTCTTCTCCATGTACTTCTCCTGCAACTGCCTCACAATAAAAAGCACGTCTGTCGTTCCTCTTCCTGGCATAAATCCAAACTGCATTTCGTCAATCTTCACGTTCTTCCTTATCCTCCTCTCCAAGACCCTTTCCAATACCTTCATTCCATGCTCCAATAACTTTATTGCTCGATACGAGCCACAGTCCAGATGGTCACCTTTCCCCTTGTATAGAGGGACGATGGTACTCAGTTCCCAATCCACTGGAATGCGGCCTTCTTTCACCACCAGATTGCAGATCTCTGTCATTCTCTTCACACCCCAATTTCCCGCTGCCTTCAACATATCTCCCACAACTCCCATCGGCCCTCCCGCTTTTCTACTCTTCATTGCTTTAATCGCTTCCTCAACTTCCTTCTCGGTTATCTTCTCTGCCGGTCCTAAAACTGGGTTACTCTCTATGTTGCCATCCCATTCATTCTCTGCATTCAACAGTATTTCCATATATCTCTTCCATCTTCCTTTAATTCCATCTGGGTCCACAACGATTTGTCCCACTTCATCCTTCAAGCAACTCACCCCCATCACATCACACCTCTCTTTCGCTATCTGTTTTGCAATCCTGAATACCGCTCTCTGACCCTCTTCCAAATCCAAGCGTTCTCCGAACATTTTCCTACATGCCTCCTGCGCCTTTGCTACCTCTTTCTTTGCAGCCTTCTTGGCTGCCTTATAACTTTCATGCTCTTCCTTTTCTGCCCCCGTACCCTTCGCCTTCTGCCACTCCTTGAACTTCTTCTTCTTCTCGTCAATCTTCTTTCCAACTTCATCATACCACCACCATGTTTCCGAGTGCCTCGATGGTCCTTTTGTCCATCCACATACCTCACCAACGGCTCCCAACAGACTATCTTTCATTGACATCCAACCACTTTCAAGCTCAACTACATCATCCTCTACCCTACTCAGCCTCTTTTAATGCCTCCCTCACTGTCACCTCTTTCAACCTCCACACCTTCATTCTCGGTTGGTACTTCACCCGCCGAGCGCTCCTCGCACCTTTCAACCTTATGTCGCAGACAACCAAGAGGTGCTGTGAAACAGCCTCCTCCCCCGGGATCACTTTTGTGTCCCGGAGGTGCCCCCTATCTCGCCTACGCACCATCAGGTAGTCAACGGTTGTCGTCGACCCACCTGACGTGTATGTAACAAGCTTATTATCCTCTTTCTGGAACTGAGTATTACAAATCAACAAATCAGCTCCATCAGCAAACTCCAAAATCCTTTCACCTTCTCCATTTCTCACACCATATCCGTAACCCCCATGAACTCCCTCAAAACCATCCATACTCCTTTACCTCAGAAGAGATATCAACATTTAGCTCAGTGAATGTCATTTGCGGTGTCAGGATTTGATGGACTTATAAAGACTTAGTTCCAGATTTGTCAATGGCTGAGGTATATTAACAAACGAATAAAACAGATTTGGCAAAATTCCAACTTTTAAAAAAAAGATCGCATATTCACCCAGAGTTGTGAGAGGCTAAAGAAGAAGAAACCTCGCAAGGGCTTCCCAGACCAAATAAATAATTCTGGCTCTGCGATTTTCAGGTGTATTACTGCCAGGGAGTAACACATTCGATCGTGTCCGTCCGCCCGCGCGTGCGTGTGTGTGTGTGTGCGTGTGTGTGTGTGTGTGTGTGTTCGTATGCTCATGTGTTTGTGAACAAGATATCTGGAAAAGTTCTGAACGGATTTGGATGAAAGTTGGTGGGATGATTGCCCTTGGGATAAGGAAGAATTGATTAGTTTTTGGTGAAGCTTAGGATATTATTCCGATTTCAGGAATTATTTTTGGAAATTTTTTTGGGAAAGATTTTTTCTGTTTTACTGCATTAAAGCTTTTATTCGTATTCTTAAATGATGTTTTTCTCCTCTAATTCCGAGATATATCAAAATAAATTCTCTGACAGTTGGGGCTTACTTTCTTTTTCATTTATTGTTTTGGGGAGAGGGAATGTTAAACAAAACGTATTATTCCAACTAAACCCACGGCGGGAGTATGCGCACTACTGAGTGGCGTTCTAGTTTGTTCATGGTGCCGAAGATAGCTCGCCAATTCTTCACGGAGGACACCATATCTTTAACATCCACCAACTAATGCCGGCAGACAGGATGCCCAGTTTAACGTCCATCCAACGGACGGAATTCACATTGATGAATCACCAAAGCCCCAACAGTTAACTGTATATTGATGAATGTTGCAGCAAAAATATGAAAATCTACTCGCTCTTGGAATTCTGGCACATCTGGAAAACCGTTTAAAAAATCGTGAATTTTCTTTCGATCAGCAATTTGTGAATATTAACAAGACTATGTTTTTGACTTTTCAAATGTCGGTTGTGAAATGTCGGCAATCAATGAAAATACTTTTTGTGATCTTGTACTGAAAAGTTATTTTCAATGAATGTTCCTCACACGAGCCTGGAAACAATTATGCATTAGCGTTGCTGTTGTTATTATATAGTGCACAATTAATTGAAGAATTTTGCATAAACCTGGTGCTACATATTGTTACAGATCGCGGTTTAGATGTTATGATGACCGAGCGGTGGTGTATTTAACCGCGACCGTTACAGGATCCCCGACTCACCCGATTCACCCAGACGTTGGCCGGATCGCACCGTAGCTAGTCAATAGGGAAAAGACAAAGGCGACACGGATGTGAAGAAGGAGAAGAAGAAGACAGAAAGGTTGGAAATACCACTAAATTTATTCCTACTATTTACATGCTCAAAGTAACCAAGGAGAAGGAAAGATAATAAAATAATATACAGAAGGATCAGAGACACAGTGCAATTATTAGCTTACCTACAGACTTAATTAAATACCCAGGGACAGAACAAACAAAACAAACTCACGTATACAAGAAGGATGGAATGGAATGAATGTTGGAAGGAGGAATGGGAAGGTTCAGCTGGGGCAGATGGTTCGGGCTTGATCCCGCACGGGACGTCGGCTGGACCTCGACGGCCACCGATGCCACCGCTATTTGGTCCCCGCGGGGTAACGGGTTGAAGCTGCCTGGTGGAGTCAACGCTGCTTGTGGAGCCAAAGCTGCTTCTCTGGCTCAGCTCAGGGCGCGTCTGCCGTCTCTGGCGCAACTGCTGGTAATGGCCCTTGGCACCTTCTCTCTCTTGGCCCTGGTGTCTCCTCACCATCGACAACTCAACGCAACCAACGCAACCACTGACCCTCCTCTGACGACCAACCCCTCTGGCAACCGACTCAAAGTCCTCTCACTACTCACTTCCGTTTGCGCCTTTTATAGCGCCTCCAGCGATTACGCCGCCGGCGTTTTGGACACGCCCATCGGGGTGCTCACCTCGGCCCTGGTTGGTCGCGCGACCCTCGGGCTCCGCCCTGGATGACGACGGGCAGGCACGCCCCTCCTCCCCGCTATGACGAGGTGGAGACACGCCTTTTTTCCCCCAACCCTGCCTCGTGGTCAATGGCGGATGAAGGGAAAACCGCCCAACATGCAGTTGGCAATGCGAATTGCAATTGACGGAAAGGGGGGAATGGAAGTGTTGGGAGTGGGAATGAAGGGAATCTATCTCTTTCACTGGTGCAATGGAGTATTTCAATTAATGGAAGACACAGCCTTACACTAATACACATAATAAGGATATAACTGTCAAAAAAAGATATATCGTGTCCTGCATGTATGTTTTATGGACTAACTACGGGAACCCCCTTTGACCTTTATACAACCACAAACGGAGGGAGGAGGGGTGATATTTTACAACAACCTTTTACAACAACATTTTACCACAACAATAAAATAAAAAAACATTCTCATATCCACAACACTTTTGACTTTTCAAATGTCGGTTGTGAAATGTCGGCAATCAATGAAAATACTTTTTGTGATCTTGTACTGAAAAGTTATTTTCAATGAATGTTCCTCACACGAGCCTGGAAACAATTATGCATTAGCGTTGCTGTTGTTATTATATAGTGCACAATTAATTGAAGAATTTTGCATAAACCTGGTGCTACATATTAACTACAGGCCTATTACCTTACTTCCAATTATAAGCAAGGTCATGAAATCTATGAAGTTGCAGTTGACATCAAATCCATCCTTTTCTCCAACAGCCGGATCTCAGATCATCAGTTCGGTTGCAAAGGTCAATCTACCTTGCACATGCTACTTCTACTTTCTCAACAATGGATGGAAGCCCTCAATCTCAGACATGAGAGCATTGTCGTCTCCCTAGACTCTAGAGCATCTGATACAGTCTGGCACTCAACCTTGATCTCCAAACTCTTTTGCATCCAAGGAAACCTACTCTCATGGATCACCAACTTCCTCCACTCCCATATTCAGTGTGAAGCTCTTAACTGGATCAACTCATCTGTTCTTCCTGTCAAGGCTGGAGTTCCCCAACGCAGAGTCTTGGGCCCAATCTTGTTCCTCGTCTTCATCAATGATCTTTCCGAGTCGCTGGAAAATCCTGCCTAAACATTTCCTGGTTATTCCACCATCTGTCGTATCATCTCTCACCCTTCAGACGGGTAGGCAACAGCCTTTTCCCTCTCTGCACACCTCGATAGAATCAGGAGCTGGTCCAATCCCTCTTTCAACCATTGCAAATGTCACACTCTCACTCTGTCTCTGTCTCTCCGAAAGGACCTTCTGGCAAACCCTCACATCTACTTCCGAAACAAACTACTTGAAGAAATTAAGTCACTCAAACTTTTGGGCCTCAATATGAGCCATTATCTTTTTGGGCAGACATATTTCCAAGATGGCCTCCAAAGTCAGCCACCGACTGAGCATCCTCCATCATGAAAGTTCCTTCCTAGGCCAATTTGAACTTTTGACAACCTACAAGGCCTTCTTTCACAGCTTGGAGTACTGCTTTCTCCTTTGGGCTGGCACCTAATGCCTCAAACCTCGCCCTTATTGATGCCATGAGAAGAATGGCCCTCAAACCCATTGGGATCTCCCATGACGAAGCTAAGTGTCTCGGTCTGTTACGTTTGCATCAAAGAGAGGTTGTTGGCCTCTCCGTATTCGACCACCTCCTTTTGGTATTGCACCCTCTGCCCTCAGGTTTCTGCATGGCACACATGGTCTATCAGTAACCCTCTTCTGATTAAACTCCCAAAATTCAGACTCATTGCTCACCTCCAAGCTTGGTGTTGGCTTAACAGTTAAGGTGGCTGGCATGAGATCTCAGGGTCCTGAGCTTGAGCACCTGACATGCAGTTAAATAACACCTGGTGGGTTGACTCAGCTTGTCATTATTCTGAGGTCAGCGCAATGAATATCAGCTTATGGGGAAGAATGAGCCATTTGAGTATCCTGCATCGGAGTGACGACCCATCCAGGATTGTGTCCAATAGCCTAGGAAACTGCTTCGGCAGCCCTATGCATCTGAAGATTCAAAAGGTGTGGTCTTCTTCTTCTCCTCTCACCCATGGAACCAACTTCCTCAGTCTGTTCAGTACCATTCTTCTCGCCAGGACTTCAAGACAGCTGTTCACTACGCACGAACTCGGGTCACAACCCCCCCCCCCCCCCCCCCAATCCATAATGATTATTATTTATTCTGCCCTAAATGACCCCATTCCCAAGCACTTCCCTTTCCCAGGTTATTGTGATTTTGTGATGTATTGTATTGTGATGCTAAAACCAAAGTTACATGATCTGATAACACAGACTGGAGAGTTAGTCACTCAATGATACTTTAAAATTGCAAATTTCATTCTCTGACTTTTTTTTTTTCATCATTCAAACTCAATTTAGTCGGACTTTGTGGTGTTAGAAATTATATAATGTGGATTTTCATTTAAGATAAAAAGATATGAGGCACTGGTTGACAAAGAATCACTACCTTTGGGATACTGTCTTGGCATCGGTAATGCTCTTATCTTGGCATCGGTAATGCTCATCTCTTGGCATCGGTAATGCTCATCGGTAATGCCCCAAACAGGTAGATTGGGCTGGAATGCTGCATTACAGGCTTGGGATAGACCCGGGTTTCAATCTCCTCTTTGACCTAAACATGATAGCAGTCTTGGATGAACTGTCTGCTGGTCGTGAATTTCTCCGGTTTGACATGAACAAACCAAACCCACTGCCTTTTGAAACATGCGTCAGTTGAAAACGTTTTGCACATTATATGCCATCTTAAGTAGTTATCCCCAGAGAATTGAACAACGCAATGTTTTGGCAATGTTTACAAATAAAAATAATAATGACAAGAAAATATCGTGCATATCATGATACTTGCAAGATCCACATAAACAATATGCTTCCAGGTTTTTGACTAGTGAACCAATTCAATGACCCAATATGCAAATTCTGTTCCACATTGCAGACTACACAACCTCCGGGTGGGTGGATATTGCGCATTACTTGCTGAAAAACGTATGTTCTGTACATTGCAAGAAGACTCTACAGATGTTTGTGAGGTTTGCATCTAAAGGAGTCCAATGGGTCTACAGGTCTGAAGGGTCTAATCTCAGGGGTGTGAATGTTTCAAGGGTCCAAAGAGTCGATAGGAGGTCTAAAGATCGAAAGGATATTTTCCAATAGTAGTTTGGATCTAAAGGGGTATAATGGTCGAAAGGGTCTTGAAAGGTCTTAGGGGTCAAAAAGGAACTTAAGGGGTCTACATGGGTGTAAAGGGATTTAAAGTGTCTAAAAGTATTCCGATGCAGTCTTAAGTGTCAAAGAGTTATACAGAGCATTAGGGGTCTTAAGGGTATTTGGTGTTTTAGTGGTGTTAGGGGACTTAAAGGTCTAAAAGGTATAAAGGGTCAAGGGGTCTAAGTGGTCCATAAGATCAATGGCTCTATGTGGTCTAAGAGGATCTACAGGGGACTAAAAGGTATGTTTCAACAGTAGTTACAGGCCTAAAAGGTCTAAGGGGTATATATGGTTAAAGGGGTCTAAAGGGTCCAAACAAGGTCTCAAAGGTCGAAGGTTCAAGGGGTATAAACCGTATAAATAGGGTCAATTGGTCTAAATGGTCGAAAGGGTGTAAAGGGTGTAAATGTAAAAAGGGTCTAATGGGGTATAAAGGGTCTTAAAAGGTCCAAAAGGTCAAAATGATCTCAAAGCATATAAAAGGTGGAAGGGCTCGAAAGGCCAAAATGTCTAAAAGGTATGTTCCAATAGTCCATAATTAATGGACGTAGTCAAGGCTCAATAAATAAGTAATTAATCGACATACTCACAGTCCAACTCAAGTTCAAACAGCACATAATTAATAGACAAATTCACAGGGGCCAACACAAGACTTCACCTCAATGAGGATTCACCATCCACCTGTGTTTTTCGGTTTTATATACAGTACTTGCGAGGTACCCATGCTACGCATGGGAGGAAGGCCAGAATCTCAAAAAAAGTATGCACCAATAAATTCCACATTCCTGTGCCACCTTCAGTCAAACGTCAGGAATGGACAACCGGTTTGTGAATGATGTGGGTAAAAAAATGGGGAATGGCAAACCATGAACCATACACATTCCTGTGCCACCTTCAGTCGAATGTCAAGCATGGACAACCGGTTCGTTTTTTCTACACGTGTTCAATGGCAAAACTACAAATGCCGAATCCGTGAATGTCACAGGTGGAACCCCCATGTCATTTCCTTATTCTGCTTTACAGTCAATCTCTCTATGTTTTCATTCCAAACAGCATCAATCCAATCACAAATTAATACTATAGCATTAATTTAACAAAATACAATGTTACAAGCACTAGTGAGGTAAGTGAATATAGACTCCTATCTGACATGATAACCAACACATTTATGAAGCTTCCCACCCATAGAATTATATATATATATATATATATATATATATATATATATATATATATATATATATATATATATATATATATATATATATATATATATATATGTATATATAGTGTATATATGTATATATATATATATAGTGTATATATATATATATATATATATTGTATATATTGTTGCGGATATGGCATTTGGCCTCCAGATCCGCTTGTAAATATTCCCCTATTTCCCCAATACTCCCCAACTATCCCCAATCCCCCATTCCCTAGTCCCATTGCCTGTAAATAACACTCTGTAGAACCGACCTTCCCCTTTTTCCCCCATTAAATGTCGTGCCCAGGTCCACCGCATCTCACGTAGACAACTTTCGGACATCTTGCTAGTTATTCTTAGTCTATGTCAGTTAAGGACTCGTTTCCATTAATTCTGACTCTTCGTTGCACCAGAATGTGATTATATGGCACCAGTAGTGAGTTTAGGACCTTCCCATACCTCCTCCCATCTTCTTCCCCAAACAACAACTACAACAACAACTACAACAACTACAACAACGGCGCGCGCGGGAGAGTGTGCGTCCTCACTCCGGCTCGGTTAGCCGCCATTACCCATGCGCTCCACGGGGTTACCACGAAGGGGCTGGCTGTCAGCTCCTCGTCAAGGGCGGAGCCTGGTAACCCCCCCGCACCCAATAAGAAGGGCGGACCGATTCCATCTGGGGCGGAGCTAACGAGCCGAGGGCGTGTCACTCCCCGCCGGATATACGCAGCGACTTACCGGATGTGACGTCAGATGCGCCCCCAGCTTGAAGAAGAGCCAGTCACCACCTCCAAGCGCTGAGCGAGCTCCACGCATCGACCCGGTATTGCAGTACCTCCGAGAACGGTGCACCCCCTCCGAGAACGGTGCACCTTGAGCCATCGACTGCCCGCTTTCCTTGCAATCAATCCCCGTGTGAGTCAGTTTTTGTCCTGTTTATCTGTCGTCTGTCAGGGAATAAGATAAGTGTGTCTAAGTGCCTGTCTTTCTATGCTGTCCCTCTTGTAGTTGTAATCTGACCTTCCGCCCTAATATAACCTCCTCCGCAGGTCTTGAGAACCGTATCCTTGGTGTCGTGTCATTTTAATCCCAGCCGTTGTGTCCTTTTCCTTCATTGATTTAGCGTAGCGCGACTCGGCAACGTTCGAGTATAATCGGGTAATTTGTGCGGACACGGCGGCCATTCCGCTCGGCCCACCATAACATCAAAGTCGTGTCTGTAACAATTGGTGTCAGGAGTGGGATTCGAACCTGGGACTAAATTCATTTAGCCCAAATTTTGGAACACCAAGTGTACCATTAGGGTAACATTTTGGTGTTGGGAAGAAAAATTCGATCCGGAGCGCGTTTTTTCCGCGCTCGAAATTATAACGGCGAAATTTGAATTTGTTTTACGAAAATAAAAACCCGAATTTTGAAAGTCGCGCTATGGCGGATCAAGACAGCTGGGTTCCGGTAGAGGAGAGTGAGGCAGGGTCGGTCCAGGACCAAATTGAGGGACGTGAGGAGAGCGAAGCAGCGAGGGTAGCAGACGCGCGAAATAGCGCCTCGCACATGGCCACGGCGCCCACGCCCGCGACCGTAGTAGCGCCGCTGGTAAATTTGGACCTTTTTTTCATACAAATGAAGGCCCTTATGGCCCAGAATAGCGAGCAAATGAGGGAGGAAATGAGGGCTGATAGTGAGCGGTTGGGGAACCGGATGGATGCTCAGAGTGAGCAATTGGGGGTAATGGGAAACCAAATGGGGGTAATGAGGGACGAAGCGAGGGGTACTGGTGAGGGATTAGACAATAATTTTAAGGGATTAGACAATAATTTTAAGGGATTAGACAAGAAATTTGGGAAATTAGACGATAGATTAGGGGAAATACAGGAGGGGTTAATGGGGGTAGAAAACAGAATGGCCGCTCAAGAGAATCAAATGGAAGGGATGCAAAAAGGGTTAGAGGGGTTAGAAAACACCATGGAAGGCAAATTGAGGGACATGAGGGACCAAGCGGAAAGGGAAGTTAAACAAATGGGGCAGCAGATAGAGGGGGTCAGAATGGGGGTAGAAACCAAACTGGATGCTCACAGGGAGGAAATGGAGCAGATGAGGGTGGCATCTGGGCAGGAGATGCAAGTGATGGGAGAGGAGATCAGAAGAGGAGTGAGTGAGGAGGTCGGAGGAGTGCGCGAGGAGGTGAGGCACTGTAAGGAGCACATGGAGAAGGAGGTGAGAAAGGGGACTGTAAAATTGCAAGGGGGCATAGAGGACCTGACGCAGGAGGTGGAGCAGCTGACGGTGGGACAGACGGAGTTAGTGGAGCAGGTTCAAAGGAACACTGCGGTATTAGGAGGTTTAAAAGCGACACAGAAAGAACTAAAAGATGACTTGGTAGCGACGAAGAGGGAATGTCAGATGGTACGTGAGGGACTGACAACGAGGCTGGACGAGGTGATAGAGGCAATGGAGACGAAGGACCGGCAGGTGAGGACGCACATGGAAACGGTCAAGGTAGCCTTGGAGGACGAGCTTGAGGAGACGTACCGGGGAATAAAAGAGGTGAAGCAGAAATTAGAAGAAGTGGAAGAAGGGATGAGCGAAATTAAGAAGCGACGGAGAGGGGATAAGAAAGAGATAAAAGAGGAGATAAAAGAATTGGTCCAAAGTCTGTGTTTGGATCGTGATGATGTGCTCATTAACCGGATGAGGGATTCGCAGGTGATGGAGGAGAAGCGAAGAGGAAGAGGACCCGGTGTAAGTGGTGACCAATATGGTCGTGCGTATGATGCGCCAGGGGATTTAAGAAGCTTGGGGGTCGAGATGGACCCGGGTGTTCGTGAGAGGCCGTTGGTGAAGTGTGCGACAGGTCTGGTGTGCGAAAAAGGAGGTGAGCGAGAAAGTCCGACTCTGGGGTGTGTGAGGAAAAAGTGCGTGCCAAGGAGTGAGGGTGCTGGCGAGAGTGAGTCGGTCGTAGCGCGTGTGCGAGGGGGTACATGGAAGCGCGGTGTGGTGAGTGTTACGGAGGAAGTAACGAGAGAGTGTACACCTGTGGTGAGTGTTACAGAGGATGTAACGAGAGAGTGTACACCTGTGGTGAGTGTTACAGAGGATGTAACGAGGAAGTGTACGCCTGTGGTGAGTGTTACAGAGGATGTAACGGGAGGGTGTGCGCGAGAAAGGTGTGTGACGGACAGGTGCATGAGGAAAGAGTGCGCTGTCAAGAGTAAGAGTGAGATGCGCCCCCAGCTTGGAAAGAGAAGTCACTACCTCCGAGCGCTGAGAGACCTCCTGCATCTTTTGGGCCGCGCTATCCTGTCCCTGAGCACAAGGTGCACCTTGTGCTGGCCATCGACCAACCCGCCTTTCCTTGCCATCAATCCCCGTGTGTCAGTTTTTGTCCCGTTTATCTGTCGTCTGTCGGGGCTAATATAAGAGTGTAACTAAGTGCCTGCCTTTCTATGCTGTCCCTCTTGTCGTTGTAATCTGACCTTCCGCCCTAATATAACCTCCTCCGGAGGTCTTGAGAACTGAACCCTTGGTGTCGTGTCATTTTAATCCCAGCCGTTGTGTCCTTTTCCTTCATTGATTTAGCGTAGCGCGACTCGGCAACGTTCGAGTATAATCGGGTAATTTGTGCGGACACGGCGGCCATTCCGCTCGGCCCACCATAACATCAAAGTCGTGTCTGTAACAATTGGTGTCAGGAGTGGGATGAGGGTACCTGGGTGTGTAAGGAAAGGTACGAGGAGCATGGGCACGGCTGGATGTGTGAGCAAGGAACGGGCTGCGGGGTGTAAGCATGCAGGTGAAGCATCGACGTTACACGGGTTAGAGGTTAGGTCGACTTTTAGCCGAAGCGGGCCCTCGGTGCGTGCCGGGCTTCGCGTGCCGCGAGAACCAGCGGGGATCCGAGCCACGGCGGGTTCGAAAGGACCGCCGTGCGCAATCCACGCTGGGCCTCACTTTGAACGGCCGCGTCTGTGCTCCACGAGGCAAAGCGGGCAGCCCGATAGGAAGGATCGTCATGGCGACCACTTTTTGGTGAGACGTGCCGGCAGGTCGAGATCGGGCAATTGGATGGCTCCACGCCGAGGTGGTGCGTGGGATCTCGGCCCGGGTAAGCCCCCGTCCCTGCACCGAGTGCCGGACGCATCCAGCCGCTGGCACAGAACATCCCGCATTCATGGCTTGGCTTTACGAAGCCGGGCTTTGGACAGGAATTGGCGCACCGAGAGGCATTAGTGAGTAGACTGGGTGATGAGGTTAGTGTTTTGGACCCAAAATTAGAGAAAAACAAAATTTGATGATTGGCAAGGGATTGGCAGTAGTGATTGGCAGATGATGGGTAGTGATTGGCCAAATTATTAATTTGTTGAAATTTGATGTGCAAAATTGGTAGTGAGCGATGGGCCCGGTGGGTAAGGCTGGCATCCCTGCCACCCTTCCCAAGTGGGGCAAATGCGCTATAGATTATGGGGTGTATGGCAGTGAAAACTAGCCCGGGTGGGTTAGGTTATATTGTGTGTAGGGACCTAGAAGATTGACATTAGGTAACGTTAAGTTTAGTTAGTGACTGATACCTGTAGTGGGGACGCAGGTAGTTTAGTGTGGATGATAATGACGTGGGAGCGCAATAGTTTAAAGGGACGACTGGGAAGCGCAAGTTTCAGAAGGGAGTAGTTAGCTGAGATGATGCCGTGTGTGTGAGAATTGAACAGGTGTGATTGCACAGGTGTGCAACTGGACAGGTGTGTGGAGCAGTGTGTGAGTAATGAGTGTTGTGGATCAGCGCGAATGCGCTTGGGGAGAGAAGGGTGCAGGTGGCACCAGGTGTGAGAGCACAGGTGTGCAGGTACAGGTGTGTGGAGAGAGTTGGAGTAAGTGGTACGGAGTAGTGTGCATGGTGCGAAGGTGTGGATGGGGGAAGAGTGGACCCCCATCACGGATACCCGGGGCGGGTAGTGTAAGTGTTAGGTAGAGGGTACAGGTAAATTGTGGTTGGATATTGGCATCTGTGGTGCGGGTGACAGAATGGTATTGTGGATGGGTGCATTCGTGTTGTGGAAATGGCTGGGCGTGTAGCCTGTTAGTGTGTGTAGTTGGTTGGGCACTCCACCACTGTGAGGATGTCGGCCAGGTGAGGCCGCAGGTGGGCTCTGGGAGCCGGTAGTTGTGAGTGGGTGCCTGAGGATCCCGGGTGTGGATCGGGCAGCCCAGTGCCAGAGAGGGCACCGAGTGGGGAGAGCGCCAGAGGGCCTTCCCCAGGTAGTTAGGTTAGGGTAAGGAGCAGGTAAGCTCGGAGGCAACTGCAGTGGTGGAGGTGTGCAGGTGGGTAGACCCGCTGGGAGAGGTACACGCCGCAGCCCAGAAATTGTACGAGGGCACCGGGAGATGAATCGGGGGAGTGAGACCCCAAATTGAAAAGCACCACAGTTTGGCCAATGGGAATTGGTTTTTAGAACCCATAGTGTAAGAGGGCCAATGGTTTGGCCGGAGAAAGACCCCGGGTAGTGTAAAGTTGTTAAAGTCATTTAGGAAATAGTTAGGATTGATGAACCTGTCGCACCATACGCAGCCACTTACCTGTGGTGATGATGATGACTCCACACCTGTGTTTTCTTTGTTTTGTTGCAGGAAGTAAGGATTGCTGTTGGATTTGTGAGACGCATCACGACGTGGATGAGACATTGGGGTGATTCCATCTCTCCCTCCCTAGGAGGGACTGATGATGAATTGGTGATAGCAAATTATGATGTTGAGTTGGAGATGGCAAATTTTGATGAAAGTTGAAAATGGCAAATTTGATTGGTTAGGAGGGAGAGAAGACGAATTTGGTTTATGGGAGGAACGGGGAAGACAGTAGGGACGTTTGTTGATTTGTAAAATAGATGTTTATGGGTAGTGTTGTGTTGTGTGGATACAGTAAGGGGTAAGGGAGGGGCCATGTAGGTTACCTGGTGGGGGGGGGGGGGGGGGGGGAGCGTACGGTAGGAACGTACCTGTCTCACCTGGTTCCCATGTGCCCCTAGTGTGCATTACCTTGTGTTGCGTGCACTTTTGCGCCCTTACCACCTTACTCACTTGTCTGCTTCTTTTGTCTCCCACCTCCGAGGATCTGGCTTTGGGGCAGAGAGAGAGGAGAGAGAGGTGCTGGCTACGCAGTTGTGGGCCTGCACTTTCGCTGCTTGCTGCCTGGATCGATACACCATATGGACCGCAATGTTTGTGGCCACCCACCATGGACCGCAATGTTTGTGGCCACCCACCATGGACCGCAGTTCTTTTGCGGCCAAGCACCACCCATGGATGGACCTATGGGTCAACGTGGCACCTATGCCATACAAGGTGAACCACTAACAGTTGGCCCCCTGACGGCCACAATAGAGAAATGGACGCGGTTGGCGCCTTTCTTTATTTTTTTGAAAGAGGCAAGAACACCAAGTGCACCACACGAAGGCAAGACCAGCGGCAGAACATCGGCCGGCTGCGACACCACCGGTGATTTATAAACACTTTATTGGTGCACCGGATGGTGCTGACTGTGTGATGGGGTGGTGCTTTTGGTGCTGGGAAGGGGTGCTCTGCACATTATTAAAGGCCGTAGGCCACAGAGCACTCGTGGGTTGGTGTATCGATGCTGGCATGCGTGCTCTCTCTATGCATAACATCTGCATGTGTTCCTCCAAAAACAGGTCCTGGATCATAGTGTAAATATCAGCGTAGTCTTGTAAATAATGCTCCCTACCGGCTGTATGTTTAGTTTGCGAATTCTTTCCGGATTCGGTTATCCTGTGGGTGTGTTTCTGTGAGGAGAAGGGTGCAACGTCGCAGGGGGACATATTTACTCATTTGTGAATATCTGTAAAACTGTCGCACTCAGGGTAGAGTTAATAATAGAGGGAACTACATCTGAGTGCCACACTAAAATAGGTAAAAATTTATCGGGTCGGGCCGCCCCGAGGGTAGAGAAGGGTGCAATGTTGCGGATATGGCATTTGGCCTCCAGATCCGCTTGTAAATATTCCCCTATTTCCCCAATACTCCCCAACTATCCCCAATCCCCCATTCCCTAGTCCCATTGCCTGTAAATAACACTCTGTAGAACCGACCTTCCCCTTTTTCCCCCATTGAATGTCGTGCCCAGGTCCACCGCATCTCACGTAGACAACTTTCGGACATCTTGCTAGTTATTCTTAGTCTATGTCAGTTAAGGACTCGTTTCCATTAATTCTGACTCTTCGTTGCACCAGAATGTGATTATATGGCACCAGTAGTGAGTTTAGGACCTTCCCATACCTCCTCCCATCTTCTTCCCCAAACAACAACTACAACAACAACTACAACAACAACTACAACAACTACAACAACGGCGCGCGCGGGAGAGTGTGCGTCCTCACTCCGGCTCGGTTAGCCGCCATTACCCATGCGCTCCACGGGGTTACCACGAAGGGGCTGGCTGTCAGCTCCTCGTCAAGGGCGGAGCCTGGTAACCCCCCCGCACCCAATAAGAAGGGCGGACCGATTCCATCTGGGGCGGAGCTAACGAGCCGAGGGCGTGTCACTCCCCGCCGGATATACGCAGCGACTTACCGGATGTGACGTCAGATGCGCCCCCAGCTTGAAGAAGAGCCAGTCACCACCTCCAAGCGCTGAGCGAGCTCCACGCATCGACCCGGTATTGCAGTACCTCCGAGAACGGTGCACCCCCTCCGAGAACGGTGCACCTTGAGCCATCGACTGCCCGCTTTCCTTGCCATCAATCCCCGTGTGAGTCAGTTTTTGTCCTGTTTATCTGTCGTCTGTCAGGGAATAAGATAAGTGTGTCTAAGTGCCTGTCTTTCTATGCTGTCCCTCTTGTAGTTGTAATCTGACCTTCCGCCCTAATATAACCTCCTCCGGAGGTCTTGAGAACCGTATCCTTGGTGTCGTGTCATTTTAATCCCAGCCGTTGTGTCCTTTTCCTTCATTGATTTAGCGTAGCGCGACTCGGCAACGTTCGAGTATAATCGGGTAATTTGTGCGGACACGGCGGCCATTCCGCTCGGCCCACCATAACATCAAAGTCGTGTCTGTAACAATATATATATATATATATATATATATATATATATATATATATATATATATATATATAGTGTGTATGTATATATATATATATATATATATATATATATATATATATATATATATATATATATATATATATATATATATATATATATATATATATATATATATATATATATATATATATATATATATATATATATGAAGGAGCTGGGGCTCCCACGTCGATCGGAAGAATGGACACGACAAAAAGCTGGAATTCATCCGAGTTGCTTTAATCAAACCAAACACTCAGGCACTCTGAAAAGCCTGTTTATCGGGCAGCAATATATATACATATTATCCCGGAGCGTTTGCCCAGGAAAGGCGAGAGGGGGCGTGGCCCAGCGTCCTGGCTGCGGCCTGGCAAGTTGAGGGCGAGCCTGCCCGGGCATGCCCGGGCATGCCCGGGCGTCCCGACCGAGGCCTGGCAAGTTGAGCGCGGGCCTGCCCAGGCGTCCTGGACGAGCCCGGCATGGTGATCGATCCGCGTCCTTGATAGGTGCAAGGCGATTGTGAAAACCCAGCGGTAGCCGCTACACACGTCCCCCCAGAATCGACTTGCACCGGCAGGGTCAATTTGAGGGGTGTCCTGATGACCCGGCCGAAGCGACCCCTGGCGGGTCGTGGGAGGGGGTCCGGTGTGGTGGTGGGCAGTCGAGTGGGGGGCACCGTGGATGGGGGGCGGCCTCGCCGCGGCGGAAGGGCCACCCGTGGTGGGTGGTCGACGTCCACGTGCGCCGGCTTGAGGCGGTCCACCGCAATCCGGTCCGACCTGCCGCCGATGTCGATGACGAACGACTTGTCGTCCTGTCGCAGCACCCGGAAGGGCCCGTCGTACGGCGGCCGGAGTGGCCCCCGATGTGCGTCGTGACGCACAAAAACATACTCCGCTGTGCGAAGTGCTGGGGGGACGTAGGACTGGGGGTCACCGTGGTGGGATGTTGGCACGGGGGCAAACCGTCGGGCAGCCTCCTGGAGGTCCGAGCGCTGGTGAGCTGCGGACCAGGGACTGGTAGCGTCGGGCACGAATTCGCCCGGGACGCCTAGCGCCTGGCCATAGACAAGCTCGGCGGTGGATGCCTAGAGGTCCTCCTTGGGGGCCGTGCGGAGGCCCAAAAGGACCCCACGGCAGCCGGTCGGCCCAACCGCCGTCTTGAAGGCCGGCCATGAGCGCGGCTTTCATGGAGCGGTGGAATCGCTCGCACAACCCGTTTGCTTGGGGGTGGTAGGCCGTAGTACGGTGGAGCTTGACCCCCAGGTTGCGGGCGACCGCGCCCCACAGCTCGGAGGTGAACTGTGGTCCGCGGTCTGACGAGATGTCCGCCGGTGCACCGAAGCGGGCGACCCAGGTGGCGATGAAAGCCTGCGCCACGTCGGCGGTGGTGGTGGAGACGAGGGGAACGGCCTCCGGCCACCTGGTGGTCCTGTCCACCATGGTGAGCAGGTGTGTGAACCCCCCGTGATGGGGGGAGGGGGCCCACCAGATCCACGTTGACGTGGTCGAAACGTCGTTCGGGCACGGTGAAAGGTGCCAGCGGGGCCTGGGTGTGTCGGTGGACCTTGGCCCGTTGGCAGGCCGTGCAGGTGCTGGTCCAATCACGGACGTCCCGACGAAGGCCGTGCCAGACGAATCGCGCCGACACCAGCTTCTGGGAAGCTTTCTGGCCCGGGTGGGAAAGGCCGTGGAGGGAGGCGAAGATGCGGCGTTGCCAGGTGACGGGCACGATGGGGCGAGGCTGGCCTTGGGAGACGTCGCAGAGTAGGACAGTGTCCGCGAAGGGGATGTCGGCCAGGCGGAGGCCCGTGTCCGCCGCCCGGAGGGCTTGCACCGTGGTGTCGGTGGTTTGGTCCGCCGCCATAAGCGCAAAGTCCACGCCCAGGTGGACCGCGTTCGCGCTGGCCCGGGAAAGACAGTCGGCCACGGCGTTGTTTTTTGCCGGCGACGTGCCGGATGTCCGTGGTAAACTCCGACACGGCGGAGAGGTGGCGCTGTTGGCGGGGCCGACCACGGCTCCGTGACCTTGGCCATGGCGTAAACCAACGGCTTGTGGTCGACGAACGCCGTGAAAGGTCGGCCCTCCAGGAGGTGGCGGAAATGGCGGACGGCTAGGTGTAGACCGAGGAGCTCCCGGTCAAACGTGCTGTATTTGAGCTTGTTCGGCCGGAGCTGTCGGCTGAAAAAAGCGAGTGGCTGCCAAACCCCGTTCACCCATTGCTCATGTACGGCGCCCACCGCGTAGTCGGAGGCATCCGTGGTGAGGGCGATGGGAGCGTTGAGCACCGGGTGAGCGAGCAGTGTTGCGTCGGCGAGGGCCCGCTTTGAGCTTTGGAAGGCCGCATCCATTGCTGCGGACCAGGCGATGTCGTGCTTGGCCGGCTTGCCCCGGAGGGCTTCGTAGAGGGGCCGCATGAGTTGAGCAGCGCGGGGCACGAAGCGGTGATAAAAATTCACCATTCCCAGGAATTCCTGCAGGGCCTTTATGGTGCGGGGACGCGGGAACGTGGTGATGGCCTCGACCTTGGTTGGCAGTGGCACGGCCCCGTTCTTGGTGATGTGGTGGCCCAAAAAATCAACGGCCGTCGTGCCGAAGTGGCATTTGGCCGGGTTGACGATGAGGCCGTGCTCGCTGAGGCGCCCGAACAGTGTTCAGAGGTGGAGGAGGTGCTCGGCCCGGGACGTGCTGGCGACGAGGATGTCGTCCAGGTAAACGAAAAGGAACGGCAGGTCACGCAGCACGCCGTCCATCAAGCGCTGGAACGCCTGAGCCGCGTTCTTGAGACCAAACGGCATCCGCAAGAATTCGAATAAGCCAAACGGCGTGATGACTGCTGTTTTAGGGACGTCGGCCGCCCTGACAGGTACCTGGTGATATCCCCGTATGAGATCAATTTTCGAAAAAATGACCCGTCCCGCCAGACGGGCGGAGAAGTCTTGGATATGCGGGATCGGGTACCTGTCGGGGGTGGTAGCGTCATTGAGACGGCGGTAGTCTCCACACGGGCGCCATCCACCCCCCGGCTTTGGCACGATGTGCAGTGGCGAGGCCCACGCGCTATCGGAGCGCCGCACGATGCCGAGGTGCTCCAACGCGTCGAATTCGGCCTTCGCCACGGCGAGCTTGGCTGAGTCGAGGCGGCGGGCCCTGGCGTAGACCGGCGGGCCCGTGGTTGGTATGTGGTGCTCGATCCCATGCCGTACTGCGACGGCCGAAAACGTCGGCCGCGTGAGGGCCGGGAACTCCGTGAGCAGGCGAGCAAACTCGTTCGCCGCCGGGACGGCGCATGCCAGCTCGGTCGGCGCGGAGCTGCTCAATGTGCATACCAGGGAGCTGAAGGTTTCGGCGTTGATTAAACGACGCCGTTGGACGTCCACCAGCAGTCCGTGTGCGCAGAGGAAGTCGGCGCCTAGCAAAGCCATGGGCACGTTTGCGGTTACAAACGTCCAAGCAAAGCGTTGGCCGCCGAAGCAGAGGGTGACGTTGCGCGGGGCCGAAGGTGCGGCTGGTCGATCCGTTGGCCGCAACCAAGGAGGGGCCGCAAACGGCGGACTGCCTGTCCTGGTCAGAGGCGGGTATGACGCTCAGTTGGGCGCCGGTGTCGCACAGGAAGCGCCGTCTGGACGCTTTATCCGTGATGAACAGTAAGTTGCCCGTGTGGCCGGCGCTCATGGCTGGTAATGAACGCCGGCCCGGCCGTTTCCCGGCCTGCCGAAGGTGCATGGGGGTCGGCATGTCCGGGCCTTCTGTCCGAACCTGGCATGATAGTAACACCACGCTTGGTCAGGTGGAGGCCCCGGTCGTCGTGCTGGAGGTGGTCGGCTCGGTGTAGCGGCCGCCAATTGCGTCGGCAGTCTCGGTCGTCGACCGTGCCGGGTGCTCGGGCGCCATGGGTGTTGCGTCGGACGGCGGTGGGTCCCATGTCGCCGCTGCGATGTGCTGACCTGCGGCGGAGATCTTGTCGGCTTCTCTGGCAAGGGCCCGGGGATCTGTGATCGTCGTGCTTGCCAGGGCGAGGCGTACCGGGTTAGGCAGCTGACGGAGGAACAGCTCCCGGAACAGGAATGCCGGAGAGTGCTCGCCGAGCAGTGAAAGCATGTAGTCCATTCGCTCGGAAGGGCGCGTGTCGCCGAGCTCGGGCAGGTCGAGCAGGCGCCGTGCGCGTTCCACCGATGGGAGGGCGAAAGCGTCGAGGAGAAGCTTCTTAATCGCGCCGTATTTGTCAGCGGCTGGCGGGCTCTCGAGGAGGCTCAGGGCGCGGGCCGCGGTGGCCGAACCGAGCGCTGCTACCACATGGTGGAAGCGGGTGTCGTCGGCCGTGATGCCTCGCAGGGCGAACAGGGAATCCGCCTGTGCGAACCAAACCGCCGCGTGAGCCTCCCAGAAGGTAGGCAGTTTAAGGGCGACTGCCGTGTCCATGTCGGTAGGTCACCAATGAAGGAGCTGGGGCTCCCACGTCGATCGGAAGAATGGACGCGACAAAAAGCTGGAATTCATCCGAGTTGCTTTAATCAAACCAAACACTCAGGCACTCTGAAAAGCCCGTTTATCGGGCAGCAATATATATACATATTATCCCGGAGCGTTTGCCCAGGAAAGGCGAGAGGGGGCGTGGCCCAGCGTCCCGACCGAGGCCTGGCAAGTTGAGCGCGGGCCTGCCCGGGCGTCCTGGACGAGCCCGGCATGGTGATCGCTCCGCGTCCTTGATAGGTGCAAGGCGATTGTGAAAACCCAGCGGTAGCCGCTATATATGTATGTATGTATATATGTATGTATGTATGTATGTATGTATGTATGTATGTATGTATGTATATATATATATATATATATATATATATATATATATATCTGTGCAGCATCTGTCCTGTGTTGTGTTGTCCTGTGTTGTCACTGAACTACTTTCTCAAACTTTTGTGAAAACGTACCAAACTTCTGGTATGCACATATCTCTCCCGTCGGTATGTCCTAAGGGTATTTTTTTTGAAAAGATTTCCAATTTTGTTTGTTTTTTTTGGGGGGAAATTTTTTTTTTTTCCAACTTCAATTGTTTATAAAATGTGATATCACGTATATTACAAATACATTTGTGCAAAATAATTGTTTGAATTATGATTGGTTTAAACCATGACAAAACGGCAACTCGGGTAGTCATTTATCTATATATCTACACATCTGGGCAGTGTCTGTGTTGTCACTTAATGACTCCCTCAAACTTTTGTTTCCGTGGTTGTGAAGTGTTTTTAATAACATTGTGGTGGTTTTGAATCACGTGGTGGTGAGGTATTTTGAATTATGTGGTGGTGAGGTATTTTTAAATGACGTGGTGGTGAGGTGTTTTAATATCACATGGTGGTGAGGTATTTATAATTATGTGGTGGTGAAGTGTTTTTAATTAGGTGGTGGTGAGGTGTTTTGAATTCGTTGGTGATGTGTTTTGAATTATGTGGTGGTGAGGTGTTTTGAATTACTTGGTGGTGAGGTGTTTTTAAATGGCGTGGTGGTGAGGTGTTTTTAATTTCGTGGCTGTGAGGTGTTTATATTACGTGTTTTATGGCTGTGAGGTGTTTTTATTACGTGTTTTATGGCCGTGAGGTGTTTTTATTACGTGTTTTATGGCTGTGAGGTGTTTTTATTACGTGTTTTATGGCTGTGAGGTGTTTTTAATTTCGTTGTGGTGAGGTGTTTTTATTACGTGTTTTATGGCTGTGAGGTGTCTTTATTACGTGCTTGATGGCTGTGAGGTGTTTTCAATTTCGTGGTGGTGAGGTGTTTTTAATTTCGTGGTGGTGAGGTGTTTTGAATTACTTGGTGGTGAGGTATTTTGAATTACGTGGTGGTGAGGTGTTTTGAATTACGTTGTGGTGCGGTGTTTTGAATTACTTGGTGGTGAGGTGTTTTGAATTACGTGGTGGTGAGGTGTAATCGTCCCAAACTTCCAGTCTGCACCTACCCCTCCCCTATGTATGTGCTGAGGGGTTCTTTCTTGAAAAAAAAACATTCAACCTAAATCTTCAACCTAAATTGCCAATAAAAATGTAATATCACAAACACAACAAATACATTTGTGCCAAGTAATTGTTTGTATTATGATTGGTGAAAATCATGACAACACAGCAACTCAGGTACAGTCATTAGCCTCAGCTAAAATAAGCCCACTCCTCAGTATCGACGCTTGGTGAGGCGAGCGCAGCGAGCCGAGCCAAGCTAGTATATATATATATATATATATATACACACAGACTTGGCATTTAATATGGTATATTTTTTTTTTCTTGACATGGGTTTACTTTCTTAACTCAGTATATCTATCTGGTGAGTTTCTTTCACACTTTGGTGATTTATTTGTTAAAAGAACCATGTCACTGATTGTCTGTCGCAGAAAGAAGTCAACAACAGGATTATATCACAGGTGGCGTGGCAAAATGTACGGACAGGTACATTTGATGATTGGTTTCACAGTCGGGTATACAAGGGTTGTTGCGTTCTGTATTAGTGGAAAACAACTGCTGCACGTCTCCAAAAGTTCTTGCCGCTTCCTCTGGAGATGGTCCGTCAACTCGACAATGCTGTTTGTCATGGAGTGGTGGCTTTACGAAATTACGGCATGAAACAGCGTGCTATTGCTCGGCAGTATGGCATCACTCAAGGTCAGGTGTCAAAGATCCTGAAACGAAATGCTCAGAGGGGTGTCCCTACTCCAATACCGAGGCCAGGATGTCCCCGCAGAACCACAAGGAGGGATGATCGCCAGCTGCACCGGTTAGTCCGCAATGGCCATACCAAGTCAGCTAATCGGCTTCGGGCTGAGTGGCAGCAACTGACAAATGTGCCTGTATCCAGAAGGCTAGTCAACCAATGACTGGTTCAAGCAGGCTATCGTGCCAGGTGTCCCCTGAGAAAGCCACGCCTGACCAGACAACACCACCCGCGCCGATTGCAGTGGGCCAGAGAGCACCGTCAATGGCAGCCAGGACACTGGAATCACGTGATCTTCAGTGACGAGTCTAGATTTCTGGTCTATCGTCAAGATGGCCGCGTCCGAGTGCGCAGACAAGTGCATGAAGCCTACAACAAAGATTGTATAGTGCGAAGAGTCCAAGCTGGAGGTGGTGGGGTGACCGTTTGGGCTGCTTTTCATGCAGGGGGAAAAACTGACCTGGTTGTTCTGAATGGAAACCTGAACCAGTTCAAGTACAGGGCCATTCTGGAAGAAACATTGCTTCCATTTGCTCGTGCAGCCTTTCGAGGAAACTTTCGAGGAAACAACGGAACTTGGGGCCGACTCAGAAGAAGACCTTTGTTGGTCGAAAGCTTGTCGACAATTAAAGATCGACGTCCTGAAGCTACGTCCGCGTCTTATTTAATCTAACGATTATTTATTCAATGCAAATGAGACGCCCTGCTCGTACTGTGGAGTTTCTACTATTTCTTACAGTTTATATATATATATATATATATATATATATATATATATATATATATATATATATATATATATATAGTAATGACTTGCGGTTGGAATTAAAATCAAATGAATCCATTTTTAGATCTCCAACCTTTAATGAGCAAACAAACTGCTCGACGTTCCGATCAGCAACACGGATAAACACAGAGTTGTTTTGCTTTACTCTTGAGAAAAGTCAGTGGATGCACGTTTATCTGTGTTGCTGATCGAAACGTCGAGCAGTTGTTTGTTTGCTCATTAAAGGTTGGAGAACTAAAAATGGATTCATTTGAGAGAGATATATATACAGTATATACTGTATATATATATATATATATATATATATATATATATATATATATATATTGTTGTGGATATGAGGATTGTGTTTTTTTTATTGTGTTTTTTTATTATTATTGCTTTATTCTGGACCCTCCTTACTCCAGTTATGTATAAAGGTCAAAGGGCGTCCCATAATTAGGTCATAAACAATCACGTCAGCCAATCATAGATTTCCCCCTTGTTGATAGTTATATCTTTATTATGTGTATTAGGGTAAGGCCTTGTCTTCCATTAAGATGACACTCCATTGCACCAAGTGAAATAAGATAGATTCCCTTCATTCCCCATTCCCACTCCCACTCCCAAAACTTCCATTGCCAAGCCTCAATTGCCAGTTACATCCCCTCCAAGCCTCCATTGCCAACTGCACTTGGCAGTTTGCCAGGTTTGCTACAGCTGTGGTTGTTGATTTCGCCCCAAAGCCGCCATTAAGCATGTGCTCAGCTCGGGGAAGAAGGGCGTGCCCGCCCATCGTCATCAAGAGCGGAGCCAGAGGGCCGTGCCGACCAATCAGGGCCGAGGCGAGCTGACCGATGGGCGCGTCCTGAAGGCCGGCGGCTTGATCGCCTGAGGCGCTATAAAAGCGCGCGCGCAAGAAGCGAAAGTGTGGTTGGACTGAGTACGAGACGAGTCAGATGAGTCCTGGAGAAAGCACGCGACGTACACAGAGCAGCAGCAGCAGCCACAGCAGCAACAGCGGCAGCTTCAGCAGCAGCAGCAGCCACAGCAGCTTGGGGCCTTGACGGCAGTTTTGAGCAGGTCCGCGAAGGAACGGCGGCTGCTAAACGCGCCGATCGTGCTGCAGTACCCGTGGACCTTCCTCTCCCTCCAGCCATTCACCTCTGGCCAGTCCTATCATCATTCCCCGCGTGAGTCTGTCCTTGTTTGTTCTGTCCCTGGGTTTAATTAAGACTGTAGGTAAGCTAGCGTTGCACTGTGTCTCTAATATCTTCTGTAAATTATTTTCTTATCTTTCCTTCTTCCTTGGTTACTTTTGGTTGTAAATAGTAAATAAATTATATTCGTATTCCCTACTTCTGTCTTCTTCTCCTTCACATCCGTGTCGCTTTTGTCTTTTCCATATTGAATATCTGTGGCGCGATCCGGCCAACGTTCGGGAATCGGGTTAGTCGGGGTAACTGTTCGGCCACGGTGCCATCCGCTCGGCAAAACAACATCTTATCCGCGGTCCGTAACAATATATATATATATATATATATATATATATATATATATATATATATATATATATATATATATATACATATATACATATATATATATATATATATATATATATATATATATATATATATATATATATATATATATATATATATATATATATATATATATATATATATATATATATATATATATACAGTGAAACCTTGACTTACGAGTGCACCAACTTACGAGTTTTCCGAGATACGAGCCGTCGCTCGGGCGGTTTATTGCTTTGAGATGCGAGCCGAGATCTGAGTTACAAGCTTACGCCACCCGCCACCAAGTGGGTTCCGGTCACGTGGTTATCTTGCCGTGCAAGCATCTCTGCCGTATATCGCTGCTGGTTTGTTTTCGCATGTTGGTTATTTTGGAAAATTTCTTAGTTTTAACCATGGGTCCTCAGAAATTGAGTGCCAAGGGCAGTACTGAGAAGAAGAAGAGGATGATGTGCTTGGATATAAAACATGCAATCGTCGAAAAACATGAGCGAGGTGTGCGTGTTGTCGACTTGGTGAGGCGGATGTGAAGGCAGCTGAAGATTTTATTATAACTTTTGCCGAACTGATAGAAGCCGAACGATACATCCCCCAGCAAATCTTCAACTGTGACGAGACAGGGCTCTTCTGGAAAAAGATGCCGAGGAGGACGTATTTCACGGCAGAGGAGAAGAGCATGCCAGGCCACAACTTGTTCAGAGTGCCGGCGATAGCTCGCCTTCTCTTTGTGGAAAACACGGTGAGATCCTTAACATCCAACAACTAATGGGACGCAAACGGGGCGCCCAGTTTAGCGGTACACACATTGATGAATCACCCTGCCTGTGATTCACCCATGACAGGTTATAGCTGGGTCGGGATTCAAACCCAGGCTGGACAGTTTAGAGTCAAGTGTGCGTACCTCCAGTCCAGGCCATCCTGCCAACTTGTATGCTGCATACAGGTGAAATATAAAGCGCGAGATATTTTTATATATACTGTATACTGTATATTTTAAAAAAAATTGGTGTGGTTTTTGGCGGGCTGGAACGGATTAATAGCATTTCAATGCATTTTAATGGGGAAATTTAATTTGAGAAACGAGCAAATTGAGTTACGAGCTCGGTCACAGAACGAATTAAACTCGTAAGTCAAGGTTTCACTGTATATATATATATATATATATATATATATATATATATATATATATATATATATATATATATATATATATATATATATATATATATATATATGTCACGCTACCAGATTCTTGTACCAGATGCGCTAAACATCTACTGCGTATAAACGCCGTTGAAAGGTGGCGCCGCGTGTTTCACCGTTTTCGCTTCCGGATTGATCGTTTATCAGCAATAAACCGCCGGAAATATACCTTTATTGGCCATCTGGTGACTCTGCTGCTGTTGGTGGCAAGCGTGCCAGGCTTGAAATATACCAATCCGTGCCGTGCTTGCCAGCCAACCTGCTCTCACTGTAAGCCGGCCGGCCATCGCAGAAGCAACAGGGGTGTTGTGACCTGTCCACTACTTATATGACAATCTGATTCATTTTGTTGACTCATGACTGAAAATGCTTGAGACAGTCATTATAGTTTGTGCAATTGATAAGACCTGTGCATGCTGCTCAGTGCTGTGCATCCAGTGTGCATGATATTTTATTCATATACTAGACAAAGAATATCGTTTACTGAACAATGCTGTACTTGTATGTACTTTGTGAATTAGGCTCACAAGACAATGACTTGACCTTTGAATCACACTTCTGGCGGCCAACTTAATATCCCGTGGGGTTTTCAAATGTAAGTAGTATGATGCCACATGCATTTATTGTCCTTCATGGATAAATCAAGCCTTGTGTACATACTTCTTGTAAATGGTGCTTCACCAAACATGTGTGTGAAAATTCTATACATGGAGGCCTACTCGTCATTTTGCCTTGGTATTTTGGCATGACAGCTTGGGCTAGCGTACAGATGGGGGTGCGAGGATTTCCAGTATTTGTGCACAGTTGCAATGCAGATTATGCTTGAAGATTCAATGCAGATTATGCTGCACATAATAAATACAGCAGTAGTAGAAGAAACATGAGCGTGTTTGTTTCCCATAAATTCCAATTAAAATCAGTGCTGGTCACAACTTATTTGCTCAGAAAAAGTGAAAAATACAAAATATTGGCAAGGTGCCAAAAAAAATTGGCACTCGGCCAATAACTCTTATGGTACTTTTATTTACTTTACTTGTCCAACATCATGCTTGAAAAAAACCTTGAGAACCCTAGAAATTGATTCTGATTGTAAATTACTGGTTGGTATTTTTTGCGAAATTTTCTAGATTTCCTGGCATGAAAAGTTGAAAAACTTGACATTTTGGGTAACACATGAATATAAAAATTTTTGTTTTCATGCATTTGTAATTGCCCAATTTGACCAACCCTGCTATTTTATGGAGGTACAGGGTTGGTACTTTAATGCTGCAGGTATAACTCTAAATCCATAATTTGAGCATCTCAACCCACCTGGTGGTATTCCAATTTCAAATGTTGACCTGAAGTCAACCCACGACAGGGGCTCAAACGCAAGACCATAAGATCTTAAACCAGCCACCTTAACCGTTAAAACACCAGGCCTATAGAGAAGAAAAAAAATGAATGAATGAATGATCGTTTTAAGGCCATTTTTCCCGCTGGAGCGGGGGTTAGCCTTGCGGGCCCCATGACAATCATGGTTCCCTGTTTGAGGCAATGTTTTTATGGCCGGATGCCCTTCCTGACGCCAAGAAGCAGCTCATATTATTTTGAACAAATGCATTCCATGAGAAACTAGAATGACACTCGGTAGAGCGCACACCTCCACCAGGCTGAACAGTTTATGTTTTGTATCCCACTGATAGGCCAGATCTGGATCCGGATCTTAACCAAAATCTAATCGGCCTGTTCATGTCACCTAACCAACTCATCCACCAAATATAGTCATAACTAATCCAATTTTTTTTTAAATATCATATCGTTTTTGGCCCTATCTCTAATTGGTGAAGAATCACTTTAAAAATTCTCGGATCTGCATCCATATCTTCACCAAAATGTGAACAATTCGACCTTGTCACACCCCCAACCTGTCCACCAAGTTTCTTCCAAATCCATCTACAACTTTTTGAGATATCCTGCTCACAGACAGACAGACAGTGGTAAAAAAATAACCCGTGCCCCCACCTTCGGTGGCTGAGGTAATGATGTTAGTGGTTTGAAAGTTCACAAATGAAACAAATATACTCATTCATTCATTCATTTAAAATTTAAAAGGACATTTTATTGTCCATAAAATAAAACATTTTACATAAAAGGAAAAACAAATTATATTTTACAAAATTTTACATAAAAGGACATAAAAGGAAAGGACATTAAAGGTCCATTTAAAAGGACAAATTTTAAAAGGTTCATTTAAAAGGACATTTTCCTATTTACCACGATACATTGGCAAAGAAAGATGGTTGAAGGAAGAAGGTTGAAAGCATGATACACACCCACAGTATAATGGCTGATGTCTATGATTCTACCCACAGTAGCTTCGCGAAAACCTCCATGTGCAGCCTTCACTTGCACTGTGGCTCCAGACTAAAAAAGATATTTAAAAAAAATTTAAAAAATTACAGCTTCTAAAATTGTACACCCAGGTTAAATACAAGCTGCAAAACTTCATGTTATAGAACATGCCATTGATAAGTATTCCAATTTCAATATTTTCTGTGGTTCTGAGATGTTATAAATTATCATACACTTTTCCACAATGCTCATCTCCAAATTTGCACAATCGTTGATTAGCAACCCTATGAGCTACATATATGATGATAACCTCCAATCATATTATCAAACCTTCAACAGACTTCCACAATCACTTCAAAACTGCACAAACTTACCACCAGAGATCCTTCGATGAACTCATCGGAAATAACATCCGATGATAAGTCATCCTTGAACACAACCTGGAAAATGGATAAACAGGTAGAAATGACATAATCCTCCATTGTCAATACAAAACACCAATTTTTTGTAAACAGACTTGGTCAGGAAGCTTGTCCTCTCTTGCAGAGAAATTGGTGTTTTCATTCACTAGGAAACCGATCAAAAGAGTCTGGGAACAAATGAAAACTCACCTTCACCTTGAGTGCCTGGACAACATGTTGCACAGTAGCTTCACAGAATGCACCGCGGTACTTGGCACTGACTGCTGTACCCACGGTGAGGTATGCTGGCTCACCAATAGATGGCTGTAAACAAACATATTAACTTTCTATAGATATGAAGAACATGTATATCTCATGAGGAGGTTTAAGCATAAATTCTCATGATAACATTTCATCCAAAATCGCGCTCGCCTCGCCCGCCCCTTCAAGGCTCTCGCCTCGCCCGCCCCTTCAAGGCTCTCGCCTCGCCCGCCCCTTCAAGGCTCTCGCCTCGCCCGCCCCTTCAAGGCTCTCGCCTCGCCCGCCCCATCAAGGACCTCGCCTCGCCCGCCCCTTCAAGGACCTCTCCTCGGCCGTCCCTTCAAGGACCTCTCCTCGGCCGTCCCTTCAAGGACCTCTCCTCGGCCGTCCCTTCAAGGACCTCTCCTCGGCCGTCCCTTCAAGGACCTCTCCTCGGCCGTCCCTTCAAGGACCTCTCCTCGGTCGTCCCTTCAAGGCTCTCAATTTCGGCAATTGAAGCCTTTGCACAATTGTAAATAATGATAATAATCCAAGAATCACCATATAAACTACATCCAGGGCAATATATTTATTGCATATACTAGCGTGACTCGGCACGCTCCGCGCGCCTCACCACATGTCGTTTCAGAGGGATAGACATCTTTGACCATTTCGATGTATTTTGGGTATTCAGGGTCTTTTGGGTCTTCATGGTGTTTTGGGTCTTCATGGCGTTTTGGGTCTTCATGGCGTTTTGGGTCTTCATGGCGTTTTGGGTCTTCATGGCGTTTTGGGTCTTCATGGTGTTTTGGGTCTTCAGGGCCATTTGGGTCTTCAGGGCCATTTGGGTCTTCAGGGCCATTTGGGTCTTCATGGTGTTTTGGGTCTTCATGGTGTTTTGGGTCTTCATGGTGTTTTGGGTTTTCATGGTGTTTTGGGTCTTCAGGGCCATTTGAGTCTTCAGGGCCATTTGAGTCTTCAGGGCCATTTGGGTCTTCAGGGCCATTTGTGTCTTCAGGGCCATTTGGGTCTTCGGTGTCTTCAGGGACTTTTGGGTCTTATGGTTCCTCTAGGCCATTAAGGGTATTTTGGGTCTTCGGGGTCTTTTGGATCTTCAGGGGCTTTTGGGTCTGATGGTTCCTTTGGGTCTTTAAGGGTCTTTGGGGTATTTTGGTTATTTAAGGGTCTTTACGGGTGTTTTGGGTCTTCAGGGTATTTTGGATCTTTGGGGTGTTTTGGGTCTTTGGGGTGTTTTGGGTCTTTGGGGTGTTTTGGGTCTAAAGGGTGTTTTGGGTCTTCGGAATCATTTTGGGTATTCGGGTGTTTTGGGTCTTCGGGGTCTTTTGCAGCCTCTGGGCATTTAAGGGTATTTTGGGTCTTTAGGGTGTTTTGGGTCTCCGGAATATTTTTGGGTATTTGGGGTGTTTTGGGCCTTCAGGGCCATTTGGGTCTTCAGGGTCTTTTGCAGCCTCTGGCATTCAAGGGTATTTTGGGTCTAAAGGGTCTTCAAGGGTCTTTGGGGTGTTTTGGGTCTTTGGGGTGTTTTGGGTCTTCAGAGTATTTTGGGTCTCCAGAATCTTTTTGGGTATTCGGGGTCTTTTGTGTCTTCTGGGTCTTCGGCATCTTTTGGGTCTTCAGTGTCTTTTCGATCCTCTGGGCCTTTAAGGGTATTTTGGGTCTTCGGGGTCTTTGGGGTCTTAAAGGTCTTTTGGTTCCTCTGAGTCGGTTGAGATTCCTCTGGGCCACTTAATCAGTTTATACACTGGCACAGACATGACTAGAAACTCACTTGCTTAGATAAAGAGAATAATTTACCTCCATGAAGAAAGCAGATGGAGAAAACAATCTTTAAAATTACCAGAAATTTTTAGGGGGATCACTGCGACGGCAACATGTTCGATAATCCAAGATATCCTATTCAACAACACAGATTCCAGGTTTTTCCAAAGTCTTTTCAATGAACCATCAGAATAACCACACTGTGGTCACAACTTGTGACAATATCAGCAACGAGCCAATTTAGAAACGCGCATTTAAACACTTAAAAGATGAACAGCGTGATTTGGAAACACACATCTAATGCACTATTAAATGATTAACTCGACACCTCTTATCCATGTCACCCTCCCAAAGGTTATATCAAAACGAGCTAATTCGCCACAGTCACGGATTGCTTAACTCCAATATAGGGCTGCTCAAAAATTATTTATGTAACGCATTTTTTGGGTAATTTGCGTAACGTAACACAACTTAACACTTGATTACCATGCGTTCTGATGTGCTGTGCCATTCATTCTGACAGGCTTGATTAAACCTCCATTATTTGACATATGATTAGATTTTACAGGGGCCCTCATCGTGAGTAACACTCAACCCAAAGAAAGCCAATGGAAATCTAACACAACAAACCCGGGAAGTGTATAATCAGCAAAGGACTAGAGGCCTAATGTGCTCAGCCCACCAGAAAACCAAGATGGCGGCCATATAATTTTGTCTCGGTGCTGTAGTGAGTGGAGTCAAGCGACAGATGTGGGTGTGATCCAGCAGCTGTCCGACCAATTGGAGCACATTTCAAAAAACGACCCCGAACAAGAACCCCCAACAACAACAGCAACGCGAAACTCTTCTAGACCTGCAACATGTCACAGGCAAAAATGCCCCCATCAACTTTTTCCATTTTACTTACTTTCTCTCCAAACATAGTTAAGAGCCATTGCTCGCGAGATCTCGGAGACGGTGGGAGGGATTTTCGAAGCTCCACACGGTCTCCACGTTTTTCGAAGTTAAGTCTGTTCACAATTGTATTTTGTCGAAACTGTATTTATCTTTCGGTGTGTGAAGTTATTGTGTGCAACTTTGGTTGTTTCTCGGTGTTTATCTTTCATAAATTGATCGTCTGTTTGCCGTGTCGTGTCTTGAGGCCTTGTACAGTGTGCACTGTACAACCTTGAGGCTTTGTTTTTCTCTCAGCGGTCCGTCGTTTGTGATCCAATAACTTTCGTTCTCTGTATTCCCAGTCTTTTCACCCATAGCCTACTTCCTTGTGTAAATCTCAACTAGAAAAAAAAAAAAAAAAAAAAAAAAACAATTCCTTCTCTGTTCTCATTCGTTTATTCATTCTTATTCGTTCGTTCGTTCTTCGACCACGTGTTTCTCCCCCATTTTCCCCAGATAGTTTTCACTCATTAACCTTCAATGTTTACACTTTCCCCTCAAGTTATGTATTCCGTCATATTTTATAACACCTTTTTCTTCTTCTTCTTTAAAAGGCTGCTTTCGACTTGCTCACCAAATCAATTCATCCCAAAAAAAAATATCCATCTCCTATAGTGCCTTTTTTCTACATTCCCTAAACTCTCCTGCACTCCATCCTCCATCCAGCGTCCTTAAACGTATTTTTAACTCGAAGGTCACAAGAAACTCATTTTGCAAAAAATGTTCGTTTCCCATGAATCGTACACTTTCAAAAATCCAATCTCACCCCTCCCCTCCAAATCTTCCCCATAACCCCTCCCCTCCAAATCTTCCCCATCACCCCTCCCCTCCAAATCTTCCCCATCACCCATCCCTTTCAAATCTCCCCCCTTGCCCCCTCCCTCCTAAACTACCCCCTCACCCCTCCCCGCCAAGACGCCCCCTCGCCCCTCCCCTCCTAGACTCCTGCCTCACCCCTCCCCTCCAAATCTCCCCCATATCCCATCCCTTTCAAATCCCTCCCCTCCCAAACTCCCCCCTCACCCCTCCCCTTCAAATCTCCCCACCCTCATTGCTTCTCAATTTCCCCCCTCTCACTCCCCCTCCTCAAAGCGTCCTCCCCGCTTCTTCCCCCTTCAAACTCTCACCTCCATCTCCCCCAACCTTCTGCCTCGCTCTTCCCCCTCCTCAAATAACACCTCATTGTGGCTCACCCAATCACCATCAAACCTTTTGTCCGCCCCATCCTTCCCTTTCTCCGAGCTATTCTGAAATCTCTGACACACCTTCAACAGCTCTCCCTATCTCTTCCACCTCTTCCACATCTTACCCTACCCCTCCTCCCCCCTGTTCTGTATCTGATGCTCCCCCTTCCTCTTCAGTAACGGTATGGACCTCAAACATCCGGGGCCTTCGTTCAAACTTAACTGATCTCTCCATACAGGTTGCTTCTGTCAAACCAGACGTGATCTGCTTAACAGAAACTTTCCTCCTTTATGATGTCTCTGATTCCATAGTATCTCTCCCGGGCTACTCCCTCCTCCGGTATGATAGACCTGAGCCTCGTCCTGGAGGCGGGGTTGCTATCTTTATCAAAAACTCTCTTCCTCACTCGCCCTGCACTGCACTCTCTCCACCTCACCCCCAGGAATACCTCTGGCTACGGCTTCCCGTTCGCTCCCACCTCTTGTTCATATGTGTGTTGTACCGTCCACCAAACAGTGATGACTCCATCTACATCTCGCTGTCTGATGATATGGACCAACTTCTATCTACTCATCCCAACTCTCTCTTCCTCATATGTGGTGATTTCAACTGTCATCATGCCAGTTGGCTGGGTGTGGGTACCTCTCTCACCAGCCATGGCTCCTCAGCAAAGGACTTCTGCGACTCACTGGGACTGACACAATCTGTCAATTTCCCGACCCGGATCTCAGTCAACGGAACATCTTCTCTTCTGGACTTGGTTATGACTAACTTCCCTGAAAATGTCTGCTGCTCTTCTTCTGCTCCGATCGGATCATCTGATCATGTCCTTGTTAAAGTGGACATCTCTCTGACCATCCTCAGGGAGCCTGCTCAGCGTCGACGAGTCTGGCATTTCACTCAGGCCAACTGGCGCGGTCTTCAAGCAGCCATCAATCATCTGCCACCTACCACCTCTGACATCAACTCATCCTGGGAATTCTTCCAAAGTAAATTGCTCTCTCTCCTGCACAGATTTATCCCATCTCGTCTTCAGTTGTCATACCCTTCCTCCCGTCCATGGTACACGGAATCTTGTGGTGAGGCTGTTGCCCAGAAACAACTTGCCTTCGTCTCCTGGAAAGCAAATCCAACGGAAGGAAATCTCATTTCCTTTCACAAAGCCCGAAACAAGTGTGTGTCCACCCTCAGGAGAGCCAGGAAACAATATCTCTCCGTTCTCAAGACCGAACTCTCTTATCTGTCTCCCTCTTCCAAATCCTGGTGGCATCTGGTCAAATCCGTTTCTGGTGTTTGTTCCCCCTCCATCCCCTCCCTTACCTCAAACGGCTACACAGCTGACTCCGCACGTGAAAAAGCTGAATGCCTCAACTCTGTGTTTGCCTCTAAATCTTGTGTCCCAAACCCATCCCTCTCTGTACCCACCATACCCAGTCGTACCCTGCTGCTCCTGGACTCCGTGTCCTTTCCTCCTGACAAGGTGGAAAAGTTTCTGTCAACCCTCGACTCTGATTCTGCAACTGGACCCGACGGCATCAGCCCACGGGTCCTAAAATCCTGCTCTGCTGCTCTATCTCACCCTCTCTCTGTTCTCTTCACCCTCTCTTTTGCTCAAGGTCAACTGCCATCTGCTTGGAAATCAGCCAACATCACCGCTTTGCACAAAAAAGGTGCAAAAACAGATCCTAGCAACTACAGACCAATCAGCCTTCTCCCAATTATCAGCAAAGTCATGGAATCCATCATTGCTTCGGATATGAAATCTTTCCTCTTCTCCAATGGCTTGATCTCTGATCATCAATTTGGTTTCAGACCAGGTCACTCTACTCTGGACCTGCTGCTTCTGCTGTCTCAACAATGGATGGAGGTCCTCAATGCCAAACAGGAAATTAGAGCTGTCTCCCTCGACATATCACGTGCCTTCGACACGGTCTGGCACCCCGCTCTGCTCACCAAACTCTCCTCCTTTGGTATCCATGGAAATCTCCACGCATGGCTGGCGGACTTCCTCTCTAGTCGTCGTCAACGTGTGGCCCTGAATGGGTTTCTCTCATCTCCTCTTCCTGTTCAGGCTGGAGTTCCCCAAGGCAGTGTTCTGGGCCCCGTGCTTTTTCTGGTCTTCATCAATGATCTCTCTGACTCTCTCGAAAATCCTCTCTATCTCTTTGCTGATGACTCCACTCTCTGCCGCTCCATTCCTCTTCCCTCAGATCGGCAGTCTGCTGCCTCCTCACTCTCTGAAGACCTGGACAAAATCACAGACTGGTCAAACAAGTGGAACATGTCTTTCAATCCTGACAAATCTCACACTCTTACTATGTCTCTCCGAAAAGATCGACTGGACAACCCTCCCATCTACTTTCTCAACAATCCTCTCCAAGAAGTTCTGTCGCTCAAGATTTTGGGTCTCACTATCTGCCATGATCTTTCTTGGGAAAACCACATTTCCAAGCTGGCCTCCAAAGCCAGTCGCCGACTGGGCATCCTCCGTCGTGCGAAGTCCTTCCTCGGCACACCTGAGCTCCTCACCACATACAAGGCTTTCATCCGCAGCTCAATGGAATACTGTTCTCCCCTATGGGCCGGTGCTCCTGCCTCACACCTAGCTCGGCTTCACGCTGTTGAAACCAAAGCTTTCAGAATTATTGGAATCTCCCGCGATGAAGCTATCTCTGAGGGCCTTTCACTCACTCACCGCAGGCAGGTAGGTGGTCTTTCTGTCTTCTACCGACTCCTCTCCGGCCTTGCACCCCCAGCTCTCTCTGTGCTCTGTCCCCCAAATATTCCTACAGGTCGCACAAGATCTGCCAGCAACCCTCTGATGGTTAAACTGCCGAAATCTCGGCTCTCTGCTCACCTTCACTCTTTCATTCCTCTTTTCTCCCGCCTCTGGAACAAACTCCCTCACTCCCTTCAATCCCACTCCTCCCTCCAGGTCTTTAAAACAGCTGTTCACCACCATCTCTTATCTTCCCCCATCCAAAACCTTGATCTTTTCTACCCCCGCTAATTCACCCCAGATCCACCTTGTTTGAAATTCCAACTTCTTTCCTGGAAGTCCTGGCAGTGTCCATATGTTTTATACCTCTCCCACCGCCCCCTTCCCATGCCCCCCCCCCCAAAGCCCTCGCCCTCTCTCAGATCTCTCGATGTCTCCATGTCTCCATGTCTCTCGGTCCCTGCTCTCAAATGTTGTGTTTGTGTCCTTCCCCCTCTCTCCCCATCTTGTCTACCGCTCCCGATGTTACATGTTTTATGTGTCGGTTTGTCTTTCTGTGTGATTAATGTTCGCTCTTTCACGAGCCTCGATCTTGTATACAAAAAAAAAAAAAAAAAAAAAAAAAAAAAGAGAAGTTAATGTCAAAACACAACTGGGAGAATCTAACTGGGAACATGTGATCTACAACTTATCAGGTTTTTTTGGGGGGTTTTGGTTTTTTTATAACGACAAACACTTAACACTGGCACTGAGCTTCGGGTAAGTGCCATCATTGATAAGTTGGTTGGGAAGCCCCGTGTTGGCTTAACAGTTAAGGTAACTGGCTTAAGATCTTAGGGCTTTGAGTTTGAGCCACTGTCGTGCTCTTGAAATAACATCGGGAGGATCGACTCAGCCTGTCATCCTACCGGGGTCAGCAAAATGAGTACCAGCTTACTGGTAACAGGGGCATTGCATCAGCACCACAGCCGAGCTTCTAGAAAATGATGCAACCAGCAGCCACAGACTGCATACAAAACAACAAAAAAGATGGTTGGGGATGAATGCAATACCTTCAAAACCCCTCCGCATGGAGCAATGTTCGAATAAGACAACATCAAGAACTTATTTGCCAGTGGAGAAGTCAGCATCATGTCAATCATATCACTTTATACTTCAACAAACAATTTTAAAATGGGAGAAAAATAATCGGAATATTTATAAATTGTATGAGAATCGAAAGAGTCTGTGCGCAATCTCCTAATGTTTAAATAATGTTGAAAAAAGAAGAAGAAGAAAAACAACCCAATTTAACGTTGAGACGTTGACCGATGTTCCTCCGTCCACATTAAGTCTTTGCTTATAGTGTAGCAGCATAGCAAACCTGTTGTACATTTTGTGATACAAGCACCAAATTTGGCACAAATGTACATTAATATGTTGCGAACATTTTCAGATATTGGGCCACTTGAAATTCCGTAATTTTTTTTTTCAAATTTTTTCAAATTTCGTAATTTCAAATTTTTCGGGTGACACCGTCACAATTTCGGTCTTCGAGGCCGGCCGATATAGTGGGGCGGCTTAACCCAAATATTCAAAAGAATTGTGCATTTTGTGATACAAGCACCAAATTTGGCACAAATGTACATTAATATGTTGCGAACATTGTGTGGTCAGCAATGAAGACGAGAGTCTGAATTACATGTATGCAAAAGACCTTGTGAACCAGTGAAGCAAATACACGGGTAAGCATGAATTAAATCTAGGGCATGATATAATTTCCATGATGTTTACCTCTACACTCAATGGTGGAAGGAGGTAATGTTTTGATCCCAGCTTGTCTGTATGTCTGTTAGTCCACAAAATTCCAGACAAAGCTTGTAGTAGTGGTAGTTGTAGTGGTAGTGGTGATAACAGAAATTGTTATATAGAACTGAACTTATATTATTATTATATGCAGAAAATAAGTTCATTTCTATATGCCCTGCAGTGGACAGGTTAATTGGTTTATGCACTGAAGGGGTCACCCTGGTGTGCACTGCTGTGTTCTGCCTAACTGAGTTGTTCAGGTATGATGTACTCAGCACAAGCTTCCGGTCGGCCCGGAGGTGGGGGTGCGGGGCCTGTCACGGAACGTCAAAACAAACGGCCTGCCGGGGCCGCCCAAAAGTCGGGCGTGAGGGGCGCGTCCACTAATGGAACGCCTCTCGCTTCCCAGATCGAGGGCCACGTGGTCAGGAGAACCTCGTCCCTTCCGGTCACACTTTGCCTATCGGCCGGCCTCGAAGACCGAAATTGTGACGGTGTCACCCGAAAAATTTTAAATTACGAAATTTGAAAAAATCTGAAAAAAAAATTTACGGAATTTCAAGTGGCCCAATATCTGAAAATGTTCGCAACATATTAATGTACATTTGTGCCAAATTTGGTGCTTGTTTCACAAAATGCACAATTCTTTTGAATATTTGGGCTAAGCCGCCCCACTATTACTCCAACTTTGACCTAAAACTTCAAGACCATTTGAACTCAATATCTAATCTCTACATATGTATCATAGTACATGTACTTAGTTTGATTCAAATCCCGACCTTGATAACATTTTTACCTGGCATGACATGACCTCTGACCTCTTGATGCTAAAATCTAATCAGTTCATCTTTGCATCATTATACATACTTGTGTAGTGCTGGGCACACACGTTAAACCCGCAGCGGTTGTCCGAAGACCAACTCCGCCGCGGATGCGCGCAGGTCGTCCTTGGGCGCCGTCCTGAGGCCCAGCAGGACCCAGGGGAGCCTGTCGACCCAGCCGCCGTCGCGGAGGCTGGCCCGGAGCACGGCCTTCATGGCGCGATGGAAGCGCTCGCACAGGCCGTTGGCCTGGGGGTGGTAGGCCGTGGTGCGGTGCAGCTGGACGCCGAGCCCCCGCGCAACCGCCCCCCAGAGCTCCGAGGTGAACTGGGGGCCGCGGTTGGACGAGATGTCCGAGGGGGCGCCGAACCGGGCAACCCAAGTGGCAATGAACGCCTGCGCGACGTCCGCCGCCGTCGTTGCTGCCAAAGGCACGGCCTCCGGCCACCGGGTGGTGCGGTCCACCATGGTGAGGACGTGGGTGAAACCCCGCGAGGGGGGCAGAGGTCCCACCAAGTCCACGTGAACGTGGTCGAACCGACGTTCAGGCACAGTAAACGGGGCCAACAGGGCCTGGGTGTGGCGGTGAACCTTCGCGCGCTGGACGCGAAGCACGTCCTGGCCCAATCGCGGACGGCATTCCGGAGGCCATGCCAGACGAACTTGTCGGCGACCAGCTTCTGGGAGGCCTTCGTGCCCGGGTGGGACAGGCCGTGGATGGCGTCAAAAACCCGGCGCTGCCAGCCAGCGGGCACGATGGGGCGAGGCCGGCCGAGGGAGACGTCGCACAAGAGGGCCGTGCCCGCGCCGTCGAACGGTACCTCGGGGACGCGGAGGCCTGTGACGGTGGTCCGAAAAGCCTGGACGGCGGGGTCGGCGGACTGGTCCGCCGCCATCCGGGAATAGTCGATCCCGAGGTGGACCGCGTGGGCGACGGACCGGGAAGGGCAATCCGCCACTGGGTTGTCCTTCCCCGCGACATGCAGGATGTCCGTCGTGTACTCGGACACGGCCGAGAGGTGACGCTGCTGCCGGGCCGACCACGGCTCGGCGACCTTGGCCATCGCGAAGACCAGGGGCTTGTGGTCGACGAAGGCTGCGAACGGGCGGCCCTCGAGCAGATGGCGGAAGTGCCGGACCGCCAGGTGGAGCCCGAGCAGCTCGCGGTCGAAGGTACTGTACCGCCGTTCGTGCGGGCGGAGCTGCCGGCTAAAAAACGCCAGCGGCTGCCAAGCTCCCTTCACTCATTGCTCGTGCACCGCGCCCACGGCGTAGTCCGACACGTCGGTGGTGAGGGCGATCAGTGCATCGGGCACCGGGTGCGCGAGCATGGTGGCGTTAGCCAAGGCGAGCTTCGCGCCCGCGAACGCCGCGTCCATCGGCTCGGTCCAGACAACGTCGCCTTTGCCCGGCTTCCCCCGGAGGGCCTCGTGCAGGGGGCGCAGGAGCTGGGCGATGCGGGGCAGGAAACGGTGATAAAAGTTCACCATGCCCAGGAACTCCTGGAGCCCCTTGATCGTGCGGGGGCGCAGAAAACCCCTGACCGCCTCCACCTTGGCCGGTAAGGGGATTTTTTTTTTTTTTTGTATACTGAATCGAGGCTCGTGAAAGAGCTAACATTTACTTCACAAACAAATCAACCAGACAAACAAAACACATAAAAAGAGGGAGCAGAAAACAAGATGGGGAGTAGGGTGGGCTTCAAAAAATCAAAATGCAGATGTTCTCCGGGACATGGTCTATTTTTGTTCCTTTTGGTGTCAAAGGAAAGCACACCACATTTGAATGGAATCCAATAATATTTAGGGGTGCCACATCAGTGATGAATTTTCCCCCATGCAAAAATAGGAATTCCCATTTTTTGGGCTGTATATACACAAAATAAATACATAATTATATATATACATTAAATATAATATTAAAAATAAATATATAGTAAATATACATTAAATAATATTAATATATATTATATTATACATTATATATATAATTATACGATAGACAATTATACAAATATAGACAAATATAATACATTAAATAATATATTAAAAATAAATATAATATATTAAAATTGAAATATAATAAATAAATATATAGTTATACAATATATATACATTATAATTAAATATACATTAAATTTATACATAAAATATACATTAAATAATAAATATACATAAATACACATTATACATTATATATATAGTTATATACAATATATTATACATACAGTTTTGAGACTTCCTATGATCACTATCTGGGCAATTTTCATGCATGTTTTGTACAGGTTCCCGGGGTCAGGGGTACGCTTTTTTAGTGTGTAATATGTAGGCCTAACTTATTGACTGTGGCTCTTTTGTAGAGAGTGACCCTGTGGAGTAAGAATTAACAGGATTTTACCCACATTCTTGCGTATTTTGCAGATATGGCATGTGCTAGTACCAGTGTTTCATTGAAAACTCGGGCTCAGGATAATGTGTATCTCATTGGGTCCACTTCTGGAGATGCCATCAAAGGTGCCAAGCTCCCGACTGTGCATCAATCTCTTGTCCTGTTTTTCCATCACCTGAAGAAGGAGAATCGCACTGCCCGGGAGAGTGCAACCCTCACCATTGAAGAGGTTGTGAAGTTCTGGGAAAAAGCTCACCTACCTACAACGACGAAGCAGCACTGCATCCATCGTTTGGAGAGGCTATATGAAGAATGGAGGAGCCTCCAAAAAGGTGCAAAGCGGGGTGGTGCGACCCAAGAGAAAAAGGAAGCATCCTTCATGGCCTCCTTGGAGAAGACGTTTGATCTTAGGCATGCAGATTCGGAGGCCATAATCACCAACCCCGAGGACAGGAAGTTTCTTCACGATCAATTCTCAGAGAGGAAGGCTTCAATGGGATCTGTAGACACTGTGTTGGAAGCAAAAACGAAGCGAAAGAAAGAAAGGGAAGAAAAGGAGAAGACTAAGGCAGAGAAGGAAAATAAGAGACAGGAAATGGTCATGAAGGGTGCTACTGCTATGGAAGTCACAGACTCAGACTCTGACTCTGAGACCACGGCACAGGCTGGTTCTTCATCATCTGATGGTGGGATATCTCGTCCCAAGAAAAGAAGGCCTATCAACATTGTCACTCCTGAAGTCGCAGCTTCTTTGGATCGTACGAAAACAAGTGACCGAATGGCTGTCCACAACTTGGCATCCATTTGTAGAGCAGTAGGATGGGATCCTGCAGAGCTGGCACTGAACCGATGGACAGTGCGGCGGAATCGCATGATGCATCGATGCAAAACCATGGACGAAATAAAAGAAGCATTTCATCATAATGTGCAGGGTCCTTTAGTGGTCCATTGGGATGGAAAGCTTCTTCCCGATGTCACTGGAGATTTTGTGCATGTGAAGGTGGATCGTCTTCCAATCCTTGTGTCCAACCAGTACCATGGAATGGAGCAGCTGTTGAATGTTCCCAAGTTACCTGATGGGGGAGGAGAAGCTATGGCAACCGCTGTAGTGGACACACTGAAGAGCTGGAACCTTGTGGGCAAGGTGAAGGCTTTGTCTTTTGACACAACGGCCAGCAATTCAGGTGTTCGTGGAGGGGCTGCTGTCCTCATTGAAAAGAAGCTACAGACTGAACTAATTCATTTGGCTTGCCGCCATCATGCGCACGAAATCATTCTGGGAGATGTTTTCACCACTCTTTTCGGTCCTTCATCAGGCCCTGACATCCAGCTTTTTAAGCGGTTTCAGGCGGAGTGGCCGTCCATTGCCCATCACCAACCAAAAAATGGATTCACAGATCCTGATACGGCAGCTGAGTTTGCACAGAACAATGACATGATGGATGAAGCTCTGGAATTTGCTCTTGTGTGTTTGAAAGATCAGCAGCCACGAGATGATTATCGTGAACTCCTAGAACTGACTGTCATCTACATGGGAGGAATCCCACCTCGTGGAATCCGGATCATGGCTCCAGGAGCAATGCACAGAGCCAGATGGATGGCAAAAGCACTATATTCACTACAGGTGTTCATGTTTCGGTCAGAGTTCCACTTGACACTTCGAGAGGCGAGAGAACTCCGAGCCTTCAACATTTTTGTCTGCCTTGTGTATGTACAGGCTTGGTTTCGGGCTCCACAAGCTATTGAGGCTCCCCTGAATGACATTAACCTCTTCAAGAAGTTGGAAAAGTTTGAACAAATCAATCAGAAGATGGCTCAGGCAGCCTTGAAGGCACTTGGCCGCCACACGTGGTACATGAGCCCAGTACTAGTGGCATTTGCATTCTTTGACACCAGAATTGACAAAGAAAGCAAGATCAATATGATTGAAGCATTGAAAAATGATGGTGAAAACCCCTCTCCAAAGAGACCAGCTATCAAACGAGGAACCGCCCTGTCAATCGCTGGCCTCATAACAAAACACACCAAGCATTTCTTCAGCATCCTAGGGACCCCAACTGATTGGATGGATAAGGATCCTGGTTCATGGGAGCAAGAAACCAGCTTTCAGGAAGCAAAGAAAGCCGCCAGTGGCTTAGTCATGGTGAACGACAGGGCAGAAAGGGGTGTCGCATTGATACAAGACTACAATAAGCTCCTTACAAAGGATGAAGAGCAAAAGCAAGCTCTGCTCCAAGTTGTTGCTGTTCACAGGAAGATGTACCCCGATGCCAAGAAGGCAACAGTGGTGAAACAGGCCCAGAAATAGGAGTTACATTTCTCATTATATTTGGGTTTTTTAATATTATGTGATATGGTGTCTCTTCATTTTATGAACTGAACATTTGGATTGTTATCATTGAATTTGAGTTTTCATAGCAATATAGTGCTATTTGTGCAGCTATTGTAACTTGTGTTTGCTAGAATACAAAGAAAGTGAGTGGAGGGTGGATTTTCATAAAACAAGCTTCTGGTTTTGCTTTCGATCCATATATAGAAAAGTTTTGTAGACACCTTTAGTTTGAAGGCTGATGTGGCACCCCTAAATAAAATCGGATTGCTTTCATATTTGGTGTCTTTTCATTTTGGAACAAAAGGAACAACATAAAGCCATGTCCCAGTAAATATTTTTAAAAAATTATTTTGAGCACCACCCTAATGGGGAGAGAAGGGGAAGCACACAAACACAACATTTGAGAGCAGGGAGATGTGTGGAAGGGAGAGGGCTTGGGGGGAGGAGGCATGGGAAAGGGGGGGGGGGGTGGAGGGAGAAGTATAAAACACAAGGACACCAAGGACTTCCAGGACAGAAGTTGGTATTTCAAAAAAGTGGAATTGGGGTGAAATTAGCGGGGGTAGAAAAGATCAAGGTTTTGGATGGGGGAAGATAAGAGATGGTGGTGAACAGCTGTTTAAAAGACCTGGAGGGTGGAGTGGGATTGAAGAGAGTGAGGGAGTTTGTTCCAGAGGCGGGAGAAAAGAGGAATGAAGGAGTGAAGGTGAGCAGAGAGTCTTGATTTTGGCAGTTTGACCATAAGAGGGTTGCAGGCAGATCTTGTGCGACCTGTAGGAATATTTGCGGGACAGAGCCCAGAGAGAGCTGGGGGGGGCAAGGCCAGAGAGGAGTCGGTAGAAGATGGAAAGACCACCAACCTGCCTGCGGTGAGTGAGTGAGAGGCCCTTGGAGTTAGCTTCATCGCGGGAGATTCCAATGATTCTGAATGCTTTGGTTTCAACAGCGTGAAGACGAGCTAGGTGTGAGGCAGGAGCACCAGCCCAGACGGGAGAGCAGTATTCCATTGAGCTGCGGATGAAAGCCTTCTATGTGGTGAGGAGCTCAGGTGTGCCAAGGAAGGACTTCGCACGACGGAGGATGCCCAGTCGGTGACTGGCTTTGGAGGCCAGATTTGAAATGTGGTTTTCCCAGGAAAGATCATGGCAGATAGTGAGACCCAAAAGCTTGAGTGACAGAACTTCTTGGAGAGGATTATTCAGAAAGTGGATGGGAGGGTTGTCCAGTCGGTCTTTTCGGAGAGACATCGTAAGAGTGTGAGATTTGTCAGGATTGAAAGACATGTTCCACTTGTTTGCCCAGTCTGTGATTTTGTCCAGGTCTGCAGAGAGTGAGGAGGCAGCAGACTGCCGATCTGAGGGATGAAGAATGGAGCGACAGAGAGTAGAGTCATCAGCAAAGAGATACAGAGGATTTTCAAGAGAGTCAGAGAGATCATTGATGAAGACCAGAAAAAGCACAGGGCCTAGAACACTGCCTTGTGGAACTCCAGCCTGAACAGGAAGAGGAGATGAGAGAAACCCATTCAGGGCCACACGTTGACTACGACTAGAGAGGAAGTCCGCCAGCCATGCGTGGAGATTTCCATGGATACCAAAAGAGGAGAGTTTGGTGAGCAGAGCGGGGTGCCAGACCGTATCGAAGGCACGTGATATGTCAAGGGAGACTGCTCTAATTTCCTCTTTGGCATTGAGGACCTCCATCCATTGTTGAGAAAGCAGAAGCAGCATGTCCAGAGTAGAGTGTCCAGGTCTGAAACCAAATTGATGATCAGAGATCAAGCCATTGGAGAAGAGGAAAGATTCCCTTTGTGCCTGAAAGTGCCTGGTGACGCGGTGCCCCAAAAAGTCGATTTTGGTGACGCCGAACCGGCACTTGGCGGGGTTGATGATCAGGCCATGCCGGCCCAGGCGTTCGAAGAGCGTGCGGAGATGGCGGAGGTGCTCCTCACGGGACGCGCTTGCAACGAGGATGTCATCCAGGTAGACGTACACGAAATCCAAGTCGCGCAAGATGCTGTCCATGAGCCGCTGGAACGCCTGGGCCGCGTTCTTCAACCCGAAGGGCATCCGCAGAAACTCGAAGAGGCCGAATGGTGTGATGACGGCCATCTTCGGTATGTCCTCCGGCCTGACGGGGACCTGGTGGTATCCGCGGATGAGGTCCACCTTGGAGAAGAGGGACATTTTCGCCAACCGGGCGGAAAAGTCCTGGATGTGAGGGACCGGGTAGCGGTCGGGGGTGGTCGCATCGTTGAGACGGCGGTAGTCTCCGCACGGCCACCAACCGCCGCCGGACTTGGGCACAATGTGCAGCGGCGATGCCCATGCGCTGTTGGAGCGCCGGACGATGCCCAGTCGCTCCAGCGTGGCGAACTCCTCCTGCGCCACGGCGAGCTTCGCCGGGTCGAGGCGGCGCGCCCGGGCGTAGACCGGTGGCCCGACAGTGGGGATGTGATGATCCACCCCGTGCTTGACGGCCACCGCCGAGAAGGTGGGTCGCGTGAGGGCCGGGAAACTGGCGAGGAGGCGGGTGAACTCGTCCGCTGCCGGAAGCGTGCAGACCAACCTCGCCGGGACTGAACCGCTCAGCAAGCCGCTTGGCGAGCCGCCCGGTGAGCCGCCCAGGGAGCTGCTCAACGAACTGCTCAGTGCGCAAGCGAGCGAGCTGAAGGTTTAGGCTTGGACAAGGCGTCTGTGCCTCACGTCCACCAACAGCCCATGCGCACAGAGGAAGTCTGCTCCGAGTAGGCCCATGGGGACACTAGCGGTAACGAACGACCACTGAAAGCGCTGCCCCCCGAACCGCAGCGAGAGACAACGCTTCCCGAACGTGCGGATGGGCGTGCCGTTGGCGGCAAGCAAAGCGGGGCCCCGACCCTCAGCTTGCTTGTCGGACGCGGAGGCAGGGAGGACGCTCACCTGCGCTCCCGTGTCGCACAGGAAGCGACGACCCGAGGAGGTGTCTGTTATGAACAGAAGGCTGCCAGTATGGCCGACCCTCATGGCAGGAAGCGAGCGCCGGCCTGGCCGTTTCCCGACCTGCCAAAAGTACAAGGAGGGCGGCAGGACCTGGCCTTGTGGCCGAACCTGGTACGGAAGTGGAACCAGGTCTGGCCCGGTGGTGGTTGTCGCACCGGTTGTGACGACGGTGGTGGGTGGGGCGTGGCGGCGGCCACGCGCGGATCCGAACAACCTGCGCCGTGGTCGGGAGGATCCGAACGCCATGCCACGTGGCGATCCGGACCACTCGCGCCGTGCCGGGATCCACGACGGCCGTGCTATATGCGGGCCGTGTGTCGTGGGCTGCGAAAAACTTGTCCGCCTCCCTGGCCAGGGCACGCGGTTCCGTAATGGTCAAACCGGCCAGCGCGAGCCGTACCTGTACAGGTAGCTGGCGGAGGAAGAGAGCACGGAAAAGGAAATCCGCGTCGCCGTCGCCGAGCAGGCACAGCATGTAATCCATGCGGGCGGACGGTCGTGTGTCGCCGAGGACGGGAAGGTCCAAAGGACGGTCAGCGCGGTCGGCCTCTGTGAGGCCAAACGTGTCGAGGAGAAGTCGCTTGAGCGCCGCGTACTTGCTCTCGTCCGGCGGGTGCCAGAGGAAGGACACGACTCGGGCGGCCGTGCCGGATCCCAGGGCAGCGACCACGTAAAATTGGCGCCGGACGATGACGGAGCTGGAATTGGGCCTCGGCCTGTAGAAACCAGGTGTCGGCCTGCGCTTCCCAGAACTCCGGGAGCTTGATCGCAACAGCGTTGACGGCCATGGCGCGTTCGGGGAACAGCAACGGCTGAACCAGTGGGGGGTCACCAGTGTGGTGCTGGGCACACACGTTAAACAAAGGTAGGCCACAACGCTTTAGGTTAAGTCGAGCTCTTTATTCATTGCTCACTCGTCAGCACTGCCGTGCTCGGGGCTGAGAGGCCACACCTCACCTGGGGCGTGGCCGACGCCCACTGGTGCGCGGAATTATGTCACTGCGCCAGCGAGCCATCGTGTCCGCCACACTTGTACCAATTTTGACTTAGATCCCTTAAGTTATAGTGGTAACGAAAACATATCATGGACGGATGGACAGCCGGTCGGACAATCTGAAAGCATAATGCGTCCAGCGACTTCGTCAGCGGAGGCATAAAAAAAAATCCAAAGGGAATACAGATAATCCCACACACGTCTATAGCATGAATGCAGGTATAGGCACAACCCAGAAACCTTCCCAAAAGCAGCAAAAGATAAGTAATCACTCCCAATGAGCTTGATCTGGTGGGCTTTTGAGATCAGACAAAGTCAAGGGAGGAAGGAGAAGGCAGGGGAGGAAGGAGGGGAGATGGGAGAGAGGTGAGTGAGGCAAGAAGGGAAGTGTGGGGGGAAGGAAAGGGATAAGGGAGTGGGTGTGGAGAAGGGAGGTAGGGAGGTGGGGGGGGGGTGGAGAAGGGGGAGAAAGAGGGCGGGAGAAATGAAGAGGGGAGAGCAAAGCATCACTTAATGTCGCTAATTTGTATACTCCGGGAGGGAGGGATGGTGTGAGGAGGGGAGTGGCATGGATACTTCGAGACCTGGAAGGACTCTGTTCCACCTTCTGAAAACCGCATATGGAGCCAACCAACACACACACACACACACACACACACACACACACACACACACACACACACACACACACACACACACACACACACACACACACACACACACACACACACACACACACACACACACACACACACACACCCTTTTATTATTACTAGGGCGCCTAGTAATAATAACAGGTGGTCCGTTGTACCAAATTTTCATTGGTCATCACGGCCTTGTAGCATACCTCAGGGGGTTCTTTTGGGTCCTTTGGGTCGTCGGGGACTTTTGGGTCTTTTGGGTCATCAAGGACTGTTTGGGTCTTTGGGTACTTTTGGGTCTTTTGGGTCATTAAGGACTTTTGGGTTATCTGGGTCTTTTGTGTCCTTGGGGACTTTCGGGTCTTTTAGGACTTTTGGGTCATCTGGGTCTTTTGGGTCCTTGAGGACTTTTGGGTCTTTTAGGTCATCACTTCCCCATCACCCCTCCCCTCCAAAACTTCCCAATCACCCCTCCCCTCCAAATCTTACCCATCACCCGTCTCTTCCAAATATTCCCCCTTGCCCGTCCCTTCAAATCTTCCCCATTACCCCTTCCCTCCAAAACTTCCCCATCACCCCTCCCCTCCAAAGCTTCCCCATCACCCCTCCCCTCCAAATCTACCCCCTTTCCCCTCCCCTCCAAATCTTCCCCATCACCCATCTCTTTCAAATCTTCCCCCTTGCCCCTCCCCTCCAAATCTTCCCCATCACCCATCCCTTTCAAATCTCCCACCTTGCCCCTTCCCTCCTAAACTCCCCCCACACCCCCTCCCCTCCGAGACTCTCCCTTGCTCCTCCCCTCCTAGACTCCCCTCTCACCCCTCCTCCTCAAAGCGTCCTCCCAGCTTCTTCCCCCTTCCAACTTTCACCTCCCCCAACCTTCTGCCTCGCTCTTCCCCCTCCTCAAATAACACCTCACTGTGCCTCCCCAATCACCATCAAACCTTTTGTCCGCCCCATTCTTCCTTTTCTCCAAGCTATTCTGAAATCTCTGACACACCTTCAACAGCTCTCCCTACCTCTTCCTCCTCTTCCACATCTTACCCTACCCCTCCCCACCCCCCCCCCCCCTATTCTGTATCCGATGCTCCCCCTTCCTCTTCATTAACGGTATGGACCTCAAACATCCGGGGCCTTCGCTCAAACTTGACTGATCTCTCCATACAGGTTGTTTCTGACAAACCAGACGTGATCTGCTTCACAGAAACTTTCCTCCTTCATGATGTCTCTGATTCCTTGGAATCTCTCCCAGGTTACTCCCTCCTCCGGTATGATAGACCTGAGCCTCGTCCTGGAGGTGGGGTTGCTATCTTTCTAAAAAAACTCTCTTCCTCACTCACCCTGCAATGCCCTCTCTCCACCTCACCCCCAGGAATACCTTTGGCTACGGCTTCCCCTTCGCTCCCACCTTTTGTTCATATGTGTGTTGTACCGTCCACCAAATAGTGATGATTCCATCTACATCTCGCTGTCTGATAATATGGACCAACTTCTATCTACCCATCCCAACTCTCTCTTCCTCATATGTGGTGATTTCAATTGTCACCATGCCAGTTGGCTGGGTGTGGGTACCTCTCTCACCAGCCATGGCTCTTCAGCAAAGGACTTCTGCGACTCACTGGGACTGACACATTCTGTCAATTTCCCGACCCGGATCTCAGTCAACAGAGCATCTTCTCTTCTGGACTTGGTTATGACTAACTTCCCTGAAAATGTCTGCTGCTCTTCTTCTGCTCCAATTGGCTCATCTGATCATGTGCTTGTTAAAGTGGACATCTCTCTGACCATTCTCAGAGAGCCTCCTCAGCGTCGACGAGTCTGGCATTTCACTCAGGCCAACTGGCACGGTCTTCAAGCAGCCATCAATCATCTAGACTGGTCTCCCATCTCTACCGCCTCTGACATCAACTCATCCTGGGAATTCTTCAAAAGTAAATTGCTCTCTCTCATGCACAGATTTATCCCATCTCGTCTTCAGTTGTCATACCCTTCCTCCAGTCCATGGCACACGGAATCTTGTGGTGAGGCTGTTGCCCAGAAACAACTTGCTTTCGTCTCCTGGAAAGCAAATCCAACGGAAGGAAATCTCATTTCCTTTCACAAGGCCCGAAACAAGTGTGTGTCCACCCTCAGGAGAGCCAGGAAACAATATCTCTCCATTCTCAAGACCGAACTCTCTTATCTGTCTCCCTCTTCCAAATCCTGGTGGCGTCTGGTCAAATCTGTTTCTGGTGTTTGTTCCCCCTCCATCCCTTCTCTCACCTCAAACGGCTACACGGCTGACTCCGCACGTGAAAAAGCTGAATGCCTCAACTCTGTGTTTGCCTCTAAATCCTGTGTCCCAAACCCATCCCTCTCTGTGCCCACCGTACCCAGTTGTACCCAGCTGCTCCTGGACTCTGTGTCCTTTCCTCCTGACAAGGTGGAAAAGTTTCTGTCAACCCCCGACTCTGATTCTGCAACTGGACATGACGGCATCAGCCCACGGGTCCTAAAATCCTTTTCTTCCGCTCTTTCACTCCCTCTCTCTGTTCTCTTCACCCTCTCTTTTGCTCAAGGTCATCTGCCATCTGCTTGGAAATCAGCCAACATCACCGCTTTGCACAAAAAAGGTGCAAAAACAGATCCTAGCAACTACAGACCAATCAGCCTCTCCCAATTATCAGCAAAGTCATGGAATCCATCATTGCTTCAGATATGAAATCTTTCCTCTTCTCCAATGGCTTGATCTCTGATCATCAATTTGGTTTCAGACCTGGTCACTCTACTCTGGACATGCTGCTTCTGCTTTCTCAACAATGGATGTAGGTCCTCAATGCCAAACAGGAAATTAGAGCTGTCTCACTTGACATATCACATGCCTTCGATACGGTATGGCACCCCGCTCTGCTCACCAAACTCTCCTCCTTTGGTATCCATGGAAGTCTCCACGCATGGCTGGCGGACTTCCTCTCTAGTCGTAGTCAACGTGTGGCCCTGAATGGGTTTCTCTCATCTCCTCTTCCTGTTCAGGTTGGAGTTCCCCAAGGCAGTGTTCTGGGCCCTGTGCTTTTTCTGGTCTTCATCAATGATCTCTCTGACTCTCTTGAAAATCCTCTCTATCTCTTTGCTGATGACTCTACTCTCTGTCGCTCCATTCCTCATCCCTCAGATCGGCAGTCTGCAGCCTCCTCACTCTCTGCAGACCTGAACAAAATCACAGACTGGGCAAACAAGTGGAACATGTCTTTCAATCCTGACAAATCTCACACTCTTATGATGTCTCTCTGAAAAGACCGACTGGACAACCCTCCCATCCACTTTCTGAATAATCCTCTCCAAGTTCTGTCACTCAAGCTTTTGGGTCTCACTATCTGCCATGATCTTTCCTGGGAAAACCACATTTCAAATCTGGCCTCCAAAGCCAGTCGCCGACTGGGCATCCTCCGTCGTGCGAATTCCTTCCTTCGCACACCTGAGCTCCTCACCACATACAAGGCTTTCATCCGCAGCTCAATGGAATACTACTCTCCCCTCTGGGCTGGTGCTCCTGCCTCACACCTAGCTCGTCTTCACGCTGTTGAAACCAAAGCGTTCAGAATCATTGGAATCTCCCGCGATGAAGCTAACTCCAAGGGCCTTTCACTCACTCACCGCAGGCAGGTTGGTGGTCTTTCCATCTTCTACCGACTCCTCTCTGGCCTTGCCCCCCCCCCCCCACCCCCCAGCTCTCTCTGGGCTCTGTCCCCCAAATATTCCTACAGGTCACACAAGATCTGCCTGCAACCCTCTTATGGTTAAACTGCCAAAATCAAGACTCTCTGCTCACCTTCACTCCTTCATTCCTCTTTTCTCCCGCCTCTGGAACAAACTCCCTCACTCTCTTCAATCCCACTACACCCTCCAGGTCTTTAAAACAGCTGTTCACCACCATCTCTTATCTTCCCCCATCCAAAACCTTGATCTTTTCTACCCCCGCTAATGTCAACCCAAATCCACTTTTTTGAAATACCAACTTCTGTCCTGGAAGTCCTTGGTGTCCTTGTGTTTTATACTTTTTCCACCCCCCCCCCCCCCCCCACCCACCCCTTCCCATGCCTCCTCCCCCCAAGCCCTCTCCCTCCCACACATCTCCCAGCTCCCAGCTCTCAAATGTTGTGTTTGTGTGCTTCCCCTTCTCTCCCCATCTTGTCTTCCGCTCCCTCTTTTTATATATTTTGTTTGTCTGGTTGATTTGTTTGTGAAATAAATGTTAGCTCTTTCACGAGCCTCGATTCAGTATAAAAAAGAAAAAAAAAGACTTTTGGGTATTTTGGGTTATTGAGGACTTTTTGGGTCCTTTTGGGTCCTCAAGCACTTTTGGGTCATCAAGTACTTTTGGGTCATCAAGGACTTTTGGGTGATATGGGTGTCTTGGGTCCTCGTGGGTCTTTTGGATACTCGGGGACGTTTTGGTCATCTGTGACTTTTGGGTCATCTGGGTCATCAAGGACTTTTGGGTCATCGGGATCTTTTGGGTATCAAGTGTTAAAGGGTCTTCCAAGGTCTAAGGAGTCCAAAGGGTTAAAAGGTACATTTGAATAGTACGTAATTAATTCACAGACGTACGTCATAAATAGACACAAAAAGTATGCTCAACACACACACACACACACACACACACACACACACACACACACACACACACACACACACACACACACACACACACACACACACACACACACACACACACACACACACACACACACACACCATCATCATCATCCATTTATAGTAGATAGATTATTATTATGTCATCATCCATTGAATGAGAGATCAAATAAGTATATATTGGTATGCACAGTGTTTTATCTTCATTGTATCACTTGATTATCTTCAAAAACTATTTCACTTTTATCAAAAATAATTGATAAATAATTATGGTTAAATATCAAAAGCTGATATGATCAAACTGATACACATGTACATGTGCAAAAGGTGAACTTTGATCATCAGGAATAAGCTTTTAGAGTGAGCAAGTGTCAAGAAGGAAGGATGGGGTCGGGGGGGAGGGGTGGGAGATGGGTGTTGCAATATCAATACCTTCATTTGGATGTTTCGAAGTTATTTATTCACCAGAACACTTTTCTCTTCCTGCAGAGGAACAACACAATGATTTCTTCAGAAATCTAACAAACTTCCCATAAGAACACCAAGTACTGCATTGAATTTTAATGACCTAATGCCATTGCCTCATATCAAGTATCTTAACCATGTTCTCATTTTACACTGGGGATTGGAGGGGGGATCCCCTGCTGAACTGTTGACTTTCAGCTGTAATTGAAGACCATAGAATTATAACCAGGCTAAGTCACATTTTATTTTATTTTCCCGTTTTTCCCGTTTTTCAAAATATTTTTCACGTTTTTCTCGAAATGACTAAAATGTGACTTAGCCTGGTTATAATTCTATGGTCTTCAATTGTTATATGGTGTTGGAGATGAAAGAATGTCAATGACAGTTACAGTACATTCCTTCATTTGAATGTTCCTTAACTTCCTACATTTGTTTTGTATTGTTAGTGCTGGGGGAGGAGAAGCGAGGGATCTTTGATCTGTGTTTGGTCCCAGCCCCAAACCCCACCTCACCCTACCCTCCCCTCTCCTCTCCTCTCCTCTCCTCTCCTCTCCTCTCCCATGCCCTCCCCTGCCCTCCCCTGCCCTCCCCTGCCCTCCCCTGCCCTCCCCTCTCTCGTTAAAAGTGTATACACAAACAGACAGTACATACATACAGTCACGTGAAAAAGTAAGTACACCCCATGTAAAGTTTTGACTTTTTCAACATATTTCAACATACAGTTATTTGATCTTCATTACAATAATATTGACAGATAAAGGTGATATAATATAACAAATATCATGAAACATTTACATTTTGTAGTCCATTGTATAATTTAAATAAACATAAATGCAAATTTCGCATGTGGAAAAAGTAAGTACACCCCTACATTTATCACTACTTCAAATACCTAAAATTTGAATCAGGTGCACCAGCTCAAGTGCAAATGATTAGAACATCGTTCAAGAGTATCTTGGAGGAACCTGTCTTAATTAAACCTCAGACATTTAGTTTGGTTTGCTCCTTGTTGTTGAAGTGTGCGGCGTCACCATGCTGAGATCAAAAGAGCTCTCTGAGGCCTTCAGAAAGAAGGTTATAGATGCCTACGAGTCTGGGAAGGGATTTAAAAAGATCTCCAAACAATTTGAAATCAATCATTCGCCTGTCCGGAAGATCATCCACAAGTGGAGAAGATTCCAAGCAACTGCCAACTTGTTCAGGCCAGGCCGCCCCAGCAAGTTCAGCCCGAGAGCAGACCGCAAGATGCTGAAAAAAGTCTCTAAGAACCCCAGAATGTCATCACGGGACCTACAGGTAGCTCTTGCCACTGTTGATGTCAAAGTGCACGAGTCTACCATAAGAAAGAGGCTGCACAAATTTGATCTACATGGGAGGTGTGCCAGGAGGAAACCTTTGCTGTCCAGAAAGAACACCAGGGCAAGACTAAAGTTTGCCAATGAACACCTAGGCAAAGACCAGCACTTCTGGAACAATGTGCACTGCACAGATGAGTCAAAGGTAGAGCTATTTGGCCACAGTACCAGAAGACATGTTTGGCAAAAACCAAGGACAGCATTTGACCACAAGAACCTGATACCAACTGGAAAGCATGGTGGTGGAAATATTGTGGTTTGGGGCAGCTTTGCTGCATCAGGGCCTGGGCAGCTCACCATCATAGAATCCACTATGAATTCTTCATTGTACCAGAGGGTGCTTGAGGATAATGTGAGGCCATCTGTTGGAAAGTTGAAGCTCAACCGAAGTTCGACCTTGCAACATGACAATGACCCTAAACATACCAGTATATCCACCAAGGAATGGCTGAAAATAAAGAAATGGAGGGTTCTGGAATGGCCAAGTCAAAGCCCGGATATAAATCCCATCAAGATGTTGTGGGGGGATTTGAAACGAGCTGTGCATGCAAGAAACCCCTCAAGCATCGCACAGCTGAAAGAATTCTGCATGGAGGAGTGGGCAAAAATTTCTCCCAGTCGATGTCAGAGACTGGTAGACAGTTATAAGAAACGCCTACTTGAGGTTGTTTCTGCCAAAGGGTGCAACACCACCTATTAGAGCCAAGGGTGTACTTACTTTTTTCACATGCGAAATTTGCATTTATGTTTATTTAAATTATACAATGGACTACAAAATGTAAATGTTTCATGATATTTGTTATATTATATCACCTTTATCTGTCAATATTATTGAAATGAAGATCAAATAGCTGTATGTTGAAATATGTTGAAAAAGTCAAAACTTTACATGGGGTGTACTTACTTTTTCAGGTGACTGTATAGATTGTTATGTTTATGGGGGTAGGTGATGATATACCATAGTGGAGATAAGGTTGTGTAGTATTAGCATGAACCGTGGATATGTCAGAGACATTTCGATGTACATAAGTCGAAAAACTGTGAGCTTAAGGTTGTTTATGTCTTCTTCAAACGGGGGTGAAGACATGCGAATTAGGTCGGGTTTAAGGATAATTTCCCTAGTGTGCGCTTCCCCCTATGATCAATCCCCTACGTTTTTACCTTCACACGGCTAGCCATGAAAAATCCTCTCCATTAACCAACAACACCGACATGTTGCCGACGGAAATCCAGTACATTCACCATCGTGCTAAACCCTGCCCCACCACCGCCAACATAATCCGAACATTCCCAAAGAGACTAAACTCCGCCTCGAAGGAATTGTAACGGACAGGCCACGCTCCGAGCTTCATCATTGATCATAGAGACATGGGATGATTTGATGCAGCTCAGCGATCGGCCAAGTGTGATGTCAGAGCAAGCAGCTCGGGCAGTAGGCCTCAAGCTGACACCGTGTATCGTTCAATCCCGTTCCGAGGTCTGAGAGACTAAAAAATAATCACTGGTAATCTGAGTACGTGCTGAGTTGTAGCACATACAAAAAGTTTAACTAACAGATCCTGCCAGTTTGAAAGTTTTCCACGCGTTTATGTCACACTACTTTGTCTTGCATCGAAGGCACTAATTTTGAATCGAGGCCTATCAGAACACTTGCTTGGGTCACATGACATCCAAAATGGCGGCGCCCATGTCGCGCTGAATGTTTAGTCATGGCATCGGGAAAATCGCGTTTAAAGTGCTTCATGCACTTTGAACACGTCGTGAATGACATAACTTCGCCACTTACGCCTCTTAGATGGAGTAAATATCGTGAATGCCTGCAGACGTGGCTGCAATTGGACGGTGAGTGTCACAATCTTGCCAACAGACACCAGCATCTGGTCAACGTCGAGTTCACCAACACCTCCACGGGTCTATGATACACCTCCATGAGTCTAGGATCTACCTCCACGAGTCTACGATACACCTCCACGAGTCTACGATACACCTCCACGAGTCTACGATACACCTCCACGAGTCTACGATACACCTCCACGAGTCTACGATACACCTCCACGAGTCTACGATACACCTCCACGAGTCTACGATACACCTCCACGAGTCTACGATACACCTCCACGAGTCTACGATACACCTCCACGAGTCTACGATACACCTCCACGAGTCTACGATACACCTCCACAAGTCTACGATACACCTCCACGAGTCTACGATCTACCTCCACGAGTCTAGGATCTACCTCCACGAGTCTAGGATCTACCTCCACGGGTCTAGGATATACTTCCACGAGTCTAGGATCTATCTCCACGAGTCTAGGATCTACCTCCACGAGTCTAGGATCTACCTCCACGAGTCTAGGATACACCTCCACGAGTCGAGGATACACCTCCACGAGTCGAGGATACACCTCCACGAGTCGAGGATCTACCTCCACGAGTCTAGGATACACCTCCACGAGTCTAGGATACACCTCCACGAGTCTAGGATCTACCTCCACGAGTCTAGGATCTACCTCCACGAGTCTAGGATACACCTCCACGAGTCTAGGATCTACCTCCACGAGTCTAGGATACACCTCCACGAGTCTAGGATCTACCTCCACGAGTCTAGGATCTACCTCCACGTGTCTAGGATCTACCTACACTGCTAATTATTATACCCCAAGTTATTGTGCAGGGTGAGACGAAACGAGCTCTGTTGTACAATGTGTTACGGATTCGGCACTAATTATTATTGTTGTTATTATTATTATTGTTGGTTCTAAGTATTATGGTTATTGTTGTTTAAGGGAAATGGTTATTGTGGTTAAAAGGTTAAAAGCGCTCATGAAAAAGAGACAGGAACCCGGAAGACGACGACGGAGAGAGGAAGAGGAGAGGAAGAGGAAGAGGTGGAAAGACGCGTTTGTAGAAGCTCCATAGCTAGTGTGGTCGAGCGTACATCGCGAGTGAACTTTGAGTCCTTGAAAGGAATCTCGTGCGATTGGTGTTATCACTGGAGTAGTGAAAAAGCCTGAAAAGTCAGGTACAGGCGTGAGATTCCGGAGAATCCTCGCCTAGAGGCTGCGGCTCGAGTAAGAGCCGTCCGCCATTTTGGGAACCTCGCGCGTCGTTCGCGGAACAAGGTTTTGCCGAGGATGTGTGTATGCGACAGCGGCGTTTGAAGAATACTGTGCAGTTCGCCGGTTGAACGGTGAAGGTGCACGTTTGGATCGAGTCTTTGGGATTCCTCTTTCCACCGCTAATTTGCTGTTGGTTGGGACCACGTGACGACGATCCCCGCCTTGCCTACACCTCCTTACTCACCTCATCGCCTCATCGCCTCTTCGCCGGGAGCACCATTGTGTTATAGAGACATTGAGGAGGGCTCTGTTCCATTCCCTGGGAGTGCCGTGAGTTTGAGTTCGGTTACTAAAGAAGATGGTACCATCTTAAGATATTGATTGTATGGTTGATTGCTAGCATTGTTGTGTCGTGATTCCTGTGTACACTTTAATATATTCTTTGGTTGTGGATACCTCTGCGTGTGGTTTCCATATTGATTTTGACACGGAATAACATATATTTTTTCTGCCTTGGCTCCTCCCGGGGTTCGGAGGTGTACCGAGACCAGGAGGTCGGGGCGGAACACGTAACAAATGTCTGCATCGGTGGGTGATATTGGATATGCGTCCGCCTGCGTTCGATGTCAACCCACTATTTACGTTTGATCTCGATTAAAGGTCACATGACAGAGGTAAAACCTCAGATGTTTCAAACTCGTTATGATCTGCAAAAATATTTTCAAAGGGCACAAGTCCTGTTACACCCAAAAATTTAATCTGTCCATCTTTGCACAGCAGGCCATTGTGGTGTCAAATTTGGTTGTTGTTGTGTCACTTCGGACAGTTCTCTCGAACAAGCCCGTGACACAAAGACAGCGGATCGATCTCCCAGAAACGACCCAGAGATCCCCCACATCTAGGATGGTGTGACCCACCTTCACCAAGTCAGGGCCACGTCAGAGTTTGAGAAAGAGAGAAACAGGGACAAGAGGGAAAGGGACGGTCCATGGGGACCAATCGGCACTCTGACCCTAATAAAGCGCTGACCTGACGAATCCGGGCAAGCAGGACAGAATGGGGAAGATTTTGCCCCCGAATTGCATTGGGGGAAGAAGGGAGAAGGGTTCGACCACCATGAAGAAGCATCCGCGATATTTACTGTCAAGTTTGATTGAAATCCCTTCTCTCATCCACAAGTTGTGGTAACCAAGATTTTAAATTAAAGGTCACATGACCATGGTCCCTTTGACCTTTTCAACCCAAAATCGAACCAGTTCATCTTTGCATTACAGTTCATACCAATTTTGTTATCATACCAATTATTACAGTTCATACCAATAAGCCAATCCCATAAGCGGTTATTCTGGAAACAAAAGTCTGGTACGGACCGACAACCGGACGGACAACCGTCCTGCGGAGGCATAAAAACGTGCACTGTATACTAATTTTAATAATAAAATGCTCACTATCACCTTGCTGTTCTACCTGAGCTAAATAATTGCTGATTAATTCTACCTGAGATTTTTCAAGTATATTGCTTGATCTTGTGCGTTATTCTGTCTGTCTGTCTGTTTTTCTGTCTGTCTGTCTGTCTGTCTGTCTGTCTGTCTGTCGTCTGTCTGTCTGTCTGTCAGTCAGGCGCCTACAGGTCACAATTTTCAACCGATCTTCACGAAATTTTACCAAATGGTAGAGTTGATCATAAGCAAGAAGCTTATTGTTTTTGGGATCAAAAGGTCAATAGGTCAACATAGGTCAAAGTTCAGCAACTTTGTCGAATTTCTAAAATCATCAATTTTCATCCGATTGCCTTGAAATTTTAAGAAGATTTGTGCTACTTGAGCCCGTGGACATTCAGAATTTTCGCATACATCGAAGCCTGTATCTTTGCGTATTGACACGACGGTGAATAAACTATCATGCGATTTACTTCAGGTGTGTGCCTTATTATCTATGGATTGATACTTATTGTATCAATGGATTATCATGTATTCATCGGATTCATACCGCCGACCATAATACCAAGCTTCCCTACTCTACATTCACTATGCTATCCCTGGTCATCATGCGGTCCCCATATGCGCATTTGGAGGCATTTTTAGTGTCGCCCCCTTCATCAGTTGTTTTCCAGACAACCACGAAACGTCGTCAATAAGCAGTATCCCTTCCATATGCCAAGCTTACCCATTTTCGAGAGGATATCTCTGATGGTTTCGAAAATATTTTGGGTTAATTTCGGAGAAATTCATTGAATTTTACAGTAGGTACGTACGACAAAAGTACATTTTTTTACATTTCCGCTGTATGATGCGTGCGTAAGTAAGAGCCTTCAAAACTGACAGGGCCACAGAACCATGGGAGGGCTGTGCCGAGCATAAATTCCTAGGCTGAATTATATGTACTGACGGAGATACCACGCCACAAAGTCGGCACCGGAGCTAAAAATCCTCCTTTTTGACTCTACATGACCTAGTTTGACGTGGTCGTTCACGGAAACTGGCAGGATTTCAGAGTTAAACTTTTAACACAAGGTCAGGCATGTTATATACAATAAAAAAATGTATAGAAATCGTAGTCCCACGAGTTCGGAACGAAACTTTTTTTTGGCACTATTTCAGGCCTCAGCTTGATAAGAAGAATCTATCTACTCTGTCTGTCTCTCTCTCTCTCTCTCTCTCGTCCTGGTTGCGCCGGCGGACGGCTGCTTCATGCCCGTGGCTGCTGGTGAAGTGAATTTCGGAGCCTTTGTGCTACTTGGAATAAACGTGGAAAGAGGTGTGGTTGATCTGTTGTGCTCTTCAGGGGAGCTGTGGCCACGCTGTGCATTCTGGCAAGGAGTGAGAAAGGAGGACGTCTTGCAGCCGCTTCGCAGCTCGGGGTGCTTGCGTGGTTGACCGGCGCCATTGTGGACGCGTCGACGCTCGGTCCATTCGTCGACCGACCAAACCCATTTAACGACCACCAAGCGTCCAAAAGTCCTCCGAGGTCGGAGCTGAGTGTTGGCCGACCAAGAACATTTCTTTTTCTTTTATCTTTCCCCTTGTCCGTATTCATGTCAGCATGGAGGGTCCCTTGAGTAAGATTTATAGTTTTACCTTAGCATTCATTTTTATTGTCTTACCTTTATTTCATTAAATTTCTTATTGTGGAATTTTTAATTGTTGTATTGTTGATTTTCCTCGTCTAGTTTCTGTGTTTGTGGGTTTGAGGAATACATCCTGTGGCTTTCGTCCATGCCGGTAAGCACCCTTGTTTCCTTCGTCCACGCACAACGGACTGACCGCCAATTTCCAGCTTGACCACCTCGGAGTTTAAACTGTTCCGCTATCTGCCACCTGTGATCTTATTCACTGGTGGCACGACAAGTGGTGTCAGGAGCGGTAATCAAACCCTGTGGGACACTCGGTGTCTGGGGTGCAAGTGCCACACTCGCTGAGCGCAAATTGCGCTCAGCTTTCGGAATCCAAATTTTAAATGATCGTCTTTCTCTCATCGAGGGGGAGGGGATCGTAGTACCGAGGTCTAAATTTTATAATCAATTGGTGTCGGGAAGAACACCAAAAAAAAAAAAAAAAAAATCGCGTTGTTAAATTTAAATTCCTTTTTTCTGAGGAGATTATGTGCGCACAGGAAAGCTTACGGCTGGGATAAAATTCATAGGTTTGCAGGACACAGCCTTCAACTGGCTGCGGGGGCGACGTCTCCAATATTAGGCCGCGGTGGTTGTGGTGATGTAGTTTGGTAGTCTGGAGGTCAACGTGGTGTTATGGGTGTCCTAGGTGTGTGGACCATGTCTTCTGGGATTGAGTCTCCTGGGAGAGCGGGCTGTCAACTAGACATTGGGCGTGGTCAAGTATGGGTGGGCACTGGGCCGCATGTGAGTGGACTGGGGATGTGAGAGGTGCAGGGGACGTGATGAGGATGCCACGCACTGAGACCGTACCCCCCAGGTCTGAGGCCTTGGGAATGGTGGAGTTGGCAGCAGGTGCTCACCACATTGGCCAGCTGGGGCTAGTGGAGTAGTGGTCCTCACGGGAGACCAAAGGATGGATGGTGAGTCGCACCCTTATGGACACTCATGGGCTGTGTTGGCGTTTCAGCTGCTCAACTTGTCCCGATGGCCCTTGCACGGTAGAGGGGCGGAGCTGTCATAGCCAATGGTAGTAGTGTAGTAAAGGTCACCGGAGGAGGCGGATCCACATACTTGCCAGTACAGTCGGATGAAAGGAAATTTGGTGAAATTTAATAGGCCCCATGGGATAAATTTTGGGATTCAGTAGGGTGGATGGCACTCTTGGACCCGGCCAACCTGCAACTACCTGCACATCAAGGTAAAGGCAAGGTACCTTCACGTTTACTGTCCCAGGGCTTTGGTACTTGCTCATATAAATTGGGACATGAGAATTTGGAATGGGGGGGGGGGGGGGGTGAGAATGATGGCATGGCCGGTGAGGGGATTGGTGTGTGTGCCACAAAGTGTCTTGTCTTGTAGGTGGCGTTTGTTTATGTGTAGAGGTTTTTGTGTGGTTGTGAGGATGGAGATGAAAATTGAGTCATTGTTGAAATGTGAGTGAAATGTAAATGGGGATTTCACATGTAAGCAGACCATGGCAGCATCTTTTTGTGCCATCTTTTATTGAAATATGTGGTTGAGAATTGAATGGCAGCGGGGGAGGAAATGTTTTTGTGGATTTTGTGGATGGGGAAGGTGTGTGTGTCCGCAGGTACGGATCAAGCTCTGGAGGAGCGGTGACTGCGGCCCCCTCTGCGGTAATTGCCAGGAGTTAAAACTGTTTGATAGCCAGTGGTGTCTGGAAATTGGGAGCCCATCGGCATTGGGGTCTGTTAGGGCGTCCTGCGATGTGGAGACCCTCGGCGACCCATGAGGCTGTGTAAAAGCCTGAGGCGACGAAGCCTGGTGTGGAGACCTCCCCGGCGGGACGACAGCTAAGGAGCTGTTTGGCTGTCATGGGCTGCGGGGGGATTATAACTAATTATAAATGAGCATAATATAAATATAATTCCAGTAATCTCTGTGTGTGTGTCTGTGTGTGTGTCTGTATGCGACCGCTGTTTCTCGACAACTACCGGTCCGATATACTTGAAACTTGCCAGGTATATTGCTGGGGACCCGAGGATGTGCCTTTTCAAGGTTTTAAATTAATCGGACAAGTAGTTACCGAGCTATGGCGATTTCTTTACCAAACTCCGCAAGCCGTTCGCTTTGGACCAAACCATTGCATGTAAATAGAGGGGGGGGATTGTCACCGTACTCGCAAGCCGTTCGCTTTGGACCAAACCATTCCATGTAAATAGAGGGGGGGGGGGGATTGTCACCGTACTCGCAAGCCGTTCGCTTTGGACCAAACCATTTCATGTAAATAGAGGGGGGGGATTGTCACCGTACTCGCAAGCCGTCCGCTTTGGCTTTGCGAATGGACCAAACCATTTCATGTAAATAGAGGGGGGGGATATAATTTTAGATATATATATAGTACGGGCATGCCCTAGTAATATAAATGTTATGAACATAATATAAATATACAGGGTGTCTCAAAATACATGGAACCATGTCACTGCTAATAATTCAACCAATATTAATGTTCTTGTTCTTTTTTTCAGATTTGAAGAGAGGAGACCATAACAACTAATAATTATCAATCAAAATGCCTTGGACAAAGGAGGAAAAAATATTTTGCGTCACTACTTATTTGGAGACAAAATCATTCAAAACGGTCCAAGCAAAATTTCGCAGGAAGTTCAAATTCAACAACTATCGCCAGAAAAACCAAATTTATCGTTGGGCACACAAATTTCAAGCCACTGGATCAGTAAACAACCTCAACAAGAAGGCAGAAACACCCAGTTCTGGCAGGAAGCTGACTGCAAGATCTCCTGACAATGTGAATGCGGTGAGACATTCTGTCGGAAGGAGCCCGAAAAAGTCCATCCGAAGACGTAGCCAAGAGCTGGGTCTTTCACGTGTGTCAGTGCAAAGAATCTTGATCAAGGATCTTCAGCTGTACCCATACAAGATCCAGATCAAGCATAAACTCTCACCAGCTGACATGGCAAAACGTGTTGTGATGTGCCGGTGGTTCGAGAACAAGATCGAAGAGGATCCTGACTTTCTTGATGATGTTTGGTTCAGCGACAAAGCACACTTCTTGCTCTGTGGGCATGTCAATAGCAAGAACAATGTGTTCTGGGGCACACAAGCCCCAGACGAGGTGCTTCAGAGGCCCTTGCACTCTGTGAAATGCACGGCCTGGGTGGCCATCTCAAAACATGGCATAATCGGCCCGTTTTGGTTTGAAGACGCAGACGAGGAGGCAGTCACTGTCACAAACGAGCGTTACATTGTGGTGCTCAACAAGTTCTGGAGGGGACTTGGGAGACGTCGTGGCATGAATCGAGATGTGCAATGGTTCCAACAAGATGGGGCAACTCCACAGTCCAAATACAGCCAACATCACGATGGAGTGGCTGGACCACCGATTCCCTGATCGGCTGATCAGCAGGTGCCGCGAACCCGAGTGGTTTCCGCATTCACCCGATCTAAACCCCCCAGATTTTTATCTCTGGGGGTTCTTGAAGGACCACGTGTATGAGAATCATCCTCAATCCATTTCTGAACTGAAAGTGGCCATCACCCAGAAGATTCGTGCCATCAGGAAGAAAGAGTGTGTCAGGGTGATTGACAACTTCGCTCGTCGGCTTCAAGTGTGTCTAAGGCGCAAAGGCGGTCATTTGGAACATGTGCTCTAATAAATGTATCCTTTGAGCTGGAGACCTCAAATCTTCAGTTTTTAAATTGTTATCATATGAGCTTCCAGGAAATTTAATCTTTTTTGGAGTTTCTTGTCTGAGTAATAAATTATTATCATGTTAATGGGTTCCATCTATTTTGAGACACCCTGTACAACAACAACAACAACAACAACAACAACAGCCCAGTGTTGGCTTAGCGGTTAGGGTGCCGGCTTGGGATCCTAGGATCCTGGGTTCGAATCCCGGTCGATCGCTGAATTAACGCCAGGGGGGTTGACTCAGCCTGTCATCCTTCCGAGGTCGGCAAATTGAGTACCAGCTTGCTGGGATGAATGATCACGGTGTGTACCCCAATTCAGAATAGGCACACTGTATCCATGCGCATCGTAAGAGCGTGACCAAGGGTTGGCGTCAGGAAGAGCATCCGGCCATAAAAACATTGCCTCAAACAGGGAACCATGATTGTCATGGGGCCCGCAAGGCTAACCCCTGCTCTAGCGGGGAAAAATGGCCTTAAAACGATCATTCATCATCATCATCATAATCAACAACATCATCATCATCATCATAATCAACATCATCATCATCATAATCATCATCATAATCAACATCATCATCATCATCATCAACAACAACAACAACAACAACAACAACAACAACAACAACAACATCATCAACAACATCATCATCATCAACAACAACAACAACAACAACATCATCAACAACAACAACAACATCATCAACAACAACAACAACATCATCAACAACAACATCATCAACAACAACATCAACATCATCAACAACGACAACAACAACAACAACAACAACGACAACAACAACGACAACAACAACGACAACAACAACGACGACAACAACGACAACAACAACGACGACAACAACGACAACAACAACAACGACGACAACGACAACAACAACAACAACAGGCATTTTAAGGCCATTTTCCCTGCAAGAGCAGGGGTTAGCCTTGTGGTCCCCATGACAATCTTCTCCATTTTGCCCTATTTTCTGCATCTCCCCTTGTTAACCCCCTTGCCCGCATTTCTTCGCATTTATATTTAACATAATATAAATATAAATGAACATATTATATACATAATATAAATGAACAAGATTATAACTAATTAATTGACATATGTGGGAAAATTACACACCCAGACCAGGAATCAGATCCAGGTCCATACCCTGACCATAACAGTGCTCTGCCAATTGAGCTATCTGGGCGACCCTGACCAAGCATGTAATTTTCCCACAAAGAATTTCCACTCTTTCCCTCACTGCTTCCAGGGCATTCACTGCCAACCATAGGAGCACCAACGGCCTGATCATGGGAGAGACTTTCTCCAATGGGGGGGGGGACAAATCCATGTCCGCTATTACAAACACCACTGGGGGCGTAGAAACACAATTGTATAAATGAGCAGAATTATAACTGATTAATTGATATAGTCACGTGAAAAAGTAAGTAAAGTTTTGTAAAGTTTTGTTTTGACTGTAAAGTAAAGTAATGTAAAGTTTTGACTTTTTCAACATATTTCAACATACAGCTATTTGATCTTCATTTCAACAATATTGATAGATAAAGGTGATATAATATAACCAATATCATGAAACATTTACATTTTGTAGCCCATTGTATAATTTAAATAAACATAAATGCAAATTTCACATGTGGAAAAAGTAAGTACACCCTTGCCTCTAATAGGTGGGATTGCCCCGTTTGGCAGAAACAACCTCAAGTAGGCGTTTCTTATAATTGTCTACCAGTCTCTGACATCGACTGGGAGAAATTTTTGCCCACTCCTCCATGCAGAATTCTTTCAGCTGTGCGATGTTTGAGGGGTTTCTTGCATGCACAGCTTGTTTCAAATCCCCCCACATCATCTCGATGGAATTTAGATCCAGGCTTTGACTTGGCCATTCCAGAACCCTCCATTTCTTTCTTTTCAGCCATTCCTTGGTGGATTTACTGGTATGTTTAGGGTCATTGTCATGTTGCAAGGTCCACCTTTGGTTGAGCTTCAACCCTCCGACAGATGGCCTCACATTATCCTCGAGCACCCTCTGGTACAATGACGAATTCATAGTGGATTCTATGATGGTGACCTGCCCAGGCCCTGATGCAGCAAATCTGCCCCAAACCATAATATTTCCACCACCATGCTTTACAGTTGGTATCAGGTTCTTGTGGTCAAATTCTGTCTTTCGTTTTCGCCAAACATGTCTTCTGGTGCTGTGGCCAAATAGCTCTACCTTTGACTCATCTGTCCAGAGCACATTGTTCCAGAAGTGCTGGTCTTTGCATAGGTGTTTATTGGCAAACTTTAGTCTTGCCCTAATGTTCTTTCTGGACAGCAAAGGTTTCCTCCTGGCACACCTCCCATGTAGATCAAATTTGTGCAGCCTCTTTCTAATGGTAGAGTCGTGCACTTTGACATCAACAGTGGCAAGAGCTACCTGTAGGTCCCGTGATGACATTCTGGGGTCCTTAGAGAATTCTTTCAGCATCTTGCGGTCTGCTCTCAGGCTGAACTTGCTGGGGTGGCCTGGCCTGAACAAGTTGTTAGTTGTTTGGAATCTTCTCCACTTGTAGATGATCTTCCGGACAGTCGACTGGTTGATTTCAAATTGTTTGGAGATCTTTTTAAATCCCTTCCCAGACTCGTAGGCATCTATAACCTTCTTTCTGAAGGCCTCAGAGAGCTCTTTTGATCTAGGCATGGTGACGCCGCACACTTCAACAACAAAGAGCAAACCAAACTAAATGTCTGAGGTTTAAATAAGACAGGTTCCTCCAAGATCCTCTCTAACGATGTTCTAATCATTTGCACCTGAGCTGGTGCACCTGATTCTAATTTTAGGTATTTGAAGTAGTGATAAATGTAGGGGTGTACTTACTTTTTCCACGTGCGAATTTTGCATTTATGTTTATTTAAATTATACAATGGACTACAAAATGTAAATGTTTCATGATATTTGTTATATTATATCACCTTTATCTGTCAATATTGTTGAAATGAAGATCAAATAGCTGTATGTTGAAATATGTTGAAAAGGTCAAAACTTTACATGGGGTGTACTTCCTTTTTCACGTGACTGTATGTGGGAAAATTACATGCCCTGACCAGAAATCGAACCCAGGTCCTCTGGTGAACCGCACCAGTGCTCTGCCATCTGAGCTACCTGGGCAACCCTGACCAAGCATGTAATTTTCCCACAGCTCAGACGGCAGATTGTGTGGTCAGGTTCGCCTGCCACCATTGGCTCTGCTTTTCTCACTTTATTGTTAATTGCCTTATTTGTATGACTGTTGTAAAAGAGCAACCTCGATGACACATGGTATGGCTGTATGCACAGGCCAACTGGCAAGGACTTCAGTCAACCCCATCACAAAATGATTGGAACACCATCTCCAAAGCACCTGATATCGATTCTGCATGGGAATACTTTCACAAAAGACTATTTTCTCTCATGCACCAGTTTATTCCATTCCATCTGACTTTCCTATCCATCCTATCAACCAAGGTACACTGTGGAGCCAATTGCAGTGGGGCAGCTTGCTTTCTCCGGATGGAAAGCTAATCTGAATGAGGGTAACTTTCTTTCATTCTTTAAGACTCGAAACAAATGTGTCTATCCTAAGACAAGCCATAAAACATAATTTTGCAAATATCAAGGCTGCACTCTCGAACCACTCTCCCTCCTCCAGGTCATGGTGGCACCTTGTCAAGTCTGCCTCTGGTACTTGCTCCTTCTCCATCCTATCCCTCACTTCAAAGTCTGTATTGCAGAGTATGCCAAAGATAAGACAGAATGTCTAAACTCTGTCTTTGCCTTGAAATATCATGTATCCAACCAATCTTGCTTTGCCCCCATATTATTCAGACACACCCACTATCTACTGGACTCTGTCATTCTCACCAGAGAAGGCAGAGAAACTTCTGTCCAGCCTTGACCCTGCTTGGGCGATGGGCCCAGATGGCATCAGTATGCTTGTTCTCAAATCCTGCACTGCTGTTATTACTTCCCCCTATATCTTCCCTGTTCAGTTTGTCCTTCTCCTTTGGCTGCATCCCCTCTGTCTGGGAGTCAGCAAACATCACTCCCATCCACAAGAAGGGTGCAAACACAGACCAAATCAAATACCAACAATAGGCAAAGGAGGCCACCTTCATTCCTGGATTTCTGACTTCCTCCACTTATGCAGTCAACGTGTTGCCATCAATGGAACCCTCTCCTCCCCTCTCCCAAAGGAGGTGAAGTTCCCCACGGCAGTGTTTTGGGCCCTGTCTTATTCCTCTTCTATATTAATGACCTCTCCGATGCTCTGGAAAACACCCCGATTCTTTTTTTCAGATGACTCCACATTGTGTCGTACAGCACTGCCATCCCTATGATACGCATACAACAACTGCATAGACTGCTTTGATAAGTGAAACATGTCTTCAATTCTGGAAAATCTCTGTCCCACCCTGTCACTCTCGAAGGATCATCAAATGAACCCACCTATCTATTTCCTTGGTCATCAGTGTCATTAATTTGTGCCAAAACAGATTTACAGTTGTCGTCTCAGTTGATTTTCCTTGCAACCTTCACACATCTAACAATGTTCTAACAAAATCGTTTCATATTTAAAAGGTCCTTGTCAAGGATGGAAAAGTTAACCTGACTTGTATAAACCTCAAAGATGTCAAGGCTCTTGCTGATTCCACCAAGTCTCATGCGTGAGACGATAGTGATGCAACTATCAAAAGGGTCTTTTAAAAAGAGGATATTAGACACATGCAGCGAGTGCCGAAATCTGAACATACAGTGCCTGAAGAAAAATTTGCAAAACCTGTAGAGATCCAAGCACCAGTCTTATGTGAGGAGGATCATGGACCTTATCTCTCATACTGTAGTTGTGATATGGGATAGATTTGCACTATTATGAAGGAACTGGCTGGGGGCAGGGGGGCAGGGAATCAAATCAAGCTGGGACAAGATTTTCATCTTACATACTGTGGCAGCAGCATGACATCTATATTAGTGAAAGATTGTGTGTTGGTGTGTGTTGGTGTGTGTGTGTGTGCCCTCCATAACTCCAAAACAATGAAACCTAGCAACCCAAAACTTTGCAGGCATACCAAGGGAACTCCAAGGTAGTGCAAAAATGTTTTTAAAAAATGGGTGTTTGGGTACATTTAAACACCAATTTTGAAGATAAATTAACGGGCTTATTAAATGAAAATGAAAAACAGGCTTACCCTTGATCAGCCCACGTTCACCTCGCAGGGGTCTTAATCTGCCATTTTCTTTCAGCCTAATCAAAAATCCTTGCCTTGGAACAGGTAGGTCGTAATGATTTCTGTACGATACACCTTCATACCAACGAATCGCTTTATACATTGCTGATCGCTGATCTTCATACCTAAGAATTGCTGTATACATTGCCAATCACTTGCCAAGCCATCTGTTCCTTATCAATTGATGCTTTTAAGCCATGGCGATTCAGTCAACAGCGGTGTCATTGCCTTTTTTGTCGTTTTTGAAAATAAATTTACAAATTGACATTCAAGACAATGTTAAGGTGATAAAGTAAACAAAGTACATATATAAACGTGTGTGCCGTTGTCAGTTAAATTTGGCAAAAGTTTAAAAATGTAACTCCCACATCAGAGTTCCAGTTCCAGAATGGGTACACATGGTAACGGTCACAGTCACAGTCCGAATCGCACCAAAGTTTGAGTCGCATCCCTCAAGGGAGACCCATGTTAGAATCTCTTTTAAAATGGTACCTGCTGTTTGAAAGTGATGGGTGGTATTGCTGTCTTGTTTGAACATATCCCATTAGTCATTTAGTTCAATCCTGTACTAATGCTGGCACACGGGACCATCCTCCTTGCTTCCCCTCATGTCCTCCAACCAAATGCAAGTTAACACCAATGCCCAACCCTTCACTTCATGTACCCCAACCAAATGCTAATTATTCCCCTCAACTCCCCTAATTATTTTTTTGTTTCTCTGAATCTGATTTCTTTACCTCAGCCACCGAAGGTGGACGTTTTTTGTCGAAGGTGGTTTTCATCCCTGTCTGTTTGTTATGATGGAAATGTACATTTTTCATCATATGTAGGTCTGTCTTATTTGTTTGTTTGTATGTTTATATGTGAGTGTGATAACTCATGAACACTTTCAGCGATCTTCGTCAAACTTTACCAGAGGATGACAAAGTTACGATTACAAATGTTACTGTCACAACTGTCAATATATATATATATATATATATATATATATATATATATATATATATATATATATATATATATATATATATATATATTGTTGCAGTTTTGCGAATAAAGGATGACCCCCCTCGTAGGTAGTTGAACCACAACGTGTAGCCTCGCTTTAGTTCAGTTATTTCTTATTAAATGTAAGTGTAGTCTCCTTTCCTGTGTTAGTATGCGTTGAGCAGGCCAGTGAGTTAGGTGTTCTTTGGGCTAGAATGCCACATGCTAGGCCTGGAACAAGTGTGGACTCGACCCGATACCCTTCCACACGCTCGCTACGGGAGTGGCGACTCGGCCTCGTGGACTCGAAGACCCGAGGGGGAAAAGGGAATAACCCCCCCCTCTGTACGTCGACGGGCTTCGAGAGATCCGCAACAATATATATATAATATATATATATTTATACATCATAATATATATATATATATACATCATAATATATATATATATATATATATATTGTTGCGGATATGGCATTTGGCCTCCATATCCGCTTGTAAATATTCCCCTATTTCCCCAATACTCCCCAACTATCCCCAATCCCCCATTCCCTAGTCCCATTGTCTGTAAACAACACTCTGTAGAACCGACCTTCCCCTTCTTCCCCCATTAAATGTCGTACCCAGGTCCACCGCATCTCACGTAGACAACTTTCGGACATCTTGCTAGTTATTCTTAGTCTATGTCAGTTAAGGACTCGTTTCCATTAATTCTGACTCTTCGTTGCACCAGAATGTGATTGTATGGCACCAGTAGTGAGTTTAGGACCTCCCCATACCTCCTCCCATCTTCCCCATGAAACAACAACAACAACAACAACTACAACAACAACTACAACAACAGAGGGGGGCGGCGCGGCGCGGGGAGTGTGCGTCCTCACTCCGGCTTGGTTAGCCACCATTGCCCATGCGCTCCACGGGGTTACCACGAAGGGGCTGGCTGTCAGCTCCTCGTCAGGGGCGGAGCCCGGTAACCCCCCGCAGCCAGTGAGAAGCGGCGGGCCGATTCCATCTGGGGCGGAGCTAACGAGCCGAGGGCGTGTCACTCCCCGCCGGATATGCGCAGCCACTTACCGGACGTGACGTCAGATGCGCCCCCAGCTTGGAAAGACAAGTCGCGACCTCCGAGCGCTGAGCGACCTCCCCGCATCTTTGGACCGGACCGGGTCGATTTTGCCCCTGAGCCAAGGTGCACCTTGAGCCATCGAAGACCTGCCCCTCCTTGCCATCAATCCCCGTGTGAGTCAGTTTTGTCCCGTTTATCTGTGGTCTGTCGGGAATAAGATAAGTGTGTCTAAGTGCCTATCTTTCTATGCTGTCTCTCTCATCCCTGTAATCTAACCTTCCGCAATATTATAACCTCCTCCGGAGGTCTTGAGAACCGTACCCCTGGTGTCGTGTCATTTTAATCCAGCCGTTGTGTCCTTTCCTCAATTGATTTAGCGTAGCGCGACTCGGCCAAGGTTCGAGTATAATCGGGTAACTTGTGCGAACACGGCGGCCATTCCGCTCGGCCCACCATAACATCAAAGTCGTGTCCGTAACAATTGGTGTCAGGAGTGGGATTCGGACCTGGGACTAAATTCATTTAGCCCAAATTTTGGAACACCAATTGTACCATTAGGGTAACAATTGGTGTCGAGGAGTGAGATTCGATCCGGAGCGCGTTTTACGCGCTCGAAATTATAACGGCGAAATTTGATTGTGTTTTACAAAATATAAAAACCCGAATTTTGAAAGTCGCGCTATGGCAGACAAAGTCGGCTGGGGTCCGGTAGAGGAGAGTGAGGCAGGGTCGATCCAGGACCAAAATGAGGGACAAGAGGAGAGCGAAGCAGTGAGGGTAGCAGACGCACAAAATAGCGTCGTTGCGCCCGACGTTGCGGGCGCGCGAAATGGCGCCTCGCACATAGCTACGGCGGCCGCACCCGCTGCACAAGTGGGAGGGATGGCCCAAATGCAGGCCCTCATGGAGCAATTTATAGCGCAAATGCAGGCGTCCCTCAACCTGCAGAAGGACGATATGAGGGCTAATAGTGAGCAAATGAGGGCTGATAGTGAGCGATTGGGTGAGCGATTGGAGGGCCAAATGGGGGTAATGAGGGACGAAGCGAGGGGTACCGGTGAGGGATTAGACAAGAAATTAGAGGGGTTAGACAATGGGATAGAAGGGGTGAAACATGGGTTAGGAAGTAGAATAGAGGGATTAGACAATAGATTAGGGGAAATACAGGAGGGGTTAATGGGGGTAGAAAACAGAATGGCCGCTCAAGAGAATCAAATGGAAGGGATGCAAAAGGGGTTAGAGGGGTTAGAAAACAGGATGGAAGGCAAATTGAGGGACATGAGGGACCAAGCGGAAAGGGAAGTTAAACAAATGGGGCAGCAGATAGAGGGGGTCAGAATGGGGGTAGAAACCAAACTGGATGCTCACAGGGAGGAAATGGAGCAGATGAGGGTGGCATCTGGGCAGGAGATGCAAGTGATGGGAGAGGAGATCAGAAGAGGTGTGAGTGAGGAGGTCGGAGGAGTGCGCGAGGAGGTGAGGCACTGTAAGGAGCACATGGAGAAGGAGGTGAGAAAGGGGACTGTAAAATTGCAAGGGGGTATAGAGGACCTGACGCAGGAGGTGGAGCAGCTGACGGTGGGACAGACGGAGTTAGTGGAGCAGGTACAAAGGAACACTGCGGTATTAGGAGGGTTAAAAGCGACACAGAAAGAACTAAAAGACGACTTGATAGCGACGAAGAGGGAATGTCAGATGGTACGTGAGGGACTGACAACGAGGTTGGACGAGGTGATAGAGGTAATGGAGACGAAGGACCGGCAGGTGAGGACGCACATGGAAACGGTCAAGGTAGCCTTGGAGGACGAGCTTGAGGAGACGTACCGGGGAATAAAAGAGGTGAAGCAGAAATTAGAAGAAGTGGAAGAAGGGGTGAGCGAAATTAAGAAGCGACGGAGAGGGGATAAGAAAGAGATAAAAGAGGAGATGAAAGAATTGGTCCAAAGTCTGTGTTTGGATCGTGATGATGTGCTCATTAACCGGATGAGGGATTCGCAGGTGATGGAGGAGAAGCGAAGAGGAAGAGGACCCGGTGTAAGTGGTGACCAATATGGTCGTGCGTATGATGCGCCAGGTGATTTAAGAAGCTTGGGGGTCGAGATGGACCCGGGTGTTCGTGAGAGGCCGTTGGTGAAGTGTGCGACAGGTCTGGTGTGCGAAAAAGGAGGTGTGCGAGAAAGTCCGACTCTGGGGTGTGTGAGGAAAAAGTGCGTACCAAGGAGTGAGGGTGCTGGCGAGAGTGAGTCGGTCGTAGCGCGTGTGCGAGGGAGCACATGGAAGCGCGGTGTGGTAAGTGTTACAGAGGGTGTGACGGGAGAGTGTGCGCAGGAGTGTGCGCGAGAAAGGTGTGTGACGGACAGGTGCATGGGGAAAGAGTGCGCTGTCAAAGGCAAGGAAGAATGCACGCCTGTGGTGAGTGTTACAGAGGGTGTGACGGGAGAGTGTGCGCAAGGGTGTGCGCGAGAAAGGTGTGTAACGGACAGGTGCATGAGGAAAGAGTGCGCTGTCAAGAATGGAGGTGAGAGTAGTGAGAGTGACAAGGAGCGTGAGTTGGTTGTGACAGGTGAGAAAGGAAGCACACCTGGAATGGTAGAGCGTGAGTGGGAATGCACGCTGGAATTGGTAGTGAGGCACGTGGTTGGGTGTGCGAATGAGAGCACACCTGTGATTGTCACAGAGGAGGTGACAGAGGAGGGGGCGCGAAGAGGTGTGTTGGTGAGGTGTGCGACCAACGAATGTGTGCCAAAGTGTTCGGTGGTCAGGTGTGTGACCAAGGCTGTGAGTGGAATGAGGGTACCTGGGTGTGTAAGGAAAGGTACGAGGAGCATGGAAACGGCTGCATGTGTGAGCAAGGAACGGGCTGCGGGGTGTAAGCATGCAGGTGAGGCATCGAAGGTAACCGGGTTAAAGGTTAGGTCGACTTTTAGCCGAATCGGGCCCTCGGTGCGTGCTGGGCCTCGCTTTGAACGGCCGCGTCCGTGCTCCACTAGGCGGAGCGGGCGGCTGGATAGGAAGGGTCGTCATGGCGACCACTTTTTGTTGAGGCATTCCGGCAGATCGAGATCGAGCCATGGGATGGCTCCGTGCCGAGATAGTGCGTGGGATCTCGGCCCGGGTAAACCTCCTTCCCTGCACCAAATGCGGGACGTATCCAGCCGCTGGCACCAAACAACCCGCATTCATTGCTCGGCTTTACGAAGCCGGGCTTTGGACAGGAATTGGCGCACCGAGAGGCATTAGTGAGTAGACTGGGTGATGAGGTTAGTGTTTTGGACCCAAAATTAGAGAAAAACAAAATTTGATGATTGGCAAGGGATTGGCAGTAGTGATTGGCAGATGATGGGTAGTGATTGGCAAATTTTTGATTTGTGGAAATTTGATGTGCAAAATTGGTAGTGAGCGATGGGCCCGGTGGGTAAGGGTGGCATCCCTGCCACCCTTCCCATATAGTGGGGGCAAAGGAGCAATAGCTTATGGGGTGTATGGCAGTGAAAACTAGCCCGGGTGGGTTAGGATATTGATAGGGATCTAGCGAAGATGACATTAGGTAACGTTAAGGTTAGTTAGTGACTGATACCTGTAGTGGGGACGCAGGTAGATTAGTGTGGATTATAATGACGAGGGAGCGCAATAGTTTAAAGGGACGACTGGGAAGCGCAAGTTTCAGAGGGGAGTAGTTAGCTGAGATGATGCTATGTGAGAGCTGGACAGGTGTGTGGAGCAGTGTATGAGTAGTGAGTGTTGTGGATCAGCGCGAATGCGCTTGGGGAGAGAAGGGTGCAGGTGGCACCAGGTGTGAGAGCACAGGTGTGCAAGTGCAGGTGTGTGGAGAGAGTTGGAGTAAGTGGTACGGAGTGGTGTGCATGGTGCGAAGGTGTGGATGGGGGAAGAGTGGACCCCTTTCACGAGTACCCGGGGCGGGTAGTGTAAGTGTTAGGTAGAGGGTATAGGTAAATTGTGGTTGGATATTGGCATTTGTGGTGCGGTTGCAGAATGGTATTGTGGATGAGTGCATTAGTGTTGTGGAAATGGCTGGGCGTGTAGCCTGTTAGTGTGTGTAGTTGGTTGGGCACTCCACCACTGTGAGGATGTCGGCCAGGTGAGGCCGCAGGTGGGCTCTGGGAGCCGGTAGAGTTGTGGATGGGGCCCGAGGATCCGGAGGACGGACCCGGGTAGCCCAGTGCCAGAGAGGGCACCGAGTGGGGAGAGCGCCAGAGGGCCTTCCCCAGGTAGTTAGGTTAGGGTAAGGAGCAGGTAAGCTCGGAGGCAACTGCAGTGGTGGAGGTGTGCAGGTGGGTAGACCCGCTGGGAGAGGTACACGCCACAGCCCAGAAATTGTGCGATGGCACCGGGAGATGAATCGGGGGAGTGAGACCCCAAATTGAAAAGCACCACAGTTTGGTCAATGGGCATTGGTTTTTAGAACCCATAGTGTAAGAGGGCCAATGGTTTGGCAGAGGAAAGACCCCGGGTAATGTAAAGTTGTTAAAGTCATTTAGGAAATAGTTAGGATTGATGAACCTGTCGCACCATACGCAGCCACTTACCTGTGGTGATGATGATGACTCCACACCTGTGTTTTCTTTGTTCTGTGTGCAGGAAATGAGAATTGCTGTGTGGATTGGTGAGACGCATCACGACGTGGATGAGACATTGGGGTGATTCCATCTCTCCCTCCTTAGGAGGGACTGATGATGAATTGGTAATGGCAAATTTTGATGAAAGTTGAAAATGGCAAATTTGATTGGTTAGGAGGGAGAGAAGACGAATTTGGTTTATGGGAGGAACGGGGAAGACAGTAGGGACGTTTGTTGATTTGTAAAGTAGATGTTTATGGGTAGTGTTGTGTTTTGTGGATACAGTAAGGGGTAAGGGAGGGGCCATGTAGGTTACCTGGTGGGGGGGGGGGGCGTACGGTAGGAACGTACCTGTCTCACCTGGTTCCCATGTGCCCCCAGTGTGCATTACCTTACATTGCGTGCACTTTTGCGCCCTTACCACCTTACTCACTTGTCTTTTCTTTTGTCTCCCACCTCCGAGGATCTGGCTTTGGGGCAGAGAGAGAGGAGAGAGAGGTGCTGGCTCCGCAGTTGTGGGCCTGCACTTTCGCTGCTTGCTGCCTGGATCGATACACCATATGGACTGCAATGTTTGTGGCCGCCCACCATGGACCGCAGTTCTTTTGCGGCCAAGCACCACCCGTGGATGGACCTATGGGTCAACGTGGCACCTATGCCATACAAGGTGAACCACTAATAGTTGGCACCCTGACGGCCACAATAAGGAAATGGACGCGGTTGGCGCCTTTCTTTATTTTCTAGGGAAGCAAGAAGGCCAAGTGCACCACACGAAGGCAAGACCAGCGGCAGAACATCGGCCGGCTGCGACACCACACCATGATTATTAAACATTTTATTGGTGCACCGGATGGTGCTGACTGTGTGATGGGGTGGTGCTTTTGGTGCTTGGAAGGGGTGCTCTGCACATTATTAAAGGCCGTAAGGCCACAGAGCACTCGTGGGTTGGTGTATCGATGCTGGCATGCGTGCTCTCTCTATGCATAACATCTGCATGTGTTCCTCCAAAAACAGGTCCTGGATCGTAGTGTAAATATCAGCGTAGTCTTGTGTAAATAATGCTCCCTACCGGCTGTATGTTTAGTTTGCGAATTCTTTCCGCGATTCGGTTATCCTGTGGGTGTGTTTCTGTGAGGAGAAGGGTGCAACGTCGCAGGGGGACATATTTACTCATTTGTGAATATCTGTAAAACTGTCGCACTCAGGGTAGAGTTAATAGTAGAGGGAACTACATCTGAGTGCCACACTAAAATAGGTAAAAATTTATCGGGTCGGGACGCCCCGAGGGTAGAGAAGGGTGCAATGTTGCGGATATGGCATTTGGCCTCCATATCCGCTTGTAAATATTCCCCTATTTCCCCAATACTCCCCAACTATCCCCAATCCCCCATTCCCTAGTCCCATTGTCTGTAAACAACACTCTGTAGAACCGACCTTCCCCTTCTTCCCCCATTAAATGTCGTACCCAGGTCCACCGCATCTCACGTAGACAACTTTCGGACATCTTGCTAGTTATTCTTAGTCTATGTCAGTTAAGGACTCGTTTCCATTAATTCTGACTCTTCGTTGCACCAGAATGTGATTGTATGGCACCAGTAGTGAGTTTAGGACCTCCCCATACCTCCTCCCATCTTCCCCATGAAACAACAACAACAACAACAACTACAACAACAACTACAACAACAGAGGGGGGCGGCGCGGCGCGGCGCGGGGAGTGTGCGTCCTCACTCCGGCTTGGTTAGCCGCCATTGCCCATGCGCTCCACGGGGTTACCACGAAGGGGCTGGCTGTCAGCTCCTCGTCAGGGGCGGAGCCCGGTAACCCCCCGCAGCCAGTGAGAAGCGGCGGGCCGATTCCATCTGGGGCGGAGCTGACGAGCCGAGGGCGTGTCACTCCCCGCCGGATATGCGCAGCCACTTACCGGACGTGACGTCAGATGCGCCCCCAGCTTGGAAAGACAAGTCGCGACCTCCGAGCGCTGAGCGACCTCCCCGCATCTTTGGACCGGACCGGGTCGATTTTGCCCCTGAGCCAAGGTGCACCTTGAGCCATCGAAGACCTGCCCCTCCTTGCCATCAATCCCCGTGTGTGTCAGTTTTGTCCCGTTTATCTGTGGTCTGTCGGGAATAAGATAAGTGTGTCTAAGTGCCTATCTTTCTATGCTGTCTCTCTCATCCCTGTAATCTAACCTTCCGCAATATTATAACCTCCTCCGGAGGTCTTGAGAACCGTACCCCTGGTGTCGTGTCATTTTAATCCAGCCGTTGTGTCCTTTCCTCAATTGATTTAGCGTAGCGCGACTCGGCCAAGGTTCGAGTATAATCGGGTAACTTGTGCGAACACGGCGGCCATTCCGCTCGGCCCACCATAACATCAAAGTCGTGTCCGTAACAATATATATATATATATATATATATATATATATATATATATATATATATATATATATATATATATATACATACATATACAGTGAAACCTTGACGTACGAGTGCACCAACTTACGAGTTTTCCGAGATACGAGCCGTCGCTCGGTCGATTTTTTGCTTTGTGATGCGAGCCGAGATCTGAGTTACGAGCGAGCGAGCTTACGCCACCCGCCACTAGGTGGCCCAGCGAGCGTTCAGTTCACGTGGTTATCTTGCCGTGCAAGCATCTCTGCCGTATCGCTGTTGCTTTGTTTTCGCATTTTGTTTATTTTGGAAAATTTCTTAGTTTTAACCATGGGTCCTAAGAAATTGAGTGCCAAGGGCAGTGCTAAGAAGAAGAAAAGGATGTGCTTGGATATAAAACACGTAATCGTCGAAAAACATGAGCGAGGTGTGCGTGTTGTCGACTTGGCGAGGCAGTACGATCGTAGTACTTCTACGATATGTACGATTTTGAAGCAGAAGGAGTCGATAAAGGCTATAACGCCAGCCAAGGGCGTTAAGATTATTTCAAAGCTCCTCTGTCCATGAAGAGATGGAGAAGTTGTTGTTTGTGTGGTTGACAGTCAGTAAATACAGTGAGGAGTGCGAGTAAATACACTTAATAAACCCAGTTTATTTCTTTACATTCTCTTTTATTATGTACAGTATATACGAGGTCGTGCTTGTTTATACATTATTTGTTATTTATAAAGTACATTTTTCTTATTTAAAAACACGTAACAAAAAAAATTGGTGTGGTTTTTGGGGGTCTGGAACGGATTAATAGCATTTCAATTCATTTTAATGGGGAAATTTAATTTGAGAAACGAGCAAATTGAGTTACGAGCTCGGTCACAGAACGAATTAAACTCGTAAGTCAAGGTTTCACTGTATATTATATATATATATATATATATATATATATATACATACATACACACACACACACACACACACACACACACACACACACACACACACACACACACACACACACACACACACACACACACACACACACACACGAAAAAGTAAGTACCGTACACCCCATGTAAAGTTTTGACTTTTTCAACATATTTCAACATACAGCTATTTGATCTTCATTTCAACAATATTGATAGATAAAGGTGATATAATATAACAAATATCATGAAACATTTACATTTTGTAGTCCATTGTATAATTTAAATAAACATAAATGCAAAATTCGCATGTGGAAAAAGTAAGTACACCCCTACATTTATCACTACTTCAAATACCTAAAATTAGAATCAGGTGCACCAGCTCAGGTGCAAATGATTAGAACATCATCAGAGAGGATCTTGGAGGAACCTGTCTTATTTGAACCTCAGACATTTCGTTTGGTTTGCTCTTTGTTGTTGAAGTGTGCGGCGTCACCATGCCTCGATCAAAAGAGCTCTCTGAGGCCTTCAGAAAGAAGGTTGTAGATGCCTATGAGTCTGGGAAGGGATTTAAAAAGATCTCCAAACAATTTGAAATCAATCATTCGACTGTCCGGAAGATCATCTACAAGTGGAGAAGATTCCAAACAACTGCCAACTTGTTCAGGCCAGGCCGCCCCAGCAAGTTCAGCCCGAGAGCAGACCGCAAGATGCTGAAAGAAGTCTCTAAGAACCACAGAATGTCACCACGGGACCTACAGGTAGCTCTTGCCACTGTTGATGTCAAAGTGCACGAGTCTACCATGAGAAAGAGGCTGCACAAATTTGATCTACATGGGAGGTGTACCAGGAGGAAACCTTTGCTGTCCAGAAAGAACAACAGGGCAAGACTAAGGTTTGCCAATGAACACCTCGGCAAAGACCAGCACTTCTGGAACAATGTGCTCTGAGCTATTTGGCCACAGTACCAGAAGACATGTTTGGCGAAAACCAAAGACAGCATTTGACGACAAGAACCTGATACCAACTGTAAAGCATGGTGGTGGAAATATGGTTTGGGGCAGCTTTGCTGCATCAGGGCCTGGGCAGCTCACCATCATAGAATCCACTATGAATTCTTCATTGCACCAGAGGGTGCTTGAGGATAATGTGAGGCCATCTGTCGGAAAGTTGAAGCTCAACTGAAGAGTGGGGGGAGGTGGTGGGGTAGGAGGAGGTAGGTGCGGATGGGTGGAGGTTGGAGGAGGGATGGGAAGGGGAGTGGGGTGGGGTGGGTGTCCAGAGGGGGTGGGGGCTTGTAGGAGACGAGGGAGGGGTGTGATGATGGAGGGGAAGGAGTCAGAGTCGGGACTCGACATTGCCCGGCAACGCCGGGTACATTTGCTAGTCATTAATAGAGAGTAGTGATTGTGCTGCCCTATTTGCTATGGTATCCAAGAAGAACAACAAGGTGAGACTGTGTTGAAAGTCACAGTAAACAGGTGGGTAGAACCAGAACTATATCCTTTACCAAATACAGAACTCATTTTCCACATTAGCTGGACGTTTATTTTTTTTTTTTACCTCTCACACCCTCCCCCCACCCCCCTTCCCATGCCTCCACGCCCCCCCCCCCCCCAAGCCTTTTCCCTCCCACAGATCTCCGATGTCCCTACTCCCAAATGTTGTACTTGTGTGCTTCCCTCTCTCTCCCCATCTTGTCTCCCGTTCCCTTTATCATATGTTTTATGTGTCAGTTTGCCTTTTTGTGATCAATGTTAGCTCTTACACGAGCCTCGACCTTGTATACAAAAAAAAAAAAAAATTCAGGACTGTACCAATATGAATGATTGGCAAATTGTGTGTCCACAGCACCAACACGCTTCCAGAACTTTCTAGACCAGATTCTGCATGGTTTGGACCAAGTTGCCTCTTTCCTGGATGACATCTTGGATTTAGCAACGACAGTGGAAGAGCATGTGAAAATGATGGATCAAGTTCTGTCAAGACTAGATATATCGATTGAAAGTGAAGTTCACCAAATGTGTATTACTTTAATATTTGGTTGAGTACCTGGGTTACCGGATTGATGATCAATGCCTGCACCAAACCGATGAAGATGGTCGCCATTGTAAATGGTCAGGCACCCACTAACGCCTCAGGGCTGCAGTCATTCTTGGGTTTGTCGAACTAATATGGATGTTTTTGGGCAAATTTGTCCACATTATTAACCACGTCATGTGTTGTTGCAAAGAGGTGCCAAATGTAGTTGATCCCCAGACATTCTGAGCTTGGGAGGTTTCACTAGCAGGTCGGGAGCTCACAATGACCCAGCGAAGATATTAATGGATATCTTGTGATGCATCCGCTCGGGAGCAGGGGTGGGGGGGATGGTGGAGGGGAGTGAGCGATGGGAAGGGAAGGGGAACAACGGGGGTTGGGGCAGTGATGTCACGCATATTACCTTCAGGTGAGCAATCTCTAACATTTGCATTGAGGACGTTTTCTGCGAGGAAGAAAAAGTTTACATTGAAAATGAGGCTTTGAGTATGGTTATTGGAGTTAGAAATTCCATAAGTACGTGCATGGATGGAAATTCACTTTGTTAACAGATCATAGACCTCTGCAAGCTATTTTGGGAGAAATATCTGCTGTGCTAACTCTGGGAGCTTTAAGAATGCAATGTTGGCCCTCAATTTTATTAACCTACAATTATGACATCGAGTACATGTGTTATCAGGACCATGCACATATGGATGTGTTGTCATGGCAGCAGTGTGTGCAGTTTGAGGAGGATGACAAGTAAGTGGTGTACCCAGTTTCACACATAAAGGGTTGCCTGTAACTCTTAGAGATGTTGCAGAAGAAATGAGATCTGGTCCTTGCAATAGTTCTGGATTTCACCTTATATTAAGCGAATGGCCCAATATTTTAAGACATTCAACTCGTTGACCCTTCTTTGACAGGAAGCAAAGAAAAGCAATTGTTGTATCATGTGGATTTCTGGAGTGGTGATACCCTCAAAATTCCAAGAAAAGTTTGCACAAGATGCACAAGAAATCCTCAAGTTTCACTCACGAAGACTTTGGCTCATCAATAACTCTGGTGGCCTTGGGACCGGCCAAATAGCCTATAGCCCGAGAAGCATGTGCATTCGTCTCTGGGCTGTCACGCCTGGGTTTGAATCCTGGCCCAGCTATTATGCTGTTTTTCTTCCTATTCAAAAGGCTCTTTTCAATTTCCTCTCCAACTCATTCTACTTCAAAAAAAAATCAATCTCTTATAATTCTAAATCACTACATGCTCTAAATTCACATTCATTCCACCCCTCCTCTATCGTTCTTAAACGGATCGCTAACTTGAAAATCACAATAAACCCAATTTGTTATAAATGTTCGTCTTTCATTAATCATCAACTTTCTAAACTCCCCCCTTGCCCCTCCACTCCAAATCTCCCCCCTTGCCCTTCCCCTCCTAAACTCCCCCCTTGCCTCTCCCATTCAAAAACTCCCCCCTTGCCTCTCCCATTCAAAACTCCCCCCTACCCCTCCCCTTCAAATCTCCACCCCCTACCATCCCTCTCCAATTCTCCCGCCCTCCCACCTCCTTCTCAAACTGCCTCCTCCCCACTTCATCTCCCTTCTATCTCATATCTCCACCACCCCCAACATTCACAAACATGCATAGACAATCACAAACACACAGTCACAAACACACAGACAGTCACAAACACACAGACAGTCACAAACACACAGACAGTCACAAACACATCGACAGTCACAAACACATCGACAGTCACAAACACATCGACAGTCACAAACACACCGACAGTCACAAACACACCGACAGTCACAAACACACCGACAGTCACAAACACACCGACAGTCACAAACACACCGACAGTCACAAACACACCGACAGTCACAAACACACCGACAGTCACAAACACACAGACAGTCACAAACACACATAGTCACAAACACACAGACAGCCACACATAGACAGTCACAAACACACCTAGACAGTCACAAACACATAGACGGTCACAACCCCACAGACAGTCACAACACACACACATAGTCACAACAAACACACATAGACAGTCACAAACACACATAGACAGTCACAAACACACATAGACAGTCACAAACACACATAGACAGTCACAAACACACATAGACAATCACAAACACATAGACAAAGTCACAAACACATAGACAAAGTCACAAACACACAGACAAAGTCACAAACACATAGACAAAGTCACAAACACATAGACAAAGTCACAAACACACATACAAAGTCACAAAACACACACAGATAATGTCACAAAACACACACAGATAATGTCACAAAACACACAGACAAAGTCACATAACACACACAGATAAAGTCACAAAACACACAGATAAAGTCACAAAACATACACAGACAAAGTCACAAACACATGCATACAAAGACAAAATCACAAAAACACAGACAAAAATCACAAACAAACACAGACAAAATCAAAAACACACACAAAGACAAAGTCAAAGTCACAAACACACACAAAGACAAATTCAAAGTCACAAACACAAACAAAGACAAAATCAAAGTCACAAACACACACAAAGACAAAGTCACAAACACACACAAATTCAAAGTCACAGTCACAAACACACACAAAGGCAAAGTCAAAGTCACAAACACACACAAAGACAAAAGACAAAGTCACAAACACACACAAAGACAATGTCACAAGCACACACAAAGACAAAGTCACAGACACACACAAAGACAAAGTCACAAACACACACAAAGACAAAGTCACAAACACACACAAAGACAAAGTCACAAACACACACAAAGACAAAGTCACAAACACACACAAAGACAAAGTCACAAACACACACAAAGACAAAGCCACAAACACACACAAAGACAAAGTCACAAACACACACAAAGACAAAGTCACAAACACACACAAAGACAAAGTCACAAACACACACAAAGTCACAAACACACACAGAGTCACAAACACACAGAGTCACAAACACACACAGAGTCACAAACACACACAGAGTCACAAACACACACAGTCACAAACACACAGTCACAAACACACAGTCACAAACACACACAAAGTCACAAACACACACAAAGTCACAAACACACACAAAGTCACAAACACACACAAAGTCACACAAAGTCACACAAAGTCACAAACACACACAAAGTCACAAACACACACAAAGTCACAAACACACACAAAGTCACAAACACACACAAAGTCACAAACACACAGTCACAAACACACAGAGTCACAAACACAGTCACAAACACAGAGTCACAAACACAGAGTCACAAACACAGAGTCACAAACACAGAGTCACAAACAGTCACAAACACACAGAGTCACAAACACACAGAGTCACAAACACACAGAGTCACAAACACACAGAGTCACAAACACACAGAGTCACAAACACACAGAGTCACAAACACACAGAGTCACAAACACACAGAGTCACAAACACACAGAGTCACAAACACACCGAGTCACAAACACACCGAGCCACAAACACACAGTCACAAACACACAGTCACAAACACACAGTCACAAACACACACAGGGTCACAAACACACACAGGGTCACAAACACACACAGGGTCACAAACACACACAGGGTCACAAACACACACAGGGTCACAAACACACACAGGGTCACAAACACACAGTCACAAACACACACAGTCACATACACACAGAGTCACAAACACACACAAAGTCACAAACACACACAAAGTCACAAACACACACAAAGTCACAAACACACACAAAGTCACAAACAAACACAAAGTCACAAACAAACACAAAGTCAAAAACACAGTCACAACCACAGTCACAACCACAGTCACAACCACAGTCACAACCACAGTCACAACCACACCGTCACAAACACACCGTCACAAACACACCGTCACAAACACACCGTCACAGACACACAGTCACAGACACACAGTCACAGACACACAGTCACAGACACACAGTCACAGACACACAGTCACAAACACACAGTCACAAACACACAGTCACAAACACAGTCACAAACACACAGTCACAAACACACAGTCACAAACACACAGTCACAAACACACAGTCACAAACACACAGTCACAAACACACAGTCGCAAACACACAGTCGCAAACACACAGTCGCAAACACACAGTCGCAAACACACAGTCGCAAACACACAGTCGCAAACACACAGTCGCAACCACACAGTCGCAACCACACAGTCGCAACCACACAGTCGCAACCACACAGTCGCAACCACACAGTCGCAACCACACAGTCGCAACCACACAGTCGCAACCACACAGTCGCAACCACACAGTCGCAACCACACAGTCGCAACCACACAGTCGCAAACACACACAGACACAAACACACACAGACACAAACACACACAGACACAAACACACACAAAGTCACAAACACACACAAAGTCACAAACACACACAAAGTCACAAACACACACAAAGTCACAAACACACACAAAGTCACAAACACACACAAAGTCACAAACACACACAAAGTCACAAACACACACAAAGTCACAAACACACACAAAGTCACAAACACACACAAAGTCACAAACACACACAAAGTCACAAACACACACAAAGTCACAAACACACACAAAGTCACAAACACACACAAAGTCACAAACACACACAAAGTCACAAACACACACAAAGTCACAAACACACACAAAGTCACAAACACACACATAGTCACAAACACACACAAAGTCACAAACACACACAAAGTCACAAACACACACAAAGTCACAAACACACACAAAGTCACAAACACACAAAGTCACAAACACACACAAAGTCACAAACACACACAAAGTCACAAACACACACAAAGTCACAAACACAAACAAAGTCACAGACACACACAAAGTCACAGACACACACAAAGTCACAAACACACAAAGTCACAAACACACAAAGTCACAAACACACAAAGTCGCAAACACACAAAGTCGCAAACACACAAAGTCACAAACACACACAGACAAGGTCACAAAACACAGTCACAAAAGTCACAAAACACACAAAGTCACAAAACGCACAGACAAAGTCACAAAACACAGTCACAAAATCACAAAACACACAATCACAAAACACACAATCACAAAACACACAATCACAAAACACACAATCACAAAACACACAATCACAAAACACACAATCACAAAACACACAATCACAAAACACACAATCACAATCACAAACACACAGACAAAATCACAAACACACATAGACAAAATCACAAACACACAGACAAAATCACAAACACACACAAAGACAGTCACAAACACACAGCCAGTCACAAACACACAGCCAGTCACAAACACACAGACAGAGTCAGTCATAAACACACAGTCACAAACACAAAGACAGTCACAAACACAAGTCAGACGCACAAACGTCACACAAAAAAACAAACCGTCACAAAAATACACAGTTACAAAAACACACATACGAGTCAGACAAACACACATAGATTGTCACAAATACACACAAACACAAATACACACACATGCAAGTCACACAGCCACACACTTTCAGTCACACACTTTCAGTCACACACTTTCAGTCACACACTTTCAGTCACACACTTTCAGTCACACACTTTCAGTCACACACTTTCAGTCACACACTTTCAGTCACACACTCTTAGTCACACACTCTTAGTCACACACTCTTAGTCACACACTCTTAGTCACATACACAGTCACACACACACAGTCGCACACACACAGTCACACACACACGGAATCTGATACACGGAGCGGTGCGTGGATCACTCACTCACTCCCTCATCGTATCTACTGCCCGTTCATAGAGCACTCACCGTGCTGCTGCTGCGCCGACGCACCGCCTCCAGATTTGGGTCGCGACGCATCACAGGACGGCTCCGACGTAACGTCGTTAGACCTCGACTGGATAATTTAGTTTCTGGCAGTTTCTGGTAGAGCGCTGACGCGACAGAACTGACCGTCGTCCGAGGCACCAGTACGCGCGAAACAAAACGCAGATCTCTCTCAAAGAGATTTCCCTTTCAGTGAGATGGGAAACCGCTCCCCACCAAGGGGCGTGGCCTGCCTTGGCATCACGTGCCGGGGCGTCCATTTCACATATGCAAACCCGTTGGGCCGTTTCTATATCTCTTATCGCCCTTGTGTGGTTATTAAATATGTGCAGTAGGTGTTCAACCAAATAATCAACTGTTTGAAAACAATTTAAAATTCCTCGATCCCGCGCTCTGCCAACTATGCAAAAGGTCCACGACAATTTGCCATGCTTTAAATACACTGCAGACGTACAAAACGTGTAAACAAAATGGTCATGTGACTTCCTGGACCGTCGTCAGGGCTTGACAGTTTAAATTTAGTATTTACATATATTTTATCGATTTAAAAAACTACATGATCCACATGATTATACTTTACGGTCACTTTGTATGACACAGAATGCAAAGAAATGAAAAGGGTGCGAAGAAGGGGAGAACCTGCCGAGCTACATTTTTCTTTCGTGATACACCCCAAGATTCATTGACGTCAGAAATTCAAAACGCGGAATACATCATCTGAATAGACCAGGAGCCCAGGGGGGTCCGATTAGCTGGACAGTTAACCAATTTTCATGTATATAGGCATATAGCAATGGTCCATGTGCATGTCGATGTAATGAAATGGATGTCTGCCGGGCACATTCTGGTGGGTGTGGTCAGAAGGGCTATTAGAAAGGGGCCCCAAAATTGAGCGAGATCAGGTCTGTGAGTTAACCTGATGAAACCTACTGGAAAATGTTCGGCGTAGTCCCAGATATCATGAATGACCACTGCCAGACATTTTCAGTGGTGGGTTGTGCCCGCCAGATGCCCGCGAAAGCCCCCACCTCCAAAATTGAGCTAGATCAGCTCGTGAGTTAACCCTGTGAAACCTACTGAAAATGTTCGGCATAGTTCCAGATATCATGAATGACCACTGCCAGACATTTTCAGTGGTGGGTTGTGCCTGCCAGACTTACATAACCGGAACTCCAAAATTGAGCTAGATCAGCTCGTGAGTTAACCCTGTGACACCTACTGGAAAATGTTCGGCATAGTCCCAGATATCATGAATGACCACTGCCAGACATTTTCAGTGGTGGGTTGTGCCTGCCAGATTCCCGCGAAAGCCACCACCTCCAAAATTGAGCGAGATCAGCTCGTGAGTTAACCCTGTGAAACCTACTGGAAAATGTTCGGCATGGTCCCAGATATCATGAATGACCACTGCCAGACATTTTCAGTGGTGGGTTGTGCCCGCCAGATGCCCGCGAAAGCCCCCATCTCCAAAATTGAGCTAGATCAGCTCGTGAGTTGACCTGGTGAAACCCACAGGAAATAGTTTGGCATAGTCCAACGTATCATGAATGGCCACTGCCAGACATTTTCAGGGTTGGCGTGTGCCCGCCAGACACCGCCGAATTCCCCCCCCCCCCCCCCCCCCTCCTCCATAGAGCTGGACGGCATTCTGAGAACGCAATGCGCTGGTGGTCTATGACTAAGACACAGCAGGCTATGGCAATCACCGAACTAAGAACATCCGGGCTTGAACTGGGGGGAAAATGCAACAGCTCAATGCCGTCCCTCAATAATGAAAAGGGACAATAGTCAGATGGCTGCACTGAGTGCAAAAATTGACGAATTCTGCAATCCGTTCACAGTTGATGCTCCAACTTCCTTGGTGAATGTTGCAACCGGTCAAGCAGCATCTAAGGCTACCGAAGCATATCTACTCAATACGCTGAAAAAGGGTCAGGATGAAAGAGAGAAATTTCAAGATGAATGGGACAGCAACAGCAGTGGATTTCTTGAAACCTGTGAAATGCACACACGTGTACAGAACTTTGCTGCTCAGAACGTGAAGAACAAAACTATTCTTCCCGCCTCACAGAAAGCCAAGGCAAATGCTGAGAGCCTGAGGGATATGTTTGTACGTATGATCGTAGTCGTTGCAGAGAAGACAACATTTGACCTTTGGAAGGTTCTCTCCTACTCAATTACCATGCACCCACTGTCACTCGCACACTATGATGGGGCGCATGTGAAAACCAAAAAAATCAGCATTGCTGAAAAACCTTGAGTCCCTCCAGACGGAAACAATCACAGAATCTGAGTTACCGAGGATTTATGTACAGGTCGATGACGGAGGACTTCTTCTCCATTCTGTCCTCTCGCAACAATACATGGGAGCATCATATGCATCAATTGCTCGGACCATGCTGTCAGTGGTATGTTCAGGGAGGGCTAGTGAAGCACATATTTGTCTCGACAAGTACGTGGAGAACTCCATAAAGGACAGTGAGAGAAAGTTGCAGGGTGAAGTTTCCTCAGTCTTATTATAAAAGAGCAAACGTATATGGTTCGCTATGTATGTATGTAGGTATGTTTATATGCGATGAAAACGTCTTCTACTTCTTCAAATAAAATTACCACCCTCTTAATTAACCCTCTTAATTGCGTTAAGACTGCTGAGACCCCTCAGACCTTTGACGACCCTTTAATTTCCCCAAGACCCTTCAGACCACCAAGACCCCTGAAGACCCAAAATACCCTGAAGACCCCCAAAGACCCAACATACTGTTAGGTGCTCCTCCCCAAACCACGGTCACGGTGTACCGTCGAGCCCCGAGAGGAGTCACGGCAGAAAGATGTGTTATTCTGTGTGTCAAAGATCAATGGTGAAACCACACCAATTGTTACCAACAAACAAGTATTGTATTAAGGTCACACAAGAATAACAGTACAATAACAATATTAATCAATTGTACAACCAATATATCATTCCTATGATGGTACCATCAGTTTCGCACAATATAACTCACTGTGCTCCAAGTGAGCGAAAAGAACATTCCCAATGTCTCTGTCCCAGCTTCAAACCAAAGTCGATCCACGCTCCAGTGATCGTCAGAACGATGTTGTATCGAGACCAGAATCCCGTTCAGTTGACAGTCACACTGCCAAAGATGGGCAAAGGTACCCTCAAGAGGCGACTGGGAAATCACACCTTCGGGTATGGATGTTCAACGGCTCCCAATCGACGAACCACAAATTCCCACTCAAAATCCACGTTACACACACACACCAGGTTAACGGCTGGATGCGTTGAAATGGTTGAAGCGAGGTGAAAAACCTGGAGCGATGCGAAATCAGGCATGAGGCAAAATGGCCAACGGTCCTGTGGAAGTGTAATTCAGTGTAACTTATTAATTGGCACTGGTAACTTATTGGTTGACCTAGTAACAAAGCAGATGCATTTTACATGCAAACTCTGTGGGGGACGGGTTTGTAAATGAGTTAGGAATGTGCACGAACATGATGGTCTCTTGAAACACCTGGTCACGGCCCCAGGCTGGAGCACCCCCCTATTGTTTGATAAATGGAACTCACAGCAGGGGGGGCTAGCTGGCGCCAGGAAGGCGACCGGTGACGTCGGCGGAGAGGAGATTACGAGTTCAGCGGACAGAGGATTAAGTCGAGTTGGTCCATATAAGCGGGAGCTGCGGCTGGAGTCGAGAGTACTTGCTACGTGAATCGCTGACCGAACGGGAGTGTCGGATGGAGAGAAGGACCAGCGAAAAGAGTTAACCTGATCCATTATATTATGCGGTATCATTTTGGTAATTGGATGAAGTGAATACAGTTTAATAAACGAGACCTTTTGTAACCTGTGTCCGGTCTTTGGAGTCCTGTGAGTCCCTCAGTAAATTCCCTGACAATCTTGGAGGCACCGCTGCGATCAATTGTACAAGCAAGTCTTCTTTAAAAGGTGAGTGTGTCTTGTCTTGTCCAATATGATTTACGAACTTGGAAGTTATGGGTACATACATGGGGGAGCAGGTGGTCTGGGGCTTCTTTGCGCACCGATGCCGCGATATAGGTGGCGTGAGCCATCACGAATGGGATTTCGATAAACGACTGTAGCAATTTATTCGTTTTTTTTCTAAATGATTTCTGTAAATACGTATTTTTGCGCTGGTTATTAAAGGGCCTTACTGTGACCTGGAAGCGGGCGGAGCAAGTGTGCACCTTGCGACCGCTTGCTTCCAGGACGTGTAAGGCCGGTACACTCGTTTACCCACCAGCACACGGATAAAGTACTACTTTTTTTTTTGCACTTGTTCGAAGCACTTGACTTGATCGGCGCTTGGCGAGCGACAGGGAACCGGGAAACGGAATTATACTTACTAGGGCATGCCCGTACTATATCTATATCTAAAATTATATCCCCCCCCCCTCTATTTACATGAAATGGTTTGGTCCAAAGCGAACGGCTTGCGAGTGGTGACAATCCCCCCCCCCCCCCCCCTCTATTTACATGCAATGGTTTGGTCCAAAGCGAACGGCTTCCGGAGTTTGGTAAAGAAATCGCCATCGCGTGCACAAACGCGCAGGAAAGCGAATGAATCGCAAATTCGTTTTTATTAGTTGTAAAACATAGTTTAACGCCAACATAGTTTGCAAACGTGAAATAAATAAATACGCTCTCAAATGTGCCATCCGAGGCAGAGTGTGCCCGCCACGTTCGGCACACGCGATAGTTCGCTGCTCTCTGATTGGTTGAATCGTTTTTTGGACATAGCTCGGTAAGTAATTGTCCGATTAATATGAAACCTTGAAAAGGCACATCCTCGGGTCCCCAGCAATATACCTGGCAAGTTAAAAGTATATCGGACCCGTGGTTGTCGAGAAACAGCGGTCACAGACAAACGTACAAACGTACAAACGTACAGACAGAGATTACTGGAATTATAGATAGATATATATATATATATTTCCAATATGGTACACCGGCCACAACGATTTTAGCGATTATCCGAGTTTTTTTTAACGATTTCTGTAAATACGTATTTTTCCTGCGCTGTGTAATTCTTCTGACACGCGCCACGAAGAAACGCACCACTGATGTGCATGAAGCGACTTGTTTGCCGGTTCGGTAAGGTCCTTCCGTACACGTGTACAATCGTGTACACCCGTTTTAAATAAATAATTTTTTTCAGTTTTCCCGCCATGCCTATAAATTCATGACAGACAACCCCCCTCATGCCGGTCCAGAATTATGATGAAAGATGGCGATTGAGAAAAAAAATTGCATCAAATTTTGTCCAGGTCCATCAAGAAGCCTTTGAGACATGCTTCACGGTTGAATAAAAAACCACCGTTTAGAGTACTTCTTTTTTTGTTCAAAGCACTCGACTTGGAGCCAGCGACTTGCTCGGCGGGGGATATAATTTTAGATATATATATAGTACGGGCATGCCCTAGTGAGAGATAATTACAGGAAATGGTGTTTGTGAGTAACAACCACCCTCTGGTCGAGGCTCATAAAAGGGGTGATGCTTACTGATTCGGCACGCTCACAAAATATGGGATTTTAAATGGCAGAGATGCCACGAAAGATCAGGAAGGGAAGGAATGGAAAATTTGTCAAGGTTTGAAATTAATCGGACAAGGGGGTCCCAAGGTATGGTCACCGTACTCGCAGGTCGTTCGTTTTGGCTTTGCGAATGGACCGAACCATTGCATGTAAATAGGAGGGTGGTTCTGTGGTCGTTCGTTTTGGCTTTGCGAATGGACCGAACCATTGCATGTAAATAGGAGGGTGGTTCTGTGGTCGTTCGTTTTGGCTTTGCGAATGGACCAAACCATTCCATGCAAATAGGAGGGTGGTTCTGTGGTCGTTACTGCCACGTGGTTTCAAAGTTTTGTTGTTGGAACTTGTTGTTGGAACTTGTTGTTGGAACTTGTTGTTGGAACTTGTTGTTGGAACTTGCTGTTGGAACTTGCTGTTGGAACTTGTTGGAACTTGTTGTTGGAACTTGCTGTTGGAACTTGTTGGAACTTGTTGTTGGAACTTGTTGTTGGAACTTGCTGTTGGCACTTGTTGGAACTTGTTGGAACTTGTTGTTGGAACTTGTTGTTGGAACTTGCTGTTGGAACTTGCTGTTGGAACTTGTTGGAACTTGTTGTTGGAACTTGCTGTTGGAACTTGTTGGAACTTGTTGTTGGAACTTGTTGTTGGAACTTGCTGTTGGCACTTGTTGGAACTTGTTGGAACTTGTTGTTGGAACTTGTTGTTGGAACTTGCTGTTGGCACTTGTTGGAACTTGTTGGAACTTGTTGTTGGAACTTGCTGTTGGAACTTGCTGTTGGAACTTGTTGTTGGAACTTGCTGTTGGAACTTGTTGTTGGAACTTGCTGTTGGAACTTGCTGTTGGAACTTGCTGTTGGAACTTGTTGGAACTTGTTGTTGGAACTTGTTGTTGGAACTTGTTGTTGGAACTTGCTGTTGGAACTTGTTGTTGGAACTTGTTGGAACTTGTTGTTGGAACTTGTTGTTGGAACTTGTTGTTGGAACTTGCTGTTGGAACTTGTTGTTGGAACTTGCTGTTGGAACTTGTTGTTGGAACTTGTTGTTGGAACTTGTTGTTGGAACTTGTTGTTGGAACTTGCTGTTGGAACTTGTTGTTGGAACTTGCTGTTGGAACTTGCTGTTGGAACTTGCTGTTGGAACTTGTTGGAACTTGTTGTTGGAACTTGTTGTTGGAACTTGTTGTTGGAACTTGTTGTTGGAACTTGCTGTTGGAACTTGCTGTTGGAACTTGTTGGAACTTGTTGTTGGAACTTGTTGTTGGAACTTGTTGTTGGAACTTGTTGTTGGAACTTGTTGTTGGAACTTGCTGTTGGAACTTGTTGGAACTTGTTGTTGGAACTTGTTGTTGGAACTTGTTGTTGGAACTTGCTGTTGGAACTTGTTGTTGGAACTTGTTGGAACTTGTTGTTGGAACTTGTTGTTGGAACTTGTTGTTGGAACTTGTTGTTGGAACTTGTTGTTGGAACTTGCTGTTGGAACTTGCTGTTGGAACTTGTTGGAACTTGTTGTTGGAACTTGTTGTTGGAACTTGTTGGAACTTGTTGGAACTTGTTGTTGGAACTTGTTGTTGGAACTTGCTGTTGGAACTTGCTGTTGGAACTTGCTGTTGGAACTTGTTGTTGGAACTTGCTGTTGGAACTTGTTGTTGGAACTTGTTGGAACTTGTTGTTGGAACTTGTTGTTGGAACTTGTTGTTGGAACTTGCTGTTGGAACTTGTTGTTGGAACTTGTTGTTGGAACTTGTTGTTGGAACTTGTTGTTGGAACTTGCTGTTGGAACTTGTTGTTGGAACTTGTTGGAACTTGCTGTTGGAACTTGTTGTTGGAACTTGTTGGAACTTGCTGTTGGAACTTGTTGTTGGAACTTGTTGTTGGAACTTGTTGTTGGAACTTGTTGTTGGAACTTGCTGTTGGAACTTGTTGTTGGAACTTGTTGGAACTTGTTGTTGGAACTTGTTGTTGGAACTTGTTGTTGGAACTTGTTGTTGGAACTTGCTGTTGGAACTTGTTGTTGGAACTTGCTGTTGGAACTTGTTGTTGGAACTTGTTGGAACTTGCTGTTGGAACTTGTTGTTGGAACTTGTTGTTGGAACTTGTTGTTGGAACTTGTTGTTGGAACTTGCTGTTGGAACTTGTTGTTGGAACTTGTTGGAACTTGTTGTTGGAACTTGTTGTTGGAACTTGTTGTTGGAACTTGCTGTTGGAACTTGTTGTTGGAACTTGTTGTTGGAACTTGTTGTTGGAACTTGTTGTTGGAACTTGCTGTTGGAACTTGTTGTTGGAACTTGTTGGAACTTGTTGTTGGAACTTGTTGTTGGAACTTGTTGTTGGAACTTGCTGTTGGAACTTGTTGTTGGAACTTGTTGTTGGAATGTTTTGGGGACATTCGAATGTCAAGTGAATCGAATGAGAATTCAGGAATTATTTCATTATTAACGATTAATGAAGTACTTATTTAATTAATTACATTTCTTATTACATTACAGTAATTACATTACAGTAATTACCTGAGGTAATTACAGTAATTACAGTTCCGGTAATTACAGTAATTACAGTAATCATTACAGTAATTGCAGTAATCTTATTACAGTAATTACATTACATTAACTCAGGCACCTTTTGAGTAAGGAAGCTGATATTTGGACATGACACTGACCGAGTGATATGGCTGTCAAGGAAAAATTTGATTTATTGATTAATCATTTAATAAATTAACTCGTTGATTTATAAATGACTTATTTAATTAAAAGTCCTCAGAGACACATCTTCGGATGAAATACTTGCAGATTGGTTATGCTATGAGCCAATTGATTAAGGAAAATATTTTGTGATGGCCATATTGGCAATTTCATGGCCATATTCGTGGCAACTCAGTTAGTGCCACTGCACCTTTAAAATGCATCCCTGCGTTCATTTTTCGATCGATTGAGTTGAAATTTTGAACAATCGGATCTGGACTGTCGTTGTTAACGACTCTAGCACGCACTCGTCCAATCAGGATGGAGCGGTATGGTCCCCGGATCATCACTGCCCGCAGTTTTAATTAATTTTACTTTTTCTCTTGGGCATATAATTTTGAAGACATGCATGTCATGATAGAGGAAATGTTTGTTCTGTTAAACGGAATAAATGTTGTTTATTTGTGTGGGTGTCTATTTTTGAGTATTTTGGATATATTTTCACGACTAATTCCAGTTATCGTCCTGCAAAAGGTCTGCTCGTTCTTTTCCTTTGAGTCGTAAATTCCTGTTGAATTCTCATTAAAAAGCGGAATTAAGTACGCTGTGTGATGATGGAGATCCTTGATGACGAATCAGGAATAGTGAATGAGCAGACAAATATCACGGATGGTACACCAGATAGGGAAAATGTAGATGAAACCCCTTTTGCTCAGGTGCTGTGTAGCGCTGCACAAAGATCCATATGAGCGGGGCCTGGGTGCTGTGTAATTAGTACACAAAGAACCAATTACTAGGGTGCTGAATAAACACAAAGATCCATTTTTGGAGCTGGTTCTCCCGGTGCTGTGATTTATTCAAAGAACCAAAATCTTGTAAGAATTAAGATATGATTTGTCGACATCATAAATACTTTAATATATGTAACGATTTTTGTAACGATCATCCTGCAAAAGGTCTGCTCGTTCTTTTCCTTTGAGTCGTAAAATCCTGTTGAATTCTCATTAAAATGCGGAATTAAGTACGCTGTGTGATGATGGAGATCCTTGATGACGAATCAGGAATAGGGAATGAGCAAACAAATATCACGGATGCTGCGGCTAGAGCAGTGGAAGCGATTTTTGAATTGTTCAGTGATTATTCGATATTGTTATGACTTATTGTCAATAGGTATACTAAGTGGCCATAAGGTAGCCTGTTGCTATGTACAGTTTTATTCTATTGTTGATTATACCACATAGCTGTGGTGATAAAGGAAATGTTCGTTTTAAATAGATGATTATGATAGGACCATGACTATAAAATCATGATGATTATTATGAATGATATCATAGGGTTCAAATGCAGAATGCTGCATGAACTTGGGAAAGAACTTTCAAGCCCTATGGGATAAATTGGGTATTACAAGTGATGGAGTTTCAAAATTTAGCATGATTGACGAAATTTTACAGTCTTATTTCAGGAGTTTTACGAAATTTATATTGCCAAGAGATTTTGGGTACTATTAAAAGAAAAATGATGAGATATTTTTCCCAATGAACTTTAATATCTGCCATCCATTTTGGCTGTCTCACGAATGAAGGATGAGTTGCCTTTAGTGGTTGCAAAGAAAATTTGTGGAGACCAGGCAAAATGGGGAAATATGTCAGATATGACCCTAGGACAGGACGGTGATTCATCAATTGACATGAGGTACGAACCAGAGGTGACGACCGATGAGTCGATCTCAGTCAATGGATGGACCTGTCCTGACATCATTGGGGAAAGGGCTTATGCAAGGAGTCATTCAAAATGATTAATTTGATTTATTGATGAATATTGATGAATTAATTGAAATTGAATAATTGATTGAATTGTTAATTGATTGAATCTAATTGATTGAATTTAATTGCATAAATTGAACTGAATAAATTGAATTGAATATATTGATTGTTTGATTGATGAAAATGCGGTCTCAAGAAAGAAGCTTTGATATCTTTGCGAGATATTATCAATGTGGAGACAACCTGGGAAAATTGAGCAAGGTGGTGAGTTTATATACAGATATATATGTGCGGTTACCATTGTGTGATTTCCCCGTCAAACAGAGCGGACACCTGAGGATTCACCCACTTCATACTGACCCTCCGGCTCATCTGCAAATACTGATCTGTGAGATTGGATTGTGCAAAAGCCACAGCTGAGGGAGATTCTCTGGAAATCACCGTGCGAACAGGTGGAGAGATCCTTCCTGGAGGTACAAGTGAAGCTTTAGAGGAACCTGGAACAAGCTACAACACATCCAAAGCTACTTTGATAAAAGGCAGAATGGGAAATGGAGCCTGCAAGAACACACAAGGACAACCAGAGATTCCACAAAAAGTTACTTGTACACATCATATGTACGACCGTTATGGTGCCGAAGCTATAAGGCAGGTCGAGAATTGGTATTTGTGGACAAAGGGACATGATGAGGAGTTTCCAAGAGATGGTACATTTGAGCGAAGTCGATTGGAAAGATTGGAACAAAGATTGAAAGCCAGGAAGAGACAGAATCTAACGGTAGACTGGCTTGCATTCCATCTTTGGGATGGTGAATCCAGACAACGGGAACAGCAAGAACGGATAACGGAACTAGAACTTAAAATAAAAAGGATACAGGATACAGTGGAGGAGACAAATGCACAACTGCCCTCGAAATTAGGAATGAAAGTCACAGTTGTCCCATCTGATTTCCAGTTGTCTCCCCAAAAAGGACGGTACAGAGAATTTTTTCGTGTTTCAGGAGATAACGAGAGATTGCAGTGGCAACTCAGGGATGTAGAGATGCAGCCCAGCAATACAAGTGCACAGGCGCACAGATCAGACAACGACAGAAACAGGTGTTTCGAGTGTGGAAAGATGGGACATTGGAGAAGAAGATGTCCGTATGTCAACAGGAAGACAAGGTCATGGGGCAAACCAAGATCAAGCGTACCAGTGCTTACCGGTACCTCAGACAATGATTAGGCCTTCATTGCTGCAAATCCCAAATGATGATTGGCCTCAACAGATTCGATTACTGGACAAACATGAACAACTGTCAATGATTCTTGTGTCTGAAAAGTTTTCAGAGCAAGAATGATTCATTTTTCTTTTTGCTTGTTAACAAATTAATAATTAATTGATCAAATGCCAAAATTGGATCTTCTATTTTGGGCACAGCAATTTTAAATTTACAAAGTTTGGAACAATTGCGTTGCAATTGTTGGCAAACCAAGTAACAAGAGTCACATGATGATCAGGTGGGAATTTCGGACTATTGTTCCGCACGATTGATAGGTCAATGGTCGACTGACATGCAAATGGGTGTGTAGTCAAAATTTGGATAGATTATTGTGAAGGCAGAAAGGGTAATTTCAATTTGACATCATAAGGGTTTTCTAAGAATGGACTTTTGGTTTATTTGTCTATAAGCATTTTGAATTTGATTGACAAATTTTATGAAATTGAAATAAAATTGACACCCATCTGATCTGTAAATAATGGTTCCAACGCAAACAAATATGCATAATGCATGTGTGTGTGTGTTTTTGTGTATCAATCTTACAAGATTGTTGACACCGACAGTGTGCCTGTCTGGAAATGGATAGTTATATGTGGATGGGATTGGGATATGTGGATGGGATTGAATATCCAGAGAATCCGTAAAATAAAATAGAAATATAATTTGATTATGAACATTATCTCTTTTGTCAAGGGAAATGGAATATAAAAAAATTTGATGTGCTGGGTTATGAGCAGCCATTAATTAATAGTAAAATTGTGAGTAATTTTGGGATTCCATTTTTGATAGAATGTATATGAGAATAACATCTATTTATGGATATGAGCTTCATAAAAGGAAATGAGGAAGTACAAAATCATCCAAATTTGGGAGAGGTCTTACACTGACTTCCCAGAATACTCTGCTCATGGATTTTATATATATAAACTTGAATTTTATCAGCATATAAATTGTGCTGTATGTATGGATGTGTTTTAGGCATAGATGATATGGGAAAAGAGGAAAGAAAATTTTGCTGGTTTGAACTATTGTGGGTTTTTCAGTTCTGGAGTTTAAACAAAGTCACTGGTTAACAGATGAGAAAGGATAGTAAATAAATTATTCTCTGCTGGGCAAATTAAGTACGATATTACTAAGACTTATGAGAGCTATTGTTCCGCCTTACAGCAGTGGAAAATTATTGGAAAAAATTAGATCCAACATAATGAATCTATAAAAGAATGTGATAGGGATAATATCCTCAATTTGTACTAATTATTTGATTGTGGGTAAAGGAATTAAGTCATCGTAGTGGATTGTTAACAGCAGCCTGAAAATGTCCTGAGAGTGTGCATCCATGTAATCAGAAATCCCAGATTTGTTTTTACAAACAACATTTTGGTAGAGGTCTTGTGTGGAACACTTCCTTGGTAGATAAAAACGGTACTGCATGCTGGCAGCCACTTTTGCGGCCAGTTAGGCCAAACAAATTGAGAGGAAATTGTAGTTAAATACATAAGTTACACATGGCTATTTGTAAAAAAGGAAATTTGTTGAGATGGGAAACATTTTTTCGAAGGTTTATTAAAGTGTTATAATATGACATGTGGCAAGGCAAACTATTGGATGGGAAAATTAGATCTGGCTATAGAATAAATTTATTGACCCCTTGAAGTTAATCCTTCGAATCATTGTTTCACTGGCATTTTTGTTCAAATTGGAAATAGTTTGGTAGAGCTTTGGTTAAAACCTTTGGTTGCGGTATCTTGGAACGAATTGATAAACCATAGGAGATTGATAAGAATAGAAACAAATATGGACCCAAAATAGAAAGTTGGATTCATGCCTCTCATTGCAAGCAAGCACATGGGGCTAAGGTGGACGATCCCACAGAAAATGAGGCTGCACCTAGCAGCCCAGCAGAACATTCAGTGGTAGAAAAATGATAGTCATGATTTACAGTCATTTGAATTACATTTTAACACCCCTTGCATTGATAAACATTACATTTTCAACATGTGATATTCCTACTTGGAATAGTGACATTTATTTGCCTACATGACATACAATTACCTGCTGATATTAATACAGCATGAGTGAAAAAATGTATCACAACTACACTCATGACCAGGGGATTGAGTTCAACCCCGGGAGATAGGGGGATCAGGGTAAGACAAATAATCTGATTATGTTACATATTAAGGGATTTTCTTTATTTACCTTTTAGGAAGCTTGTTAGTTTGGTATATAATGTTAAATGTCATCGACATATAACTATGTCATAGATATGAATATATACAAGGAGTAGCAGACTTGTTTGTTGGTTTAGTAGTTATATTGGCAATTGTTTTAGTGGTGGCTTGCTTGAAAGCCTTAGTGACGGTGTGTTTGAATAAGGTAACCAACAACACGATGATAACACATGAAGTGACAAATGAGGAAAGAAATGTGGAACCAGAAAAGGAAGACTTTTATGGCGACATAAACAGTAGAATTAAGATAATGGCATAACGACAATGTTATGAGTTGTGTCAATTACAATATCAATGAACTCATATCACCACGAGTGACACACTGTTAGGAAAAAGAGGGAAAAGAAAAAGTGGAGAGGAATTATGGTAATAATACATTATGCTTAATTTGTTGGTTTGGGAAAATTGTTGTTGGGAATTAGGTATTCCCGTTTGTGATTGTAATCATATACAATGCTATTCTTAGTTTAGTAATAAAATACATACCTGATTGAATATTATTTGTGTGACGCATATAAATGAATATAACTTTTTGAGTTAAGGAAAAACAACAAATTGTTGAATGTGAAACTGTCGGAAGATATACATGATTATGCTGATTTCATGGTAAGATGTACCCTATCTGATTCAGTGTGTGCGGAAAGCAGATTCAGATATGACTGAGCATAAGGATAAGACGAGATCACATTTTGGAGGGATTGCTAACGGAATTGGGAAGAAGAAAGAAAGAAAATTTGTGGCTAAAAAATGAAGTTAATCGTGGCATACACCCTCTTTCTCAAAGAATGATGAAGACATTCTCCCGTGTAACTTGGAGATGAATGCTTACCTTCACCAAGGAAATTTATGTGACCATTTGCCTGGATCACACTGCAACATCTATCTATAATTCCAGTAATCTCTGTCTGTCTGTCTGTACGTTTGTCTGTGACCGCTGTTTCTCGACAACCACGGGTCCGATATACTTTTAACTTGCCAGGTATATTGCTGGGGACCCGAGGATGTGCCTTTTCAAGGTTTCATATTAATCGGACAATTACTTACCGAGCTATGTCCAAAAAACGATTCAACCAATCAGAGAGCAGCGAACGATCGCGTGTGCCGAACGTGGAGGACACACTCTGCCTCGGATGGCACATTTGAGAGCGTATTCATTTATTTCACGTTTGCAAACTATGTTGGCGTTAAACTATGTTTTACAACTAATAAAAACGAATTTGCGATTCATTCGCTTTCCTGCGCGTTTGTGCACGCGATGGCGATTTCTTTACCAAACTCCGGAAGCCGTTCGCTTTGGACCAAACCATTGCATGTAAATAGAGGGGGGGGATTGTCACCACTCGCAAGCCGTTCGCTTTGGACCAAACCATTTCATGTAAATAGAGGGGGGGGATATAATTTTAGATATAGATATAGTACGGGCATGCCCTAGTATGAAAGAAAGGCGATCACTTACTCTTGTTCGAAGACTTCGAACATTCACCACATCAGAAGTTGCAGGACAACGACATTTTACCTGCAACCTCTGTGAAATGCGGGGACATATGTTATTACTTCACCAACGTCCGGGGAACCAGCATGGAGCTGCAAAAAACGGCTGTGCCCTTGTCACAACAGCTGTGCACGATTCTGCTGGATTGCTCCTGGTAAGGACCATGAATGACCTGAACACCATGGTCCCAACATCATTGTGGATGCATCCGGCATCCCTGTTCCACATCTTGCTGGCCAATCAATGTCACACCAATACTTGCTGCCCACTCACAATAAGGGAGGAGGCAAGTCGACTACAACTGGGTGAAGGCCTTGTTCAGGAATTACTATGGTTTACAGCAAAAAGTGGCAAGAATGCTACAAGGAGAGCAGGGTCAGTCTATGACTCCGCAATGTTACCACAACAGCGAAATCCTACACGAAGTAGTGCAGGAGCTATGAAGACATTAGGAGAAAATGTTTCATACCTGGATTCAAACACAAGTGATCAGCCCTTCCTTTCAAACAAAGTCAACATTTGTGTGGAGGCAAACGTTTTTGCCAGATGGTGCAGATGCTTTACAAAACTTGAAAATGAAGTGAAATTGTTGTATCTTGGTGATGGTGAAGTGTTGTTTTGAAAATATATTTGTGATGCAAATGCAATAGATTGAACAATATGGAAGGAGTCAATGACCAACGAAATGTTTTGTGATTCTTGCAGGATGACGGTGTATGCCTAAGGGAATTTGATTACCAAAGTTATGATTATTTACTTATACTTGTAATGATGTTTACTTGTAGTGATTGATTGTTTACTTATATTGATGTTTAGATTAATGGTTAATATAAACAAAAACAAAAAGATGAGGGAATTGTGGAAGTGTAATTCAGTGTAACTTATTAATTGGCACTGGTAACTTATTGGTTGACCTAGTAACAAAGCAGATGCATTTTACATGCAAACTCTGTGGGGGACGGGTTTGTAAATGAGTTAGGAATGTGCACGAACATGATGGTCTCTTGAAACACCTGGTCACAGCCCCAGGCTGGAGCACCCCCCCTATTGTTTGATAAATGGAACTCACAGCAGGGGGGGCTAGCTGGCGCCAGGAAGGCGACCGGTGACGTCGGCGGAGAGGAGATTACGAGTTCAGCGGACAGAGGATTAAGTCGAGTTGGTCCATATAAGCGGGAGCTGCGGCTGGAGTCGAGAGTACTTGCTACGTGAAGCGCTGACCGAACGGGAGTGTCGGATGGAGAGAAGGACCAGCGAAAAGAGTTAACCTGATCCATTATATTATGCGGTATCATTTTGGTAATTGGATGAAGTGAATACAGTTTAATAAACGAGACCTTTTGTAACCTGTGTCCGGTCTTTGGAGTCCTGTGAGTCCCTCAGTAAATTCCCTGACAGTCCATTCTTGAGATGTAACGGCACTCAAATGATTCTCTTCGGAATCAACCACAAAACCTGTCATGCAGGTTTATCTGTCACAGCGATAACAACTCTGTCGCAGGAATCCCTTTCCCAGGAAACCCCAAAGTTCACTTGTTAACCCCGTTCGCCAGCGTTTGCTCAAATCCTCAACGCAGCTCGGCTCCTTCTCCGACCTCACTCACCCCGCCTCCATTTCCTCCTCTTCTTCCTCTTCTTCTTTTTCCGGTTCCCGATCCGGTTTCCGGTTTCTTTTTAAAACACTAACTTTTTTTGCCTTTTGAAAACAGATATCTCCAATTCACTTAAACGATAACAATAATAGTACATGCAACCAAAAATGTTTACAGTGGATGAGAAACACAACAACGGAAATGACGAATCCGTAACACTTCCCCCCCTCAAGAAAGAAAGTTTGAACATAGTGAAAACTTTCTTTGCATGCAAAAACTATTTTAACAATCAAAAGTAAAACTCACCCCCAAATGATAAATTCACGTTAGCAACAATAATTAATATTCCCCAAAATAAAGCAACAAAACTTCCAAACAACCGACAGGAATTTCCAAAGTTAGTTCACTCTGGATAAAGCATCAGCAACGACATTGTCCCTGCCGTTTGCATGCTCAATTTCCAAGTGGAACTCCTGCAAAGCCAAACTCCATCTCATCAACCTCTGATTTTTATTTTTCATTTTTTGAATAAAGGTTAAGGGGTTGTGATCAGTGAAGACTTTTATAGGAAAGGTAATAGCTCCTAGATACACCTCATAATGCTGAAGCGCTAGCAGGAGAGTAAGGGTCTCTTTTTCCACGGTGGCATAATTTGTCTAGTGTTTGTTAAACTTTTTGGAATAGTAGCACACCCGGTGATCCACGCCATCCTCATCTTCCTGTAATAGGACTGCCCCAGGCCCCCACATCACTTGCATCAATGGCCAACTTGAAAGGTGCTTGAAAATCCGGGGCTGCTAGGACAGGAGAGCTCATTAATATCGCTTTGACGTGGGCAAAGGCAGCCTGACATTTGTCATCCCAAATAAACTTGGTCTCTTTCCTCAGCAAATTCGTTAAAGGGGCTACTACATCAGAAAAATTCCTGCAGAACCGTCGGTACCAACCAGCCATACACAAGAATCTCATAAGCTCCTTCTTCCCATTTGGAACTTGGAAGCGATCAATAGCGTCTATCTTGGCTGTCAACGGTTGTAGGCTACCTGACCCTGACCTACTACATGGCCTAGGAACACCACCTGTGCTTTTACAAACTCACTCTTAGATAAGTTGATGGTTAACCCTGCCTCGGTCAATTTATTGAAAAATGCATGAATTTGTTTAATATGATCATCCATGGTCATGGTGTGTATGATGACATCATCCAGATAAGCCTCCAACCCCCTCAAGGTCTGCAATGAGCTTATTAATCAGCCGTTGAAATGTAGCAGGCCCGTTTTTTAATCCAAAGGGAAGAACCTTGTACTGATACAACCCATTTGGTGTGACTAAAGCCGAGATTTCCTTGGCTCTATCAGTAAGAGGCATCTGCCAATATCCTTTCAGCAAGTCAAATTTAGTTTACTTGTTTTTTTTTTTTGTTTTTTTTGTATACCAGATCGAGGCTCGTGAAAGAGCGAACATTAATCACACAGAAAGACAAACCGACACATAAAAGATATAACATCGGGAGCGGTAGACAAGATGGGGAGAGAGGGGGAAGGACACAAACACAACATTTGAGAGCAGGGACCGAGAGACATGGAGACATCGAGAGATCTGTGGGAGGGAGAGGGCTTTGGGGGAGGGGCATGGGAAGGGGGGGTGGGAGAGGTATAAAACATATGGACACTGCCAGTACTTCCAGGAAAGAAGTTGGAATTTCAAACAAGGTGGATCTGGGGTGAATTCGTGGGGGTAGAAAAGATCAAGGTTTTGGATGGGGGAAGATAAGATATGGTGGTGAACAGCTGTTTTAAAGACCTGTAGGGAGGGGTGGGATTGAAGGGAGTGTGGGAGTTTGTTCCAGAGGCGGGAGAAAAGAGGAATGAAAGAGTGAAGGTGAGCAGAGAGCCGAGATTTCGGCAGTTTAACCATCAGAGGGTTGCTGGCAGATCCTGTGTGACCTGTAGGAATATTTGGGGGACAGAGCACAGAGAGAGCTGGGGGAGCAAGGCCGGAGAGGAGTCGGTAGAAGACAGAAAGACCACGTACCTGCCTGCGGTGAGTGAGTGAAAGGCCCTCAGAGATAGCTTCATCGCGGGAGATTCCTCCTTCCGATAGTTACAAATTTAGCTGGGCCTATTCTATCAATACAGTCATCAATCCTCGGGATGGGATATGAGTCGGTCTTGGTCACTGCATTAACCCGTTTTAAATCCGTACAACAGCGAAAACTGCCATCGCGGTTTGGAACCAACACACATGGTGAGCTCCATTCACTGCTGCTTGGTTCGATGATGTCATTCTCCAACATATACTGAACCTCCTTCCAAAGATACTCCATCTTCACCGGGTTCATCCGATAGGGGTGTTGCTTCACAGGAGTGGCTTCCCCCACCTCGATATCATGATATACCAAGTCAGTACGACCAGGTACATCTGTGAACAAATGTGCAAACTCAAGAATTAGGCTGGATAGTTGTCCTTGTTGTTCCCTCGTCAAATGACCTAATTTCTCATCTAAATGACTCAACACTACCGTGTTCGTCAATCTGGGACAAGCCTGGTCATCAAAGTTATCAAACTTCACACCGGCCTCAACCTCTGGATTCTCTTGCACCCAGACTACAGGCACGACAGGTGAGACAGGAACCATTTTCTCCATAGGCTTCCTCTCATAATATTTCTTCAGTCGGTTGACATGACACAGCTGCCGCTTCTTCCGTCGGTCGGGAGTTGTCACCACGTAATCTGTTTCATTAACCCTCCTATCAATTGCATAGGGACCAAAATATCGAGCCTGTAGTGGCTGACCTGGAATAGGAAGCAACACTAACATTCGGTCCTCAGGACTGAAATTTCTTATCTGAGATTTCTTGTCATGTCTCACTTTCATTTTATCCTGTGTCACTTTCAAGTTTCTTCTTGCAACTTCACAAGCCTTTGCCAATCTGTGCCTAACCGTTGACACATACTCTACCACTGTTGACTGTGACTCCTCCTGTAGCCACTGTTCTTTCACTAATTTAAATGGTCCTCGAACTGCGTGTCCAAACACAAGTTCAAAAGGCCTGAACCCCAATGACTCCTGAACGGATTCCCTCGTCGCAAACAACAATAAGGGTATTCCTTCATCCCAATCCTTGTCACATTCAAAACAATACGTTCTGATCATATTCTTCAATGTCTGGTGAAACCTTTCCAAGACCCCTTGGCTCTCGGGATGGTAAGTACTTGATCTTACTTGCTCCACTCCCAACAGGTGTACCACTTGCTGAAAAAGCGTTGACATGAAATTGGAACCTTGATCAGACTGGATGACCTCAGGTAGGCCAACCAAAGTGAAAAATTTAATCAAGGCCTTCGCAATAACTGCCGCAGTAATTTTTCTAAGAGGCACTGCCTCTGGGAACCTTGTGGAAGCGCACATGATAGTAGGCAAATACTGATGTCCAACCTTAGTTTTAGGTAAAGGGCCTACACAGTCCATAATGACACGGCTGAATGGCTCTTCAAAAGCTGGAATTGGTTTTAAAGGTGCGGATGGGACTTTCTGATTAGGTTTTCCCATCAGCTGGCAAGAGTGGCAAGATTTACAGAACTCCGCCACATCACGTCACAATCCTGGCCAGAAAAAATGTACCAATATTCTGTCACAGCTCTTGTTCACTCCAAGGTGTCCGGCCAAAGGTGTCTCATGCGCCAAACTCAATATCTCCTTCCGGTACGGCGGTGGCACCACAATTTGGTAATGAACTTTCCACTCATAGTTTGCTGGCACCTCTGGTGGTCTCCATTTTCTCATTAGTATTTCCCCTTTCATGAAGTAACCAACAGGTATCTTCATAGCCTCTTCCTCTGTAACAGCTTTATCAATAAAACTCCGGATCCCCGAATCTCCGTGTTGTTCTTCAACAAGTCTCTTTCAGACCAGCACCGTTTGTTCAACCTCGTTCCCAGATGTCTCCAACGGACACTCCATTTCCTCTTTTGTTCCAGATGCCACCTTTTCCTTAAGTTCCTTGATGTCACTCCCTTTCCTATTACCTCTTTCAGAATTTTCCTCCAATATCGCTAAGGAAGCCAAATCCACATCACCTTCCTTCTCCTTCTCTTCAGAGCGCTTCCTACCCATAGAACGAGTCACTGCACAGGATGGAAAGATACCCGGAATCTCTTGCTCTAACTGTGCGGTGTTATTTTCCATACTGGGCTTTTCAACCAACATCGGATTACCAGAAACTCGACCACCGGGACCAAATAATTCCCGATAATAAAAGAGATTCCCTCTACAGGAAGAGTGACTTGTAACCCTACGGTGACCGGTCCTGACACCAAATCAGACTCTAAATGGATGACATGAAGAGGAGCTTTAACATAGCTACCAACCCCCTGTAAAAGAACACTAACACCAGTTGCCGTCTTCTCTGACAATGGCAAAATGCCCTCAAGCATCAAAGATTGATGTGCTCCTGTGTCCCTCAATACCCTAACAGGTCTCTGGTTCTTTAAGTCCCCATCCAGTGACACAAACCCCTCTGAAATAAAAGGTTTGTAACCCTCTTGAACAAGGTCGTTCTGTGATCCCATAACTTTGGCATGGGAACCTTCACAAGGCACTGTCCCCCAAGGACGATTTCTCGCATTTGCCAATGCATTCGGAGTTGCACTAGTTTGACTCCGCTCCTGATTTTTCCTTTTCAGGGCGTAACATTGGGACATCAAATGCCCAGGTTTCTTGCAAAAAGCGCAAGTAGGCCCGGAGGAAAAACTCGTGGTCTGCCTCGGGCCCCACAGAAGATAAGTCTGTCTTGGAACTGTAGTCTTCTGACCCCTAAAAGTCGCGGTATCAGATTTGTCCCCATAGTCCTCTCTAGGCAGCCTCCATGAAAATCTGTTCTCCGAACCTGATTTACCATAACTCCCCTGGCTAACTCTAGGCGGGAAGTTAGGTTTGTGGAACCCCATCCTGTGTGTCAAGGCATAGTCATCTGCCACTGTTGCTGCCTCATAGTCATACAACTCTGGTACTTTCTTTTCATCCAGATGTACTTTAATGTCCACGTGGACACACTGTTTGAATTCCTCCACCAAAATCAATTGTCGAAAGAGGTTGAAGTCTTTCCCAATCTCCTTCGAGTCACACCACCTATCAAACATCGTTTCCTTCATTCTGGCAAACTCCACATGGGTCTCACTCTCCCTCTTCCTGGCATTCCTGAATTTTTGCCGGTAAGCTTCAGGGACCAATTCATAGGCTTTGAGAATGGCTTTCTTCACTATATCATAATCTGCACATTGGTCAATCGGTAAAGCCGAATAGATATCTTGAGCTTTACCCACCAGATCACTTTGCACTAACATCGTCCAGGACCCCACAGCCCATTTTAGCATTTGAGCCACCTTCTCAAAATGTTTAAAAAAAACTTGGCTACCTCCTTTTCATTGAAGGGTGGACCAGCCTCACATGCCTACCAACATCCCAAGAGTTCTCACTAGTTGTCGAACTAGCCGGCATGGATACTACTTCTCTCCGTTCTCCCAGTAATTCCTGCTCCTTGAGTTTAAGTTCCTTCTGATACTCCATGTCACGTTCCTTTAACTCCCTTTCAGCTCTCCTTTCCTCTGCTCTTTCCTCTGCTCTTCTTTCTTCTTCAGCTCTCCTTTCCTCTGCTCTTCTCTCCTCGAGTTCCTTTTCAGCTCTCCTTTCCTCTGCTCTTTCCTCTGCTCTTCTTTCCTCGAGTTCTCATTGCCTGTTCTGCTCTTTCCTTTGCTCTTCTTTCCTCGGCTTTCCATTCCAACTCTTTTTTCACCTTTCCTGGCTCTGCAGTTGCATATCCATTTTCCGGAGCTCCACATTTCCTTTTTCCTCGGGTAACCAATCCAAGGCTACCTCTTCCCATGTTCCTTGTCCCACTAGAGACTCCACCACCAATGTCTGAATCTCTGCTTTCTTCATACTAACTCGGACCTCCAAGTTAAAATATTTGGCCAATATCATGAGTTCCGATCTTTTTAACGCCTGGAACTGTGCCTCATTAGGGGACGCCGCAAACTTTTCTGCGTCAAACACCATGGTTTCTATCAGTTAGCACCTGTTAACCTTCACACAAAAAAAATTCAAATTTTTTGAAAAATTTGGGAATGTCAGAAAATTCCAAATTTGGGAATTTTGGAAATGTTAGGGAATTCTATCCCGGACGAGCCCCCAATTTCTGTTACGTGCTCCTCCCCAAACCCCGGTCACGGTGTACCGTCGAGCCCCGAGAGGAGTCACGGCAGAAAGATGTGTTATTCTGTGTGTCAAAGATCAATGGTGAAACCACACCAATTGTTACCAACAAACAAGTATTGTATTAAGGTCACACAAGAATAACAGTACAATAACAATATTAATCAATTGTACAACCAATATATCATTCCTATGATGGTACCATCAGTTTCGCACAATATAACTCACTGTGCTCCAAGTGAGCGAAAAGAACATTCCCAATGTCTCTGTCCCAGCTTCAAACCAAAGTCGATCCACGCTCCAGTGATCGTCAGAACGATGTTGTATCGAGACCAGAATCCCGTTCAGTTGACAGTCACACTGCCAAAGATGGGCAAAGGTACCCTCAAGAGGCGACTGGGAAATCACACCTTCGGGTATGGATGTTCAACGGCTCCCAATCGACGAAGCACAAATTCCCACTTAAAATCCACGTTACACACACACACACCAGGTTAACGGCTGGATGCATTGAAATGGTTGAAGCGAGGTGAAAAACCTGGAGCGATGCGATATCAGGCGTGAGGCAAAATGGCCAACGGTCCGTTCTCGAGATGTAACAGCACTCAAATGATTCTCTTCGGAATCAACCGCAAAACCTGTCACGCAGGTTTATCTGTCACAGCGATAACAACTCTGTCGCAGGAATCCCTTTCCCAGGAAACCCCAAAGTTCACTTGTTACCCCCGTTCGCCAGCGTTTGCTCAAATCCTTAACGCAGCTCGACTCCTTCTCCGACCTCACTCGCCCCGCCTCCTTTTCCTCCTCTTCTCCCTCTTCTTCTTTTTCCGGTTCCCGATCCGGTTTCCGGTTTCTTTTTAAAACACTAACTTTTTTTCCCTTTTGAAAACAGATATCTCCAATTCACTTAAACGATAACAATAATAGTACATGCAACCAAAAATGTTTGCAGTGGATGAGAACCACAACACAGGAAGTGACGAATCCGTAACAATATCCTGAAGACCCCCAAAGACCGCAAAGACCCAAAACACCCCAAACACCCAAAATACCCTTCAAGGGCCTGAGGCTCAAAAAGACCTTGAATACCCAAAAACCCAAAAGACCCCAAAGACCCAAAACACCCCGAAGACCCAAAACACCCCGAAGACCCAAAACACCCTGAAGACCCAAAACACCCCGAAGACCCAAAACACCCCAAATACCCAAAACACCCCGAAGACCCAAAAGACCCCAAAGACCCAAAACACCTCGAAGACCCAAAAGACCCCAAAGGGTCAAAACACCCTGAAGACCCAAAACACCCCGAAGACCCAAAACACCCCGATGACCCAAAACACCCCGAAGACCCAAAACACCCCGAATACCCAAAACACCCCAAATACCCAAAAGACCCCAAAGACCCAAAACACCCCGAAGACCCAAAATACCCCAAAGGCCCAAAACATCCCGAAGACCCAAAACACCCCAAAGACCCAAAACACCCCGAAGACCCAAAACACCCCGAAGACCCAAAAGACCCTGAAGACCCAAAAGTCTCCAAAGACCCAAAACACCCCGAAGATCCAAAACACCCTGAAGGCCCAAAACACCCTGAAGACCTAAACCCCCATCTCCCCCCCCCCCCCCCCCGAAGACCCAAAACACCCTGAAAACCCAAAACACCCCATAGACCAAAAAGACCCCAAAGACCCCGAAGACTAAAAATACCCCGAAGTCCCAAAATACCCCGAAGACCCAAAAAGCCCCTGAAGACCCCGCAGACCCAAAATACACCGAAGACCCTTAAGACCTAAAAGCCTCTGAAGACACCAAAGACCCAAAAGACCATGAAGACCCCAAAACACCTCAAAGACCCAAAATACCCTTAAAGGCCCAGAGGATCCAAAAGACCCTGAAGACCCAAATGGCCCTGAAGACCCAAAACACCATGAAGACCCAAAAGACACCGAAATGGTCAAAGATGCCTGCCCCTCTGAAACGACGTGTGGTCAGGTGCACAGAGCGTGCCGAGTCACGCTAGTATATGTAATAACCAGGCCAGATCAGACAATCAGACAGGGCAGGCAAAGCTTCTCACCAATAGAGTATTCAAGAATGAACTCGCCAAGTTTCTCTTGAAAGAGTGGGGTCAAGATCATGACTGGAATATCTTTGGTGGAAAGACTCTCCTTGCTTCTTACGGTGGCGAATGCTTCCAGGACGTCCCCGAGGAACACCATCATATTACTGTAACCAGCCCAGCACACCTCCAAAGCGACCATGAAGAGGCCCATACGCTGATTGCTTTCCATTACGCAAATATTACAGCAGGGAATGTCATGGTGAGGGCATCCGACACCGATATCTTAGTGATACTGATCGGTGCCCTTGGACAACAACGCAGAGAAGTCCAGTCGATGGCCAACATCATCATGGACTGTGGAATGGGAAACAGCAGGAGGTATATCAACGTGACCAACATTGCTGACGTCCTTGAAGAGCGCAAACCTGGACTTCCCAGAGCACAACTCGGATACCATGCCTTCACTGGATGAGACTTCACCTCGGCCTTTTACAGGTAGGCACAAGATATTTACGTTTCAATAAAATGTCTCTATCAAAGTAAAATCATTGGAGCAGTGGTTGAATGGTTACATTTTGAATTTGTACTTGATTTTTCAGGAAAGGGAAAAGTAAATCCCTCGATCTCGTAGAGAAGGACAAAACTGGCTGCTACGTCAACCTCTTCGTCAGTATGGGTGATGAGAAATTGATGAGAAATGCTGCTCCATACCTCATCCCTCAGATCGGCAGTCTGCAGCCTCCTCGCTCTCTGCAGTCCTGGACAAAATCACAGACTGGGCAAACAAGTGGAACATGTCTTTCAATCCTGACAAATCTCACACTCTTACGATGTCTCTCCGAAAAGACCGACTGGACAACCCTCCCATCTACTTTCTGAATAATCCTCTCCAAGAAGTTCTGTCACTCAAGCTTTAGGGTCTCACTATCTGCCATGATCTTTCCTGGGAAAACCACATTTCCAAGCTGGCCTCCAAAGCCAGTCGCCGACTGGGCATCCTCCGTCGTGCGAAGTCCTTCCATGGCACACCTGAGCTCCTCACCACATACCAGGCTTTCATCCGCAGCTCAATGGAATACTGCTCTCCCCTCTGGGCTGGTGCTCCTGCCTCACACCTAGCTCGTCTTCACGCTGTTGAAACCAAAGCGTTCAGAATCATTGGAATCTCCCGCGACGACGCTATCTCCGAGGGCCTTTCACTTACTCACCGCAGGCAGGTTGGTGGTCTTTCCGTCTTCTACCGACTCCTCTCCGGCCTTGCTCCCCCAGCTCTCTCTGGGCTCTGTCCCCCAAATATTCCTGCAGGTCGCACAAGATCTGCCTGCAACCCTCTTATGGTTAAACTGCCAAAATCAAGACTCTCTGCTCACCTTCACTCCTTCATTCCTGTTTTCTCCCGCCTCTGGAACAAACTCCCTCACTCTCTTCAATCCCACTCCTCCCTCCAGGTCTTTAAAACGGCTGTTCACCACCATCTCTTATCTTCCCCAATCCAAAACCTTGATCTTTTCTACCCCTGCTAATTTCACCCCAAATCCACTTTTTTGAGGTGACTTTTGTCCTCTTTCCTGGGAGCCCTTGGTGTCCTTGCGATTTATACCTATCCTGCCTCCCCCCAGGCCCTCTCCCTCCCACACATCTCCCGATGTCCCTGCTCTCAAATGTTGTGTTTGTGTGCTTCCTCCCCTTCTCTCCCCATCTTGTCGACCGCTCCCCTTTTTATATACTTTGTTTGCTTGTTTGTTTGATTTATTTGTTTGATAAATGTTAGCTCATTCACAAGCCTCGACTCTGTATACAAAAAACAAAACAAAACAAAAAAACAACCTGATTTTCAAAAGTTATGTTGCTGTTATTCCATAGTATTTTAGTGGTTCACGAGTTATCAAACAGAGTGACCACTATATTCGTCATGGGTGTGTGTCCGTCTGCCTGTCTGTCCGCAGCATAACTACCCGATGATATCATCCGCTCTTGATGAAACGTGGGTGGGAGGTTGATATCATGATCTAGTTGTGTCCTGCCTGGATTGGGCGTATTGGGCCCATTGTGGGCGGAGCCACGCCCGAAAAAGTTGTCTTTTTCGGGGGTAATCGAGTTCAAGCTACATCTTCTCCGAGGGAGTTGGTGGAATCTGACAGGGGGTTTCGATATTTGGTTAGGCCAATGTCATCTGTCTAGCCCCACGGAGCTCGATTTTTCATTTTCGCCCCAAGGTGAAGGTCACAAGGTCACGAAATTTAGAAAAGTCGATTTTTGATGGTTTTATTACATTGTTCGCTTCCTGATAGGGTGAAATGTCGAACATGATCTTATATTATCACATATGTCATGAAATACAAGTTTTCCAACAAATTTCAGAATCTTCGACCTTTGACCTTTGAAGGTCACAAAGGTCAAATTTTCAAAGTTGTCGGAATCGAACCGAATTTTCGGTATTGTGGAGCTAACTAACCTTATAACTGATTATACATTATTTTCTATCTCATTTCAAGGTCAATAAGCTTCGTTTTGACATTTCCAGGCCAGCACCACACACAATTACGTAGAGCTGGCTCTTAAAGGCCTGCGCACGCAGCGCATTGGGGCCCTTTGTAAATAGACATGTGCACCGCATGTCGGGGGCCGACACCTGCCACGTGGGCCCCCGACCCCCCAGTCCAGGCCTGTTTCGGTTATAGTCCGTCCTTTGTCATTGAATACCGCTCGCATCGTCTCCTGACTTGTTCTCAATTTTATTCTCATCAGGTTAACTCACAAGCTGATCTCGCTCAATTTTGGGGTGGTGGCATTCGGGGCATCTGGCGGGCACAACCCACCACTGAAAATGTCTGGCAGTGGCCATTCATGATACCCGGGACGGGACTACGCCGAACATTTTCCAGTAGGTTTCATCAGGTTAACTCACAGACCTGATCTAGCTCAATTTTGGGGTCCCTTTCTAATAACCCTTCTGACCACACCCACCAGAATGTGCCCGGCAGGCATCCATTTCATTACATGGACATGCACATGGACCATTGCTATATGCATGAAAATTGGTTAACTGTCCAGCTAATCTGACCCCCCTGGGTTCCCGCACTAAAAGCCGCTTTCTTACCACATGTTGCATTGAAACGACTCGTACACGATGTAGATCAAACGAAATATTGTTAAGGAAGTGATATGATTAACACCGTGCCGTGCTGTCTTTTGTTTTTAAGTTTTACTTTTTTTCATCCAATATTACCTCGGGGGCCGACACCTGCCCTGGTGTTGGGCTAGCGGCTAGGGTGCCAGCTTAGGATCCTAGGATCCTGGGTTCGAATCCCGGTCGATCACTGAATTAACGCCAGGGGGGTTGACTCAGCCTGTCATCCTTCCGAGGTCGGCAAATTGAGTACCAGTACACTGGTAATTCCCTGTTTATCGTAAAAAGGCGACAAACAGGGTTGGCGGCAGGAAGGGCATCCGGCCGTAAAACATTGCTTCAAAGAGGGGCCAAAAAACAACAACAACCACGGTCCCCGAAAAGGCCAACCCCCGCTTTGCGGGGAAAAATGGCCTCTAAACGGTGGTTTTTATTACCTTGAGTACCTAACCCTACCTTGATGGGTATTATGTCCAACTACCTTCTGTCGAGAAGCGAAATACCTACCGAACCGGCTTCCAAAACAAAGAGGCCGATATGAATTGTTCGATTAAATATAGTTTTGATAAATTTGGAGGAATAATAATTACTTCCGCTACCGAGGGTGGATGTTTTCACCTGTCTGTCTGTCTGCCTGTCTGTCTGAATGTCAATCGCCTACAGGTCACAATTTTAAACCGATCGTCAAGAAACTTCACGAGATGGTAGCGTTGGTCATAAGCAAGAAGCCTATTGATCTTGAGGGTTAAAGGTCAACCGAGGCCAAAGGTCAACAACATTGTCAAATTGCTAAAATCAGAAATTTTCATCAGATTGACTTTAAATTTGAATAGGATTTGTACATCAGGTCTGCAAATGTAACCACCAATTATTTTTGAGGTCAACATAGGCCAAAAGGTCAACATAGGCCAAAGGTCAACAACTTAGATGCAGTTTCTAAAATCCTCAATTTTCATCTCATTGTCTTGAAATTTGAACAGGATTTGCATATCAGGTCACTGTATTCAACCATCAATTATTTTTGAGGTCAACATAGGCCAAAAAGTCAACATAGGTCAAAGGTCAACAATATTGTCAAATTTCTAAAATCATAAATTTTCATCAGATTGACTTGAAATTTGAAGAGGATTTGCATATCAGGTCTACAAATGTAACCACCAATTACTTTTGAGGTCAACATAGGCCAAAAGGTCAACATAGGCCAAAGGTCAACAACTTAGGTGCAGTTTCTAAAATCCTCAATTTTCATCTCATTGAATTGAAATTTGAACAGGATTTGCAAATTAGGTCACTGTATTCAACCACCAATTATGTTTGAGGTCAACATAGGCCAAAAGGTCAACAACTTATTTTAGGGATTTTGCAAGTGTTGTGCTATGCATGACATATTTATTGTTTGTTTGTGAACAGGATATCTCAAAAAGATATTGACCGGTTATTACAAAACTTGGCGAATGAGTTGGGTAGGTGACGAAAACAAACCGAATAGATTTTGGTTCAGGTGCAAATCCAGATCCGGCCCATCAGTGGGATACAACATGTAAACTGGTCAGCCTGGCGGAAGTATGCTCTCTACCGGGTGTCGTTCCACATATTACTTTACACAGATATGATCACTGTTCAGGATACTGCAGGATGCACATGGCCCAGATTTGCAATACCGATTGCAAGAACAACCGAGTGGATAGCTTTATCTTTTGACTGTTGGTTTACTTCGCTTTCAGAGATTGGAAACTTATTGGATCTTACTGGATATGGAGACATGAAACGTTACTTATTTACCACTACATTACTCCACTGGATCCTCATTGATAAGGGTTGTATTTCAATGAATGGAATTGCTCAGTGCTTCTCCAGTGCATTATCTTGAATATCTAGATTAGTGAAGGAGCTGCGCTCCAACGCGAGTCGAAAGAATTGACGCGACCAAAGACGGAATTCGTCCGAGTTGCTTTATTGAAACAAAACAGCTCAGGTATTCTCACAAGCCCGTTTATCGGGCAGCAATATATATACACATTTATGCCGGGGCGTTTGCCCGGGAAAACCGAGACCGGGCATGCCCGGGTGTCAAGGGCGAGTCCTGGAAAGGCGAGTCTGGACATGCCCGGGCGTCCTGGACGCGGCCTGGCAAGTCGAGGCTGGGCGTGCCCGGGCGCTCTGGGCGAGCCCTGGAAAGGCGAGAGCGGGCATGCCCGGGAAAGACGAGACCGGGCGTGCCCGGGAGGTTCGGGCGTGCCCGGGAACAGCGAGTCCGGGCATGCCCAGGAGAGGCGCGTCTGGGCCCGTCCGGACGAGCCCGGCGTGGCGATCGCGCCCTGGCCGCGTCCTGGCAGGTGCAAGGCGATTGTGTACATTCAGCGGGAAACGCTACACACGCCCCTCCAGAATCGACCTGCACCGGCAGGGTCCATTTAAGGGGGGTCCGGATGACCCGGCCGAAGCGACCCCTGGAGGGTCGTGGGGGGGGGGTCCGATCTGGTGGTGGGTGGTCGAGCGGGGGGAATTGTGGACGGGGGGCGGCCTCGCCGTGGAGGAAAGGCCAACCATGGTGGTCGGTCGACGTCCACGTGCGCCGGTTTGAGGCGGTCCACAGAGATCCGGTCCGACCGACCGCCGACGTCGACGACGAAGGACTTGTCGCCCCGTCGCAGGACCCGGAAGGGCCCGTCGTACGGCGGCCGGAGTGGCCCCCGGTGCGCGTCATGACGCACAAAGACGTACTCCGCTGTGCGAAGCGCCGGGGGGACGTAGGACTGGGGGCCACCGTGGCGGGACGTTGGCACGGGGGCAAATCGTCGGGCGGCCTCCTGGAGGTCCGAGCGCTGGTGTGCGGCGGACCAGGGACTGGTAGCGTCGGGCACGAACTCGCCCGGGACGCGGAGCGGCTGGCCGTAGACGAGCTCGTTGGCGGACGCCCGGAGGTCCTCCTTGGGGGCCGTGCAGAGGCCCAAAAGGACCCACGGCAGCCGGTCGGTCCAACCGTCGTCCTGAAGGCCGGCCATGAGTGCGGCCTTCATGGAGCGGTGAAACCGCTCGCACAACCCGTTGGCTTGGGGGTGGTAGGCCGTGGTGCGGTGCAGCGTGACCCCCAACGAGCGGGCGACCGCGCCCCAAAGTTCGGACGTGAACTGTGGGCCGCGGTTGGACGAGATGTCCGCCGGTGCACCGAAGCGCACGACCCAGGTGGCGATGAACGCCTGCGCCACGTCGGCGGTGGTGGTGGAGGTAAGGGGCACGGCCTCCGGCCACCTGGTGGTCCTGTCCACCATGGTGAGCAGGTGGGTGAACCCCCGCGATGGGGGCAGGGGACCCACAAGGTCCACGTGGACGTGGTCGAAACGCCGTGCAGGCATGGTGAAAGGTGCTAGCGGGGCCTGGGTGTGGCGGTGGACCTTGGCCCACTGGCAGGCCGTGCAGGCGTTGGCCCAGTCGCGGACGTTCCGTCGAAGGCCGTGCCAGACGAAACGCGCCGACACCAGCTTCTGAGAAGCTTTCCGGCCCGGGTGAGAAAGGCCGTGGATGGAGGCGTAGATGCGGCGCTGCCAGGAAACAGGCACGATGGGGCGAGGCTGGCCCTGGGAGACGTCGCAGAGCAGGACGGTGCCCGCGAAGGGGATGTCAGCCAGGCGGAGGCCCGTGTCCGCCGCCCGGAGGGCCTGCACCGAGGTGTCGGTGGTCTGGTCGGCCGCCATGAGCGCGAAGTCCACGCCGAGGTGGACCGCGTTCGCGCTGGCCCGAGAAAGACAGTCGGCCACGGCGTTGTCTTTGCCGGCAACGTGCCGGATGTCTGTGGTGAATTCCGACACGGCGGAGAGGTGGCGCTGCTGGCGGGCCGACCACGGCTCCGTGACTTTGGCCATGGCGAAGACAAACGGCTTGTGGTCGACGAAAGCCGTGAACGGGCGGCCCTCCAGGAGGTGTCGGAAATGGCGAACGGCCAGGCATAGACCGAGCAGCTCGCGGTCGAACGTGCTGTATTTTAACTCGTTCGGCCGGAGTTGCCGGCTGAAAAAAGCGAGTGGCTGCCAAACCCCATCCACCCATTGTTCATGGACGGCGCCCACCGCGTAGTTGGAGGCGTCTGTAGTGAGGGCGATGGGCGCGTTGAGCACCGGGTGAGCCAGCAGCGTTGCGTCGGCAAGGGCCCGTTTTGCGTTCGCGAAGGCCGCGTCCATGGCCGTGGACCAAACGATGTCATGCTTGGCCGGCTTGCCCCGGAGGGCCTCGTAAAGGGGCCGCATGAGCTGAGCAGCGCGGGGCACGAATCGGTGATAAAAATTCACCATGCCGAGGAACTCTTGTAGGGCCTTGATGGAACGGGGATGCGGGAACATGGTGATGGCCTCGACCTTGGTCGGCAGCGGCACGGCCCCGGTCTTGGTGATGCTGTGGCCCAAAAAGTCAACGGTCGTCGTGCCGAAGTGGCATTTGGCCGGGTTGACAATTAAGCCGTGCTCGCTGAGGCGACCGAACAGTGTTCGGAGGTGGAGGAGGTGCTCGGCACAGGACGTGCTGGCGACGAGGATGTCGTCCAGATAGACGAAAATAAATGGCAGGTCGCGCAGCACGCCGTCCATTAAGCGCTGGAACGCCTGGGCCGCATTATTGAGGTCAAACGGCATCCTCAAAAATTCGAACAGGCCGAACGGCGTGATGACGGCCGTCTTCGGGACGTCGGCCGCCCGGACAGGTACCTGGTGGTATCCCCGTATCAGGTCAATTTTGGAAAATATGACCCGTCCCGCCAAACGGGCGGAAAAGTCCTGGATGTGAGGGATCGGGTACCTGTCGGGGGTGGTAGCGTCGTTGCGGCGGTGGTAGTCGCCACACGGGCGCCATCCGCCCCCCGGCTTTGGCACGATGTGCAGTGGTGAGGCCCACGCGCTATTGGAGCTCCGCACGATGCCGAGGTGCTCCAACGCGTTGAACTCGGCCTTTGCCACGGCGAGCTTGGCCGGGTCGAGGCGGCGGGCCCTGGCGTAGACCGGCGGGCCCGTAGTGGGTATGTGGTGCTCGATCCCATGCCGCACTGCGATGGCCGAAAACGTCGGCCGTGTGAGGGCCGGGAATTCCGCGAGCAGGCGAGCAAACTCGTTCGCCGTCGGGAGGGCGCACGCCAGTTCGGTCGGCACGGAGCTGCTCATCGTGCACGTCAGGGAGCTGAAGGTCTCGGCGTTGACAAGGCGACGTCGTTTGACGTCGACCAGCAGCCCGTGCGCGCAGAGGAAGTCAGCGCCCAGCAAAGCCATGGGGACGCAGGCGGTCACAAAGGTCCACTGAAAGCGCTGGCTGCCGAAGCAGAGGGTGACGTCACGCGGGCCGAAAGTGCGTATGGCCGAGCCATTAGCAGCGACCAAAGAGGGGCCGCAAACGGCGTCCCACCTGTCCTGCTCGGAGGCGGGTATGACGCTCAGTTGGGCGCCGGTGTCACAAAGGAAACGCCGCCCGGACGCTTTGTCCCGAATAAAAAGCAAGTTGCCCGAGTGGCCGGCGCTCATGGCTGGGAATGAACGCCGGCCCGGCCGTTTCCCGACTTGCCGAAAGTGCACGGGGGTCGGCACGTCCGAGCCTTGTGTCCGAACCTGGCGTGGTAATAACACCATGCCTGGTCAGGTGGAGGCCCCGGCCATCGTGTCGGAAGCGGTCGGCGCGGCGTGGCGGCCGCCAGTTGCACCGGCAGTTCGGCCTCCAACCGCGCAGGGCGCTCGGGCGTCGTGGGCGTCGCCTCGGACGGCGGCAGGCTCCAGGTAGCCGCGCCGATGTGTTGGCCCGCCGAGGAGATCTTATCGGCTTCCCTGGCGAGGGCGCGGGGATCGGTGATCGACGTGCCAGTCAGGGCGAGGCGTACCGGGTGAGGCAGCTGGCGAAGGAACAGCTCGTGGAACAGAAAATCCGGAGAGTGCTCACCGAGCAACGAGAGCATATAGTCCATGCGCTCGGACGGGCGCGTGTCGCCGAGCTCGGGCAGGTCGAGCAGGCGCCGTGCGCGTGCCGCCGGTGAGAGGGCGAAAGCGTTGAGGAGGAGCGTCTTCAGCGCGTCATACTTGTCAGCAGCCGGCGGGTGCTCGAGGAGGCTCAGGGCGCAGGGCGCGGTGGCGGAACCGAGCGCTGCCACGACGTGGTGGAAGCGGGTGTCGTCCGCGGTGATGCCTCGCAGGGCGAACTGGGAGTCCGCCTGGGCGAACCAAACAGCCGCGTGAGCCTCCCAGAAGGTAGGCAGTTTAAGATTCACTGCCGTGTCCATGTCGGTAGGTCACCAGTGAAGGAGCTGCGCTCCAACGCGAGTCGAAAGAATTGACGCGACCAAAGACGGAATTCGTCCGAGTTGCTTTATTGAAACAAAACAGCTCAGGTATTCTCACAAGCCCGTTTATCGGGCAGCAATATATATACACTTTTATGCCGGGGCGTTTGCCCGGGAAAACCGAGACCGGGCATGCCCGGGTGTCAAGGGCGAGTCCTGGAAAGGCGAGTCTGGACATGCCCGGGCATCCTGGACGCGGCCTGGCAAGTCGAGGCTGGGCGTGCCCGAGCGCTCTGGGCGAGCCCTGGAAAGGCAAGAGCGGGCATGCCCGGACACTCTGGGCGAGCCCTGGAAAGGCGAGTCTGGACATGCCCGGGCGTCCTGGACGCGGCCTGGCAAGTCGAGGCTGGGCGTGCCCGGGCGCTCTGGGCGGGCCCTGGAAAGGCGAGAGCGGGCATGCCCGGGAAAGACGAGACCGGGCATGCCCGGGTGGTTCGGGCGTGCCCGGGAACAGCGAGTCCGGGCATGCCCAGGAGAGGCGCGTCTGGGCCCGTCCGGACGAGCCCGGCGTGGCGATCGCGCCCTGGCCGCGTCCTGGCAGGTGCAAGGCGATTGTGTACATTCAGCGGGAACCGCTACATTAGTTCAGTTTGTTGTCTCCTGTAGGCCAGTGTACATAGATTCAGTGCTCTCCATCTGTCAAGATACTATAGCTGTCTGAGATCTCGCAAGAACCTGGTTGGCCTCTGTTGGACTCTCTCAAGGAAGTCTTCATCCTTCTTGCATACAGGGCACTATAGTTGCAATATTCAAGAATTGTTCTTTCGAGGTTTTTATGCAATATCAGAGCAGCCCTTTCTTCCCCAGTGTTGGGTGTGTTGGTATCTTTTGATTATTCTGAGTTTCATATTCGCTCGCCCAGCTACATCTGCAGCATGAGAGCTGAACGACAGGCTTGTGTCAAACAAAATGTCCAAATCTCTTTCTTCTTTCTCGTTTTTGACTTCACTTGTTCCCGAGTCACTTTCTATTGTTCACGCAAACTGTTGGTTGCTCCTCTCATAGTGGACCACTTTGCATTTGTTCTTCTTGGATGGAAGTGCCGTTTTGAGGACCAAGCTGCAGCTGCATTCACATCTTCTTGCTGGGCTCCTGCTTCAACTTTGGTATCAACTTCAACGTATGCAGGTCGCACAAGATCTGCCAGCACCCCTCTTCTGGTGAAATTGCTAAAATCACGACACTCTGCTCACCTTCACTCCTTCATTCCTTCATTCCTCTTTACTTCCGCCTCTGGAACAAACTCGCTCACTCTCTTCAATCCCACTCCTCCCTCCAGGTCTTTAAAACAGCTGTTCACCACAATCTCTTATCTTCCCCCATCCAAAACCTTGATTTTTTCTACCCCCGTTAATTCACCCCAGATACACTTTTTTGAAATACCAACTTCTTTCCTGGAAGTCCTAGCAGTGTCCATGTGTTTTATACTTCTCCCCCCTTCCCACGCCTCCTCCACCCAAGCCCTCTCCCTCCCACAGATCTCCCGATGTCCCTGCTCTCAAATGATGTGCTTGTGTGCTTCCCCCTCTGCCCCCATCTTATCTACCGTTCCCCTTATTATATGTTTTATGTGTCGGTATTTTTGTGTGATTAAAGTTAGCTCTTACACGAGCCTCGAACTTGCATACAAAAAACAAACAAAAAAAACCCCGCCCTATAGTGTTTTATGTCATCTGCAAACAGCGTTAACTCAGAATCCACAACACCTGGGATGTCACTGATGAAGATGATAAACAGCATTGGGCCCAGAACACTGCCCACTGAGCTGTATTCTGATGTCCTTACATTTACCACAACCCTTTGTGTTATTTCAGTCAGGTATGCTTATATCCATCTAAGTACGTACCCCTGAACACCATGGGATTTGAATTTGAGTCGGAGGCGTTTGTGTGGCATGCTGTCCAAGGCTTTGCGATTATCTAGGCTCAAAGTAAATACAGTATATGCCATGCCCATCATCCATCTCTCTTGTCCAAAGCTCGAGAACTTCCAAGAGTTGTGTGGAACAGGATGTACCAGTGTGAAAACCATACTGCTTATCAACATTGATTGATGCCAGATTGCCAGGGTTGGAGACTTGTTGATGTAAAATATATAAGGATGGACTTGTAATGTTGGGTAGACTTAAAACAGGTGAGCGTGTGTCTACTGTAACCTCATATAGTACATAATATACACTACATAATGGATATTTGTCGTCATTCGTGCACCAAATGGTTTTAAATGCAAGAAATGCCATATTCGGGGATGAGATATTTAGATTTTCATACCTGTATAATTATTGAATTGCCGAATAACCCTAGGATGTTATTGTTGTGAAGTGTAAGTGAAACTGTGTTGATGTTTCCTGTGCTCACTTGCTGTGTACTATTTCCCATAAATGTCTCTATCACATTATAACGTTAAAGCAACAAAAAAAATCATGATCAGATAGCTCAAACATGACATATTGCACCTGTTGTCTTTACTGGTTAACTTCTTATTGTCATAACTATCTTAAACATGTCCTTTTATAACTGCATTCTAACAACCATTTCTAAACGTGTAATTTTTTTGTGTACTGAACAGTCATAATTTTTCAATCTATATTAAATACAAACCTGACGGGTTCTGTGTCATTTGATACCCTTCACCATTGGCTTACGATGGCTACACCATCAGACATTTGTCCTGGTAATTCGTTGTTTAGCCAATTTGAAAAGTCTTGTATGTTGTATGTTCCTTACGTAGTTACTGCTCCAACTGTTGCAATAGCGATATGCACTGAGTTATGACCAAGCCATTTCTCCACCCCCCCCCCCCCCCCCAATACTTTTTCCAAAAGTTCAAGCATCTGTGTAGATGACGACAGATAGCAACTTTTCCTGTGCCCTGGCAACGCCATTTATGGGGTAATTACGATACATTAATCCTGAACATGCACATTAGGATATAACTAGCTCTCCTAATTAATTCCCCATTATCCATTCAGGACCTTTGATATAACAACACATTATTAGAATAAATACAAAATAAAATATTCAGATTCAATAAGATGAAAGCCAAACTTAATTGGACAATTTTCAACCACTAGCAACGGTACCCGCCCTAAGGGCGGGGCTTCATTTGGGAGGCCCAAATGAAAAGGCAAAATATCATAAATTGAAGGCTTTTTATTTTATTTTATTTTTTTAACGATTTATGTAAACATCCGTTAAATCATATCACACGCAAATCATCAAAATCTAAACAGTATTTGTAGAATTTCAATAAAAGCCACATCACTGTTCATATCGGTAAATATTATTCCATCGTGTTTGAAAAAACTGGAAAATTGGGAAATTGGAAAAATTGGAAAATTTGGGGTAAAAGTGGAAAAACAACATAGCCTATTGTACTCCAGGGGGTCCCAGGATTACCTACCCAAAATTTCGTTGCGATCGGTTCAGCCGTTTTTGCGGTACCTGGGAACGGACGGACAGACAGACAGACAGACATTTGGTGAATTATAGTAAGATGCAAACAGCGAGACAGCTCATGTAGAGAGAGACAGTCAGCCCAATACACCCATGCCTATAAAAGGAGTCATTGTGGAGAAGGGTCGTTACATTTGGTCGCACCTCTGGGATTGAGTCTGGGTAATGAAAATTGTTTGATTTTTTTTTCTTTTTTGTTTACAGTGTCAAAGCTCGTGGAGGAACGACAACAAGGAACGGATTAAGCTGTAACAGAATGATGAGAACAATAGAAAGAGAGGAGGAACACAACAACATCAGGATGGAGGGACAAAATAAAGAGAGACTTGTAAGAGAAATAGCAAAAGTGGGAAATAATGAGGGCAAGTCGAGGACACAGGGTGTGAACAAGATGGATACAGACGAACACTTTCAATCACGGAAGTGGAAGAATAAAACTTGAAACCCAGAAAGAGGTGGGTTTGGGGAGGATTACATGGATTAAGAAGATCATAATTGTGGATGGGGGAAGCACCTGAGATGGTGGTGAACAGGTGGCTTAAAACCATGGAGGGAAGAATGGGATTGAAGAGGATGAGGAAATGTATTCCACAGGTGGGACAAACGAGAAACGAATGAGTAGAGGTGAGCAGTGATTCTGGATTTGGGGAGTTTCGCTGAAAGAGGGCTGATGGTGGACTGTGTTTGCCCTGCAGGCTGCAGCAACGTGGGGGAAATGGCAGGACAGGGCAGAACATGGCAAAGGGCAGAGGGTGCAAGACCATAAAGGAGGCAGTAGAAGACAGAGAGACGACAGAGCTGTCTGTGATTTGAAAATGATAGGCCCACATAGACTCTGCTTCATCACAGGAGACTCCACTAATTTTGAAGGCCTTGGTTTCCACGGCGTCAAGCTGAGCAAGTTGTGAGGTGGTGGGCCAGCCAGAGCAGAGAGCATTACCCCCATCAAGCTTCAGATCAAGGTCTTGTAGGTAGATAAAAGTTTACATGTACCAAGGAAAGACTTTGCATAATGGATGATGCTCACTCAGAGACTGGCTTTGGATTCCAACTTTGATATGTGGTTTGCCCAAGAAAGATAATGGCTGAAAATGAGGCCCAAAAGTTTTGAGTGACTGAACTTCTTCAAGAAGTGTTCCGGGAAAAACCCTGTCTCCCAGGATATCCACTCATCCTTCTTCCGGGAAAAACTCCCGTACCAGAAATCCTCCAATAAACCAGATCTCATATGCTTCCACCCACGTTAGATGTCAACCCACTGTTACGTTTCATCTCGATTAAAGGTCACATGAGAGAGATAGAGGGTGCGAGAGAGGAAAGAGATAAGTAGAAGAGGGAAAACATCAGGAGCTTCAAACTTAAGTTATAATCTGCAAACTCATTTTGAAAGGGGACTTGACCTTTGACCTTTTGAACCCCAAATTCAATCAGTTGAACCCGCGTCCATTTTCCAAGAAAAAAAAAACCTTACTGGAAACCCCCTGATAAACCAGAGGTCGAAGCATATTTACATATGTATCCAAGGCAAAATGGTGCCACTGCAGGTTATACTGGGTGGGCTGCCATTGCCTTTCCAGCAGTAGTTAGGGCAGGAATTTGTAATTTGTTCATGGCACTGGCGATAGCTCACCTACACTTCACGAAGGACACCATGGGATCTTTAATAATAGAGCAGATAGGGGGAAGAATCGTGCACTTTTTGATAAAAGCATCAAACTTAGTACATATCAACAGTAGGCCATTACAAGAAAAAATAGATATAGTGCCATCCCAGTTTTGGCCTATGACGGCTGTCTAATACTAAAATACCATATAACTCAACAACCAAGAGGCCTAGAATCTTAATTCTGGTGCCTATATATAGGTTTTTGGGGTCATAGAATTCAAAGAAGGCAATGATGAGTATGTGTGATCACGTCTTGTACCACTTTTGGAACATAAGTGCCCTTTTCCAGTTTACAGAGACTAGCAAGGCAGAGACGCAACATTTGGCGGTCTTTGTATTGCTTTATTTTGTATTGATGAAATATAAGATACCTGTACCGTAAATTAAACTTATAGTGGTATAAAAAAAAACAGTCAAAACGAATACAAAGCCGAGTTACTTATTGTTGTAGATGCCAATGTGCCATGAGTCAGTTAGGCTTACCATGAAATGCCAGATATCACATGAACCAATCATGGCAAGAACCCCCACATTCGCACAAAGCTGTACACGGCAGAGCTGCGTTTGTGCATTTGCAGTTTGTTCGACAGCCTTTGGTACAACCACATCGAATAAGTTGTATGCAAACTCTGCTGGCTTCAGGAAGACAGCTCCAAAGAACATTCCAGTTTCCATCACTACTACGAGTCCATCCCCATCCGTCCGGTTGTGGAGGCGTAGCCTTTACTTCAAGCACCTGACTCCAGATGTGACCGGCCTGGTATACTGCTCGTCTAGTGTGCTGAAGTAGAGCACCCTTGGTCGGTGGAATGTTGCTCACGTCTCTGCCTTTCCGTGTGAATAGGTCGATCCTGAGCTCACCAACATGGTGTTTAGAACTTGTTCGGTCATAAAGAAGTACGACGAATCTCTCCAGAACATCCATAGAAGCATCAACATCTGACATTTGTGGTTGTTCCATCAGCTTCATTAACTCCATTGTAACCTCAGGGCACATGCTCCATGTATCCCAAGCAGTCTTCTTTCCTCTGCCAGCAAAGCAAGAGGTCGTAACGCACCCAGTAATGGCGTGAAACATTGGAAGTGCAATGTTTTTTTGTATATTATGATTCCATATATTTCTTGGTAATTAATCAATACATTCGTGCTAAAAGACCATGAATGTGTCTTCATAAACTGTAAAATGGTACTAAAGCGTGGCGTTACGCGCGCTGCTTGCGAGCAAGGAGGAAGCGGACAAGCGGTAACTTATAAGCGTCTTTATTTCAGGAGCTCACTGTAACACTGGCACGCTCCGGGCTGCGCGCCCGGTGTATATCATGAGGCCACGCCTACCCCTCGGGCGTGGCCACCGCCCACTTGGTGCGCGGAATGATGTCACCACGCCAGTGGGCTTTTGTGTCCGCCACACGCGCCCCCCCAGAATTCCCGCGCACCTGGAGGGCCAGTTTGCGGGGCAGATGAATGACCCGGCCGAAGCGCCCCCTGGCGATCGGCGGCGTCCGGGGTGCAGGGATGCCAGGTGGGATGCCCCTGGCTGCCCCTGGGATGGGTGCAGGACCGGGGGGCGGCGTGGCAGCGGGGCTGGGCGGTGCCGGGGGTCCGCCCGCAGGGGGGCGGCCCCGACGTGGGGGTCGGGCCACTGGCGGTGGATGGTCCACGTCGAGGTGGGCCGGCTTGAGGCGGTCTACCGAAACGCGGTCAGGAGTACCGCCGATGTCCAGGGTGAAGTGCTTCGCCCCGGTCTCCAGCACGCGGAAAGGCCCGTCGTACGGGGGCCGCAGTGGTGTCTGGTGGGCATCATGGCGGACGAAGACGTACTCCGCCGTGCGAAGCTCCGGGGCGACGTGCGTCGGTGGGTGCCCGTGGCATGCCGTTGGCACCGGGGCGAACCTCTGGGCGGTATCTTGCAGAGCGGAGCGCTGCTGTGCCGCGGACCATGGTGCCGTGGAGTCGGGGAGGAACTCGCCCGGCACCCGCAGCGGTTGCCCGAAGACCAACTCCGCCGCGGATGCGCGCAGGTCCTCCTTGGGCACCGTCCGGAGGCCCAGCAGGACCCAGGGGAGCCTGTCGACCCAGCCGCCGTCGCGGAGGGTGGCCCGGAGCGCGGCCTTCAATGAGCGGTGAAATCGCTCACACAGGCCGTTAGCCTGGGGGTGGTAGGCCGTGGTTCGGTGCAGCCGGACCCCGAGCCCCTGCGCGACCGCCCCCCAGAGCTCCGAGGTGAACTGGGGGCCGCGGTCGGACGAGCTGTCTGAGGGGGCGCCGAACCGGGCGACCCAGGTGGCGATGAAAGCCTGCGCGACATCGGCCGCCGTTGTCGACGCCAAGGGCACGGCCTCCGGCCACCGGGTGGTGCGGTCCACCATGGTGAGGACGTAGGTGAAAACCCCGCGAGGGGGGCAGAGGTCCCACCAGGTCCACGTGGACGTGGTCAAACCGGCGTTCCGGCACCGTGAACGGGGCCAACGGGGCCTGGGTGTGCCGGTGCACCTTGGCGCGCTGGCACGCGAGACACGTCCTGGCCCGGCCGCGGACGGCCTTCCGGAGGCCATGCCAGACAAACTTGTCGGCAATCAGCCTTTGGGAGGCCCTCGCGCCCGGGTGGGACAGGCCGTGGATGGCGTCAAACACCTGGCGCTGCCAGCCCGCGGGCACGATGGGGCAAGGACGCCCGAGGGAGACGTCGCACAAGAGGGCTGCGCCCGCGCCGTCGAACGCCACCTCGGTGACGCGGAGGCCCGTGACGGCGGTCCGCAAGGCCTGGACGTCGGGGTCAGCGGCCTGGTCCGCTGCCATCCGGGCATAGTCGATGCCGAGGTGGACTGCGTGGGCGACGGCCCCGGAAAGGCAATCCGCCACCGGGTTGTCCTTCCCCGCGACGTGCTGGATGTCCGTCGTGTACTCGGACACGGCCGAGAGGTGACGCTGCTGCCGGGCCGACCACGGCTCGGTGACCTTGCCCATCGCGAAGATCAGCGGCTTGTGGTCGACGAAGGCAGTGAACGCACGGCCCTCGAGCAGATGGCGGAAGTGCCTGACCGCCAAGTGAAGCCCGAGCAACTCGCGGTCGAAGGTACTGTAACGGCGTTCGGGCGGGCGAAGCTGCCGGCTAAAAAACGCCAGCGGTTGCCAAGCTCCACGCACCCATTGCTCGTGCACCGCGCCCACCGCGTAGTCCGAGGCATCGGTGGTGAGGGTGATCGGTGCATCGGGCGCCGGGTGCGCGAGCATGGTGGCGTTAGCCAAGGCGAGCTTCACGCCCGTGAACGCCGTGTCCATCTGCTCGGTCCAGGTAACGTCGCCTTTGCCCGGCTTACCTCGGAGAGCTTTGTGCAGGGGGCGCAGGAGCTGGGCGATACGGGGCAGGAACCGATGGTAAAAGTTCACCATGCCCAGGAACTCCTGCAGCCCTCTGATCGTGCGGGGGCGCGGAAACCCCTTCACCGCCTCCACCTTGGCCGGCAGGGGGACGGCTCCGTGCCTGGTGACACGGTGCCCCAGAAAATCGATTATGGTGGCGCCGAACTGGCACTTTGCGGGGTTTACAATCAGGCCATGCTGGCCCAGGCGTTCGAAGAGCGTGCGGAGGTGGCGTAGGTGCTCTTCGCGGACGCGCTGGCGACGAGGATATCGTCCAGGTAGACGTAGACAAAATCCAAGTCACGCAGGACGCATCAGTCAGTCACACATCAGTCGCTGGAACGCCTGAGCCGCATTCTTCAGACCGAAGGGCATGCGCAGGAACTCGAAGAGTCCGAATGGCGTGATGACCGCCGTCTTCGGGACATCCTCCGGCCTGACGGGGACCTGATGGTAGCCGCGTATGAGGTCCACCTTCGAGAAGAAGGACATGCCCGCCAAACGGGCGGAAAAGTCCTGAATGTGGGGGACGGGGTAGCGGTCGGGAGTCATGGCGTCATTGAGACGGCGATAGTCCCCGCACGGTCGCCATCCCCCGCCGGGCTTCGGCACGATGTGCAGCGGCGACGCCCAAGCGCTCTCTGAGCGCCGAATGATGCCGAGTCGCTCCAGGGTAGCGAACGCCGCTTTTGCCACTGCCAGCTTCGTCGGCTCGAGGCGGCGTGCCCGGGCGTAGACCGGTGGCCCGACGGTGGGGATGTGATGGGCCACCCCGTGCTTGACGGCCCCCGCCAAGAAGGTGGGCCGCGTGAGGGCCGGGAAGCCGGCGAGGAGGCGGGTGAATGCGTCCGCTGCCGGAAGCGTACAGACCAACGTGGCCGGAACCGAACCGTTCGGCAAGCCGCTTGGCAAGCCGCTCGTTGAGCTGGGCAACGCACAAGCGAGCGAGCTGAACGTCTCGGCCTGGACAAGACGTCTGCGCTTGACGTCGACCAGGAGCCCATTAGCGCACAGGAAGTCCGCGCCAAGCAGTGCCATGGGCACGTCGGCGGTGACGAATGTCCATCGGAAAACCTGCCCTCCGAACCGCAGAGAGAGGCAGCGTTTTCCGTACGTACGGATGGGCGTCCCGTTCGCGGCAAGCAGCGCGGGGCCCCCACCCGCGGCGTGCTTGTCTGACGTGCCGGCAGGAACGACACTCACCTGCGCTCCCATGTCGCACAGGTAACGGCGCCCGGAGAAGGTGTCCGTTATGAACAGCAGGCTGCTCGAACGGCTGGCGCTCATCGCCACTATTGAGCGCCGGCCCAGGCATTTCCCGACCTGTTGAAGGAGCATGGCGGATGACACTGCCGAGCTTCGTGGCCGAACTTGGCGTGGAACCAGCACCAGGTGGTGGAGCTGGAGGAGCGCGGCTGGCTCCGCCAGGCCGGTGGAGTTGACGGGTTTCCCCGCGGTGGCGGTTTTCGCCGTGGCGGTGGGCGGGGCGTGGCGGCGGTCACGAGGTGCGTATCAGCATGCTGCGTATGCTGTATAAGCTGATGCTGTGGATCAGCAGCATCAGCAGCAGCATCAGCAGCATCAGCCACGAGGGCCGTGACGGCCACGCCGACTCTCGCCCACGTGTCCGAAGCGGCGAAGTACTTGTCCGCCTCGGCTGCCAATGCTCGGGGTTCCGTTAGCCCGGTCCCGGCCAACGCGAGGCGAACCTGCGCTGGAAGTTGGCGACGGAAAAGCGCCCGGAATAGAGAACCGGGGGCTTCGTCACCCAACAGTGACAGCATATGGTCCATTCGGACCGACGGGCGCGTGTCACCGAGCTCGGGGAGATCCAGGAGGCGGTCGGCCCGTGCGTCGTCCGTGAGGCCGAACGTGGCTAGGAGTAGCCGCTTGAGTGCCTCGTACTTGTGGCCGTCCGGTGGGTGGCGAAGGACGGACACAACTCGAGCGGCCGTGCCGGGCCCGAGGGAGGCGACGACGTGGCAATAGCGCGTGTCATCGCCGGTGAGGCGCCGAAGCTGAAATTGGGCTTCGGCCTGGACGAACCAGACTTCGGCCTGAGCCTCCCAAAATTCGGGAAGTTTGATGAAGTTGGCCATGGCAATGGCGTCGCGTGTGGAAGGATCGCTCCGGCAGATCCAACGTCAAGGGGGTCACCAGTAAAGCGCGGCGTTACGCGCGCTGCTTGCGAGCAAGGAGGAAGCGGACAAGCGGTAACTTATAAGCGGCTTTATTTCAGGAGCTCACTGTAACACTGGCGCGCTCCGGGCTGCGCGCCCGGTGTATATCATGAGGCCACGCCTACCCCTCGGGCGTGGCCACCACCCACTTGGTGCGCGGAATGATGTCACCACGCCAGTGGGCTTTTGTGTCCGCCACAGTACTTACGTTTAAAAGGTGGTACCCGTAAGTGACCACACAGACTCGATATTGCCTTCTTTGATTTCTATGACCCCCAAAACCTATATATAGACACCAGAATTAAAATCCTAGGCCTCAAGGTTGCTGAGTTATGTGGTATTTTAGTGTAATGTGGTGACCATTTTTAAAGATGGCCGCCATAGCAATCACGGGCCAAAACTGGGATGGCACTATATCTAATTTTGTTTCTTATGGCCTACTGAATATGTGTACCAAGTTTGATGCTTTTATCAAAAAGTGCACAATTCGTCTCTATATTGCACCTATCCGCTGGACTATAATGAAATCAACTAATTCCGGCAGACTGCTTTATTTGATTGGCCAACCAAAAAGTCCGAGAACCTGGCCAACCAAAAGTCTGCATCCAGCTTAACATCCATATGTTGATACTGCAACACTTTAAATCGATCATGAAGCAGACCTTTGTGCGTACGTAGTAAATGGATAACACTGTGTTGAGTACTGTTTTTTAAAGAGAGATAAGGTGTCGTTTGAAAAATATTTAGCAATAATAATATTGCTGACTGTAATAATATTGTGGGTAAACCTAAACTATAGGACCGTCAGGTAAACCTAAATGTTACGAGAAAAACTACTACCCCCATTTTCCTTACTACCACCCCATAAAAAAACTCAAAATAATGATGAGATTAATATTAAAATGCAGAAACCAGTCCGAATAATAATAATGAGTGGAGATGCAGCCTCGGACCATCTGCTGTGAACAAAACCACTGTTCTTACAGCACATCCGGTTGCCGCGAATATTGTGTTTGAATGCGCCAGGCCGGCATCTCATGTTGTGCATCTTTGATTATTATTCCAGTAAAAGAATTTGGAATTGGAATAGTGACTCTGCTCTGATCCATCGACCTCATCACCCTGCACCACCACACCGGAATACTGTTATGGTGCAACATTTTGGCGAGCCAGGCAGGAGGAGTTTTTCAAGCACAAGAGCCTGAACCAACTCCTCTCGTGAATCAAACCTTCCCAAAAAAAAAAAATGGCTACAGAGCAAAAGCTGTTGTCCAAGATGAATCTCGAACAGCTGCAGGAGAATGCCAGCACTGTGTTAAATGAGTTAGACCAGGACCAGCTTTTTGAGGCCTGTAGTTATTTGAAATGTTTTTCAGGGGAAGATGAGGCTTGGAGACAAAAGCACAGGCGCACTTTGATCAGAGCAGCAGAACGTGAGTTAGACGTTGTTGAAGAACAACAGGAATGGGTTGAGGCACAACAGTTTGTGCAGAACTTCCTGGCCTTTGTGGAGACACTCGGAGAAACACACCAGGAACCTGGAGACACAGTGTCAGCACGGCATCAGTTTGAAAGCACAATGCTCCTGAAAGCACAATGTTACGGGTTGCAGAAGTCCCAAGAAGAATCCAGAGAGGCATTGGAGGAAGGTCTTAGATCCCTCAGCCTAAAACTGGAAAGACGGGGCAGTTACCCAACAGAAGTCCTCACACCGACACAAGGTAAACTCCCAGAAGTGACAATTCGACGAGAATTCAAAATTCAGGGACAAATTGGGGAAGGGGGTCAAAAGGATAGTGATAGGGATATTTTTTTGATAGTATGTAATAGATGAATCAAGAAATTCAATGTCCATAACTTTTGTCAGAAGAAGAATCACAAATTTTAATTCCCGAGGAGGACAACACTTTCTGTCTACAAGGAAATACACAGCAAGAAATCAATAACTGTTATCAACCAAGAAGAGCATACTACAATTCACAAAAGCACATTGCAAGATTCACAGAAAGTCCCAAGTGAAAAATCCTGGTACAGCAGAGATGTACATCAAAGGAAACATCATAAGGATACAGTAGCATGCAGAGTATACAGTCAACATACAGTGTAAACATACAGAATCGACCAGCCAAGTGAAACATCCTAAGTACAACATTTACAACATTACAAACCTAGTAAAAACCCTAAGTACAACAAACCAACATTTTACAAACCCAGTGATAATCCTAATATTTTGACTCAGTCCTGACCTTTATACAAGTTGAAGTGGGAGGAGCAAGTGGAGGGGGAGGAGCGAAGAGAGGGGAGGAGAGCAGTAGGATTGGTTAGGCAAAGTGTAGGTGGGAGGGAGCAAGGATCGAGGGATACAATGTGATTGGTCGAGTGAAATATTGAGATGGGAATACTCCCCGCCGAGAGCAGGTCTGCATTTCAAATTCTTTAATGAGGCTTTCTGTTTTCCCATTGTCTCCTGCCAGACATTTCGGAGCCATCATCCTTCTAATCCTGCTTGGAGACTTCAAGAACATTTGAAGGTCATTCTCAGTGAAGCATAAATAAGAAATAAGTGGATATATCCTTTACTCATTTTCGACACGACAAGGACAAAGATTACTTACTTTATTTTAAAGCACCATATCTTTAACCATATTACCCTTAGTCATAATTAAATAATTACAGTGCCTTTATTATTAAAACTATACCAAAGGATTTACCATTCTGTGGTTTTATCTGTAATTCATTTATTGTTGACATCATTGTTTCCACAGGACCTGAGTATTCTGCCAGTTGATGCAAGGGTTATCATACAATATTGCAAATGAACACACTAGTAACATGAGTTTTAATAAGTCATGTTAAAACTTCAAAACAGGCATGCAATTAAATAAGAAAGTCCTTATTTAATCAATAGGTCACTCGGTAGCTATGACAACCACATCCTTTGTCAACCTGCAAACTCATCTTTTCCCTCATAAGTCAAAATCATATATAAGAGGTATAAACCTATATACTGTATATACCCTTACAAAATATTTTTACTGAGAAGATATTGGATCAGAGAGCCAGAGATAGCTAGCCTACCAGACTGCATGTACGTGGCGGATATTTGGAATAAGTTTATAGGATTTTACACTTTAGACTAACTTTTATCAAACCCTAATAAGCTATAAGCTTTATTTGATTGTGTTTAATTATCGTTTTTTGAAAGATTTACTGAGAACGTTGACAATTCCATAAAACTATCTATTAGATTAACTTGCAAGTGGAAGTAGAAAAAGGTGCACTGGGCCCATCCCCCATCGGCCAGCGCAGAGTAACTCATCCACTTCTATTGTATCAGGGAACTCTTTGTCCAACTCTGCAAAATAATTACTATGTATTTTGCATTTACTTATCAAAACAATGTTAGCTTCGACCTCGTACTGAGTCGATTATTCACTAGTTTTACCAAACACAATGGGATTTGTAAAACAATTCAGTGAATGCTAATTACTTCAGGCAGCCTTGTCAGACATCGTGGAACCAGCTGTATTATTTTGTTATTTACCAAGAAAACAATATCTTTGCTTCAATTTGCTTATGGAACTTCAGTAAGACATACTCGATCTAACATTACATTATTTCCAAAACACACCCTATTTGTAATCACATTACCCTCAGTCATAAAAATGATTTTACCATGACAATATGTGGTCTACCATTGCCTCTACGAAGAATTTACTTTTCTCGAGCAAACGAATTTGGTCAGAGTGTCGGAGATGATTCGCCTCCTGAAGGAAATCTCAACTTCTGCATGGAAATCACAAAAAAACTTGCACACGAGGTGAGCAGGTTGTAGCTCATAGAAATTACCTGCTTCATAAATTTTACACTTCCACAATTGGCTGTCTTACATAAACCTCATGCACCAGATCGAGGCAGGCCTCTGCAAGAGACATGGGGAATCAGAGATTGTTGATGCAGTAATAAAAGCAGTCAGCCCAGGACTGAGTTTGCGAAATATGTTGGAGATCAAGAATGACTTGACACTTGGGAAACTGAAGATCATTCTGAAGGGGTATTTCAAAGAGGAAAGCACAACTGATCTTTATCAGCGGATGGTGAACATATCACAGGGGGCCAGAGAGTCTGCACATAATTTATTGTTTCGGGCCATTGAGCTCAAGGAGAAGTTGTTGCTGGCATCGAAAGAGAACGAAGCTGAAGAACAGTTTAAGCCTGAATGGATTCAAAAGAAATTTCTCAGATCCCTAAGCAGGGATACTGAACGACAATTTGAAATTCCAGATAAAGCCATACCTAGACGACCTGAACTCGACAGATGAACTACTAATTGAAAAGATGGGTGAAGCAGCTAGCTGGGAACGGGAGAGACAACAGAAACTGAGAAATCACACCAACCTCAAAGCAGTAAAGCTGACAGAAATCCAGACCGAGGTGGATGACAAGACAGAAGAAGACCTCCACGGTGCAAAGACTATCCCCAAGACAGCATATCAGATGGAAAAGCCTCAAGGTGCAACACACAACAAGGAAAAATCTGAGAAGCGGGAAACAGAATTCGGACCAGAAAAAATGCTGGCAATAGTACAGGTGTTTAAAGTGGAAATGAAGGAGATCAGGGAGATGCTGATAGCCTCAATGGGAATGAACAGCCAGCCGGGAAGACAATGGCCTTCTGAGCGAGGGTGCCAAGTCTGTCGGGAAGCAGGAAGGGGAGAGATCTGTGACCACTGTTTCAGGTGTGGTCAAGGCGAGCATCTGTCCTGGGGGAGTCGGGCTCCTCGCCAGATCCCGGGAAACAGGCAGGGGCCACTGTAAAGGGGCGAACAGTGACCCAAGAGGCAAGGCCCCCACCACAGAAGAAGAGTGGAAAGCTTGTTAGTACAAGGGGAGAAGTCAATGGTTGTCAAAGAGACAGAGTAAGACAACCTGTGCCGATAAATCAGATAAGACTGGATGCATCATTCGAAAAAACAGCCCGGCTGAAAGATACAGGAGAACGAGGAGCTGCGGGTCTCAACGCCAAGCCAAATGCCAAGTTAGTGAGCCTCATCGGAAAGAGATGCCTTGTTCGCTGCACTCTGCATAATGTGAAAACTACAGCTCTTTGGGACACAGGCGCCCAAGCCAGCTTGTTGAATGAAGACTGGAGGAGAACATTCCTGTCACAGATACTGGTGAGACCAGTGGAGGAATTGTTAGGACCTGGCACTGTTGTGGGTGTTGCTGCTAATAGGTCAGAAATCCCCTTTCTGGGGTGGGTTGAAGTGGACTTCCAGCTCCACAGCACAGGAAGTCTAAAAAAAAGCTGCGGATCCCCATGCTGGTGTCAAGTGATCCGAATGTAGCACAAGAACCCATAATTGGATACAATGTGATTGAAGAACTGCTCATTGGATCAGATGGGGCATCACCAAGGCGGATAGCAGTAGAAACAATGAGACATGCCTTCTCCTTGGATGCCAGAACAGCAGAAACGTTCATCCAGCTCATACAGGTGAGGCCCTCCGAGGGCGATGGGTGGCAAGTGTGGACAGGTCGATTACCGATCAGCATCCCACCAGGTCAGATGTTCACCATTCAATGTCGTGCACATTCTGGGAAGCTGGAAGAAAAACGAACAATGCTATTTGCCCCAGCTGAGGGGCTGCAAGAGATGGAAGGGCTAGAAGTTGGAGAAGTACTGGTGATGGTTCACCCAGGCAACAGTCCAAAGACAGCCATCCCTGTTGTGAACACTACAAAACACAGCATCACAGTGGTCAAATGCTCCATGTTAGGGCACCTGCAACCAGTGAAAACCGTCTACCCAGCAGCTGTGCGGCCAGTTGAAATGACAGCAAGCTCGCCGACACCAGCCATGACACCTCATATAAATGGTGAGGACATGTCCGGTGTGCTACCAAATGCACCAAATGGCCAACAGTTCAGTGGGGAAGTGGCATGGGATCCACCAGGCAGCCTTGGTGGTCTAACCACTGAGCAAGACGTGACAGTGAAGAAGATGCTGCAAGAGGAGTGCTGTGCTTTTTCCAGAAATAAGGAAGATGTTGGTTTCATTCCATCACTGAAAATGCACATCACCCTTAAAGATGCAACACCAGTCCAGCGGACGTACCTCTCAGTCCCAAAACCACTGCACAAGGAAGTGAAGGAGTAGCTGCAGGGTATGTTGAATTGCGGGTGGATAAAACCATGAAGGTCTCACTACTCCTCGCCCATTGTTTGTGTACGGAAGAAGGATGGGACCCTGCATCTCTGCTGTGATTATAGGGAACTCAATCGTAAGTCCATTCCAGATCGCCATCCAATTCCGCGGATTCAAGATATGTTAGACTGTCTGAGCGGAAGTTCATGGTTCTCTGTACTGGACCAAGGGAAGGCATACCACCAGGGGAGTGTGGATGAAGAAAGTAGGCCTCTCACTGCCTTCATCACCCCCTGGGGCCTATATGAGTGGGTTCGCATTCCCTTCAGCCTGAGTTCTGCTCCGGCTGAGTTCCAGCGTAACATGGAGGAGTGTCTAAGAGGTCTTCGGGACGACATCTGCCTACCATACTTAGATGATAATTTAGTCCACAGTAAAACCTTTGAGGACCATGTCCATCACATTCGAACGGTACTCCAGTGATACCAACAGCATGGGGTGAAGCTCTCCCCAAAAAATGTGATATGTTCAGGCAGAGAGTGAGATTCCTGGGGAAGATGGTGTCAGAGGAGGGCTACACCATGGGCCCGGCAGAAACTGCACCAGTTCAGGCATTGAAAAACCGAAAGCCAGCCACGGTTGGGGAGCTGAGGAAGGTCCTGGGTTTCCTCTCCTACTACAGGTCTTACATACAGAACTTTTCACGTATCGCAAAGCCATTGTATGATGTACTGGCAGCCCCTGACCTAAAGTTACAGTCAAAGACAGAAAGGAAAGGGGGGAAGGAAAATAAAGACGCCAGAAAAACAGGCCAGTTGCCCAGTAAATGTCCTATTGTCTGGAGTGAAGAGCATCAACAGGCAGTGGAACAGATAATCAGCCACCTCACCAGCCCACCTGTCTTAGGTTACCGTCGGTTTGATCAGTCATTTGTGCTGCACTGTGATGCATCACAGGAGGGCTTGGGAGCAGTATTGTACCAACGTCAGGAGGGGAAACTGCGGGTCATAGCTTTTGGATCAAGAACTCTCACTCCGCCAGAAAGGAAGTACAACCTGCATTCAAGGAAGTTAGAGTTCCTGGCATTAAAATGGGCGATATGTGAGCGCTTCAGGGACTACTTATACCATGCGCCCTCCTTCACTGTCTACACAGAAAACAACCCACTCACATATGTACTCACAACAGCAAAGCTGAATGCCACTGGACAGAGATGGGTTGCTGAATTGGCGGACTTCAACTTTGATGTCAAGTACAGGCCAGGCCGAACGAACGCAGATGCGGATGGACTGTCTCGCATGCCTCTTGATTTCTGTAAGTTCATGGATGGATGTACAGAAGGAATGAGTCCAGAGGTGGCTGAAGCTGTCATTCAAGGGGTGTCCACCACACAGAGGGATTTCATGCCACATCTAAGTCCATTGGCCATCAATGCAATGGCCACAGAGATTCAACTTGACCAGCCTTATACCTCATTACATCCCATTCCACTGAGTCACCTCCAGTCAGCTCAGAGAGAGGATCCTGTCATTGGCCCGGTGCTGAAGCTAAAAGACCAGGGTGAGCAACCAAGCAAGGTGACAGTAGAAAAGGAAAGCCCTGAGGTGAAGGCATTGCTGAGGGAGTGGTCAAAGCTGCAGGTAAATAGCAAAGGTTTCCTGTATCGCAAGACTGCAACAAGGACCCAACTCGTGTTGCCACGATGCTACCATCCACTTGTATACAAGGAACTGCACAAAGGAATGGGGCACCTGGGCTCGGAAAGAACGTTAGAACTTATCAGGGACCGATTTTACTGGCCAAGGATGCAGCGGGATGTGGAGAGATTTGTGACATAGGAATGCGAGTGCTTAATGAAGCTAAAACCAAGCCGGATCACGCGAGCACCCATGCTGAATATAAAGACCACATATCCCTTTGAATTGCTGTCCATCGACTTCCTGCACCTTGAAACGTGTAAAGGAGGGTATGAGTACATTCTCGTGGTGATGGACCATTTCACTCGATTTGCACAGGCGTATGCAACAACCAACAAGTCAGCAAGGACAGTTGCCGACAAGATATTCAGTGACTTTGTGCTGAAGTTTGGTTTTTCCACACGAATCCATCACGATATGGGACGAGAATTTGAAAATCAACTGATGGCCCAGTTGAAGCAACAAAGTGGGATTAAAGGCTCCCACACCACACCATACCACCCTCAAGGAAATGGACAGGTAGAGAGGTTTAACAGGACATTGCTGGCAATGCTGAGGACTCTGACTGAAGAACAAAAACAAAATTGGAATAACTCATTAGCAAGTGTGGTACATGCCTATAACTGCACCCGCAATGAAGCAACAGGGTTCTCACCATACTTCCTGCTCTATGGGAGGTCTCCCAGACTTCCGATAGATCTACTATTTGGGTTTGACATAAAGGGGAAAGAGGGCTCTTATGCTGACTATGTTGAGAAGTGGAGGAACAGGATGAGAGATGCATATGAAATTGCAAGCAAAACTGCAGCCAAGCAGGCCACTCGGGGAAAACTGTCACATGACAAAAGAGTCTACGGTGTAGAGCTACAAACAGGTGGTCGGGTTTTGGTGAGGAATGTTGGCGAGAGGGGAGGTCCTGGGAAGATCCGATCCTACTGGGAGGACCAGGTTTGCGTTATTGTCGGAAGAAAGACGCCAGAGAGCCCAGTGTAATAGGTGAGACCGGAAAATGGGAGAGGCAGAGCCAGGACCCTCCACCGCAATCTTCTGTTGCCATGTTACTCCCTCCCTGTGGCAGAACCTCAGCAGAGACCGCACATAAAGGAAACAGCACAGAGTGAGCGAGGACTGAGGAGAAGGTGGACACGCCGTCAAGGTTCCATTGTGGAAGGGGTTGAGCCAGTTGGTGAGTCAGAAGACGAAATCTTTAAGGACCAAGCCCAATGGGGCACAGTGGAGGGATTGGATATCTCGGATCTCAACCGTGACGCCACAGCATTTCAACCACGGAGGAGGGTACAACGACAGCCAAATCCATCTCCATCTCCGGTGGTCATGCAGAAAGAACTACTGGAAGACTGGGGCCTCAGTGAAGAAGCAGGGGGACATACCAGTGAAGGACCACAAGAGCTCCTGGAATCGGAGGAAGAAGTAGTACAAGAAGACACCTCCAATGGCAACTATTCCCGTCCAAAGAGACGGATTAAACCTCCACAAACATTGACCTATGAGTCACTGGGAAAACCATCTTTGGTGAGAAGGATAGTAAGCACCCAGGAATCCAGGATTCAGTTGGTTGATGGAGACATCTGTAACTGCCCCCCAACAGAGACTCTTGCATACTGCATTAGCAGAGATTGCTCCATGGGACCAGGAATGCTTACACTCTTTGAAGAGAAGTGCTCCGGTATACAAGAGCTGTCAGTCACACAAGGAAGACCGGAGATTGTGTGGTGCTAAAAAAAGGGAAAAGATTTGTGTACTACCTCATCACAAAGGAGAGTGCTGACCAGAGATCAATGTGCACCAGTTTGAAGGAAAGCTTGGAGGCAATGGGAAACCACTGCACTGCTCATGGAATAACCCAGGTCTGCATGCCAAATAATGGATGTGGGTTGGAGGACTTGAATTGGGAAACGGTGCTGAAGATTTTGGAGGAGGTCTTCCAAGACCTCTGTCTACTCGTGGTAAAAACCTCGGGAGTACGTACGAGTGATGGAAGAACGAACAGTTGTTCGGGTGAAGTGAATGTCGGGACGACATTTCTTTTGAGGGGGAGAGTGTTACGAGAAAAACTACTACCCCCATTTTCATTACTACCACCCCATAAAAAAACTCAAAATAATGATGTGATTAATAGTAAAGCACAGAAGGCAGCCTGAATGATAACAAAGAGTGGAGATGCAATCGCTGACCACCGGGTGTTAACAACACAGTTGCTCTTACAGCACCTCAGGTTGCCACGAACGGCATATCGGAAGGCACCAAGCCTGCAACTCCTGTTTTATATCTGCGATTATTATACAATTCAGAATAATGACGAGATTAATATTAAAACTCAGAAACCAGTCCGAATAATAATGAGTGGAGATGCAGCCTCGGACCATCTGCTGTGAACAAAACCACTGTTCTTACAGCACATCCGGTTGCTGCGAATATTGTGTTTGAATGCGCCAGGCCGGCATCTCATGTTGTGCATCTTTGATTATTATTCCAGTAAAATAATTCGGAATTGGAATGGCGACTCTGCTCTGATCCATCTACCTCATCACCCTGCACCATCACACCGGAATACTGTTATGGTGCAACATAAACTTTGGCTATGAAGCTGCCAAACTTGAAGACTTAACTATAGCTGCGTGTTCTTTGGCCGCTCCTGCAGGGTCCATTGGCTGTCGCCAGTTGGTGCAGAACAACAACATTTATATGGAAGACTGTGCGGTGAAGGATGTCTGGCTCACTCCTGGGAGATCGATCGGATAACTTACGAGAATGTAAACAGCTCTCGGGGCATATGACAAACAAGCCACAATCAGACACCAAGCAATTGTAGAGTTGAGGGCACTTCAATAACCTGATGAAATATTCCCATATGCTGGTCGAGTTTAACGTGATCTATGGATGCAATACAGATGCAGTGAACTAATATAGCAATTTTTGGCAAACAAGACGATTAATTGGTCCATCAGCAAAGCGACAGGTAAGATCTTCTAGTATTGTAGGAATATAGATTATTATAGATAACTACTTGAGGACTAGCTCTGAGCTTGGATCACATGGGCCTGGCAAGGCCATGGCTTCAAATCGACATCTAACTATTGTTACATATTACCTCCCCAAACCCCGGTTACGGTGCACCTCAGAGTCTGGAGCGGGAACACGGCAGAAAGATTTTGAGTGTTACAATAAACCATGGTAAACCACATCAATGCAATTGTAGAACAAAACAAGTAATTGTATTAAGAACTCTCACATACACAACAATAACATTCATAACCCTTTGAGTACGGGATTTTTTTTTGATAAAAAATACCCCCGGTACGGGATTAATTTGGCATTTTGGTACCGGAATGCAACCACGTACTGACGATCTATTTATAGGTATAGCTGATGATGTGTAGTAACGTCATCCGTACACAAAACTTTTTCGCGGGTTGCGGCACTGGACGTCATCCGTACTCAAAGGGTTAAAGAAAGTACAATGAAAATGTCACTTGCATCAAATGAACAATACATATGATGGTACCATCATTCCCCAATGCTCTCAAAGCAATAAACTCATGACATACTAAATGCGAGTGGAAGTCCGTGCACTAATCCTCACGCTGGTTGAAGCCGTGCAGAACGACGAGAAGAGGCAGGTATTGGCACGACTGTGGATGAGGAGTTACGAGGTGAGATGTCGATATGGGGAATTGAGCTGATATGTAAACCAATGGCGCTCCCCACGGTGAGGTCGATATTGGAATCCCAATGACAAAACAAGACGCACCAAGCTGACAGCCGCTTCGAGGACAAAATGGCGTATCGGCCTGTAATGGAGGTGCTGGCTCCCTCCAACAAAAACTCACTCTTGGTGATAAAACCTGAGACGCAGGTTTAATTGCAATCGCAATATGTGACGATGTCGCAGCAATCCCTTCCAAGGGAAGCCTCAACTCATTCGCGACCAATATCAAAAAAGCCGGCTCGCAGCCCCAATGCGGCTTTACGGCTGTATATCTCTCATGGCCATCTCGATCTCTCTGCTAAGCTCCTTCTCCCCTCTTCTGGCCTCTTTGCCACGTCTTCCTTTTTCCTTCATAAACACTTCTTTTCACCTTTTTCTAAAGTCATCTCCATTTCATACAAAAATCTTAACAACAATATTAACTGAAACTAAAAATCCTGCAAGTATATAATAACAACAAAGGCGGAAGTGACGGATCCGTAGCACTCCCCACCTTCAAGGAAGAAAGTTTGAACACAGGTGAAAACTTTCTTTCCATTCAAAAAGTATCTTTAACAACCAAAAGTAATACTCACACCAAACAAATCCCGTAAGCAACAAAAATTCCAAACAACTTACAGAAATCCTCAAGGTTAATTCACTCTGGATAAAGCATCGGCGACGACATTGTCTCTGCCCTTTACATGCCTAATTTCCAAGTTAAACTCTTGTAAAGACAAGCTCCATCTCATCAACTTCTGTTATTTATTTTTCATTTTTTGAATGAAGGTTAAGGGGTTGTGATCAGTGGAGACCTTAAAAGGAAAGGTAGTAGTTCCCAGAAACACTTCATAATGCTGTAGAGCTAAAAGAAGAGCAAGGGTCTCTTTTTCCACAGTGGCATAATTTTTCTGATGTCTGTCAAACTTTCTCGAATAGTAACACACCGGGTGATCAATGCCATCGTCACCCACCTGCAGTAGAACTGCCTCAGCCCCCTCATCACTTGCATCGATGGCCAACTTGAAAGGTTTTCGAAAATCCGGCGCTGCAAGGACAGGACAGCTCATCAATATCGCTTTGACTTGGGCAAAGGCAGCCTGGCATTTGTCATCCCAAACAAACTTGGTCTCTTTCCTCAGCAAATTCGTTAAAGGGGCTACCACATCAGAAAAATGCTGACAGAACCGCCGGTACCAACCAGCCATACCCAAGAATCTCATAAGCTCCTTTTTCCCTTTTGGAGTTTGGAAGTGATCAATGGCTTCTATCTTGGCTGTCATTGGTTGCACCTGACCCTGACCGACTACATGGCCTAGGAACACCACCTGTGCTTTTACAAACTCACGCTTAGCGAAGTTGATGGTCAACCTTGCCTCGGTTAGTTTCTTGAAGAATGCATGAATTTGTTTTAGATGATCTTCCATTGTCATGGTGTGGATGATGCCATCAGCTAGATAAGCCTCCACCCCCTCAATGTCTGAAATAAGCTTATTAATCAGCCGTTGAAATGTAGCAGGCCCATTTTTCAATCCAAAGGGAAGAACCTTGTACTGATACAACCCATTTGGTGTGACGAAGGCTGAAATTTCCTTGGCTCTAGCAGTAAGAGGAATCTGCCAATACCCTTTCAGCAAATCAAATTTAGTTACAAATTTAGCTGGGCCTATTCTATCAATACAGTCATCAATATTCGGGATGGGATGTGAGTCGGTCTTGGTCACTGCATTAACCCGTTTTAAATCCGTACAACAGCGAAAACTGCCATCGCGGTTTGGAACCAACACACATGGTGAGCTCCATTCACTGCTGCTTGGTTTGATGATGTCGTTCTCCAACATATACTTAACCTCCTTCTGGAGATAATCCACCTTAACAGGGTTCATCCAGTAGGGGTGTTGCTTCACGGGAGTGGCCTCCCCTACATCAATATCATGATATACCAGGTCGGCAATATCATGATATACCAGATCGGTACGACCAGGTACATCTGTGAACAATTGCACAAGCTCAGAAATTAGGTTGGATAATTGTCCTAGTTGTTGCCTTGTCAAGTGACCTAATTTCTGGTCTTTGGTTCCTTCACACTTCAGAGTTCATCAATCTGGGGCAAACCTGGTCATCAATGCGATCGAACTTCACACTGGCCTCAAACTCTGGATTATGTTGCACACCGACTACAGGTACGACAGGTGAGACAGGAGCCACTTTCTCCACAGGCTTCCTCTCATAATATTTCTTAAGTCGGTTCATGTGACACAGCTGCCGCTTTTTCCATCGGTCTGGAGTTGTCACCACATACAGTCACGTGAAAAAGTAAGTACACCCCATGTAAAGTTTTGACTTTTTCAACATATTTCAACATACAGCTATTTCATCTTCATTTCAACAATATTGATAGATAAAGGTGATATTTTAGGAGTCGTGGAAGGCGAGAGAACGAGGCCATTCGTAGGGTTCGAAGTTGGTTTATTCAAACAGCAAGATCCAGCACACTAAAAGCGTACGGAAGTCGGCACGCTTATATAAAGCCAAAGCCCTCTTCGGAGGGCGTGGCTCCGGAAACCGCGCGTGCGTCACGTCCACACAACCAAAAGTCCAACAGGCCCGTGCGCGTGTATTATGCCCAAATAAGGTAATGGTTACCTGCACATAAGGTAACCGCCACAAATATAATATAACAAATATCATGAAACATTTACATTTTGTAGTCCATTGTATAATTTAAATAAACATAAATGCAAATTTCGCATGTGGAAAAAATAAGTACACCCTTGGTTCTAACAGGTGGTATTGCCCCCTTTGGCAGAAACAACCTCAAGTAGGCGTTTCTTATAACTGTCTACCAGTCTCTGGCATCGACTGGGAGAAATTTTTGCCCACTCCTCCATGCAGAATTCTTTCAGCTGTGTGATGTTTGAGGGGTTTCTTGCATGCACAGCTCGTTTCAAATCCCCCCACAACATCTCGATGGGATTTAGATCCGGGCTTTGACTTGGCCATTCCAGAACCCTCCATTTCTTTCTTTTCAGCCATTCCTTGGTGGATTTACTGGTATGTTTAGGGTCATTGTCATGTTGCAAGGGCCACCTTCGGTTGAGCTTCAACTCTCCGACAGATGGCCTCACATTATCCTCAAGCACCCTCTGGTACAATGAAGAATTCATAGTGGATTCTATGCTGGTGAGCTGCCCAGGCCCTGATGCAGCAAAGCTGCCCCAAACCATAATATTTCCACCACCATGCTTTACAGTTGGTATCAGGTTTTTGTGGTCAAACGCTGTCTTTGGTTTTCGCCAAACATGTCTTCTGGTACGGTGGCCAAATAGCTCTACCTTTGACTCATCTGTCCAGAGCACATTGTTCCATAAGTGCTTGTCTTTGCCTATGTGTTCATTGGCAAACTTTAATCTTGCCCTGATGTTCTTTCTGGACAGCAAAGGTTTCCTCCTGGCACACCTCCCATGTAGATCAAATTTGTGCAGCCTCTTTCTAATGGTAGACTCGTGCACTTTAACATCAACAGTGGAAAGAGCTACCTGTAGGTCCCGTGATGACATTCTGGGGTTGTTAGAGACTTCTTTCAGCATCTTGCGGTCTGCTCTCGGGCTGAACTTGCTGGGGCGGCCTGGCCTGAACAAGTTGGCAGTTGTTTGGACTCTTTTCCACTTGTAGATGATCTTCCGGACAGTCGAATGATTGATTTCAAATTGTTTGGAGATCTTTTTAAATCCCTTCCCAGACTCGTAGGCATCGATAACCTTCTTTCTGAAGACCTCAGAGAGCTCTTTTGATCTAGGCGTGGTGATGCCGCACACTTCAACAACAAAGAACAAACCAAAGTAAATGTCTGAGGTTTAAATAAGACAGGTTCTTCCAAGGTCCTCTCTCACGATATTCTAATCATTTGCACCTGAGCTGGTGCACCTGATTCTAATTTTAGGTATTTGAAGTAGTGATAAATGTAGGGGTGTACTTACTTTTTCCACATGCGAAATTTGCATTTATGTTTATTTAAATTACTAGGACGTGCCCGTACGTGGGTGCCCGTTCCTTGCCAAAAAAAAAAAAAAAAATGTCTTCGCCCATGGGCCCATGGGCGTGCCCGTAAGTGCGTGATGTGACCGTACAATGAATGTATCGTCCCGACGCCGCAGCTCGGATGGCGCTGCAGTTAATCGGGCCTGTATCGGCAGAGTTATTATAAACGTGTACTACAATCGATCGTACCTTACAGCGTCTGCTCGCCACGTTCAGCATCAGTACGTCGTCACTATGACTATCCGTAAGTCCGGAAGTGACGTCCTCATTTGACTGTCCGGAAGGTCGCATATCGCAGTTACGATGAATCGCAAATTAGTTTTAATTAGTTTTAAAACATAGTTTAACGCCAACATAGTTTGCCAACGTGAAATAAATGAATACGCTCTCAAATGTGCCGTCCGAGGCAGAGTCTGTTCGGCACGTTCGGCACACGTGATAGCTCGCTGCTCTCTGATTGGTTGAATCGTTTTTTGGACATAGCTCGGTAACTACTTCTCCGATTAATATGAAACCTTGAAAAGGCACATCCTCAGGTCCCCAGCAATATACCTGGCAAGTTTAAAGTATATCGGACCCGTGGTTGTCGAGAAACAGCGGTCACAGACACACAGACATACACACAGACATACACACAGAGATTACTGGAATTATAGATAGATACAATGGACTACAAAATGTAAATGTTTCATGATATTTGTTATATTATATCACCTTTATCTATCAATATTGTTGAAATGAAGATCAAATATCTGTATGTTGAAATATGTTGAAAAAGTCAAAACTTTACATGGGGTGTACTTACTTTTTCATGTGACTGTAATCTGTTTCATTGACCCTCTTTTCGATGGCATAGGGACCAAAATACCTAGCAGGTAGTGGCTGACCTGGAACAGGAAGCAACACTAACACCCGGTCCTCAGGACTGAAATTTCTTATCTGAGATTTCTTGTCATGTCTCACTTTCATTTTGTCCTGTGCTACTTTCAAGTTTCCTCTCGCTACTTCACAGGCCTTAGCCAATCTGTGCCTAACAGTTGTCACATACTCTACCACTGTCGACTGCGACTCCTCCTGTAGCCACTGTTCCTTCACCTGTTTCAAAGGTCCTCAAACTGTATGTCCAAACACGAGTTCAAAAGGACTGAATCCCAATGACTCCTGAACAGATTCCCTCGTAGCAAACAGCAATAAGCGTATTACCTCATCCCAATCCTTGTCACATTCAAAGCAGTAAGTTCTGATCATATTCTTTAATGTCTGGTGAAACCTTTCCATGGCCCCTTGACTTTCGGGATGGTAAGTACTTGACCCAACTTGCTTCACTCCCAACAGGTGTAGCACTTGCTGAAAAAGCTTTGACATGAAGTTGGAACCCTGATCAGAATGGATGACCTTAGGTAGGCCAACCAGGGTGAAAATTTAAACAAGGCCTTTGCAATAACTGTCACAGTAATTTTCCTAAGAGGCACCGCTTCTTGGACCCTAGTGGAAGTGCACATGATGGTCATCATATCCTGATGTCCAGCCTTAGTTGTAGGTAAAAGACCTAAACAGTCAATAATGACCCGGCTGAATGGTTCTTCAAAAGCTGGAATAGGTTTTAAAGGCGCTGTAGGGGGTTTTTTGATTAGGTTTGCCCACCAGCTGACCAAAATGACAAGATTTACAGAACTCCGCCACATCACGTCGCAATCCTGGCCAGAAAAAATGTGCCAGAATTCTTTCACACATCTTGTTCACTCCAAGGTGCCTGGCCAAAGGTGTCTCATGTGCCAAACTCAATATCTCCTTCCGGTACGGTTGTGGCACCACAATTTGGAAATGGACTATCCACTCGTCATTCGCTGGTACCTCCATTGGTATCCATTTTCTCATAAGTATTTCCCCTTTCATGAAATAACCAACAGGTACCTTCATAGCCTCTTCCTCTGTAATGGCTTCACCAATCAGACTCTGGAGTTCAGAATCTCTCTGTGTTGCTCTTCAACAAGTCTCTTTCGGACAAGCACTGTTTGTTCAGCCTCATTGTCAGATGTCTCCGACGGACACTCCATTTTATCCTTTGGACCAGATGAAACCTTATCATTATGTTCCTTGATGTCACTCCCTTTACTACCGTGTCTCCCAGACCTTTCCTCCAATATCTCTATGGAACTAAAATCCACATCACCTTCCTTATCATGCTCTTCAAAGTGCTTCCTACCCATAGCACGAGTCACTGCACATGATGGAAAGATTCCCAGAACCTCCCGCTTTAACTGTGCTGTGTTATTTTCCATACTGGGCTTTTCAACCAACATTGGATTACCTGAAACTCGATCACCGGCCAAATCGTTCCCGATAATAAAAGAAATTCCCTCCACAGGAAGAGTGGCTTGTAAACCTACAGTGACCGGTCCTGACACCAACTCAGACTTTAAATGGATCACATGAAGAGGAGCTTTAACGAAGCCATCAACCCCCTGTAAGAGGACACTAACCCCAGTTGCAGTTTTTTCAGACAATGGCAAAATGCCCTCGAGCATCAAAGATTGATGTGCTCCCGTGTCCCTCAATACCCTAAAAGGTCTCTGGTTAGTCAAGTCCCCATCCAGGGACACAAACCCCTCGGAAATGAAAGGTTTATAACCGTCTTAGACAAGGTCGTTCTCTGATGCAGTAAGTTTGGCACGGGGACCTTCACAAGTCACTGTCCTCCAAGGACGACTTCTCGCACTGGCAAACGCATTCGGAGTTGGAGTAGCCTGACTCCGATCCTGATTTCTCCTTTTCAGGGCATAACTTTGGGACATCAAATGTCCAGGTTTCTTGCAAAAAGTGCAAGTAGGCCCAGAGGAAAATCCCGTGGTCTGCCACGGTAGGTCTGCGTGGTAAAATCCCTTGGAAGGTAGGTCTGCCTTGGACAGTCAGTCTTTTGATCACTAAAATTTGAGGTGCCGGATTTCGCTCGATACTCCTCTCTGGGCCGCCTCCATGAGAATTTGCTCTCCAAACCTGATTTAATGCGACTGCCCTGGCTACCTCTTGGTAGGAAATTAGGTTTGTGAAACCCCATCCTGTGTGTCAAGGCATAGTCATCTGCCACTATTGCTGCCTCATACAACTCAGGAACTTTTCTTTCATCCAAATGAACTTTAATGTTCGCATGGACACACTGCTTAAATTCTTCCACCAAAATCAATTGTCGTAAACGGTTAAAGTCTTCCCCAATATCTTTCGAGTCACACCACCTATCAAACATAGTTTCCTTCTCTCTGGCAAACTCCACATGGGTTTCATTCTCCCGCTTCCTGGCATTCCTAAATTTTTGGCGGTAAGCTACGGAGACCAATTCATAGGCTTTGAGAATGGGTTTCTTGACTATCTCATAATCTGTACATTGGTCAATCGGTAAAGCCGAATCGATATCTTGAGCTTTACCCACCAGAACACTTTGTACTAACATAGTCCATGACTCCACAGGCCATTTTAACATCTGAGCCACCTTTTCTAAGTGTAAAAAGAACTTCCCTACCTCCTTTTCATTAAAGGGTGAAAGGGTGGAACCAGACTTACATGCCTACCAATATCCCAAGAGTTCTGACTTGTTGTCGAACTATCCGGCATGGATAGGATTTCTCTCCGTCCTCCCAGTAATTCAAGCTCCTTGAGTTTAATTTACCTCTGATACTCCATGTCCCATTCCTTTAAGTCCCTTTCCACTCTCCTTTCCTCTGCTCTTCTATCCTCGAGTTCTCGTTCCTTTTCTGCTTTCCTTTCCTCTGCTCTTTCCTCAGCTTCCTTTTCTGCTTTTCTTTCCTCTCGTTGCTGCTTCGTCCCTTCCAATTCCAACTCTTTTTAATCTTACCTGGCTCTGCAGTTGCATCTCCATTTTCTGGAACTCCATTTTTCCTTTTTCCTCTGGTAACCAATCCAATGCTGCCTCTTCCCATTTTTTCTCTCCCACTAAATATTGTACCACCAACATCTGAATCTCTGCTTTCTTCATATTAACTCGGACCTCCAAGTTACAGTATTTGGCCAACATCCTAAGTTCTGATCTTTTTAACGCCTGGAACTGTGCCTCGTTAGGGGACATCACAAAGTTTTCCATGTCAAACCACATTGTGACTATTAGTTAGCAAGCCTATTAACCTTCACGCAAAACTGTCAAATTTGGGAATGTTAGGGAATGTCAAATTTGGGAATGTTAGGGAATGTCAAATTTGGGAATGTTGGGGAATTTAATTCCGGAGGTTATGAGGGGGATGTATGAACGAGCCCCCAATTTCTGCTATGTATTACCTCCCCAAACCCTGGTTACAGTGCACCTCAGAGTCTGGAGCGGGAACACGGCAGAAAGATGAGTTATTTTGAGTGTTCTAATAAACCATGGTAAAACCACACCAATGCAATTATGGAACAAAACAAGAAATTGTATTAAGAAATCTCACATACACAATAAATAACATGATTAAAGAAAGTACACTGAAAATGTCACTTGCATCAAATGAACAATACATATGATGGTACCATCATTCCCCAATGCTCTCAAAGCAATGAACTTACGATACGCCAAACGAGAGTGGAATGTAACATTCTCCAAAGTCCGTGCACTAATCCTCACGCTGGTTGAAGCTGTGCAGAACGACGAGAACAGGCAGGTATTGGCGCGGCTGTGGATGAGTTACAAGGTGAGAGGTCGATATGGGAATTGAGCCGATAGGCAAACCAACGGCGCTCCCCACGATGAGGTCGACAAGGGAATCCCAATGACAAAACAAGACGCACCAAGCTGACATCCTCTTCCAGGACAAAATGGCATATTGGCCTGTAATGGAGGCGTTGGCTACCTCCAGCAATAACTCACTCTTGGTGATAAAACCTGAGATGCAGGTTTAATTGCAATCGCAATATGTGACGATGTCGCAGCAATCCCTTTCACGGGAAGCCTCAACTCATTCGCGACCAATATCAAAAAAGTCCGCTTGCAGCCCTGATGCGACTTTACGGCTGTTTCTCTCTCATGGCCGTCTCGATCTCTCTGCCAAGCTCCTCCTCCCCTCTTCCGGCCTCTTTGCCACGTCTTGCTTTTTCCTTCACAAACACTTATTTTCACCTTTTATTAAGGTCATCTCCATTTCAGACAAAAATCTTAACAACAATATTAGCTGAAACTAAAATTCCTACAAGTATATAATAACAACAAAGGCGGAAGTGACGGATCCTTAACACTATTGACCGGTAAGTGTCGGTACAGCGTCATGTTTCAGAAAATTCCAAGGCATGTAGTCGGTTTGACGTTCCTATGTACTCAATACCCAACCTAGAAATGTTCTATAACATGAACTTTTTTCGTTGATTTGTACTCCCATGGGGTCCTAGAACAAATTCAGCTTGGTTGCCCAAATTCCAAGTTTGGGCAACTCTGGTAATTTGCATAAATCCAATATTGCCGCCAGGCGCCATTTTGAAAATCTAACTTTTAAACCACTTGCCCAATAATGATATGCAATACATCTTTTAGGGGGTTTTGGGGTGTATAGAATCTATTTATTCTGTTATTTTTTCAATTCAAGGTGAAGATCAGGTGCAAAAGGCCAGGTTAAGTGTCATTTTCGTAAATGCCGAGTGGGTTGCCTGTGGTTTGTTCAATAACTAGTTTCTAGTCCCCAGGACGGATAAAGAAAGATGGCGGATGCACTCAACGAGTTTGCTATCTAAGTTCTGTAAGTTTGGGTATATCTATCGACATTTATTCACTGTTGAGCGCCATAAAATCTTCAATATACTGAATAACATTCTTGCCAAATCTGACACAATTCGAATATTTCCTTTTTTCTCTCTCTTTTTTGTCTTTGACAGGATTCGAGATGGCTGTGTTTAGTACCTTCATCGCTCATCGATGGTTATGGTTGTCTCCGCAAAGGCAACAAGTCGGGTCTGGTCAAACGCCTCGGTGTGCTTGAGATCTTGCCAACTGCTCCTGACATTGTTATCGTGGATGTTGCACAGCTGTTCTACCATATTGTCTGGCCACACGGTGGCAGTCCCTCAGATCTGATTGCATCCATCCAGAGTCGTTTAAGTCAATATCCACATCGTACTGAGAAGGTCGTTGTCTTCGACAAGTACCAAGATGTCGTCTGTGCCAAGGATCATGAGAGAATGCGGCGAGCTGGTGAAGTTATCACCGACTATGAGCTCTCCATCACCAGTCCTCTGCCCAAGAGAGATGCAATCCTGAAGAGCAAGAATAACAAACAGAGGCTGGCGAGCGTGTTGTGTACCTTCAATCTAGGAGACAATTCGGCGATGGAGACTCCGTACTATGGTGTGTTCGGTCATGACGAAGCAGACGTCACCATGATCTCCTATGTCCTTGAGGCTGCCAGACGTGGCCATGGCGTGATCCGTGTGCTTAGTGACGACACAGACGTGTTTGTCCTTCTGGTCTATTGGGTGCATCGGGCGAAGCTGCAATGCGAGGTGCAGATGGAGCGGTGGGATCGGACAGTGCTGGACATCAAAGCCACCAGTGCTGACCTAGGGCCAAAATGTCTGCAGCTGCTTGGCACGCATGCCCTCAGCGGGTGCGACACAACATCATATCCATATGCCAAAGGGAAGACCCGTGCACTGAACATCTTGCTTGATGGGGACTTTCCAGGCTTGGCTGATGTCCTGGGTAAGGTGGGCACCACACAGGCAGATATGATGGAAGCAGCAAAACCCTTCTTCGTTGCTCTGTATGGTCAACCGCCAGGAACATCCATGGAGTCTGCCCGCTTCACACTCTTCACCAAAAAGGAGAAAAGTCCGAAAATCATGGCCCTGCCTCCAACATCTGCCAACCTGTTGCAGCATGTGCTGCGGGCTCATCTGCAGGTCATGTTGTGGAAAGCTGCAGATCACCAAGCCCCACCCGACGAGTCAGCCGATATCACTCGCTTTGGATGGGAGATCCGGGATGGCATCCCCGTTCCTGTCATCGCTCAGGGTGACCCAGCTCCACCAGATCTGATTGACGTGATTTTGTGTCAGTGTAGGGCACATGGCAAGAAGTGCAGGACCGAGGCATGTGGCTGTCACAAACAACATCTTTCATGCACGTCATACTGTAACTGCTCTGGTCAAGAGGGATGCTGCAATCCGTACACTAAGAAACGAGATGCTCAGACTGGAGATGAGGTTGATGTCGAGAGGGAGGATGTTCAAGGAGACGATTTTGAAGAGGGTGTGGATCAGGAGAGTGAAGGCGATGAGAATATTGACGATGGTTGCTGATTCTGAAGACAATGAGGTTATTGAGGATGAAGACGATGATGAGTGGGAGTAAAGGTGAAGGTTATTAGGTGATACCCGGTATATACTTCATTACGGTTATAGCATATTCTTTAAAACCACCTTTTATCTGCAGTAATGCCAAACCTTGTAACATCCTTACAATGACGTTTATGCATAATTACTTAATGCAATAGTTTTCCTCATCATGAAATGTGAATGGTCAAAGCAATGTGTTAGTTTCAATGTCATCTAAGCTCGGCGAATATCCATAATGATCTTTCAAATATGAATTATTACTACTTTCTCAAAGGCAAATGTGTCAAATGTTACATGATTATCCATTCCGTGGCATGAACATGAATAAACTATTAAAATGTAATTTTGTTAAACTTTTCATCTGTTGTCCATCGAGAGGTCAAATTTGACCTTGACCTGAAATGACCTTCAGCACCTGAACTTGACCTTGAATTGAAAAAATAACAGAATAAATAGATTCTACACACCCCAAACCCCCTTAAAAGAGGTATTTCATATCATTATTGGGCAAGTGGTTTAAAAGTTAGATTTTCAAAATGGCGCCCGGCGGCAATTTTTTTTTTTTTTTTTTTGTATACTGAATCGAGGCTCGTGAAAGAGCTGACAACCACGAGGGAAAGACAGCACAGGGGGACCACGAGGGAAAGACAGCACAGGGGGACCACGAGGGAAAGACAGTACAGGGGGACCACGAGGGAAAGACAGCACAGGGGGACCACGAGGGAAAGACAGCACAGGGGGACCACGAGGGAAAGACAGCACAGGGGGACCACGAGGGAAAGACAGTACAGGGGGACCACGAGGGAAAGACAGCACAGGGGGACCACGAGGGAAAGACAGTACAGGGGGACCACGAGGGAAAGACAGCACAGGGGGACCACGAGGGAAAGACAGCACAGGGGGAATTTGATCTTCATTTCAACAATATTGATAGATAAAGGTGATATAATATAACAAATATCATGAAACATCTACATTTTGTCGTCCATTGTATAATTTAAATTAGCATAAATGCAAATTTAGCATGTCAAAAAAGTAAGTACACCCTATTGGATTTATGCAAATTGCCAGAGTTGCCCAAACTTGCAATTTGGGCAACCAAGCTGAATTTGTTCTAGGACCCCATGGGAGTACAAATCAACAAAAAAAGTTCATAGGAAAGAACATTTCTAGGTTCAGGAAATAACAAATCGACTAAATATCAACCAGGTAGTGATTGCCTGTTGATCAAATACGAACGCTGACGGCTCGAAGCGGTTTTCGCAAACAACACAATGTTTTGTTTGAACATACGTTTTGATGTTGAATTTGGTTGTTGCTATCGGTTTTTCAACCACAAATCACAAATATGGTTGACGATATTTTTGTGAGTCAGGGATGTAAAAAAAAACAAAAAAAAAACACTTCTGGGTTCTGTGGGCAAATTTCTCGACGATTCAAACAGTTAAAAGCTTGGTTCATCAGCATCTTGAACGTGAGAATAACTTGTAATGAAATCCAGACATACTTGTCCGTCAATGAGTTGTGCCCCGTGACGTCACGCGAATCGACAGAAGTATCTCATTTGCATAATTGAAGTGAAAATATTCCGATTTTAAAACACGATTATCGGGCTTATTTTTCTCCCAAAAACCTTTATTTTTGTGCTAATGGGTTAGGGATATCATCCTCTAAAACACATCTCTTAAAAAAAATTTCATGATTGTGTTCCTTAAGGTCGCCGGCTTGAGATGTTAAGGTCCTGACTTCGAGCCCCTGTCATGCAGATGAATTAACACAAGGTTTGTTGACTCAGTCTGTCATCTTTTCAGGATGTTAAACGGGAGTCCCATCTACCAGCATTAGTTGGTGGACGTTAAAGATCCCATGGTGTCCTTCACAAAAAAGAGGCGTCATTTTTGAGAGGCCATCATGAATTCTTTTTTTTCTTTTTTTAAACAAATTCTTGCTATAACTGGCAGGGGGCACAACATCATCACCCTTTTCGCGATCTCTCATTGGCTTATAAATAATTGCGTAATTTATGATTACGTCATAGCGGGATTTGAGACCAAATGCTCCAGTTTCTTTGGTCCACGTGAGCACGACCCTTAAGTTACGATCCTCATTAAAATGCCATATTGATATCGATTGTATTGTGGCGGACACGATAGCTGGCTGGCGCGATGACATCATTCCGCGCACCAGGAGGGTTTCGGCCACGCCCGAGGGGTAGGCGTGGCCTCGGGATATACACGGGGCTCACAGCCACGAGCACGGCAGTGCTATAGTTTGACCCTTTGAATAAAGACGCTTGTGTTTACATCGTTGTTGCTTCCTTTATTGGCAAGACAAGTCGCGCGCATAGCACCGCGCTACATTGGTGACCTCGACTAGTTCAGCCGACGCTGAACTACAGAACGCGCCATGACGAGCAGCAACGCGGTCGCGGTGAAACTCCCCGAGTTTTGGGAAGCTCAGGCGGAGATATGGTTTATGCAGGCAGAAGCCCAGTTTCGGCTTCGTGGCATAACGGCGGACGAGACACGCTATTTCCACGTCATCGCCGCCCTCGGGCCCGGCACAGCCGCCCGCGTCGTGTCCGTCCTGCGGAACCCGCCGGCCAACCACAGGTACGAGGCGCTCAAGCGTCGCCTCATCGCCACGTTCGGCCTCACAGAGGACGAACGGGCCGGCCGTCTCCTGGACATTCCCGACCTCGGCGACACGCGACGATCGGTCCGAATGGATCACATGCTGTCGTTACTGGGGGACAAAGCACCGGATTTTTTTTATTCCGGGCGCTCTTTTTACGCCAGCTGCCGCCACAGGTACGCCTCGCGTTGGCCGGTTCCACGATAAAGGAGCCCCGCGCGCTGCCCGTCGAGGCCGACAAGTTTTTCGCGGCGTGTGACACGCGGGCGAGCTTCGGTGCGGTCATCGCGGATCCCAGGGCTGACGCTGATGCTGATGCACCACACCTCGTGGATCTCGAGGCTGATGCACACCGCGTGGCCGCCGCCACGCCCCGCCCACCACCACCGCGAAAACCGCGGCCTCCTCCGCCTTCGCCGCAAACCTGGTGCTATTTCCACGCCAGGTTTGGCCACAAGGCGAGGAGTTGTCGCCCGCCGTGCTCGTTCGGCAAGTCGGGAAACTGCCAAGCCGGCGCTCGGTAGCGGCCCTGAGCGTCGGCCATTCCGGCAGCCTCCTGTTTGTCACGGACACCTTGTCCGGGCGTCGCTTCCTCTGCGACACGGCGCACAGGTGAGCGTTATCCCCGCCTCCACATCCGACAAGCGATCCGCGGGACGGGGCCCCGTGCTGCTTGCAGCCAACGGTACGCCCATACGCACCTTCGGGAAGCGCTGCCTCTCCCTGCGGTTCAGAGGGCAACGCTTTCAATTGACTTTCGTAACTGCTAGTGTCCCCATGGCACTGCTCGGTGCGGATTTCCTGTGTGCAAATGGGCTGTTGGTGGATGTTAAGAACAGGCGCCTCGTCCAGGCGGAAACGTTCAGCTCACTGGCTTGCACGCTGAGCAGTTCGTTAGGCAGCTCCTTGAGCGGCTCACCGAGCGGCTCGCCAAGCGGCTTGCTGAGCGGTCCGATCCCGGCGAGGTTGGTTTGTATGCTCCCGGCAGCGGATGCGTTCACCCGCCTCCTAGCCAGCTTCCCGGCCCTCACGCAGTCCACCTTCTCGGCGGTGGCTGTCAAGCACGGGGTGGAGCATCACATCCCCACCGTCGGGCCACCGGTCTACACCCGGGCCCGCCGCCTCGAACCAACGAAGCTCGCGTGCCGAAGCCTGGTGGGGGATGGCGGCTGTGCGGGGACTACCGCCGCCTCAACGATGCCACCACCCCCGACCGTTACCCGGTCCCTCCCATCCAGGACTTTTCCGCCCGGCTGGCGAAAATGTCCTGCTTTTCGAAGGTGGACCTCATACGCGGCTACCACCAAGTCCCCGTCAGGCCGGAGGACATCCCGAAGACGGCCGTCATTACGCCATTCAGCCTTTTCGAGTTCCTTCGGATGCCCTTCGGTTTGAAGAATGCGGCGCAGGCGTTCCAACGTCTGATGGACAGCGTCTTGCGCAACCTGGATTTCGTCTATGTCTACCTGGACAACATCCTCGTCGCAAGCGCGTCCCGTGAAGAGCACCTCCGCCATCTCCGCACGCTCTTCGAACGCCTGGTCCAGCATGGCCTGATCATGAACCCCGCCAAGTGCCGGTTCGGCGTCGCCGAGATCGACTTTTTGGGGCACCGCGTCACCAGGCACGGGGCCATCCCTTTACCAGCAAAGGTGGAGGCGGTCAAGGGGTTTCCGTGCCCCCACACGATCAGGGGGCTCCAGGAGTTCCTGGGCATGGTAAACCTTTACCACCGTTTCCTGCCCCGCATCGCCCAGCTCCTGCGCCCCCTGCACGAGGCCCTCCGGGGGAAGCCGGGCAAAGGTGACGTCGTTTGGACTGAGCAGATGGACGCGGCGTTCGCGGGCGCGAAGCTCGCCCTGGTCAACGACACCATGCTCGCGCACCCGGCGCCCGATGCACCGATCGCCCTCACCACCGACGCGTCGGACTACGCGGTGGACGCGGTGCACGAGAAATGGGTGCGTGGAGCTTGGCAACCGCTGGCGTTTTTCAGCCGGCAGCTTCGCCCGCACGAACGCCGGTACAGTACCTTCGACCGCGAGTTGCTCGGGCTTCACCTGGCGGTCAGGCACTTTCGCCATCTGCTCGAGGGCCATTCGTTCACGGCCTTCGTCGACCACAAGCCCCTGGTCTTCGCGATGGCCAAGGTCGCTGAGCCGTGGTCGGCCCGGCAGCAGCGTCACCTCTCGGCCGTGTCCGAGTGCACGACAGACATCTGGCACGTCGCGGGGAAGGACAATCCGGTGGCGGATTGCCTTTCCCGGTCCGTCGCCCACGCGGTCCACCTCGGCATCGACTATGCCCGGATGGCGGCGGACCAGACCACCGACCCCGACGTCCAGGCCTTGCGGACCGCCGTCACGGGCCTCCGCATCACCGAGGTGCCGTTCGACGGTGCGGGCATGGCCCTCTTGTGCGACGTCTCCCTCGGGCAGCCTCGCCCCATCGTACCCACGGGCTGGCAGTGCCGGGTTTTTGACGCCATCCACGGCCTGTCCCACCCGGGCACGAAGGCCTCCCAGAGGCTGGTCGCCGACAAGTTCGTCTGGCATGGCCTCCGGAAGGTCGTCCGTGATTGGACCAGGACGTGCCTCGCGTGCCAGCGCGCGAAGGTGCACCGCCACACCCAGGCCCCGTTGGCCCCGTTTACGGTGCCCAAACGTCGGTTCGACCACGTTCACGTGGACTTGGTGGGACCTCTGCCCCCCTCGCGGGGTTTCACCCATGTCCTCACCATGGTGGACCGCACCACCCGGTGGCCGGAGGCCGTGCCTTTGGCGGCGACGACGGCGGCGGACGTCGCGCAGGCGTTCATCGCCACCTGGGTTGCCCGGTTCGGCACCCCCTCGGACATCTCGTCCGACCGCAGCCCCCAGTTCACCTCAGAGCTCTGGGGGGCGGTCGCGCGGGGGCTCGGTATGCAGCTGCACCGTACCACGGCCTATCATCCCCAGGCCAACGGCCTGTGCGTGCGTTTCCACCGCTCCTTAAAAGCCGCGCTCCGGGCCACCCTCCGCGACGGCGGCTGGGTCGACAGGCTCCCCTGGGTCCTGCTGGGCCTCCGGACGGCGCCCAAGGACGACCTGCGCGCATCCGCGGCGGAGTTGGTCTTCGGACAACCACTGTGGGTGCCGGGCGAGTTCCTCCCTGACTCCACGGCACCATGGTCCACGGCGCAGCAACGTTCCGCGCTGCAGGAGACCGCCCAGAGGTTCGCCCCGGTGCCGACGGTGCACCACGGGCACCCGCCAACGCACGTCGCCCCGGAGCTTCGCACGGCGGAGTACGTGTTCGTCCGACACGACGCCCACCGGACACCGCTGCGGCCCCCGTACGACGGGCCCTTCCGCGTGCTGGAGACCGGGGCGAAGCACTTCACCCTGGACATCGGCGGTACTCCTGACCGCGTGTCTGTGGACCGCCTCAAACCGGCCCACCTCGACGTGGACCACCCCCCGCCAGTGGCTCAGCCCCCGTGTCGGGGCCGCCCCCCGGCGGGCGGACCCCGGCACCGCCCAACCCCGCCGGCACGCCGCCCCCCGGTCAAGCACCCATCCCCGGGGCAGCCGGTGGCATCCCGACATCCCAGACGCCGCCAGCCGCCAGAGGGCGCTTCGGCCGGGTCATCCGTTTGCCCCGCAAACTGACCCTTCAGGTGCGCGGGAATTCTGGGGGGGCGCGTGTGGCGGACACGATGGCTCGCTGGCGCGATGACATCATTCCGCGCACCAGGAGGGTGTCGGCCACGCCCGAGGGTTGGCGTGGCCTCGGGATATACACGGGGCTCACAGCCCCGAGCACGGCAGTGCTATAGTTCGACCCTTTGAATAAAGACGCTTGTGTTTCCATCGTTGTTGCTTCCTTTATTGGCAAGACAAGTCGCGCGCATAGCACCGCGCTACAGTATACTAATTATCTTGCAACTCAAGCAAAAGTACAATTATGATTCCTGATGTCTTTGTCTTATATCTGCTGCATAGACAACGCACCACAATCCCGTCTCGCCGTTCAAAACAACGAAACAACATGTTTCAGACCGGAACGGTCTCGGATGCCTTTTAAAAACAACAGGACTTTGGGTTATGTGGTAGTGCGCCTTAACAAGAAAAAAAATTGATGATTAAAGCCCAGCTCTTTATATGGCATATATAGATTGATTTGAAAATATAAAAACCAAACTAAACCTCGTCTAACTCAGTAGGTGTATTTCTTCATATAACACCTTTTACTGACTGGTGACAGTACCGGAAATTTTGTGAGGTAGCACGTATTAACAAAAAAAAAATGGCGATTAAAGCACCGCATATGTAAGTGGCATATATAGATCGAGTTGGAAATATAAAAAACAAACTAAATCTCGTCCAACTCAGTAGTTGTGTTTATTCATATAGCACATTTACTGAATGGTGACAATACCAGAAGCGTTGTGAGGTAGGACATTTTAACAAAAAAAAATGGTGATGAAACCACCGCATATTTAAGTGGCATATATAGATCGAGTTGGAAATATAAAAAACAAACTAAACCTCGTCCAAGTCAGTAGTTGTGTTTATTCATATAACACCTTTACTGAATGGTGACAATACCAGAAGCTTTGTGAGGGAGGACGTCTTAACAAAAAAATGATGATGAAAGCACAGCATATGTAAGTGGCATATGTAGATCGAATTGAAAATATAAAAACCAAACTAAACCTCGTCTAATTCAGCAGTTGTATTTCTTCTATATAACACCTTTTACTGACTGCTGACAATACCGGAATCTTTGGGTGGTGGTGCGCAGAAGAAGTTCAGCTGCATCTGCATTAAAAAAGCACAACAGCAAGCGCTTTCGTATTGTTTTTGGCGCAACGACAGATTTGCTGAACGATCACATGGCGGAGAGCGATTTGTTTTTGGATGAATCTTCGGCTGCAGCAGGGGAGCTACCGGAGGAGCTGGATGAACCTGCAAGCGACGATGCCATGGAGAGAGTGTTACTCGAGCCGTACAACTATTTATTACACCTACCCGGTAAAATTACACGCTGTCATATTTTGTGAGGTGTCGTGATGAGATCTCTGTCATTGAGCGGCTGCTTTGACTAGTTTGAGCGATCACCTGAATCGCTGCTACTGTAAGTGTAAGTCAGTGTTAAACTGACCAGATTTGCAGTACACAATTATTTAATTATTGCACATTTGTACTGTACATGAACTCGTATTTTATTGTCCTCCGTGTAGTGTGTACCGGTTCCCCTAATTATGGCAAGTACTATACTCGGCTGTGATGTCATCCCGAATGGCCACTTGATAGGAAAGTGAATCAATTAAGAAACTTTATGGAGCTTTTCATTTTGGAACAAAATATTATGGTGGCTGCTCAGGGCAAGAACAACTAGTTCGTAAAGATTTGCAAAAACAACTGTAAAATGGTGGGATTTTTAAAAGACAGATTTAAAAACCTCAATTGATGAGGCAAAAAGGTAACAAATTCCAAAGTGGAGGAGCATTTCGACAGAATTAACAATCACTGCAAGTCTTCATTCTTGTGCGAGGGATTATCAGGAAACTCCAGCTATTAGACCGTATGCCATTCTTGGTGGTATGGTAATGGTATGTCTGGTGTGATGACTTTTCATATTTAGGCAGGATTAAGTTTATTTCCATCTTTTAAAGTTGTAAACAATATTTCACAGAATAGTTGACGCACTGGAAGCCAATGAAGTGTCTTGTATTGAGGATTGGAGGGATATGCTCTGGATGTATAACTTTGAACTACAAGCATGTCTGCCATATTTGGCACAAGTTGTAGGAGCTTGAGAGAATAGGCAGGTACATCTTTTTAATGTCAATTGCAGTATCATGCCAGCGTGACGTGATTAGCATGAACCAGAGTATCGGTGATCTTCCAGTTTACATACCCCTGCCATCTCCGACACGCCTGTGTCATCTCCGACACGCCTGTGCCATCTCCGACACGCCTTCGCCATCTCCGACACGCCTTCGCCATCTCCGACACGCCTTCGCCATCTCCGACACGCCTTCGCCATCTCCGACACGCCTTCGCCATCTCCGACACGCCTTCGCCATCTCCGACACGCCTTCGCCATCTCCGACACGCCTTCGCCATCTCCTACACGCCTGTGCCACCCCCTGCACGCCTGTGCCACCCCCTGCACGCCTGCGCTGCACGCCTGCGCTGCACACCTGCGCTGCACGCCTGTGCCACCCCCTGCACGCCTGCGCCACCCCCTGCACGCCTGCGCCACCCCCTGCACACCTGCGCCACCCCCTGCACGCCTGCGCCACCCCCTGCACGACTGCGCCACCCCCTGCACGACTGCGCCACCCCCTGCACGACTGCGCCACCCCCTGCACAACTGCGCCACCCCCTGCACGACTGCGCCACCCCCTGCACGACTGCGCCACCCCCTGCACGACTGCGCCATGCCCGCGCCACCCCCTGCCCTGCACGCCCGCGCCACCCCCTGCATGCCCGCGCCACCCCCTGCATGCCCGCGCCACCCCCTGCATGCCCGCGCCACCCCATGCATGCCCGCGCCACCCCATGCACGCCCGCGCCACCCCATGCACGCCCGTGCCACCCCATGCATGCCCGCGCCACCCCATGCATGCCCGCGCCACCCCATGCACGCCCGCGCCACCCCATGCACGCCCGCGCCACCCCATGCACGCCCGCGCCACCCCATGCACGCCCGCGCCACCCCATGCACGCCCGCGCCACCCCATGCACGCCCGCGCCACCCCATGCACGCCCGCGCCACCCCATGCACGCCCGCGCCACCCCATGCACGCCCGCGCCACCCCATGCACGCCCGCGCCACCCCATGCACGCCCGCGCCACCCCATGCACGCCCGCGCCACCCCATGCACGCCCGCGCCACCCCATGCACGCCCGCGCCACCCCATGCACGCCCGCGCCACCCCATGCACGCCCGCGCCACCCCCTGCACACCCGCGCCACCTCCTGCACGACCGTGCCACCTCCTGCACGACCGCGCCACCTCCTGCACGACTGCGCCACCTCCTGCACGACTGCGCCATCTCCTGCACACCTGCACCATCTCCTGCACGACTGCGCCATCTCCTGCACACCTTCACCATCTCCTACATGCCCATGTCATCTCCAGCACGTCCCCATCATCAATGTGGAGACCGTCAAATTGCTTTAACCAGAAGTTTGGGATCCCATCTGGGCCAGGGCTTTTGAAGTTTGCCATCTTTGCCAGTTGGTGTATATTTTTCCCATCAATTATTACTGGGGGAATTTTTTTTTTTTTTTTTGTATACAGAATCGAGGCTTGTGAAAGAGCTAACATTTCACAAACAAATCAAACAAACAAACAAAATATAAAAAAGAGGGAGCGGTAGACAAGATGGGGAGAGAAGGGGAGCACACAAACACAACATTTGAGAGCAGTGACATCGGGAGATGTGTGGGAGGGAGAGGGCTTGGGGGGAGGAGGCGTGGGAAGGGGACGGGGGGCGGGGGGGGGGGGGGGGTAGGAGAAATATAAAACACAAGGACACCAAGGACTTCCAGGACAGAAGTTGGTATTTCAAAAAAGTGGATTTGGGGTGAAATTAGCGGGGGTAGAAAAGATCAAGGTTTTGGGTGGGGGAAGATAAGAGATGGTGGTGAACAGCTGTTTTAAAGACCTGGAGGGAGGAGTGGGATTGAAGAGAGTGAGGGAGTTTGTTCCAGAGACGGGAGAAAAGAGGAATGAAGGAGTGAAGGTGAGCAGAGAGTCTTGATTTTGGCAGTTTAACCATAAGAGGGTTGCAGGCAGATCTTGTGCGACCTGTAGGAATATTTGGGGGACAGAGCCCAGAGAGAGCTTGGGGGGGGGGGGGGGCAAGGCCGGAGAGGAGTCGGTATAAGATGAAAAGACCACCAACCGGCCTGTGGTGAGTGAGTGAAATGCCCTTGAAGTTAGCTTCATCGCGGGAGATTCCAATGATTCTGAATGCTTTGGTTTCAACAGCGTGAAGACGAGCTAGGTGTGAGGCAGGAGCACCACCCCAGAGGGGAGAGCAGTATTCCATTGAGCTGCGGATGAAAGCCTTGTATGTGGTGAGGAGCTCAGGTGTGCCAAGGAAGGACTTTGCACGACGGAGGATGCCCAGTCGGCGACTGGCTTTGGAGGCCAGATTTGAAATGTGGTTTTCCCAGGAAAGATCATGGCAGATAATGAGACCCAAAAGCTTGAGTGACAGAACTTCTTGGAGAGGATTATTCAGAAAGTGGATGGGAGGGTTGTCAAGTCGGTCTTTTCGGAGAGACGTAGTAAGAGTGTGAGATTTGTCAGGATTGAAAGACATTTTCCACTTGCTTGACCAGTCTGTGATTTTGTCCAGGTCTGCAGAAAGTGAGGAGGCTGCAGGCTGCCGATCTGAGGGATGAGGAATGGAGCGACAGAGAGTAGAGTCATCAGCAAAGAGATAGAGAGGATTTTCAAGAGAGTCAGAGAGATCATTGATGAAGACCAGAAAAAGCACAGGGCCCAGAACACTGCCTTGGGGAACTTCAGCCTGAACAGGAAGAGGAGATGAGAGAAACCCATTCAGGGCCACACGTTGACTACGACTAGAGAGGAAGTCCGCCAGCCATGCGTGGAGATTTCCATGGATACCAAAAGAGGAGAGTTTGGTGAGCAGAGCGGGGTGCCAGACCGTATCGAAGGCACGTGATATGTCAAGGGAGACGGCTCTAATTTCCTGTTTGGCATAATTTTCTCAAGATATTGTTTTTTTTTCTTGCTGGTTTCGGATCAAACCTGCTTCCTTATTGTGTTATTTTCGATCTTCATAAATTCCTTTCCAGGATCATTCCAGTTCATCTTTTTCAGGGGGAATGAAACATTCTGCTTGTTTCCCAATAGTTCACGGTAGAATCTTTTTGGGTTGTTTTCAAACATCTGGCCGTGTCTTTTACTCATCTTATCCTCGTCGTAGTTTTTTTCTTTTCCTTGCTATCATTTCGATTTTCAGCAACCATTAGCTCTAGGTCTTTGTTTCCAATTTTATATTTGTATTTTATTTTATGGATTCTCCTCTTTAGTTTTGGCCTTTGATTTTTCTCTTTGGAATTGCTGTATTTGTCCTTGGTGGACAGTTTGGGTTTGTGACCAGGACGAATCACTTCGATGTTGGTGAAGATCCGAATCCAGATACGAGAATTTTTTTTTTTTTTTTCAAGTGATTCTTCACCATTGAGAGATTGGGCCAAAAACGATATACAGTGCATTCAGAAAGTATTCAGACCCCTTCACTTTTTCACATTTTGTTATGTTACAGCCTCATGCTGAAATCGTTTAAATTCATTTTTTCCCTCATCAATCTACACTCGATACTCCATAATGACAAAGAGAAAACAGGATTTTAGAAAGTTTTGCAAATTTATTAAAAATAAAAAACTGAAATATCACATTTACATAAGTATTCAGACCCTTTGCTATGACACTTGAAATTTAGCTGAGGTGCCTCCCATTTCTCTTGATCATCTTTGAGATGTATCTACACCTTGATTGGAGTCCACCTGTGGTAAATTCAATTGATTGGACATGATTTGGAAAGCTACACACCTGTCTACATAAGGTCTCACAGCTGACAATGCATATCAGAGCAAAAACCAAGCCATGAGGTCGAAGGAACTGCATGCAGAGCACAGAGACAGGATTGTGTCGAGGCACAGATCTGGGGAGCCTACAAAAAAAAATCTGCTGCATTGAAGGTTCCCAAGAGCACAGTGGCCTCCATAATTCTTAAATGGAAGAAGTTTGGAACAACCACGACTCTTCCTAGAGCTGGCCGCCCGGCCAAACTGAGCAATCAGGGGAGAAGGGCCTTGGTAATAGAGGTGACCAAGAACCCGATGGTCACTCTGGCTGAGCTCCAGAGACCCTGTGTGGAGATGGGAGAAACTTCCAGAAGGATAACCATCACTGCAACACTCCACCGATCTGGGCTTTATGGCAGAGTGGCCAGACAGAAGCCAAACAGTTCAATCTTGGTTTCATCAGACCACAGAATCTTGTTTCTCACAGTCTGAGACTCCTTCAGGTGCTTTTCAGCAAACACCAAGTCTTCGGGCTTTCATGTGTCTTTCACTGAGGAGAGGCTTCCGTCTGGACACTCTGCCATAAAGCCCAGATCGGTGGAGTGTTGCAGTGATGGTTGTTCTGCAGGCAGTTCCTTCGACCTCATGGCTTGGTTTTTGCTCTGATATGCATTGTCAGCTGTGAGACCTTATATAGACAGGTGTGTGCCTTTCCAAATCATGTCCAATCCAATGAATTTACCACAGGTGTACATCAATCAAGGTGGAGAAACATCTCAAAGATCATCAAGAGAAATGGGAGGCACCTGAGCTAAATTTCAAGTCTCATAGCAAAGGGTCTGAATACTTATATTATGTCAATGTGTTATTTCAGTTTTTTCTTTTTAATAAATTTGCAAAACTTTCTAAAATCCTGTTTTCTCTTTGTCATTATTGGGTATTGAGTGTAGATTGATGAGAGAAAAAATGAATTGAAACAATTTCAGCATAAGGCTGCAACATAAAGTGTGAAAAAAGTGAAGGGGTCTGAATACTTTCTGAATGCACCGTAATGCGTGATATTTCAAAAAGTTGTGGATGAGATAGGAATCAATTAAGTGGATGAGTTGGTTCGTGACAAAAACAAGCGGATTCAATTTTGGTTCAGGTCTGGATCCGGATCCAGCGCATCATTGGGATACAAAACATAAACTGTTCAGCCTGGCAGAGGTATGCACTCTACTGAATGCTGTTCTTCTGTCTCCTGTACCGCCTATGAGGGTCACGTGCACCTCATATGTATTTTCCCCCGCACATCCTTCAACCTCCTCTGTTTCACTTTCAACTCCCCCATTTGGTACTTCTAAACTACACACCATCTCGGTCTTCTGTTTTAATTCCACCTCAATTTCATTTTCACTTTGCTTCCCTTCTTAGAACCTCTCCTGCACAATTTCCATTTTGACTTAATTTGTCTCCGTTTTAATTTTTACGTCCTACCTCCCCACCTCCCCTCCCGGCCCCATACTTGTGCTATCTCCCTCTGTCCCAGTTTCATTCCATCCACTGCTGTTCTTCCCCTACTTGCCCCCTCTTTCGCTGCTTCCCAGGCTACCCTAATCCCCTCTACCATTCTGACTTGGCCGACCGCCATTTACTGCTGCACTTTGCCAGGTCTCCCGCCATTGTTTCCATTTTAGCCGTGAGTTCAGCTTGACTTTTTACACTTTACTTAGCCCGTCACTGTTTGCCTTTGTGTCCCACCTCAGCCCAGCCATGTCAGTCATCAGCCATATTAGCATGGCCATCAATTGCTCAGTGGTATCCCACTTCTGCGGCGACACCGACTTGCTGCTTCTTGCTTCTTGTTCAATTGGGGGGCCTAGGCTGACTGGTGAGGGGGAAGGGAGTCTATGGGGCTAACAGGTAGTGAGGGCGACTCCACCGCACCCTCTACGATGTCCATTGGGATTGCGTCTAAGTCGAAGCAATGTTGCCCTATACCTCCCTGGTTCTGTCCATCTTGGCTTGGCATTGTAGTGCCTTTTTTTTCTTTCTTTTTTTGCTTACTGCGTGCTGCAAATTCATGCACCTCATGTCCACTCTCAAACTCCAAACACCATTGTTACTGGTGTCGCGGAGGGAGGGGAGGGAGGGAGGGGGAGTTAAATCCCAAACCTGATTACCAATGATGCACCTGCCCGGTCATTCGGTTGCCCAGTACAATTACAGCAGGTTGCGTCAAAGCAACCACAACAGTCAGCTGTTTCAAAGACCCCCTGCCAGATCCTCGCTTCCATCAACCCCCATCTACATCCTCGATCTACCATTACAGTACAGATTGTGGTCCCTATAAACCTGAAGGCAACGTGACGTGTTGTCTATCTGGGCGGAGTCCACGATCAGTTGTCGTCGGCAGATCTTTGCAATCACCAAATGAAGCCACTAGGGCAATCAAAATTCACCCCCGAGACCAAGTCATTTTTAATGAAGGCAATAATGGCATGGGGAGGGAATGTACAAGGAAGCAATAAATCAATTATAACAACAACACAAACCCCTTAACCCACCACTGGCATACACGCCCATGAACCAAAGAATGAAAGGTAGATCCTTAATTATTGCACATCTGCGATAATCTCCCATCTGGTGAGGGACCGTCCATCTGCTACTTGTCACTTCGGCGGCTTGTCCCCCTCTAGTCCTGAGCTGTCTGGGGCAACGCTTTTCCACCAGAATAGTGCCTCGAGGACTAGGTAAAGTGCTTAAAAGAGACAATAATGACAGACAACAGAGATTTACACATTATATAAAAGGACATGAGGAAATAACCGCTATATTAAGTGTTCCTCCATTATATGGAAAAGGTGCGAAACTGCTAATGCTGCATAGAATAGTGCTTTGTACTTGGAATACATTTCCTCAGGAATTAATTCTCAATTACTATATTAGACGTGTTTTATGTATTCACGCAAAGATTAACATTGACTTTTTGCAGGTAAGCAAATCCGGAGTAAACTGGCTGAGGCATTTAACTACTGGCTGAAGATTCCTGATGAAAAATTTCAGGTGAGATGTTGGTCCACCATTCTTGTAGAACCACAAGGGGCATCTTGGTGAACATGAAAATTTTGAGGCTCAAGGAAAGAGAAATTTTGCAGAGATGGATATATCTGCACAATTTTTGAGATCGTGTTTACCTTTGCTGCCATTTGAACAATTGATTGATGATAGTGATACGTACACCTCACGACCTTCTCATCAGATCATAATTGAGGTGATTGAGATGCTCCATAATGCAAGCCTGTTGATTGACGACATTGAGGACAGCTCACAACTACGACGTGGACATCCTGTTGCACACAGCATCTATGGCGTCCCTTCGGTCATCAACTCCGCAAATTATGTCTACTTTCTTGGACTCCGCAAGGTGCTCACTCTCGAACACCCCCAGGCCGTCCCTATCTTCTGCCAACAGCTGCTGGAGCTTCATCGTGGCCAAGGAATGGACATTTTCTGGCGGGATAGTTTTCAGTGTCCCAGTGAGGCAGATTACCTTGTTATGGTAAGGCTCTACAACTTGCGAGTAATGCAACTGATTCATGAAGGCGCATGAAGTGCAGTGCACTAATTTTCCTTATTTTCACCCATTTAGAATGTAGTAAAAAGACAAAATGCAACCATCATTATACAGACACCAGTTCAATCAGCATCTTATACTTGGCCCAAATTCAATAACCAAACAACATTTTGTAACGTGAGACTCCTAAACAATATATTATATTTTTTGGCATACAGTCGTGGCCAAAAATATTGGCACCCTGCACTTTTTTCAAATAACTCACAATTTTCTCTAAAAATAAGTTGAAATTGACAAAAGTATTTGGTCTCCACAATTCTTTATTTCACCGTTAATATTACAGAACCTTTGTTTTTGCTTCAGAACTTAATATATCCGTTAAAAACAGAAAATAAAAAGAAATGGCATTGACCAAATTATTGACACCCTCGACTTAATATTTTGTAGCACAACCTTTGGACAAAATAACTGCAGTCAAGCGCTTCCTATAGCCATGAATGAGCTTCCTCCACCTCTCTACTGGCAGTTTGGCCCACTCTTCTTGTGCAAACTGCTCCAGTTCTCCCAGATTTGAAGGGTGCCTTCTCCCAACTGCTGTTTTCAGATCTCACCACAGGTGTACAATGGGATTTAGATCTGGACTCATTGCTGCCACTTCAGAACAGTCCAGTGTTTTGTCTTGAACCATTTCTGGGTGCGTTTTGAAGTGTGTTTGGGGTCATTGTCCTGTTGCAAGACCCATGACCTTCGACGGAGGCCCAGCTTTCTGACACTGGGTTGAACTTTGTGCCCCAAAATGCGTTGGTAATCTCCTGATTTCATGATGCCATGCACACATTCGAGGCACCCAGTGCCAGAGGCAGCACAGCAACCGCAAAACATCACTGAACCTGGAGATTATGTTCTTTACAAAAAGCTCTAATTTGGTCTCATCTGTCCATAGGACATTCTCCCATAAGGATTTTGGTTTGTTCAGGTGTGTTTTGGCAAACTCCAGTTGGGCTTTCTTATGTCTCTCTCTCAGAAGTGGGGTCCTCTTGGGTCTCCTACCATAGAACCCCCTTTCATCGAGTTGGTGATGGTCAGCTGTCATACCTTGTGTCTGAAGGTCAGCTTGAATCTGTTTGGCAGTTGATCGAGGTGCTTTCTCCACCATTCGAACAATCCTTCGCTGCAATCTTCGATCAAGTTTTCTATTGTGGCCACATCCAGGGAGGCTGGCAACATTGCCATGGGCCTTAAACTTCCTGATAACATTGCGTACGATGGACACAGGAACATCAAGGTCTCTGGAGATGGACTTGTAGCCTTGAGATTGTCCATGCTTGGCTACAATCTTGTCTGACCTTCTCAGACAATTCTCTGATTTTCTTTCTTTTCTTCTGTCTCGTTGCGGTACACAGTGATACAAAACAACAAAATGACTCCTTTTCTCTATTCAAACTCGTTGAATGAGTGATTTTTATGTCGCAGGGACCTGCAACTCACCGTAGGTGAGTTCAATTCCAAAGTAAAGGAGAATTACCTGCTTCAAATCTATTTATTCTAACAACTTCCAAAAAGGTGCCAATAATATTGTCCGGGCCATTTTAGGATTTCTTTGTGAATAGGCTAAGATTTCGTAATTTATTCAGCTTTTTTTGTTTTGTTCCAGTGCAAACCAAAGAAATACATATGTGGATGCCAAAATATTTTTTAATTTCAACAATTTTCTGGAAGAAATGGTGCATTATTTGAAAATAGTGCAAGCGTGCCAATATATTTGGCCACGACAGTACAAGTCGATGTGGTGTACAAGTCGAATTGGCTAATTTTCCCCTTTTTATTTCCTTCATTCATAATATATATGAATGATCGTTTAAAGGCCATTTTCCCCGCTAGAGCGGGGGTTAGCCTTGCGGGCCCCATGACAATCATGGTTCCCTGTTTGAGGCAATGTTTTTATGGCCGGATGCCCTTCCTGACGCCAACCCTTGTTCACGCTTTTACGATGCGCAGGGATACGGTGTACCTATTCTGAATTGGGGTACACACCGTGATCATTCATCCCAGCAAGCTGGTACTCAATTTGCCGACCTCGGAAGGATGACGGGCTGAGTCAACCCCCCTGGCGTTAATTCAGCGATAATAGTTCAGTTAATTCATAGATAAGTTGATTTGGAGTAGAAGAGAAAGCTCAATCAACTCTCGTAGTTAGCAAAACTGTCATTCAGTCAGAACAATATCGAGAAGTGTTGATTCCTCCCTGTAGCCTGGTAATGGCTTAGCGTTTAGGGTGCTAGCTTGGGATGCTAGGATCCGAAGTTTGAATCCCGGTCGATCGTTGAATTAACACCAGGGAGGCTGACTCAGCCTGTCATCCTTCCGAGGTCGGCAAATTGAGCACCAGCTTGCTGGGGTGAATGAGCCATTCGGGTGTCCTGCGTTGGATTGGTGACCCATCCAGGATTGTGCCCAATAGTCAAGGAAACTGCTTCGGCAGCCCTATGCATCGTCACGGTGCAAAACGGAATGGTCATCATCATCATCATTCCTCCCTGACACTGTCACAAAACATTGTTATCTATGGTACTTCCAGGGTCATGAATATTAATGAGCTTTTTTGTGCATATTATACGAAACTAGTGTAAAAGCCCTTCAAAAATTATGGGTTGGGCCTATATGGAACATATACAGGTAATTACTTGTGTTAAATGGCAACAAAATATTCAAGGGGATTGGAAGATGTGATGATTCGTAGCAAGAAGCATTATTGTAAAATACTACATGTACACATGGGACCCTATTTTCTTTGTCTTCTGTGACGTTTCGTTTTGGCGGTGCAGTCCAGCTTCGTGCGTGTGTTAACGTTTGAAGCCTCGGCCTTGTGTCAGGTGTTCTTATCTCTTCTTTATTTATTAGACATCATACGGATGTAAATGAACACTTGTTTTACTCTGCATTTGTTTCACATCACGTGCGGAGATTTTTCACCTCCTTGCGCCTTGTATTTATTATTTAATAAATCGCTTTTTACACCGCCTTTGAGGCTCGGTTTACAAGCCACCGTGGACAATTCGAATATAAGAGACATATTTACTCTTTTATGGAAAATGTTTTTCGTGTTTTTTTTGTCCTTAAAAATAGACTGCAATGAACACACAGTCGTGGTAAAAGATTGGCCTTTAACCCCCTAATCAAATAGTCCTTATTAAGGGGGACAGACACGTACACAAATGCACACTGTTTTATATTAGGGTAAGTACTTTGTGGGACGACCTTCCAGAAAATTTAGGAGTGTAAATAGTTTTTCAACATGCTTGTTATCGTATAGCAGTACACTATTTAAAACAAGCTAGTCATTATCAGATGTGTCTTAAACCATAGATGAGTAGATTCCGAGTACAAGTCAACCAGAAATTACGGTAGTTCTATGTGATCATTCTAAATCAGCAGAATATGTTGTTGCATAAATCCAAGTTTTATTATGAAGTAACCCATCATTTTCTTTACCTGCTGAAGGTTAAATGAAGTGAGGATAACTCTTGTAATCAATGTAAAACCTGAACTCTTGTTTGCATTTGTTCCCATCCTTTGTTCTTTCCCAGGTACGGAGGAAGACAGGTGGTCTCTTTCGACTTGCAGTGGGACTGATGCAGCTCTTTAGCTCCCAACACCTGCAGCTAAAAGGATTGTTGGACTCTATGGGCCTTTTGTTCCAAATCCGTGACGATTATGCCAATCTGTGTTCACGTGATTATACTGACAATAAGAGTTTCTGCGAAGACTTGACAGAAGGAAAGTTTAGTTTCCCACTCATCCATGCCATCAACACCAGGCCAGAATGTACCCAGGTACCCCCGCACATACGTTTGGTTTTTGATGGAGTTTCTACAGAAGGGGGTGTTGCAGAAACAACCCACTGATTGTAACCCCTTCTTATTGCTTAGGTACAGAGTATCCTTCGGCAGAGGACGCAGGATGAAAATGTGAAGCGTTGCTGCCTCGAGTTTCTCAAGCACACTGGATCCTTTGCTTACACACGACGACGTTTGTGTGAACTCGAGGAAGAGATCAGGAACAAAGTGGCTTCACTTGGTGGAAATCCCCATCTTGAGACTCTCATTAGCTACTTGTCGAAGGTTTACCATGAGGAATGACAATCAAACATCTCCATTGGTTTTTTTTTTTTTTTTGTTTGTTTTTGGGATCTGGGGTGGAACGAAGATCCACCTTTATTTTTACCAAATGTGATGCTTCCTTTGTAATTTCCATTCAGTTTTGTTTATCTTGCACCAACTGCTTCAAAAGGTCAAAAACAGTTATGGTAAAAGGATTAACTGTCGATATAAAATTGACAAGTCCTCAACCTTGATGTGAGCAGGTCATTATTTAAATTACCTGCTTTCTTTTTCATTGTAATGAATTTTAAAAAAAACAAAAAAAAAACTCAAAAGTTAGTGGTCCACTATGTCCCCCAATACCTGATTTTTAGCCATTTTTTTGTCATGCTAAGGTACCAGGGTTGTGTTCACTCCACCACTTCCCCCACACCCAACCCTAGCGCTTCAGATAGCATCCCTCATGACTTGTTGTCCTTTGATCTCCAGTCGCACTGAACAAACAACCCCTGCCTTTTCCTCGACATAATCACCACAATCCAGCAAATCCAAATGAGGCTAATAACGATAATAATCTATCTTCTATTTATCTTATGTCTTCTTCTTCTTCTATATAGATAAAAGAAAGTTTTTGTTTGTTTGTCTGCACGCCCTAATCTCCTGAACGGTGAAAGATCGGAGGAAACCTCTGAAACAAAAAATGTCGGGTCGGGTCCCGGGAAGGTTATAGGCTAGGTGGCGAGGCCGCCTCGGCCGGGCTGGGCCCATTTTGCAATAAATCTTCTTCTTTCAAAATCCTCTTGAAGTACAACTTATGCACTCAATAGGAATATCTGACTGATTGCGACACATGCTTTCAAAATTCTCTCTCGCGGGGCCCGACAGAAGAAAGAACAAGGAATCGTTGAGCACTGACTGATACCGGGCTCGCGTCAGACCCATGTACAGAAGATTAAATTCATTCAAAAAGAACCCGGACAACGCCGGGTGCATTCAGCTAGTAATTAATATATTACAAAATGTTTGCACGTCCATGGCACAAAACAATGCAATTGTAAGCATTTGTCCACCCATTATAAAGATGTGAGGTTTAACAAGTAAGGTGTATTTGTCTTTGCTATGATGGAAGTAAATCATTTTACAATGAGAAGAGATAAATTACTTGAAATATATTGAAACAGCATTCCTCGGTTTTATTGGTGTGTTTGCAAATCTGTTTACCTACATACGTGTTTCATTGCAATCGTAGTAATAAACAATGGTTTCATGAAACGTTAAAGGTTGGTTCTCAGAGTAGAGAAGATCACGTCTGCTTGTGGAGGACCCTTTAACCATAAGTTGGAAATCTTATTCCATCAGCACTTGTGTTTAAGTAAGTGTAACCGGTGTAGTGAGTGCTACCATGGGTTAGGGTTAGGGTAGGAAGGTACAATTTCGCTGTGGTGCTGGCACACATTAGCCTACTCTTTAAAAAAAATATTTTCACTTTTACATTCACAAGAAAATCCTCCAAGAAAAATTTAACATCCCTTCCTACAAGAAGGTGGGAGTAATTTGTGCTGTTAAAAACCGCGGTTTAAATGATTCATTCATGGCCGGGAGACTTTGCCACCTTCAACCCCACACATTGATTCATAGCAGCAAAGAGTTTGACCAACGAGTTTGGCACCGATTTGGGGTATCGTGCCACCTGCTGGATAATTCTAAGATGTAACAACAACCGGATGAGGCTCGGTGAGGACCACATGGAGTTACAAGTTACTCCATTTGCTTCGATGGCGGTTGGCATACACCACCTGCCAACCTTCAGTTGTTGGTATTGTTGAATTCGTTTTTGTAAAGTTGCTGATTTTGTTTGAATTTATGTCACATACATGGTAAACGGGTGAGCTTACTGCCTTACACGAAGTATATTTCGATCACTGTCGCAAGGGTGCACCACTCAGCAAATATTGTGAACGAATCGCATGGCAAGGTCATTTTGGCACTTAAGACATTCTCGGATCATCAATTTGGATTCAGACCTACAGGTTGCACAAGATCTGCCAGCAACCCTCTTATGGTGAAACCGCCTAAATCAAGACTCGCTGCTCACCTTCACTCTTTCGTTCCTCTTTTCTCCCGCCTCTGGAACAAATTCCCTCACTCTCTTCAATCCCACTCCTCCCTCCAAGTCTTTAAAACAGCTGTTTCACCACCATCGCTTATCTTCCCCAATCCAAAACCTTCATCTTTTCTACCCCCATTAATTCACCCCAGATCCACTTTTTTGAAATACCGACTTCTTTCCTGGAAGTCCTAGCTGTGTCCATGTGGTTTTTTAAGTCTCCCACTCCCCCCTCCATCTTGCCATGCCTCCTCCCCCCAAGCCATCCTCTTCCCACAGATCTCCCGATGTCTCTGCTCTCCATCTTGTTCTTCCACTCCTTTTATCATATGTTTTATGTTTTAGTTTGTCTTTTTTGTGATCAATGTTAGCTCTTACACGAGCCTCGACCTTGTATACAAAAAAAAAGACGTGCATAATTCCTTTGGGATGGTCATTTTGAACTCTGGTACGGTGTCAAGACATGTCTCCACACATACGTTAGAGTATGTGTGTGGTTTAATAAAGTAGAACTGTGCTAGGGTGTAGTGATACAATAATTGCTGGAGTAATGGTTATAGAGAGTCTGCTTGGAGTCTGGGCGGTGGGTCGATGATTCAAACCCCGCCCGAGTCATAGCGAAGACTTTAAAAATGGCATGTGCTTCTTTTTTGCTTGATGCTCAGCATTTATAGAATAGAGCACGGACAATCAATGCTGGGAAGGCAATGGCAAGCCACCTACTACAATAACCCTTGCTCTGGGAGCACCAACGTTGCGAAAAGAGTATGGCACGTACATCAAATCAGTATGGGTGTCCCTGCTTAACGTCATCCCAGTTAACCCGGTTAACGTTGTTTCGTTATAACGTCTAAACGAATTACTGTAGATACCAAGGCACAGAAGGTCGTGATTATTTACCTAATAACTCGCTATTACGTCGTCGGTTATATGAATGCCATGGAAAGTCTTCGATTATACGATGGAATTGGTAAAGAAAAGAAGACGCAGAGCAGCAAGCAGTCGACCATTGATACTTTTTCACGAGGGAGGAAAACGGTCATCTCAACATCTAGGCCACAGCAATTCCCTCCGGATCTCAGTGACTCACCCCCCCCCCCCCCCCCCAACTCTCCACCAATGTTTTGTTTTATTGTACTAAAGGGTGATTTGTTGTTTGTTTTACATTTATTTACAGTACTGTACTGTATTAC